>NC_091954.1:59074950-60274950 GCF_031021105.1 Erythrolamprus reginae | reverse complement strand
TCTCTTCAAGAATCGTGAGAACTGCTTCTGAGAATTCTTTGAAAGACTTCCAAGTCTCCCTCAATGATTTGTAATTCCTGGGCATAATTGTGAATTGTTTCTTATATTTACTTAAAGTTGATTGTTCATTTCTGAAACGGGATTTCTTCAGTTAACCAATCAAGAAATTTTACATAAAGATGCCTTGCCTATAGCATGCTAATGCCCAGAAGCTTAATTGACTTGAAATTGGCTAGATCCATCTTATCTTATTTTTTAAATTTTGGAATAGTTATTGATCCACCAGATATTTGAGAAAAGACTCATTACTGGTAAATAAAGTAGGCAATACAGAAGCCACCAATCAATTTGGTTAGTACTGCGGAGATCAAATTCTCCATGTAGCTTGGTTGTGCTATGCATCTGAATATCTTACAGGTGGAGTTAGGAAACAATAACTAAGTCAAATACATTCAGTTGAAAGAAATGTTCCCTAAATAGAGCCTGAAAATGGTCTATCAGACATGATTAGCCTCTGTAGCTCGTATACACGCATGTGCAGTCTCAGGAAAAGATCTGACACAGCACGTCTTGAACTACGGGTAGCTTTTTCCACTTAGCCATTTTGTGTGTCATGTTTTTTTCTCAAACAGGGACTCAATATTGTTGCTTTAAGGCAGTGTTTCTCAAATAGTGGGGCAGGGCCCCCTGGGGGACATGGAGTGATGCCAGGGGGGGCACATGATCCTGGGGAACATGTTTTTTTTGCCACAGGGAGTGGGATTTTTTTTGTACCAAACAATAGCACACAGCACAGAGTAGGAGATAAGAAGTGCAGATAACAAACCCTTAAGAGACACCATGGAAAAATATTGAATAGGAATGAAAAGAAAGGAGGAGACATATGGAGATAATGTGACAAATATAAGTCTCCCGAAAGATAAGATCAGGAAATAAGATACAGCATATGTAGTGCTTGGCTTCACTGTGACTATGGTGGGAGACAAAGAAAGCCCGGTATGCTTACTGTGTCAAAAATGTTGGCAGTGGGCAGCATGAAGCCAAATAAATTAAGGTGTTACTTGAACTTGCTACACCCCAATCAAGCTGAAAAGCTGCTTGGTTTTTTTCAGCAAAAACATGCTGAATATTGCAAACAATCATCCCGGCAGAGATTTGGGGGCTGGCATGAAATGTTTACTTCTTCCTAGGGCGGGGGGACGCAACGGAAAATAATTGAGAAACACTGCTTTAAGATAAATTTAGTATCTTCTAAATAGTGCCCATCACTATTTTTAATGATACCTACAAGTTTTAGCTTTGCTATAGTTATGCCATAAACTTGGATTTAAATGCAATTCAATACTAAATCCTGGGTAGTATTAATCAGTTTGGAAGGTAATTTCCCCATGTCTCTTGTATCTCAAATGAATTTTCTAAACGAGAGGCATTTGCAAAGGATGTTTGAATCTCCTTCAAACTCTTATTTGTGCATTCCTATCCAAGAAGTTTCATCTGGGCAATTATTCTCAGACCAGTGAATCCAAGCATCATTGATAAATTTTGCTAAAATGGAAAAATATCACTGTCAGACTGAAAATAAATTGTAAATTCAATTATTTTGTTTACTAGCATATTATTGTAAAGCTCATTTCCATTTGAAACACTTAGAATTCAGATATCAAATTTTGCATAATTAAATCTGTCTATTAGATTTTAACTTCCACAAGGATGTAAGACTGATTTTAGAGATCAAACAGAAAATCTGGATGCCAACTTACAGAAATATGTGCTTTTTTCCCCTCCTATTACTGTGAAGGTGGTCTATGTGATAAACATTTTAGTTTATTCAACTGTCTAATGATGCCTATTCTACACAGAATGTTTTTGTTCACTAAATTGAACATCCTGCTGTCTAGAGTTCTAAAAGCAGAATGCAAAGTATAAAAATCTAATTAAAATTTTATTGAAACAATATAATAATACAGAGCAAAATGGAGTTGTGGGACAATTTAAACAGTTTCAGCAGTGACACATCCAATCATTATCTTTTATATTACATAATTAATGTATGTGAACTGTTAGAGAATATATTTCTCAAAAGTTTGGTATTCCAGAAAGAAAACTAATGATGATGATAATAATAATAATAATAAAACAACCAGAAAATACATTGTATTTTAATGTAGCTAAAATGGAAGGAACAGAACAAATATATCTCCTTGTAACATACATTAATTATTGGTTTGTATTACATGCAGTAAATTTTCTGCAGCACAATAAACAAGGGAAACATAAGTGACAATTGCCGTTTTTACAGAGCTGAAGTGATATTCCTTTGTGTATCTGTTAACAATCTCAAAAATCAAAATATGTGCTATCTGAAAATCCATCATAAGTGGCTAATTTTTTTTCAGCGTACATAGATTCGGCAAAATAAATGCGTGCATGATTTTGACACCCGACTGATGCCTTTTTTGTGTTTCTTAAACTAGGTCTGTGCGGATCTTCAAAGAAGTGCTTTGTTTTGATGGCAATTAGAGCAAACACCTCTGCAAGGCAAATGGAACCCTGGTTCACTTGGCAACAGCAGTTCAAGCGAACAGCTAAAGGCATGGTAGATTGACTGACTGAGACTGCTAAATCCGTTTTAACAGACAGAGACTCAGATTAACAGAGTTGGAAAGGACCTTGCAGGTCATCTAGTACAACCCCCCTTTCCAAGCAGGAGATCCTATATCTGCCTCTACCTAGGATCAAACGTACAACCTCTTGATTATGAGGCAAGAGCTCCACCTCTAGTTCTTGACTTTCCATGAAGCCAAATTGCCCCTATTCTAATCAGTCCTATTTTCTATAATCAAAAAGGAATGTCATAACAGAAGACAAGGAAATCTGGTGATTGATCCATTACACACAAATGTTTCAGGTAGTCTTTAAATGTAACTACAGATATCCTGCGAATTTTTTTTTTACTTGAGTAATTAGCCGACAAATGTGCACATATAACTTCGGTTAGCTGAAATAGCACAGCAGAAGTAATGGTAAGGTGAAAAATTTCCTTGCCTAAAGTTTTACTTCTCCAGTTAATTTTTATATACCAATGACTGCATCTCAAACGATCCATCTGTTAGACTATTGAAGTTTGCAGATGATGCAACAGTGATTGGTTTCATTTGAGACAACCATTAAACCGCATACAGACGGGAGCTTGATCAATTAGCCTCATGGTGCAACTGGAACAATTTGGAACTGAATACATAAAACTAAAAATTTCTAGATTCTATTATATCTCAAGACCTAAGATGACATCAAAAATGTCATCAAAAAAGCACAACAAAGAATGTTCTTTCTGTGCCAACTCAGGAAGCTCAAACTGCCCAAGGAGCTGCAGGTTCTCCAAGTCTATATATTGGTCTTTCCCTATATAACTGTGATAGAGAAATAGAATAGAATTATTTATTGGCCAAATGTCATTGGACACACAAGGAATTTGTCTTTGGTGCATTTGCTCTCAGTGTACATAAAAGAAAATATACATTTGTCAATAATCATGAAGTACAACATTTAATGATTGTCATAGGGTTCAAATAAGCAATCAGGAAAAATCAATATTAATATAAATTGTAAGGATACAAGCAACAAGTTACAATCATACAGTCATAATTGGGAGGCAAAGGGTGATAGTAATGAGAAAACTAATAGTAATAGTAATGCAGTCTTAGTGAATAGTTTGACAGTGTTGAGGGAATTATTTGTGTAGTAGAGTGATGGCATTCAGAAAAAAACTGTTCTTGTGTCTAGTTGTCTTGGTGTGCAGTGCTCTGTAGCAACGTTTTGAGGGTAGGAGTTGTAACAATTTGTGTCCAGGATGTGAGGGGTCAGTAAATATTTTCCCCGCCCTCTTTTTGACTCGTGCAGCATACAGGTCCTCAGTGGAAGGCAGGTTGGCAGCGATTTTTTTTTCTGCAGTTCTGATTATCCTCTGGAGTCTGTATCGGTCTTGTTGGGTTGCAGCACCAAACCAGATGGTTATAGAGGTGCAGATGACAGACTCAATTATTCCTCTGTAGAACTGTATCAGCAGCTCCTTGGGCAGTTTGAGCTTCCTGAGCTGGCGCAGAAAGAACATTCTTTGTTGTGCTTTTTTGATGATGTTTTTGATGTTAGGTGACCATTTTAGGTCTTGAGATATGATAGAACCTAGAAATTTGAAGGTCTCTACTGTTGATACTGTGTTGTCTAGTATTGTGAGAGGTGGAAGGGTGGAAGGGTTTCTCTTAAAGTCTACCACCATTTCTACGGTTTTGAGTGTGTTCAGTTCTAGATTGTTCTGGTCACACCACAAGGATAGTTGTTCAACTTCCCGTCTGTATGCGGACTCATCATTGTCTCGAATGAGTCCGATCACTGTTGTATCATCTGCAAACTTCAATAGTTTAACAGATGGATCGTTTGAGATGCAGTCATTAGTGTATAGAGAGAAGAGAAGTGGTGAGAGTACACAGCCTTGGGGGGCACCTGTGCTAATTGTACATGTATCTGATGTGATTAGATCTTTAGTTAGATCTTTAGTTATTAGTATTCCAAGGTCCTTGACCGAGTGGGGATTATCTGTGATAATTTGTTTATTAAGTTTGTATTTGAAGTTCTGATTCTTTTTGCTGATGTGTAGGACAGAGCATTTGCTGGTTGAGATTTGGAGTTGCAATGTGTTGGACCAGTCAAAAACTGAGTCTAGATCTTTTTGTAGAGTAGTTGTGTTATCAGTGGTGTTGAAAAGTTTTACATCATCTGCAAAAAGAACACAGTTGCATGTGATGAGATTGCAAAGGTTGTTGATGTCGAGAATGAAGAGCGTAGGTCCCAGTACGCTACCTTGGGGGACTTCGCTTTTAATAGGGACAGGTGTGGATATGGAGCTTCCTATTTTGACCACTTGTTGCCTGTTAGACAGTAATGCAGTAATCTAGCTGTGGAGGAATTCTGAGATGCCATAGGATTTGAGTTTTTGAAGTAGTTTGTCATGGACCACTGAATCAAAGGCTTTGGAGAAGTCAATATAAATTGCATCTATAGACTTTCCTTGATCAAGATGAGTTGTCCATATGTTTTTGCAGTAAAGGAGCTGTAGATTGCACAATAGTTTTTTTCTGAATCCAAATTGTTTGTTAGAGAGCAGATTATTAGTTTCTAGGTGGAGAGTAATTGATTTGTTTATAATTGATTTCATAACTTTACATGGGACACAGCATAGTGAGATTGGTCTGTATTTATTGACAAGAGAGGGGTCTCCTTTTTTGAAGACGGGGATGACCATTGCTTTCGACCATATCTTAAAAAGTGTGCTGGGACTGAAGGATTTTTCAAAAATTATGCTTAGTGGTCCAACTATAGCAGAAGAGAGCTTTTTTAGGAAGTATGCACATAGACCATCTGGTCCGACTGATAGGGAAGGTTTAAGGTCACGTAATGCTTTTTCAACTCGGTCTTCAGTTAAGTCTATTTGGGTTAGGTCATTGAGAGAGTTTGAGGTGCGAGTGATGAATTTGGGGGATGAGTCATTGCTGTTGACAAAGACAGAGCCAAAGAATGAATTGAGAAGGTTAGCTTTGGATGAATCATTCTGGTATTCTTTGTTGTTGGGTCCTTTGAGAGGTGAGATAGGTCTAGAGTCCTTGAGTTTGCTGTTGACAAAGTTGTAGAAGGCACGATTGGATTTGGTGCGTAGAAGGTTTTCCTCTTGTATGCTGTGGTAGTTGAGACATTCTGCTTTTATTTGTTTGCATATGCTTTTATAACGGCTTTTGAAGTTTACTACTTGTCCTTTTTTGTTTTTATGCCAGAGAGATTTTTTTTAATTGTAATTTTCTTATTGAGATGGGGAGGTTATTTTTTTTGGTTTAAGAAGATGCAAATGGTACGTAAAGTCTGATGATTGTTTTCATCTCAAGCAAAAATGTGTTGTAGAGGTCATCCATAGAGTTGCAGTTAGAGAATAAAGTTTGCCAATTTAATGTTGAAAGATGGGTATCAATGAGTTTGTAGTTCACTTTTTTGAAGTTGAATTTTGGAGTCGCGTTATTTGGGTAGATCTTAGTGTGGCTTAGACAGTTATCTAATCTAGTATTGTCACTTACTAGTTGGTCAAGTCCCAGGCTGGTGACTGTGTTATATATAGTAGGTTCCGTGCTACATTCATTTAATGTCCAGTTGATGTGTGGTAGTTTGAGGTCACCAAGGAAGATGATGGGGTGTGGGCAGTGGGTAGTGCTGATAATTTGTTTGCATGTGCAATGTCATAGTCAGGAGCTCTGTAGCAGAGTACGAAGCGAATTGTGGTATTTAAGGATAGATCACAGACAATAGTTTCAGAGAGTAATAGATCCTGTGCAACTTTGATGTTTTTTATGTTTAGAGATTTTTTGTAAAATATAGCTACCGTGCCTCCTCTGCGGGATTCACGGTCATAACGAGAGACAAGATAGTTCCTTGTTGTAATAATGGAGTCTGGGTAGGATGCATTAAGCCATATTTCACAGACAAAGATAATATCAAAGACTGAATATCAAGAAGGAGAAGGAATTCTGACATCGTATTGACTATACTTCTAGCATTTAATAATTTGCATTTGAGATTGGGTTTGTGTTGGGAGTAGGTTCTGGGTTGGTTAGAGATAGTAAGGGGCACACTTTCCTAGTCTTTGTTTGTGGTGTTAGGGATGACATTTTGTTTTCGTTGTTGGAGTTCTCTCTCTCGCTTCTCCACCTCTCTCTCTCTCTCTCTCACACACACACACACACACACACACTTTTGTAAAGTTATTTTGCTTCATTTAGGGGTATACTGACTATGTAGAAGAAAAACTACTCCATGTGCTCAATATTCCCTTTGGAAAGCTCTTTCATCATTCTGTGTTGGAGAAAGTTATTTGTCAAATCAATTCCCTGATTCTTTCATTGCCAAGAATATCTCAAATCTGGGGGGAAAACTATTCTCTACGGGCTTTTCCTATACCACTGAGTCCTATTTACTATTCACAAATAAACTTCACTATTTCCCAAATCCCGTGGAATTTGATTACATGTTTTCCAGTTCATAGAATCGCAGCCTTGTAAAATAAACATTGACACCTCAATTTCATTGACAGTTCAATGAGGGATTTTCCCATTCCCCAACTACAGGTTCCTCATTAGTGTCTTACTATATGTGATATTTTTCAGCTTGTGCTTTTGTTTTTCTATTTTAACAGATATTTTTTTAATTAATTTTGTTTTAATAGCAGTTTTCTTGTATGCCACCCAGAGTTGCTTTGGAATTGCACCCGGAGTGCCTTTTACTATTGATACTATATTTGATTACTTTTGCCATAGTCAATCTATTTATATTTACACTCTTTCCAGTTTTTTCTCTTCTGTTCCACTGCTTCCTTTGTCTTTCATATTGATAATTGTTAAATATAAGGTGTTTTCTTACATGAAAAATCCCATTTGTTTACAAGATTGTAGTAGTCAAAAAGATGGAATTATTTCCCATTTGGATACTTAGCAGTCATACTTCTCACACTTATACACATATCATGATACAGTTTAATTTATTTTGGCTATCATAAACCTATTGTCATTACCATTTGTAGATCATGGTTTACCATTGTATTTTGGCTATAATATTTCTGTTCTTTCAACCATTTTAGGCCAGGATTGAAAGGATTTATCTAATAAGCAAAGAACAATTAATATGTGAAAAAAATGGTAACCTTCATATATTTTATTAAGTTAGTGACAATTTCTGCTTCATATTATATACAGCTTTCATAGTATTAAAACACTGCACGCTACCATTGTAAAAAGTCATAGAGTTTGCCTAGATGTGCAGATCAAACTGGACTTTTTAGAATCCTATTGCCATCAGTGTTTGCTTCATTTAGTCCATATTAATAACATTGCCATCTTGATCCCAGGAATAAATTCCTTTTTCGAACAACTTTTGACATTTCAACTGCTAGAGCAAAAAATGCTAATCGGGTAGAGGAAAATACAACAGTAAATGTCAGATGACTGTTTCATAATAATAACTATACATATTGTAGGAATACTCAAAAGAAAATAATTAAAAGTCATGTTGAAAATATGTTTGTATTTGTTTAATTTTTCTGTGAAAATATGGACAGTGCATATTTTATAATATTTAACTTTGGTTTTTCAAATCTTAAGCCCTATTGTTGTAATGTTAGTCTGCCAGTTTGCCCAATTTTCTGAAAATTTAAACAGAGGAAATGTTCTGAGCAATCATTGATGCTATATATCACACATCCTGAGGAATGAATACTGAAATGCATTAAATGTAGTTTCTATAAATCAAACTCTGTGATTCATTTCCCTATACAAATAAGATACACGTATTTGCCTTCTAACTTTGTTTTGGAATGAGCTAATTTCTTCTGTTTCCAAGAAAACAAAATTCATATCAAGAACAAGGGGACCAAAAATACCATCACATTTAAACATTCAGTCATGGTGATTCTGTACTGTTCAGTGTGTGTAGCATTTCAAAAATGTAGCTGTTGGAAATACATTCACCTTTTTTCATTGTCACTGTGAGCTGACTGAAGCTAGAGGTCTCACTATCTTAAACCAGAGACCATATTTATCCACAGGCTGGATTTGCTCAGCGTGTTTATCC
The DNA here is from genome assembly GCF_031021105.1 of Erythrolamprus reginae. Classification (NCBI taxonomy): domain Eukaryota; kingdom Metazoa; phylum Chordata; class Lepidosauria; order Squamata; family Dipsadidae; genus Erythrolamprus; species Erythrolamprus reginae. The sequence continues at coordinate 60,266,289 of NC_091954.1, read as the reverse complement.
CAAACAAATAAACCAGATTTTTGGCATTGTTCAGCTACATAGCCTTGGCTCTTAGTTTATTATGGAGTAATTTGATGTGATTTTGTTAGCTTGGCAAGGAATGATTGAAACAGTGGTAATAATGAATAGCAATTAAGTTCAGAAATATGAGTTCAGCCTTGCAATGTTTCCATGGTGCTTCAAGTCTGTTCTTACTAAAGCTGGCTTTGTTAAATCCTATCTTCCTATCAGCTGACCATCATAGCAGAGGCTATGAAAAGCAGGAACCATCTAATGCTCTGCCATTATCTATTTTCTCATCTGAATTGATGGGGCATTATTTGTCTTTTTCCTACACAGCAGGAGGATATTAGCTCTGCTGAATCTGACAAATTGACCATTTGTTCTTCTGGGATAATCAAGATGTTTCCTATTTATCTTTATAGTTGCATAAATTGCCCCATTCTTCAGAAGACTCCTTAGAATGGTTCACATGAATTCCAAGGGACTCTGGGAAGATTTCCCAGCTTGTAAAACAGGTGGTCACAAGTGGTATCCAGTCATCCTGAGAAATGTAAGAATGACATAGGCTGTCAGGGTTCCAAATAGCATGCAAAATTAAATCAGAGTCTGAGGCAAAGTATTCCTAAAAGTTCCAATTTATTAGCAGAGCCATGTTGGGAGGAATGAATATTGAATACATCTTGGAGACACCCAAATCTGTAGTCTCTGGGGTTTCTCCACCCAGTTGAAAGTTCAAGCCCTTGTCCCCACACCCTCAAATCCATCATATTGACGAATCTCCAACTGCCAACCTGGCAGGATCCATCCATTTCCTTTGTACAGTTGAAGGAGTGCAAAGACAAAACATGACATTAACTACCTTGAAATAATTTGTTATGGATACATACATACAGCTCTCATGCAATTCCCCTTTCTAGCTTTCCACAGTAAAGAATGCACATTAAAAAACTATTAAGGTGTGGCAGGCCAAAGACCCCAACTAAATGAACTAAATCAAGGACTCAAGACCCCTCCTACCACTAAAAGGACCCAATAACAAAGAATGCTATAATGAAACAATCAAAGCTAACCTCTTCAACACATTCTTTGGCTCAGTCTTTGTAAACAGCATCGGCTGTTTATCCAAAATTCCCTAGTTGTACTACAAATACTACAAATACTCACAACAATTTAACACAAATAGACTTCACTGAAGACAACATTGAAAAAGCACTATGCACCCTAAAAGCTTTCTTGTCAACCTAATGGACTATGTGCATACTTCCTAAAAAAGCTCTATACAGTGATAGCTGAACCACTAAGCATAATCTTTGAAAAATACTGCAGGACCAGTTCCCTACCAATCATATGATCACTACACACGATCATTCCCCTCTTCAAAAAGGGAGTTCCAGTCTAGTAGAAAACAGACTAATCTCTCTATGCTGCGTCACATTCAAAGTCATGGAATCAATAATAAACCAATCCATTACTCTCCACCTAGAAACTAACAACCTACTTTCAAAGAAGCAATTCAGTTTCAGGAAAAAAATATCCTGCAATCTACAACTACTAAACTGCAAAAACATATGGACCTCAAAACTTGACCAGTGCAAAACAATAGACCTAATTTATGTAAAACCTTTGACTCAGTGGTTCATGATAAACTACTTCTGAAACTGAAATTCTATGGCATCTCTGGACCCCTACATGATTGGATAACTGTGTTCCTATCAAACAGACAATAAGTGGTAAAAATAGAGATTGCTCTATCTAATTCCATTCCTGTTAACAACGGTGTACTCCAAGGCAGCATACTATGACCAACACTCTTCATGCTCTACATAAATAACATTTGCAATCATATTACAAAGGGACTGCATTCTCTTCGCTGATGATGTAAAACTCTTCAACAACAACAACAACAACACTGCTACTTTCCAAAAAGACCTTGACTCTGTGTCAGAATTGTCAAACATCTGGCAACTCCAAATCTCAACCAACAAATGCTCTGACCTGCACATTGGCAAAAAGAATCAGAACACCAAATACAAGCTGAATAAACAAGACTTTGCAGATAACCCTCACTCTGCCAAAGATCTTGGAATACTCTTGTCAAATGACCTAAATGCCAAATCCCACTGCATTGTTAAAAAGGCTTCAAGAGTTGTTAATCTAATATTACATAGCTTCTTCTCCAATAATATCACGCTACTACCCAGAGCATACAAAACGTTCACTAGACCAATCCTTGAATACAGCTCATCTGTCTGGAACCCACACTGAATTTTGAACATAAATACATTAGAAAGTGTCCAGAGATACTTTACTAGAAGAGTCCTCCACTCCTCTACTCGCAACAGAATACCTTACGCAACCAGACTTGAAATCCTGGGCTTAGAAAGCTTAGAACTACATCACCTTCAGCACAACCAAAGCAAAACTCATAAAATTATCTGCTACAACATCCTACCTGTCAACGACTACTTCAGCTTCAGCCACAGCAATACAAGAGCACACAACAGATATAAACTCAAAGTGAACTGCCCCAAACTTGACTGTAGAAGATATGACTTTAGCAACCGAGTGGTTAATGCCTGGAACTCACTACCTGACTCTGTGGTTTTGTCACCAAACCCCCAAAACGTTACCCTTAGACTGTCCACTGTTGACCTCACCCTATCCCTAAGAGGTCAGTAAGTGGTGTGCATAAGCTCACCAGCATGCCTACCGTCACTGTCCAATTGTTCCCTCTTATCAGTACCCATCTTATGCATATAAACAATGTTATATCTATGTATATTACAAATATGTACTGGATTAAACAAACTAACTAACTAACTAACAATTGGCTTCGGTCTGACAAAAACAATTAATCTTGGGCATCTTTTCCCACTTCAGATTGTGCAGGGAGGGGGGTTTGTGTGTATGTGTACATGTGTGTATGCACCAGCTGTGGGCAGGTTAACCAGAACAGGTGGAGAAAAACTCAACTTCAATCTTGGAGGAAACCTTAAAAAGAAGTGATTATTGAGCCTATTTTACTACAGTGATAAAAGAGAAACACTTTCTTTTGGCATTATTACCTCCTTTCAGTTATCTTTCAATAATGTCCAGCATATCTTCTTTCAAGGATGAGGTCAACATGCCATCTCTCAAATGCACATTTTATCTCTCCCCCAACTCAACTGGTTGAAGACTGAGATTAACCAGAAAGAGCAAAATTCCAAATGCAACATCACCATTCTAGCCCTGATGATGTTACTACTTTGGGTGATCTGCAAGAAAAGAAAAATATCCAGGCTCAGCAAGGTATCTGACGTATCCCTCATTTCAGTCTTAAACTACACATATTTTATTGGTTCAGAGAATATGTGATTAAATCCTGTCTGGATTATACTTTAACATATTATTTGAAGCCTAGACTGCAAATTCTTGAATGCTGAGTTACAGCTTTTCTTTTTAAAGTAAAATATTTTAGTGAAAGCAGTTTATCTTTTTTCCCTAATCTTTCCAGAATCTGAAACTGAATTTATTATTGCATTTTACAAAACTGTAGTTTCTTTCTATACATTGAGCTGCAATGGCCATAGTGGTTCATGGAGTTTCAGGAAGGATTGGTGGGAGAAATTTATTGTGATACGTTAAGTTCAAAGTTAGATGTGCAGCAATAAATCAAGTGTCATAATTTTTCATACTCTTGTGCTGACTCTGAACAATACTGCTCACCTAATATTCTCCTAAAAAGTCACATATATTTTGTCAATTGCTTTGGTTTACCAGTGAAACTTTTTAAAAATGTATTTTTATTATTTCTACTTCTTCTTGAGCACCAACATTTTTCTGTATCTGTTGCTGTTTAAAAATAGGGCTGTCTTTTCTTATTTTTACAAATACTATTCCACAAAGCTGCTCTGCAATTCAAATGCTGACAGGATATAAAAACCATTTAGGCAACCCTTATTTGGTGACAGATGACTAGGACAGCATAAATCTTGAACCAATCCCAAAGGACCACCCTCTCTGTCTCTTTCCCCCACCTTCTTTTTCAGAGTTCACTAAATTTCAGCCATTGCGGTTGAAGGAATTGCTTGATGTTTTATCAGCTCTGAGTTTATTTGTATTGACAAGACAATAAAAATTCTTGTCTATCACTGTCACCTTTAGCACTTCACTTGACTCCAGAAGAATTTAATGGAGGCAATCAGATAATGATGAAAAGCAAAGGAGTGCTGACATAATAACCTGCAAATACTGGCTTTTGTTTCTCGCAATTTTTGAAGTTGTGTATATGTTAAAAAAATGTGTGCTTTGGTCTATTTATGCATTAGTTCTGTTATAATACAATACTGTTCTCAACTCAAGACGATAATAGGTCATATTCTTTAAAATATCTTCTATCATAAAAGCAGTTCTGTTTTTCAGTATAACTATTTAGCTAAATGCACCATCCATATCTAACAAACCTTAGGGGGGAAAAATTGATATGTATAAAATATTAACAAAAAAATTGAACACATCTAATAGCCAAGACATGCAACTTTTAAAAAATAGTATTAATTCTATTCTATAGATAAAGTAAGTTGGAAGAAATGTAATGGAGAGTTCTGAAAGTGTTCAGAGATTGCTAGCGTTCTGAATAAAGGTAATCCACATTATAGCATTTTGTTGCTATTTTCTTTTGTAATGATTGAATATAGTATTAAGATGTAAAATGCAATAATAATGAAATGTCAATGTCATCATAGAAGGCAGGTATAACCTATACAATCAATTATTTTATTTAAATTAATATACTCTTTCCCAGATTAAAGCCAGGTGTGCAGTATCAAGAATCAAAAAGAAGCAAAGTATATTTATATAAGTCATTCATGGTACAATATTACAGTACTCCCAATATCTCCATGTTTCAAAAAATTCCTTGTACCACTAATCTAAATAATAAAAGTGTTTCTAAAATGTAGACATTTAACTTTGAAAAATGTGGATTAATTGCTTTGGCATATACTGGTACTTTTTCACACACACACACGCACACATCATAATTTGTAGTTTTGTGTAAGGTCAAATACAGTCCTGATATCTTCCACTAGAGTATGCTAATCCTATGGTGATAAAGACACAAGTCATCATCAGAGCCGCCTTCTCCTATCAGTTTGATCTGCAACTGAGACAAGGTAAATTTGGGCAACATGTAGGAAAGTTTCGGGTCATTTTAAGTCTGAACTAGTAGAATCTACACCCAACGTTTTTTTTATCCTGAACCTGAATTGAAGCATGATTTTAAAGTTTATCTTAAGAAGTTTAGGTTAGGTTGGGATGTAGGATTCAATCTTGTATTATTTCTGTACTATTTTTTAAAAAACTATTTTCTAGAGCACAAAAAGCAAGATGAGAAACGATGGAAACTAACAAAGGAGAGGAGCAACCTAGAACTAAGGAGAAATTTCCCAATGGTAACAGCAATCAACCAATGGGACATCTTGCCACCAGAATTTATGGGTGTCCCATCTCTGGAGGCTTTCTAAAAAAACCTGTTCTATGTTACAGTTGGTTTTGAGTGGGGATAGATTGGAAGTTAGAATGGTTATGGGCGATGGTGGTTTGAAGGTTGTGTTAATGAGGGGTAGATCTTGGTTGAGGGTAGATTAGAGGTTTTGGTGGTTTTGGTTGATGATGGTTTGGGGGTTAGTTGGTGGATTGCATGACTTTGATTTAATGCAACTGGCCTTCTCCGGGTCCTGTCGACTAAACAATGTCGTCTGGCGGGCCCCAGGGGAAGAGCCTTCTCTGTGGCGGCCCCGGCCCTCTGGAATCAACTCCCCCCGGAGATTAGAACTGCTCCCACCCTCCTTGTCTTCCGTAAACTACTTAAGACCCACCTATACCGCCAGGCATGGGGGATTTGAGACATCTTTCCCCCAGGCTTATTATAATTTATGTTTGGTATGTATGTGCTGTTTGGTTTTTAATTATGATAGGGTTTTTAGTTTTTTAATATTAGATTTGTGCCATTATAATATTGTTTTTATCGTTGTTGTGAGCCGCCCCGAGTCTTCGGAGAGGGGCGGCATACAAATCTAATATATTATTATTATTATTATTATTATTATTATTATTATTATTATTATATAAAGGTCAGTTTGGCCTTGGTCTTGGCGTTTTTTAAGATCTGCTTGCAGTTCACAGGATTGGATGCATTGTAAAAAGTCAGGTCTAGCGCGAAGTTTTTTAGGGTTTGAGTCATCTTTCTTTGTTTAATGAGTTTATGGTTTTAATTAATTTGTGTTTGCTAAGTTCATTTGTGAGAATCATGCTGCAGAATTTGGGGGGCACTGAACCATCTCTGTATTTGATGGTGTTCTTCCTCACTACAGGCAAGAGAATTATCACATGAAGAAATGTTGCATTCACATAATTTTTCCGAAGCAGGTCTGATTCTCCACCATTAGATCTTTAATAACTGACAAAAAAAAAAAACCCAAAAAAAACCCCATTATACAGAATGTAGAAGCCATAATAATATTATTTTACTTATATAGACTCAAAGGTCAGATAGCAAAGGCAGCCAGCAGAAACTGGTAGAATATAGTGGTTTCTGCAACATACAAATTAGGTTTAAACAATATATTAAGATAAAATGCAATAGTTCAGGGTAACATTGTGACAGATGGTTCTATTTATTGATCTCCCGCTTATGTTTATAAGAGATTGGACGCCAACAACATACCATAATCTTGCACATTTTAGTCAGATACAAACCCTGTGTAAATTCTTCCTCAGATCAGCTAGAATTGTTCAGACCTCAATTTATATCCTAACCAGTTCACAGTATTAAAACAAAACAAAACAATTCTCAAAACAAACAAATACATATGTTAATAAAAGCAAATTTATACCAGCAATATGTAATTACCCCACATAGAAATGGGATATTATTTCAAAATTTCTCTCATTTCCTGTTCACTGACTTTTTGTTTTTATAGACAACTAAAACGCACATAAATTGATCTCCCACCCGTAAAAAGATACATTGTTACGCCAATAAATTTTGGCAAAATGCTGGCACTTAGCATTCTTTCATGTATTTCTTTCTATATCAATTTATCCCAGGGTAATTCAACTGAGCATTTAAAAACTCTTCTGCATTTTGAAGCAAAGTTTATTTTCCTTCATTTCCCTTTCACACTTTAAGGGATTATTCAGACAACACTTATTTCATGGATGAGAAACATTATTTTACTTATATAAGGAACTTTTACGCCTAGAATTACTACACTCCTTTGGCTGCTTTTGAATTTCCTTTTATCTATTGAGAAAATTTCAGGATAATATTGCCAGTGATTAGATAGTCGGCATCCTTGCTGTTGCTGAGCAAAAAAATTAACATCTTCATACCAAAAGTGTCATTAATTTATCTTTATCATTTATTTAAAATACTTACCATATTTTTTGGAGTATAATACATACTTCCCCCCCCCCCTAAAAGAGGGTGGAAATGTCAGTGCATCTTATACACCAAATACTGGATGTCCTGAGGCCCCATCCTCCACATCCTATTTTTATACAGAAGGTCTGGTAAGCCTGCAGAGAGCTCCTGGGTGTCAGGGATGGCACAAATGGCCCCGATTTTGTAAAAATAATGGGTGGAAAATTGTCCATTTTTTACAAAAATTGAGCGATTTTTGACATTCCCCAGCACCCAGGAGTTCTCTGCAGACTAGCCAGACCCTTTCTCCACCCCATTTTTTGCAAATAATGGACAAAAATGGCCCCTTTTCACAAAAATGAGGCCATTTTTGCCATCCCTCAGCACCCAGGAGTTCTCTGCAAACTACCCAGACTCTTTCCCCCATTTTTGTGGGGGGTGGGGGGAAACGGGCAAATAGTGTCTCATTTTTCACAAAATGGGGGCATTTTTCCATCCCCCAGCATTCAGAAATTTTCTGCAGGCTACCTTGATCTTTTACCCACCCTATTTTTGTTGTGAGTCTCCTTATCCATCTCAGGTCATGTCAGATTCTGAGGAGGATGAGCCAGGCCCCTCTGGATACCCTGGGCCAGGGGAGTTGCCAGCTGATACAGAGAGTGAAAGTGAGGGAGAAAGTGACCTGAGTGAACCTGAAGACCTTCTAGAGGGGGCTGATATGACAATGGGGAAGTGGTCCTAATCGGAAGATGAGGAAGACATTAGAGTGAAAAGTTAGTGGATAGACCCTCGCTATAGGAGATTGTTGAGAAGGCAAGAGGAGTTGCATAGTAAAAGGTTTTAGTGTAGAGCCTTAGCCTCTTTGGGGTGTGATGTCCACTTCCAGGCAGTATAAAGGCAAAGAATTTCGGGAATTTGGGTGTGGGGTTTCAACATCGTTCAATGGAAGAGATGTAAGACTGGAGTTATAATTGAACAAAGCTTTAAAACCATGATTTCTGCCTCAAAAAAGACATTCTCTCCTGGATGCTTGTTGCCTGGGACTTCAGTGAGCAAATTCACATGCAATGGACTTATTATCTAAGGAATACTGATTAGGCCAAGTTTGACACCTTTCCCAAATATTGTTTATGTTTAACTCTGAAGATAAGAATAACTCCTTTTCCATTGCTGTTTAACATCTGTTTTTCATTATGTGTGTTTTTTTCAATAAAGAATTTGATTTTATCATAAAATAAGGAATTTTTAAGTCGGTGGGTTTGTTCTGAGGGCTGTGCACAAAACAATTTTAAGGCAAAAATGGGGCTGTTTTTTCCTCCTAATTACCTCATCTAGCATGACTGGAAGAGGAATTTTGGGAGTCCGTAAGTGTTAAAGCTGTTAATTTTGAAGTTTGTAAAAAGTGTACTTGGTTGTAAAACATATACATGTTTGTAAAAGTATTCTGCTACACTGGTATTTTATTAAATAATATATTACTACATTATTTGGTTCATATACTCTGAAAAATACAGTATTTTTTAATCCACTATCATCCTAAAATATCAAAACAATATCATTTAAACAAGCTTAATTATTAAATGCATCACAATATAATGTAATAAAATTATAGAACTAGAATAACATGATTTCAAAAGCATAAGGCAAACAGCCTGAGCAAACAAATAAATTTTAATGTACATTAATTGCAGTTTATTAGTACGAAGCAACTTTAGTGAGGAAAAATATTCCAGAGCTGGGTTCCCATTGTGAAACAAATCTTTAGTTACCGGTAATTATTACATGACACATTTTCCTAGGAAGATAAAAAAGAGCAATATCATGATGTTTCATTCAATGTTTCAAAAGTGTTTTTCACATTAAAAGCAACTATTAAAACACTGAGGTTCTTGGAGATGTAGCTATAGAAATATATTTGCACTTTGTTCTTTGCACCTTTTATCCTATTACCTGGTAGAAACATTAGGAATAGAGATTTAGCATGTAAAATTTGCTGTGATTTAAAAAAAAAACTGCACTAAGGGTTAGGCTTAACTTACTTCATAAACTTTGCTTATGTTTTATGTTCTTAAATATTTATTTCTAAATATTCTTAATGAGCTTATTTTTATTCATACATGTACAATATGTACAATACCCTTTCACATTTTGTAAATATTAAAGTATATATTTTCATATGACAACACTGAAGAAATAACACTTGGCTACAATGTAAAATAGTGAATATACAGTTTTATAACAGTGTGAATGTGTTGTCTCCTCAAATTTGGACATTATCACAGGATGTACTTACTTTTGTTGTCAGCATTTTACTTGTGGATGAGTTGTCCTTGTTTGTTACTGCTTCTCATATAGCATCTAAGTCTGCAAAAGACTCTGTCCTTCTGCATGTTTTAGATTGGGTGCATAGGGGATGGCCATCGGTTTCCTCTTCTCCCACATTCCAGCCTTTCCTTAACAGAAGGCATGAATTAACAATGATGAAGGGATAGAGTGGTGCATAGGTGGTGGTACCCCCCCCCGTTTTAGAACCAACGTTCTCCAATTCCTCCACAGGGCTCATCTAGGCATAGTATAAATGAAAGCGCCCACATGTAGCTATGCCTGGTGGCCTAAGGGGGAGGAACAAATAGAAGAATGGGTTAATTAAGTGTAGGCCATGCCAATTGTTTAGGTCAAGTCCTCCGGCTGCTCCTGTTTTAGAGTAGGAATCTGCTAAAGTCCCCTAGTCTCATCTACATATGGACCTGGCAGGCCCCTTCCATGGCCAAACCTTTCTGGTATTGGTAGATTTGTATTCTAAATGGGTGGAGCTGGTCTGAATGCCCTCTACTATTTCTGAGTCCATTATCCAAATCCTGGACTCTATATTTGCCATGCCTGGCATTCCTGATGTATTAGCTACAGATAATTGACCACAGTTTACTTCCTATGAGGCTTAACTAGTTCGGATAGGGGTATGTCATGCTAAAACTGCCCCTGCTCACCTTGCTACCAATGGATTAGTAGAAAGGGCTGTGAGGTCTGCCAAAGAGGCCCTAAGTCGATTGGGCACCTTTAATTGGCAGGCTAGCTTAACCACCTACAGTATCTATTTGCCCAGTATACCACTCCATGCCAAACTACAGGTCTAAGTTCCACTGAACTTTTAATGGGACAACACTATACTCAGTCATCTCCATCCATATGTGGACTTACAACAACAGGCAGACCACTTCTACATGGTTACAACTTTGGGATCCCTTGTTTGCACTGAATTGGGCTAGGTGTGTCCCTGGAAACATCTGTCAAATAACAGGATCCTGTTTCTATAAGATTCTGTTAGAGGATGATCAAATTTGGCGGCAACACATAAACCAGCTTCACTCTGCATACCTGCTACCACCTAGCCTTCTAGTATGCCACCTTTACCTACTCCAGTCAGCCTTCCGATCATGCCCTCGCTCATCGCATCTCCACCAGCACCTTCATCCACCAGCACCTTCATCTGTTTCATTTCATTCATTTCATTTATTGGATTTATATGCCGCCCCTCTCCGAAAACTCGGGGCGGCTAACAACAGTCATAAACAATATACAGTAAAAATCCAATACAGCCTCGCCTCCAAGAATGACAGTTCCTATTAGCCTGGCAGAGGGCAAGAGCAGCACCCTTCAATCTTTTCCTCCACCAACTCCGGCACCAGTTCTGAAAAGGTCTGGGCAGAGCCCTGCCTATTTGAAGGACTACATCTGTGCGTGTTAAGAGGGGAGGGGTGTTGAATCCTGGTTTAACTGCTCTGGTTGCTGCCTGATTGGTTGAACTTAGTCAGCCAGCATGTGGGAGACATGAATAGTTTATTGGTCTCTCGCCCCACAGCTTTTCCCATAAATAAGGAAGTTGTGAGCCTCAGTTCCGGTATTACTGTGTTAACCATAGTCCTTTGAATAAATAACTATATTTTATACAAGCTGCCTCCTGCATTCTTCCTAGGGTTATATGACACTCAGCCTTAACAAGTTTAGACATTAATGGCTGTGTGTTGCATTAATTTGAGGGGTGTCAAAATAAGTGTCATTTGTGTCATCTCTTCGATGTTGTCACTTGAAAAGATATACTTAAATATTTACAAAATGTGAGGGGGTTTGCTCACTTCTGTGACATATGTATATATTATTAAGCCTGTCCCCCACTCAATGAACTGATAGATGTAATCCAGGGTTACCTCAAACATTTCACTGCCAGAAGAAAAATGGAACCGCATAGCAGATAAACACCAAATTGTGTAATAAGTTCCTATAGGGAGATATCAATTGGACTCCAGTATTAATAAATTCAGGCTATACATCATATGTTCTAAGATTAGATCTTTGCTTAGGTTTACAAAAATCAGGTAATCCTCCTCTTAACAGGCAAATATTAGTAGTAAAATTACTCATTACAATCATACAATAAGGGCTATTGACTTGAACCAGAATGCAATGGTAACTATGCATATTTGTTTGTTTGGATTCTAAAACCCAAATTTATTTAAAAGCCAATCATCCACATTCATCCTATCACATTCAGTCATAGGCTGGGGTAGATGTTAAATTTTTAGTGGCCCCAAGCCTGTTGGCAGAGATACGTTTTAAGGCCTTGTGAAAGACTGGGAGTGTGGGGGCAGTATGAATCTCCAGTGAGTTGATTCCAAAGGGCCGGGGCCACCACAGAGAAGGCTCTTCCCTTAGGTCCCCACCAGATGGCATTGCCTTGTTGATGGGACCTGGACAAGACCAACTCTGTGGGACCTGACCGGCTGCTGGGATACATGAGGCAGAAGATGGTCCCATAGGTAATCTAGTCCAATACCATGTAGGGCTCTATAGGTCATAACCAACATTTTGAATTGCATTTGGAAATCAATCAGCAGCCAATTTAGCTTGGGGAATGCTTGAGAAACATGGGCATATCGCAGAAGGCCCATAACTGCTTGCACAGCTGCATTTTGTACCACCTGTAGTCTCCAAACGTTCTTCAAAGGTAGTCCCCTGTAGAGAGCAGTACAGTAGTCAAACCTCGAGGTGATAAGGGCATGAGTGACTGTGAGAAGAAACTCCTGTTCCAATAGTGCCACAACTGGTGCACCAGGTGAACCTGGGGGAACGTCCTCCTCGCCACAGCTGAGGGATGGTGTTCTATACTCAACTGTGGGTTGAGAAGGACATCCAAATTGTGGACTCTCTCTGAAGGGGGGAAAGCTTCCACCTAGGGTGATGGGCGGACAGGTGGGATTGTCCTTGGAAGGCAAAAACCACAGCCGCTACATCTTGTCGAGGTTGAGTCTGAGTCTGTTAACACCCATCCAAACCCTAATAGCCTCCAAACACTGGCACATCACTTTCACTGCTTCGTTGAGTTGACACAGGGTGGAGATGTATAGCTGAATATCACCAGCCTACTGATAGTAACTCACCCTGTGTCGCCTCTAGCCTTCTGCCAACACCCACTGCAACTGACTGGAGGATTAGGAGGAGAGCCACCATAAAATGGTGCCTCCCACTCCAACCTATCCAGTTGGCACAGAAGGATACCACGGTCAATGTTATCAAAAGCCGCTGAGAGGTCAAGAAGCACCAGGATAGAGGAGTGACCCCTATTCTGGGCCCATCAGAGTTCATCCATTGGCGCAACCAAAGTAGTTTCAATGCTGTAGCTGGGCCTGAAACCGAACTGTAGAGGGCCCAGATAATTGGCTTCATTCAAGGACCATTGAAGCTGGAGTGCCACCACCTTCTCAACAACCTTCCCTAAGAAGGGAAGGTTGGAGACAGGATGATAGTTGTTCAGAACAGCTGGTGCCAGGGAAGGCTTCTTGAGGAGGAGGCACATGAGTGCCTCCTTTAAGGGAGCCAGAAAGGACCTCTCCGTTAAATAAATGTTGACAACCTACTGGACCCAGCTCCATGTCACCTTACTGCTGACTGAGATCCAAGACAGGTATAATAAACAGGTGGCAGAACTCAGAGCTCCCATGGTCTTGTTCACTTCATCAGGATTTGCCAGGTTGAACTCCTCCCACAGAACAGGACTAAGATGGGCCTCTGTCACCTCAACTGACTCATTGTCAGTCAACACTACATGTATGTTATGACAATATTGATAAAGTAGGTACAGTGGAACCCCGACATAAGAGCTGCTCTACTTAAGAGCAACTCGAGATAAGAGCTGGGAGGGGAGAGATATTTTTGTTCTACTTACAAGCCCAAATTCGAGATACAAGCGCCAAGGAGCTGTCTCCTGAAGCCAAACGCTAACTTCCGCGTTCGGCTTCAGGAGACAGCTGCGAAGCGGCGCACGTGTTTTAAAAGGTTGCAGCCGGCCTGGGGGGCTCGGGGGGGTGCTTGCAGCTTTCTTTCTTGCTCTTTTTCTTTCTCTCTTTTACCTTCCCTTCCTCTATTTCTTCTTTTCTTTCTCCTTCCCACCTTCTTCCCTCCCTCCCTCCCTTCACTCATTCCTCTCTTACTCTCCCCTTTCATAAGTTTCCTTGCTTCCTTCCTCTGTTCCTGTCCCTTCCCTCTTTCCTTCCTTCCTTCCCACCCTCCGTCCATTCATTCACCCATTCCTCTCTTGATCGCTTAAAGCCGGTCCCTGGTGCAAAAAGGGTTGGGGACCTCTGTCCTACAGGATTGGGTGGCAGAGAAGTTGAACATATGTAAATTTAAAAGTTTAAGAAAGTTTACAAGTTAAGTGAAAGAAACTTCATTATTCATTTATATGTACATGTACATTTCTTCATTAAAAACATGTCTTTCTGCATAATTTAGACTAACTTTGTGAGTTTTTTGAGGGCTGGAACCAATTAAAATTATTTACATTAATTCCTATGGGGAAAAGTCGTTCGAGATAAGAGCTGCTCGACTTAAGAGCCCAGGTCCGGAACGAATTAAACTCGTATCTCGAGGTACCACTGTACAGATAATACTTTCCCCATTGTCTAATTTTAACAATTGTGGCACATTTAAGAATTCTTACATTTCCTGGGTGGCCTGTACATAATGCGAACAACATGAAATTCTCTACTTCCTGTTGTAATTACAGAAATAATAAGCATTTTTTTCAAATACCACATTCCTTCTCAGATGCGGTTTTTGTGAGTGATCATTATGCATGGCAAATAATATCACACATGTATCTCTTTTCATCACAATGAGAGCTGTGTTTCATATCCAAATCTGCCAGTCAGCTCATTCAAATGTTCTGTAAAACTTTATATAATCCCTTTAGCAGAGGTTCAATCCCACACTATTACTCTGCAGAATCCTTAATACATAAGGGATTGTCTACTTTCCCTTAACATCTGTGCACACAACACTTTCAGCTAATAAACCATCATGGGTTCTTATCTAATTTGTTTCTCACCAGATTCCAAAAGAAACAGTGCATGACATAGATTCCCTCAAAGCACACACATTAAGCAATGTTAGCATTTTATTTTATTTTATCTTTAAGGTGGAATTAATACTTCTAAAATATTAATCTATTATTTCTTTTCTGCAGGAGGAAGACTAGGATGGAACAAATAGAATAATTACCTTGTTTGGCTGGCAGTGTCTAATTAAGATTTAATTAGGAGTACAGGGAATCTTAAATGGGTTGCCTAAGGTTGTGCTGATGGATTTGTTTTAGAATGATGCCTTTATAAAATATGATATTACTCATTTCTGTTCCTAATCCTAAATTTTACTTTCTCCTTCTTCTGATTTATTTGGGTTCATTGGATCTCAATTTGCAGTGACATCAGTTCATAAAAGCAATGTGGCATATCTAGGAAGTTCTTCCCATGTGAATCTCATGCTACATTTCTGCATCAGCGGAAATATATGTTATTTATTTTAATGCCTCTAGAGGGCAATATCTTTAGATGCTATTGTTGCTAGACCCAGAATTTAAAAAAGAAAAAGAAAAGGCAACAAATTCAAATAAAGCTTACTTGCATGTTTTGCTTATTTTTAAAAGGAAGGTGCTGTTGGACTCCACAAATTCAGAGTATCTTGCTAATGAATTCTACCAGAAGAAGCCAGAAGAAGAAGAAGAAAAAAAAAAGGTAGTTGGTAATGCTGCAATGATTTGTGACTTAATTCCAGCCTCAATTACAGTTGTATCTACTAGACTACCTGTATCCTGGAAAAAAAAAAAAACTAAAATCTAAGCTGGTTTCAAATTTTGTCTGCTGAAATTTTTTCATTATCTCTTGTTTTCTGTGGCTTTGTATTTCTTACATAAATGTTTAAGGAAATAACTATTAAAGTTTCAGCAATATTTCAACTATATTTCAACTATATTCATACAATTTACAACTATTTATTATTAAAAATTAAAAATTATTTTCTTGCACAAAGCTATTTTGTTGGTCTTTCTTCTATAAACACTTCTTACAGAACATTCTGTTTTATCTCCTCTTTTGTTAGTCCATTTCTAAATTAATAAATTAATTTTCAAATTCCATATTTTGAGATTAGGAAACATCTACACTAATAATGATTGCCTTTATACAAATTATGATATCAAGGACATTTTTAGAGAAATACCCAACTATTAGCTATTTCAATTGTAAGCGCTGGATTTATTTCAACACATACATTGATAGTAAATATTTATAGAGCTATTAACCAAGATTTTCTTTCAAAGGTTATTAAGAACT
This sequence comes from Erythrolamprus reginae, assembly GCF_031021105.1. NCBI lineage: Eukaryota > Metazoa > Chordata > Lepidosauria > Squamata > Dipsadidae > Erythrolamprus > Erythrolamprus reginae. Next base: position 60,250,215 of record NC_091954.1, on the reverse strand, counting down.
TGAGGATATGAATAAAAATATTGAATTATGTTGAGCTATTACAATGCATACATTTATAAGAACATACTTGAAGTCAGCAAAGACAATTGCAGTGGGAGGGGCCAAAGTGTTGATTTATTCATGATGCCTTATAGTTGCTTTAATAATTATGAATATGAGAACAAAGACATCTTTCCAGATAAAAAAAAGCATAAGGAAAGCTTCTTTGGTTTATCATGATGGTCTAAAAGCATTTATTTCACTCTCGTCTTTCTATAATTTACTGAGCTATAGAATAAATATAGTGTGGTATTGTGCTGTTGAAGGCTCACAGTTGCAAATATTTCATTAATTTTAAATTTATTCACTTTTAGTGTTTGGTGCTCACAAAAAATAATAATCACTTTTAAATCTTTATTTCTAGCTTCCAGATGCCCCCCCCCCCAAAAAAAAATGGGTTTGATGAGCATCTCCTCTTTCATTTTATATTAATGACACCTCTTCCTACCTTCATTTCAGCATACTTTTCTTGAACAGAGAAATTGTAAAAAATGATAGTAGAGTCACAGAAGCTAATAATTACCATTGTTGGAAGAAGATAAGCAGGATCCAGCCCAAAATTGCCTTGGATATCTTATAATATTGATTTTGCTTTGTAAATATCTTTTATTTAAGGAGTACTGCCTCATTTCTAAGTGGCTAATGCAATGCCTACTTTTTTCACCATGCCCATTTACCTTGAATCTATCAATGATAATGAAGAAAAAATGTATCTATTCTTCTGGCTGTATATTTCTTTCTCTTGTTACCGTAATTCATTTCTTTTAGGTTGTCATTGCTTCCGCTATTTTACAAGGTAATTTCTGTCTGGTCATTTTTGCTTCCCCCTCCACTCTGCTCTTTTCCATTTCTTTGCAATCTTTTTGATATACCTTGACCTATATTGACCACATCAAATTGCATCCACCATAATCATTCTTGGAACAGCAGCATCTTCTACTCCTGCAAGGAAAATTGTCGTAAAAGAAGGCTTAGCTTCAGATGAAAACAATGTAAATCTCCAGTCCTTACCTTTCGATCTTACCTGTTGCTGCAAATATTTGTCTCTATACTTTAGATATTTGTCTGCCAGAACCTCATATCAATAAATCAGATTCTGCTTTCTTCTTCCAAGGCCACATGTTTATCAGGCTCTGTAATGCAAGGCATGAAATAATAGGCTGAATGTGCATTAAAGAAGTTGAGGTTTTGTAGTAGCCAAATTGTAATACCAATTTGGCAATGGGGAATGGGGTGGATGTGGAGAGGGAGGGAATATATCCTGAAGCAAGTGCAGACTATTTTAAGAAAATACAAATTTGTTCTAATATGGTAGCATCACGTGATGTATTGGGACTTTTTCCTCCTTTACTAAACTAGGTGTGGGTATGGCCAGTGCATTACACATCAGGCCCACAGGCCAGGAATTTGTCAGTCCGTTCTAATATGAATGATCCTGTTACCTGTTAAAAGAGGATCAATTCCTTAATACTTCTAGTTAAAATTAAGGGCTGCTCAATAACTTTGGAGAAGCTTAAAATCGTTGGTCCAAAGTAATTCTTCATGCCACAAAGACTTCACTAATTAGGAAGTTTCTGGGAACTTAACACGTTTTAAGATCAGATTGATGCTTTTCAGTCTCTTGAAAATTCCTTCCATTGGATGGTTTTAATTCTATCCCACAAGTCCTTCGTTTGTTATTATTTTTCATACTTGTAATAAAATGTGGTGTTTCATTGTTGCCTTGGCAACGTACACATATGCCTGTCAGATATGAATTAGGTGCAGTGAATCCTGCTATCACAGTGCATTGGTTTTCAGCTGCTTTCATCCTTAATTTCATAATGCTAAAGAAAAGCAACCAGAGTTGGAAAAATAAAAGGAGTTATTCACATGGTGTGGAAAGTGTGTTGTTGTTTTGCTATAACGTATAGATTCTCTTTCTACAGTATCTATGGGCTTTGCATGTAGATACTATAGAAAGATAATCTATTTAAAATCTATATGTAGACACTGTAGAAAGAGAATCTTTTTAAAATCTATATGCCAACTATCTCACTGTCATAGAACTGCTTTATTAACCTTGGAGGTGGGACAAAAATTTGCATGTCCTTTGGCTCTATTACCTCTCTAAAGTACTGAAAGGTTACACTCAGAGATGGGCTGTAGATTTATCATGTGACAATCCATAATAACCAGATTGTAGTGCAGAAACAGACTGGTAGAAAGGAGAATATACTCACAATAAAGTTTTTTTTGTAAGAAATGTCTTTTCCTTTGCTTCTTGGAGAAAACACAGGGTGGAAATATATATCATTAATTATCATGCCTGCATTATATAGGTCTCTAAATTGAAACTACTGAAATGAATCAAAGTGGTTCACAAATCTCTTACTCTTTTCCATTCTCCAGCTATTGTTGTAGGTATACAGCAATATCTCTATCTCTCTTTATCTTCTATATCTATATATCTATCTGTCTCTATTTCTTTCTCTATCAACCTATATTTGTCTAGACACACACACACTTATACATCTATATAGGCACTTTGGACAGGAGAAGCTGAAATCTGTGCATTATATAAACTCTAATTATGTTCCTAAGGATATAAATATCAACTGGGCAACAATTATACATAAGCAGAAAGATTTTTCTTTGACCAGGCCCTGTAGCAAGATATCATTAACTAAAGTGGAATTATTAAATCTTATTAATATTTAGTAAGGTTCTTACTAATATTACAAAATATTCTCTTTGCATATGCATTTTAATTTTGTTAAAAATATTTGCAGTGAAAGCTGTTCCAGGATTTAAGATCACTTTAACTAGTTTTCAGCCATTTGTCTGATCTCAGCACATCACCCCTTTCACAGTGGAACCTATTAAAAGTTAGCATGCACAGACTTTGCTGGCAGATTGTCCAATTAACTCCTCAGCACCTTGATTACTTCATCAAGCAACCACTTATGCAGGTGCCACCTTTCCAAATGAGATATTCAACTCAAGTAAAGGTGGGAGGGAGAGTTGCCCTCTTGCCCTGAGCAAATTCCAACCTGGGTAATTACATTCTTGTAGCCTCTCCTCAATCAATTTCATTTGCTGACAATGTTTTCTTGAATTTAAAATACCTTCATCTCCAGCTAGTGGTGGAGTAGGATGGTAATTTTTTAAAATCATAATTGTCATATTTTGATCCAGATTACCAGATAATAACACTGCCCAGAAATTTTGAGTATTACAGTCTAATGCATCTGGAGGACATAATTTTGAGGATGGCTGTTCCAAAAAGCTTTTTCAGACAGAAAGAATGTTATGACTAGGTATATTTAAAAATATTTCCTTTTCTCATCTTTCCCCTTCCACTTTGATAGACACATTTGCAAATTATTTGGGACGAAAGAGACTAGCAGGAGAGCAAGCCTAGTACATCTCATCTGTTCATCTATTCTGTTGCCCTGACTACTTTCAGTCTTTGGTCTTTAAAGAAAGGTTGCCTTAAGTTTAATTACAGCATTTTAAAAGCATTTTACTTTTTCAGGCTGCTAGGCTAACATTAGACATGAAACACGTCTTTCAAATCATGTACAAATTGTGCATTGCCCTAAGACATGGTTATTCTATATAACAAAGACCACTTTCTGCATTGATTTTCAAAATTCCAGAAAGGCACCAATGTCAAACTGAACAAAATATAATCATTATTGTTTATTACAGTCACTGACCAGAATATTATACATAGATAATAAAAATATATGAGACACAGAGAAAAGGGGAAAACAAATTACCTCAGAAATTAAGATGAAGTGAACCAGAATTGAAGTGCAAATACTAAAATGCTACCAAAAAAATGTACAACACAAAACTGTAATCATATTTTATCTTTTACTCTACCACCAAAGTTGAGTTTTATTGTTATTGTGTGTGCATAGAACTTTTACTGTGTAATTGCCCAGCCTTACTCACAAAAAGCAAATTATGAAAGACTGATTGATAACCTTCCCATGTTTCCTCACCATTTCTTTCACTAAAAAAATATTAAATACATTTTTACGATGGAAAGAAAATGCTAGGAAAATTGTTTGGTCTTAGAAAACAATTCAGAAGAAACAATTTAAGAGAGACTAACCCCTTCCTTAGGTCCCCCCAGTCTCAAATGACAGCTCCAAAATAAAGTAACCTTAAACAGATAGCTTTCTTTGTACAAATTCACATAAAATCTGAAGCACTTCTTTTCATATAGTTTTAAAGTATATGCATTATCTTTTAATTTAATAGCATAGGAACTGCTTGGTAGATCCCTAAATTCCTTCCTTCCTTCCTGCCTACCTGCCTGCCTGCCTGGAGGGTGTTAGGGTCTGGGTGGGTGTCAACAGGCTCAGGCTCGACTCTGACAAGACAGAGTGGCTGTGGGTTCTGCCTCCCAAGGACAATTGCATCTGTCCGTCCATTACCCTGGGGGGGGGGGATTACTGACCTCCTCAGAGAAGGTCCACAACTTGGGCGTCCTCCTCAATCCACAACTAACTTTAGAACACCATCTTTCGGCTGTGCTGAGGAGGGCATTTGCCCAGGTTCGCCTGGTGCACCAGTTGCGGCCCTATTTGGACCAGGAGTCTCTGCTCACAGTCACTCATGCCTTCATCAGCTCGAAGTTTGACTACTGCAGTGCTCTCTACATGGGGCTACCTCTGAAGAGTGTTCAGAAACTTCAGATCATGCAGAATGTGTCCGCAAGAGCAATCATGGCCCTTCCTAGATATGCCCATGTCTTGTCAACATCCCACAGCCTGCACTGGTTGCTTATTAGTTTCCAGTCAAAATTCAAAGTGCTGGTAATGACCTATAAAGCCCTACATGGCATCTGACCAGAATAGCTACAGGACCGCCTTCTGCCACATGAATCCCAGCGGCCAGTTAGGTCCCACAGAGCCGGTCTTCTCCAGGTCCCATCGATAAACAATGTCATCTGGCAGAACCCAAGGGAAGAGCCTTTTCTGTGGAGGCCCCGGCCTTCTGGAATCAACTTCCCCCAGAGATTCGAACTGCCCCACTCTCCTCACCTTTTGCACAACTTTGAAAGCCTATTTCTGTTGCCAGGCATGGGGTAATTGATGTATCCTTTGGCTAGTAAGATTTATGTATGTTTGTGATTGAGTAGTATTGTCTGTTTTTTAATGATAGGGGTTTTTATTTATTTATTTATTTTTGTTTATTAGATTTGTATGCTGCCCCTCTCCAAGGACTCAGGGTGGCTCACAACAATTATAAAATACAATAGACAGTGATACAAATCTAATATTAGTAAAACTGAAGTTAAAATCCCTTAATATTAAAAAAATGATCAGTACTACACAATCATACCATTCTCAAGTGCTATAATCAGTAAGGGGGAGGAAATCAGTCCCCCTCATGCCTGGCGACATAAATGGAAGACGGGGAGGGTGGGGGCAATTCGAATCTCTGGGGGGAGTTGATTCCAGAGGGCCAAGGCCGCCACAGAGAAGGCTCTTCCCCTGGGTCCCGCCAGATGCCATTGTTTAGTCAATGGGACCCGGAGAAGGCCAACTCTGTGGGACCTAATCGGCTGCTGGAACTCGTGCGGCAGAAGGTGGTTCCATAGGTATTCTGATCTGATGCCATGTAGGGCTTTATAGGTCATTACCAACACTTTGAATTGTGACCGGAAACTGATCAGCAGCCAGTGCAAGCCGCAGAGTGTTGATGAAACATGGGCGTACCTAGAGAAGCCCATGATAGCTCTTGCAGCTGTATTCTGCATGATCTGAAGTTTCCGAACACTTTTCGCCATAGTTTTAATTGGATTTGTTGTACATTGTTTCTTGTTGCTGTTTTTGGAGAGGGGCGACATACAAATCTAATGAATTATTATTATTATTATTATTATTATTATTATTATTATTATTATTATCCTTCCTTCCTTCCTTCCTTCCTTCCTTCCTTCCTTCCTTCCTTCCTTCCTTCCGTCCTTCCTTACGTACTTCCTCCCTCCCTGAAGGTTGTTTCCATTTTGAACAGGCTACCCCAATGCTTGAAGAATCCGTACTTGCCATTCTGAGATTTGCCTCTTAGGAGATTTTCATTTAAAAAGTAGCTAGATAGCCCAATAAAAAAAATAAAATAGATGGAAGATGGAGAACCGAAAGTAAGATGAATTAGCCCAACCTTCCCTATCAGCAAGGTGAATGGTAGCTAGAGATCACTCAATAAAATAATAAAGGAAGATCTATCTCCACTCTTAACACAGTAAATTCCTGTGATACATACAGGAGTATTACTTCATGTTATTTTTCAATAAGAACTACTGTACAATCTTATAGTCCCCTTAGTGCTAGGGAGCATAGCAAAGTTTTATTCAGGTTTTGGCATTTGCTTCCTTTAGCTTTCTTTATCTTATTTGTATTCTTGACTCTGTCACCTTAAATGATTTGAAGCTCTCTTTTAGGACAATACCAGAGCTGAAGTTTATGAAATGAAAGATTGATATCACCTTCATAAAATTCAAATAAGCAATACTTTTCTTACATCCTAATATCATATCAGCTGCTACATCTTTGAATATTGACTATGCCAAATAAAAGTGACAAAGGACTGGATAAAAATATTTCAGCAATTTGTTCATTGAAGATGGAAATCAAGTTGTTAGTTTCTTCTGAAAGTGGAAATCATAAAGTTGTTAGCTTCTTTTTCATAGCTAAAGAATGAAAACAAAAGTTTTTAATAAATTCCTGTATGATCAAAAAGAGTCAGAAATGAAATTAAAATATTGTTGGCTAAATTCTTAAATTATCTTAAATTATACAGTGTGAAATTGATTAACATTGGCATACCAAAAATAAACAAATAATAATTCTACCATTATGGAATGACCAAAATATTATCACAAATTTCTCATATATCAGAATATCTATGTGGCTGTATTAAGGGCTATTTAGAAAATTCATACTCAGAATTTTATAGATTTGTCTTACATACAATTTTTCAAGTTAATTAATCTATGTGGTTTAAAATAATGAATTTCTTTATGTGCTTTTATAAATAATGAAAATAAAAAATGTAACAGGAAGCAGTTAGCAATCCAATGACAGTTCAAAAATATAATGTAAATGTATTGTATTGCACCTATCTAAATTATTAGGACATGATAGAAAGGTCTTTTGGCAATGTATCCTATGCATAATCTTTTGCCTCTGGAATTCAACTCTAATAAATATATGTATATATTTTAAGGAAGCGGAAGTGAAAGGGAAAGACACTATAACTGTGACAATCTAAAATGGTAAAATTAATTTCTGTGATCACCTTAACATGAGAGTTAGACAAGAAAGAAATAAAGATTACCCTTTTAATAATTAAATTTTAATATCAATTTTGTATCAAATAAAATTGTGAGAGAACTGTACTGCTTTCATAAGTTGCTTTAAGTGTCTTCTTTCCTAGCACAGCTGCATTAAGAGAGCCTTAATGCAGCTGTGGGTATGGATAGAGCAACAAGAGTAAGTTAAAAAAAAACACCTTGCAGTCATGATCATATAAAATAAACCCTGTTCTTTGGGTACTTCCAACAGGCTTTGAGTGAAATTTCATATGACTTCTTTTTGCATTATGACATCAATTTTCCTTCATTGATAGACAGTCTTGTCTGGTGGATATAGCATCAGGGTAGGCACCAGGAAAGTGTGATTCTATTTCCATCTTGTACATGAAAGATATATGGGGAACTTTGTACCGATCATTTATTAATTGGATTTCTATGCCGCCGCTCTCTGAGGACTCGGGGCGGCTCACAACATATGAAATACACAGAGTCTTCGGAGAGGGGCGGCATACAAATCCAAGTAATAAATAAATAAATAAATTTTACATATATAGTAATGTCAGACTTGGGATATAAACCAGTTGATGAGTTCATAAAAAGTGGCTGATAAAAAGTGTATAGGGGGAGGATTTTCCTTCATTGTGGTGCTGTAGAAATATGGAGTCAATGATTGCCCCTTCTCATTTTCATAATTTCAATTACTAAGTAAGGATCAGGAGTGATGGTCAGAGTCTTACACAATAGCCTCAACCTCTCTAAACAGTTCTCTTTTGAAAAGCAAAGGAGGCTTTTAAAAAAAAAATAACAGACTTTATTGTATTCCACTGCATTTGGTCTATTTTTTAATTAGAACGGTAAGACTATTTGCAAAGGAAGGGAAAGAGACACTCTTGGAAAACCTTTGGTTTTTACTCATGCCATCATTGTTGCTATTTTTCATGAAAATTTATTACAATCAATGAGATGGTGGAACGAGGCTTTAATTCTATTTTCTTCTTTTCTAAATTGCATAATATAAAAGAAATAAAGTCTCAGGTTTTCCCTCAAGAAAAACAAAATGAAGAAAAACAAACCATAGCTATACTGTAGCAAGAATCATTCCCACAACATAATACTTTACTAACTTCAGCCTTCTAAATTAGTATGTGTTGTATTCTTAATGGACAAGTTGACCTATTTGTTCAACCAAAGCTAAAAATCAACACTAATCCTTACATCTTATCATTTATAGGAAGAAAAAGCAAAGACTTGTTCTATCTACTGGATCTGATTCCCCCAAAGGTCTTTTATATCACTTCAGCCATTCTATCTATCGAAATTTATCACTTTGCCTTCAGCTTAGCAGCTAGAGAACTGACGCAAGCACAATTGGAGAAACGTGTATTTAAAAATATATTATCCCAGTTAGTTTGTGTCTCTTTTACCCTTGGTAATAGATCTTAAATCTGACAAAATAGTAAAAGCTATTGCATTTCAGTGTCCTGCTTGGCTGCTGTTGAATAGCAGTATTTTAAAGTGTTTTTCACTTGTTTGTTTTTCAGGTTTGGTTGGCAGTTTTGCAAACTTTGCTGAATTGGACTAAAGGTACAACACAGAGATGTTGCAGAAGTTGTGGTATCATTGCCCAAAGTGTAAAGAAAGCCAAATATTTTCAAATGTATATGCATTTTGCAAAACAATTGAATTCAGGATAATCAGCTTATGCATCTATATTAATAGTTAAATAAAATTGAATGTATTTATTTTGAATAATATTTTTTATTATTTATCTTTATTTATCTTTATTTTGAATAATATACTATTATTTTAAATTCAGCTTGATTGCAAAACCAAGTTAAAGATCCACAAGGATCTTTTCTTCTGCAGGTTACTCTATCACTATTGTTGGTTGTCATTATTACTAAATACTTATCTGCCTTCAGTTTGGAAAAGCAGTCAATATGACTTACAAGTTACAACCATTTTTAAAAATGCATGAAATGAAGTTAATGAATAGTATACTCTAATCTGTAATATCAATTTATATTCTCACCTTTATAACCTTTGAAAAGCAGATTAACTAATGTTACTACATTCATGTGTATAGTTTTATTAAATAGTCAGAGCATGACCTTGTAGAGAATTAATTATCATTTGAATAAGACCATGAGGATTAATAAATTATATTTGTAGAAACAAGATCTGTCAGTAAAGAAAGCAAATGATCACAAGGAATAATATTAAAATTAAAATCCAAAAAGATACCGTACTATTCCTATTATTGGTGAATTCCATGACTAAAAGGATCTACTTTTAAATGAAGCATCTGAATGGGTTTTTTTTTCTTCAGACACTTTAAAAACTACAAATAATGTAAATTTGCAGATTACTTGCCTATGGATATACAGTATTACTTTTACAGTTTTAAACAATGGACATAAGGGGGAGCTAAATTAGATCAAATACTTATTTTTACAGGATTCTTAGTACTATATTTTTTTTAAAAAGCCCTTGTTTATGTTACACATTTGTAATAATATCAGTAATGCAGAACTGATTTAATATGGATAACCTCTTATTAACTAGCCCTATAGGAATAGTTACACTAATATCCTGGCAGAATTAAATCCTATTTATTGAATTTTTCATTTTTAATCACTGTGCCATTTGATGAAAGGAATGACTGATTTCAATCACTGTGAAGTTAGGTAGCTCAAAAGAGCTTATGACATACCATGGAATCCCCAGAACTCAATCACTTTCTTTAAATATCTCCATGTATATCTAAGTCTAAACAATGCCAGTGGTATACCTCTCCCTCCCTTCTATCCTCCATCTGCCCTTGCTATAATTAATAAGTACTACATTGTATTCATTGCATATACTTGTCAAGTAGTAACTACAGATTATTACAGGAAAGAGATTCCAATGAGTTTTTCGGTTGCTTTGAATTCATTTTCAAATATAACAAGCATTCTTCTGTTCACACAATACAGGATGGTGTACGACAAAAAGTGCTTCTTTCTCTATTATACTTGCATAAATTAACACATTACCTTAAAAAAAAGCTGCTGAGAAATATGGAATCTTCCCTTAATGAGATCAGCAAGAATTGCTTCAGGATCTAGTTTACCATGATGAATCATAGGTTTCCCGTGCCAGCTCAACACATATTCTAAGATTGATGTACTCATTTCTTATGCTGCATATTGATTCACTGAGATGAGATGTAATAGTTCCACTCCTATTGGCATTGGTTGGCCAGCCACTAGAGAATGGTACACCTGTTTAGATTTAAGGAGAAGAAAGAAAAACTGCCAGCAAAATGAAGATACATCCTAATGGAATAACAAAAGCCTGAGAAAGGAATTCCTATAAGGAAAAAGGATGAAATGGGGAGGAAAAGATATGAAAAGCTATATATAGCCATATTTACCTACGTTTAAAAATTATAAAGATTTACAATTACAATCCTTGTCCTCTGGCACCAGTAAGAAACAAACAGAATTTTGAATTTAATAAATTACATAATTTTGGTTGTAATATTAACCAATAAGCAATGATTAAGCCTCATTATATTTAAGGAAACATATGTGGGATGGACCCATTGGCGGAATGTTATCTACAATAGGAATAAATGTGGTGTTTTGTTCTTATTAAAAGGTAATAATAATCTCTATATTTTTATTGAACTAGATTCATTCGCAAAACATATTTATTTATCCCTTATAGTTATATAGAGCAATGATTTTCAACCTTTTTTGAGCCGTGGCACATTTTTTACATTTACAAAATCCTGGGGCCCACCACCAACAAAAATGACACAAAATGATACTCTAACACAGTACATATTATACATAGTAATATAGTTTCTAAATGTATTTATACTCAGTGTGAAACCTGGGCCTGTTTCGATTAACACAAAAGGGATATTCTGGCAGGAATGATAGTTTGGGAACCCATGTTTAATTTCCCCATGGCACACCTGACCATGTCTCACGGCACACTAGTGTGCTGCAGCACACTAGTTGAAAAACACTGATATAGAGAACATTATATCATATCTTCCTATTTAGTACATATCTATCTATAACATCTTTGTATATTTTTTTACTATTATCTTAACATATTATTAAGAAATAATATAATGCTCCAAAGAGAAGATTGATATAATGCTATTTTAGGATGGTTGAAATGACTATATAATAATGTTAATAGCATTTGGAACAGTAGTAGTTTCAGTGTTGCAATTTACAGAATAACTGGGCATTGCAGTGTTAAAACTGCTTTATGTACGGTAGTTATAAAAGATACATAGTTACTTTGCATAAATGCATATCTAGACAGTGAATATTTCTTCTTGTTACTTTAATCATGAAACACAATTTTATACCTGTGCTACTAAAAGTGTTGATATTTTTGATCTACATTGTGAACATTAATGGCTCTGAGAAAAGTCTATATGTACTCAGTGTGCCTTCCCGGCTGGCACTCTTCCAATGTGATAGACTGAAATGCATATTTTGGAAACTATAATCTAATTTAAGACCAATCAATGTTGTCTTAAAATGTGCAGGTTTTGAAAATATACTTTAAAAAAATATTTTAAAAACAAGAGTTGGTCTGATGGTTAAGGCACCCGACTACAAAGTGGGAGATTGTGAGTTCTAGTTCCACCTTAACCATGAAGGCCAGCTGGATGACCTTGGCTCAGTCACTCTCTCTCAGCCTAACTCAGCTCACAGGGATGTTATTATGAGGAAAATGAGAGGAGGAAGGCGTGTTCACTATATTCACTGCCTTAAGTTATTTGAAAAAACAAAAATGGCGGTATGCAAACAAACAAACAAACAAATTATAAATCCAATGAGTAAAAAGAAAAAAACAAATAGAAAGAAAAGGACAAAAAGATATAAAGAAGTGGTTTCTGATGTTCTTTACGGACTGATTTGTAGATTTACCTCTTTCTCTACAATATGACTATTTTTTGTATAATGTATCCAATGTAATTGTCAAAACAATATGTCATAGATTTGTTTTTTTCTGAATTTTTTACATAGATTTGAAATATTTTTATAGCCATATACAAATTGTTTTTAAAAAACCCTTACTTCTTTCATAGCAAACCTACACTAACTATTTACACTCTAGCTATCTCTCTGGCAGTTACTATACAAAGTACTTACAATTCTCTATCTACCATTCTCAGTTACAATATTGAGCTACAAGTCTTCAGCCACCACAACCCAGACTAATTCACAAGCCACTCTAAACCATACTAAGCCACAATACCTTCACGCCAAGCCACAAGCCACACCTATGCAAAGGTGCATTATGTATATATACTTTTGTTAGCCAATCAGATTACATTACAATCTGCGTATTCACTGTGACTGTGCAGTTTTGCATTGTTAAAGTTATTACAATTCTTCTCTCTGCAATTTGGAAGATTGCATCAGGTAGGCCCTGATCCTGACAGTATCTTCCTGGACAAATGATTGTTCAATCTTTACTGGAAACCTACACTGATGTAAGACTAACAACTTCAGGAATAAATGTGTTCTATTGCTTAATATTTCATTTGGTTGGATTTCATTTTGACAAGCCCCCACCCATTACTTATTGTCCTATCCTCAGGTGTTATGAAGAATAATTTTGTTAACATAGAACTGCTATGTCTACTGAAATGAATCCTGAAGATTTGGCCTACACAGCACATACATATATCTTCCTGGCGCTTCATTTCAGAAAAATGGTCATGGCTAGGATTGTGCATGAGTGTGTGTAACATATTTTTTGCTGATAATGAAAATGAAGGGAGACTAGTATAGATCTATTTCAACCTTATTTGTTCTTGTCAGCTAGCCATACCTTTACTGGGATTTGAACCTGCAGCCTCTGCCTTGTAATATTATCCTATACCAGCTGGATTAATAATTGCTAATTAAATTTAACTTCCTATAAAACAAGATAGACCAGTTACAAAATTAATTTGTTCCCTCTCTGAATATACCAACCATTTTCTATACAGGCATCTGATAAAATAATGATAACACAATGCATTTCATTATTTCACTGTGTAAATGACATGATTTATACAATTTATCTCATCTGTGGAGTGATATTGTGATATGAATGATGGAGTTTTTTGCCTCCTTTGCCCCATGAAGACATTAATAATTCTCTCTTTCTCCCATAAATCACTCCATACACAAAATACACAAAAATGCTTCCATTTCCAAGACCTAAGTAGCAAAATGAGTTTAGAAAAAAGGGGAAGGGGGGGAGGGAAGAATGTGTGTGGTAGTACCTAGAAGAAAAATTAAAATAAAACAGTAGGAAGACTGGATATGAGATTTATTATTTAATTAGTAAACAAATAATAATGGAGTCAAAGAAATTGTTAACTAAAGGGGAAGGAAAAGAAATGTCATTAACAAGGAGTCACCAAATGTCTCCTCCCCAAATGAGAGCTAATTCTCAAAGATTTGCTTTGCAGTAAGAATACTGGAGGAATTTGTATTCCATGGCCAGTCATTATTGAATGGTCATTGAGTACAGCATGGTCATGGGTATTACAATACACATTTTGAAATTTAAATTGTGCAATTAGGTTTCCATAATTGGTACTACAAAATAGCTACTAAATTTTTTTCATGATGCATGATCTGCAGTCTTTTGTATCTGTCATCACAAACTTATTTCCACAAAACTATTAGCTCTGTCTACTAATTCTATAGCATCTTTTGAATCTTCCACATCTTTCTTCACAATCTTTACTGACATTATTCAGAAAATTTGATAGAAAAAACATCAACCTTGACTTTTCATATAAGCCAGAATTTAAACCCACAGTTTGAGACACATTGCTCACAATAATATACTGTTTATAATGTGTGAGGTGAGGTATATCAACAGTGCTGAACAAGATTAAAAAGATTTTGTCTACACAAATAAAAAGGGTCTCCAAATAGCATCTGAGAAATAAATCAGATTCCAGTCCATTTCTCTCATCCAAAGTTAAATTTATTAACAGAGCATGTTGGTTATACTGTAGCCCTCCTGATACTACTTCTTTCCAGTATCTCACCCAGATTAAGTTTCACCCCTTGTCCCCAAACTCACCAGTCCAGTTGCGGGAATTCCATCGACCTCCTTCTTACATCTGCTGGTGCAGAACAAAGGATGACCTTGGACTCGGTTGTGTTTGGGCCTGGGCCAGCCGTTGCTCCCACAGATGGGAGAGATGCGGCACAAAGTGAATGCGAAAGCCTGGCTGACAGCCAGGAAGATGTGGCAGACAGCCAGGAAGATGTGGCAGCCAGCCAGGAGGACGAGGCCACTGGTACGCAGGATTCAGCAGACAGCCCAGGGGATTTGGCATGCAGTTCCTCAGACAGTCTTTCATCTCTGGGTTCTTCTGCAGATCAATATATTGTTTATAATGTAAACATATATTGATATATTGATATATTGATCTGCGTAGCCGAAGAGCTATGCAAAGAAGGGATCGCTTTAAGGAGTATTACAAGTCATTTTAGGAGCACCTGGGCTGGGTGTGGTTCTTATACTGAGGGCTGGGTGTGGTTCCCTTAATGAGGGCTAAAGGGATAAAAGGGAACAAAGGCCAAGGCAAACTGTGGCTGTTTATCTTGTTATTTTGTGGTTCCTGCTCTGAAGTTTCTGTTCCGTGCCGTTATAGTTTTCAACCCAGCTTTTCTAGACAAGTGGGAGGTGAAAACTCTGGGACTTGCTGTTTGGTCCAAAGATTCAAAAGATTCTTTGCTCATTCCAGGTTGTCTGTGTTTGTTTTTTCCTGTGTTTTTGTATGCGGCTGAAGTAAGCCTTGCACTCTCATTGTTTTCGGACACTAAGAACTGTTTTTGAGTAACGCTTTTTTGTTTATCTAATACAAGTTTGCTGATTAGCAGAGCACGTGTGTGTTTGATTTCTTTTCCTTGGACTGTTACGCATTGCCTGAGCCCAGTCAGGCAGAACAGACTCTAAGAAAAGAATTTGTTGTGGCTACTATTACTACTACTACTACTACTACTACTACTACTACTACTACTACTACTAATGATAATATTAATAATAATAATTATTATTCTTATTCTTATAATTATTATTATTTATTGTAGTATCCCAATACTCAGGATACTATTCTACTGTGGCAGGCTAAAGTCTCTAACTCCAAATGATGGCTTCAGTTCAGCCTGACTCATAGAAAATATAATAAATCTGACAATTTTATAAACTTTGAAAATGTATTGATTTTTATAATTCAGCTATGTCCATAATCCTAATCACCTTGAAAATATACATCATGTATAGTATTGCAAATCATTTAAATCAATGTTTTAATTTTAAAACCCAAAATACAATGCTTGCTGGTTTTAGTTTGACTGCAGTTACTATTGATTTTATTGTTGGGAATAAGGAATAGATATAAAGCCACAGTCTGCCCCAAAACCTATGTGAATCTCAGTTGTAGAACCAACTGTTGCAGACGCAACAGCAGGCAAAAATAAATGGTTAATGTACCAGGAATTATTGGCAAATTAGGGGAATATAAAACTAAATCAAGGGAGCTATCAATGGCAGGTATCAGAAAGATTTAAAATGGATAAAAAGAAACATGGCATGGAACAAAATAAGAATGAACTTGAAGAACAATCGTGTGGTGGTGGGGATGATGTATTTGATAAAACTCATATTTTTTGTGATAATTTCAACCACATAAAGAATAGATTAAAGAAAGTATGATAAAACGGGCCGAGAATTTTGGATCAATTGGAAAATGTTTAATTAAAAGGGCTGAAATTTCATTATGATCTTAAAAATAATTATTGTATGTATCTTTGATATATCTTTGTACATGATGCCAGAGAAATTATACAGAATGTATAAAGGCATTTCAAATACATGTTGAATTGTGAAAACATGAACAAATATTTTATCATGCTTGCTGAATATATAAAAATGCTAAAATATAAATTCCAATGCATACATTTATACAGAGGAATTTAAAGGTTAATATTCACTTGAAGTCATAATGTTACCTTCTATAAGTGGTAGATAAAGAGAAAAAAGTCATGGAAAATTATTTTAATTACTTTTAGGATTACTGTAGCGATATTACTTGGGAATATGCATAAAGATTGAAAGATTTGAATAAGATCCCCATGGAGGAAAGGTTGGTGAAATTAAAAGAATTTGCTGAGATGGACAAACTGATTTCTTTGATTACTGAAAGCCAATTTCTACAGTTATTGGTTACCGGAAGCTCTTAAGGACTTTTTGCATATAGATTAAAAATAAGGAATTTGTTATTTATGGTTTGACAATTGCACAGGATATATTACAAAGTATTATCATGCAAGTTTAGAAAAGTTTTAAATATATTTGATCTTATATTTGCTTTGAAGATCAAAAATGGCATTTATATGTTTAGCTCTTTTCTACTTTCTTCTACTTTTCATCTTTTATTTTACTTTTAGCTATTGCTATTATTTCTCCCTTTCCTTTTCCTTTCCTGTGTTCTATTTTACTTTGTAATGGTTCTTATCACTTCTGAAAATTTCAATTAGATATAATTGAATATAAAGTTCATTTATCATTATTCAGTTATATTATTTGTTTAATGGTAGCTTTGTCACTCTCTAAGCCTAATAAAAAGAATATCCCAGCAGAAAAATAATACCACTGAAGCCTATAACCTATAGAATAATTCCAAGAAGAATGCTAATCAGCTGGTTAAAATTGTGAAAGTCCCACCTCTTATATTTTAAGTCTAGTCTTACAGTTTGCAAAAATGGGCATACAGTTGTGACTTTGAAAGGTTGCCAGTAATAATTCCAGAATATTTGGATATGATTATATAATTTTTTCTTAAGGTTTTCCTTTGAGCAGATGGTTTAGTTTCAGATAAACCCCAAATATTGGAAGGCACATTTCAAAATGATCTAGTCCATAGTAAAAAGAAGTGGTTAAAATTGACTGTATACTGAAAATTTCAACCCTAACACGTTTTCTCTGAAGATGCCTGGGCCTTTCCACATAAAGGAATCCATAGCAATTAACCAGCCTGAAAAAGCAACTTCTTCTAGAAGGAGTAAAGTCAGCAAACACTTGTCCGATTTCCAGAAAATAATTATATAAAGCAAAATATGTTCCTGACAGCTTGGAATAAAAGCTGCTGGAAGGGAGATCCATTCTCATAGCACTATTACCTCCCTCTGTTGTTTATTAGGCAATATTGGTAGGATACAAATGACACTGTAAAGTGTGAAGCAGATCACTATTTTAAAACCCATTATTCTTTCATTGTTCTTAAAACTACCTGGTAACTGCTTAACTGGGAAGTCTTGGATTTTTTACATATAACTGAAATACAGCTCTGAGTAACCTCTGCCAGGATGACAGATAATGAAGGTAAATGAAACACCTCAGCTTGTTTCTGTGAATGCAAAGTCAAATATGTTGGGTTGGCTAATCTTTAGATAAGCCACTTCCAATATTACAAAAGAATCGTTCAAAAATAGATATGTTATGTTTAGACACATATCCGCACCGACTGCTGATACCACAAGGCCATCTATCAATGATACAACCATCACGGTGATCTACCAAGAGTCTGCCGCACCAAGCTGCCTTCACCGTAGGCCTCAACATGGGGGTTGACAGCCCCAATGGAGAACTGATTGGTCCAGCACAACTGAGGTCTGCCAAACAATAATCTGGCAAGCAACCACGCCACATTGGAAGAAGCTGTGAGTCACCATCCTGATCGAGGGTCACCATGCAGGATGGAGATTGACAGCAGGTTGTCTCTCATCATCATATCTTGGGCCACATTGCTACAAGCAATCCCAGGGATCCAGAAGAAACAACGGTGGTGCCAAGAGCTGTGGCTGACAAGCAAGGCACCACATTCCCATCATCAGCTGCGGCACCTTCTGGGTACAAATCAAGCATTTTCACACTCCCCTCCCACTGACAGTGGTCAGCAGCTCCCTTCAAAGCCTGCTTGGCTTGGGGTGGTTTGATGCCCTTGGTATGAGGGTGACTGGAATAAACACTGTCACCTGTTGCAGCTGTCAAATGCCAACTTTCTGTGGACAGACAAGGTATAATCAGACCTTGTCACTTTTATGGACCTGCGGTCCTTTACCCTTTGGCATCAGGCACCTTCCCAATGACAATGAGGCACCCATCACCTTCTATTCTAGGACTCTGTCCACTGTGGAGCTCAATTACAATCCACAACTATTGCCGGAGCTACTGGAAGACCTTGCACCTGAGACACCTGTGCTTCTAATTGACTGCTTGGACTCTGGACCAATAATCTCACTTGAGTTTTCACACTACTTTACCAAGGACAAAATATCACCCAAGTCTTGCACTGGGTTTTGAGATGGTAGCTGAAGGGGTTTGTTGGGGCTGAATTTAAAATGTGGGGTTGCCTTCTCTGGGAGTACTGAGTGGTTGTTTCACAAAAACTGTGTGTTGCAGTATTGGAAGCATTGCATGTAGGCCATCGGGGGATTATCCGGATGAAATACTTGGCTAGAAGCTATGTTTGGTGGCCTAACATAGACTGGGGCCAGCTCCCCCAAAGGTGCCCACACATGAATGGGAACTACTCTGCCAAGGCCCCAGTAGACTCCCATAGTCAGCTCCAACACTTTAGTATAGGGAATCAAGTATATACCCTCAACTATGCTGGGGGTCCTCTCTGGATTCCTGCCACAATCACAGAGATCACTGGCCCTTGCTCTTACTGAGTAGAGCTCAATGACGGTAGAAGCTGAAGCAGCATGTTGACCAACTCCGCTGCTCCACTCTTAGGCTACCAGAACTAACTTTTAAGCCAACTACTAACCAACAGGAGCAATCCATTTCTCCTAACAGAGAGAACTCAAACCAACCAAGTCCAGAAGACTTACTTAGTGATACTCATGCTGGGAGGGGGTGGGCTCCAAGCAAAGTGGTCCTCAAAGCTCCAGCCATGCCCAAGGCCAAAATCCAGAAGGTCTGAAAGATTAACTAAATGCCCTTCCTATCTGCATGACTATATCACATGTTGGGTTAGTCCAGCTAAGAGGTGAGGGATTGTTGAAATAGTCACCTGTATATGTTTGGACTTCGGGAAAAGATGTTATATCTGTTAAATGGTTAACTTTTTTTGTTCCCCTTCTCTCCTAGCTAAAATTCCTCTCACCTGTGATTGCTGTATTTAAGTTCAGCTTGCTGTTTTCACTTTGTTGGTTTTCCCTCTCTTTCTTACTGCACACACGTGATGGTGCATTATGTGCCCACTTGTTTAAAATGTTTTTATTGTTAGGAAAGGAACCCTTTTCTTTGCATAGTTACTTTGGTTTTGAACCAGAAAGGTAATGTGTATTTTGTGGGTTTGCTTTTGATTAAAAATTGTTTCTTTTAACTTGTACATTGAGAGTTTGGATTATTAACAGGGATGTTACATTCTGAGACTGAAGCACATAGGCTTTAGTCAGGTCCTCCATTCTTGAGGGAAAATACTGACTGCTGATTGACTAGACCAGGTGGCACGTGGAGCCATTTCTGCTGGCATGCAAGCTGTTGCCTTAGCTCGCTCCAACATACATATGTGTGCTGGCCAGGTAATTTTTGGCTTGCGCAGAGGCTTTGGGAAGGTGTTTTTGGCTTTAAGAAAGCCTCCGGGCAGACGGGGAAGGGTGTTTTACTCTCCCCCGGCTCCAGGGAAGCATTTGGAGACTGGAGAGGGTGAAACACATCCCTTCTGGGCCCACCAGAACTTGGGAAGCAGACAATTTCTGGTCTCCAGAGGGCTTCCAGGGCGGAAAGCTCTTTTTGCCCTCCCCAGGCATTGAATTTGGGCATGGGCACTCACGCATGAGCGATAGCGCACACACACGCTCTTTCGGCACCCAAGGAAAAAAAGGTTTGCCTTCACTGGACTAGACTGTCTGGCAGCTCCTATCAAAGGTCTGACTGTCAGACAGAGCCTTTTCTCGGTTGTAAATAGTTGCCACATAAAGAACTATTGTTTTGAAGCCACTTCTGTCAACCTCTTCCATTCACCCTATTCAACACTGTACGAGTTAATTATACTTCATTGTAAGTCTATAGAGAGGATCCTTCTCAGCCTCTTGCCCCGTCCACTATCCAGCACTCTATTTCAGGCTCGGGCCTTCACTGCAGCATTCTCTCCCACCTCACACCTGCTCTGTGCTAAACCACAGCACGGCTAAATGTTTCTTGCAAGCATACCTAGAGACACACTTGATTTAAACCTTTTGCCTGAGGCAAGCTGTTTGCCATGATTGTAAGAAGTCTATTTATGTAATCTTTTTCCTCTTGCATAGTCAAGAGACAAATGAACCTGGGATTTGCTTGGTAGTGGAATGAGATATGTCAAGAAGCTCTGCTGAAATTTATAATGCTCAGGAAGGCTATAAAATTGTGGTTTGGGAGTCAACAAAGGCATCATTCTGTACTAATTGCCACCAATTTTAAAAGCATGGTTATTTATGAATTAATTTGCACTAACCCAATCCATGGTATCTTGCATGTTTATAAATTGTTCTTGACTTGTTTGCAAATCCATGGTACAAAGATTTCATATGATCTAATTAAGCATCCACAGTTGTGCTGTATATTTCTCCTCAAGAAAGGAAAGTAGCAAAACAGGGCAATGAAGTGTGATTCTATACAACCACTGTGGAGTGCTGACAAGGAACAATAAAAAGGAATTAAATTTAGCAGACAATGAATTACACTCTTTCAAAAAGTTGATCTTGAATTTCTCCTATATAAAAAAACCTGACTGAGCTTTCTTTGATTATTCTCACAAGTAGGTTCTATAGTATATCCTAATATAATTATTCTAAATAGATGCATTCTTACTTTTATCATAATATGAAATGCTTTGAGAAGTAACAAGAGATTTAATACCTAGTTCAGATTGTTGACATTGTTTAATGAAACTACCTCCTGAGTCAGATTCATTCTTCATGTGGCTACATGCTGAGTTCTTGTAGCATCCTTTTTATTGTCTAAACTTGGCAACTCAAAGGCTTGGGATTTTCAAGTTCCCAAATTCCTTAGCCAGCCATTCTAGGGAATTCTAGGAGTTGGTGCTCACAAATTTTGAAGTTGCCAAGTTTGGAGACCCATGTTCTATACCAATTTCATTGTAGTACAGTATATGCAGCTATTGTATATTTTGTGATACTGACAGTGTTGTTCAGACACATAGTTAGGGGCAGCAATTCCCAGACAGTTTGGCTTCAGGATCCTTTTACATTCTTAAAAATTGACTGAGGAACCCACAGAACATTGGTTATGTGATTATATTTATCAGTAGGTACTGTATAAAACAGAGAAATGTTACAATGTTTGCCTTTCTGGTGAACTCTGCTTGAGGAAGTGACTGGCCATAAAGCGGTTCATGGCAGCCCCCCTTGAATAACAAGAATGTATCAGCAGGATGAGAACTGTGTGATAAAAGGGTGCATATTTACATTTCCTGGGATAAACAGGATGAAGGCAGCGATAAAAGACCTTGCTTTGTGGCAAACAGGAGATAGCCGTATTCACAACAATAGGGGCCCAGGAAATTGGCCATGAGAGACATTTGTTCAGTAGAAACTAGTTACGTGCCATATGTAGATAGGGAGGGCTTGGAAGTTGTGTCATATCTTAGAGTTATGTTATTGGATGTTTGTATACCACTTGGCATGTATGTATAATCACTCCCAATTTGCATATCCCCCCAATAAAAGGGCGTGCACAGCTCAATACTGTGTCATTTCACCCGGAGAGAAATGTGTCCAGGTTTTCTTTCTAGGATTCTCGTTCGTGAGTGACCCCACACGTCTGGGTCGCCCTAGGTCCCTCTGAAGACCTCGATCCCCTCAGGGACTTTGTGGCATCACATCTTAATAGGATGGGTTTCCTAGGTTTTATAATTCCATATTATTCTAGGTTAATCCTATATCTTCTTTAAATATTACACATCATAATACAACCAAATATTATTCTGGTTAATGAAAAATTCTGCCAAGTAAGTGCCTCACACAAAGTTGCTGTTTTACAGCTCTATGATACAAGCAGGTCTATTTTTCTCGGAATGGTCATTCTCCCTTTAATATGTGTATATTTAATAGCATTCTGTGATTACTTCTGTTTTGGTTTACTAGCAACTTTTGTATCAATATATGAAGAGACTTCTTTCCTTGCATTAATGAATCAAAGGATTCCGGCAAAGTGTAAGATGTCTGTTTTCTCCAATACCAACTTACTGCCCCCCGTACGTATTTATGCAAATGTGACCCCATCTCTCTATTATACAGAAAATACAGAAAACTTTAATTATGCCAGATGATCCAGGCATTTAAACCAGTGCCAACCAGAATTTAGACTTATATGGCTTACTTTACGTTGCGAGATTTCTAAATACAGATTTGTTTTTTTGAAATACACATTTGCAATTAATAAAATGAGTTCATAACTCTTGTACAAAAAAGGCTATTCTCTCCTATACAGTTTCAGGCTTCTTTTTTGTTTACAATATAATTGAATAACAGGAAACAATTAGTTTGGTCTTGTAATTTCAAACAATTGGAAATTCAAAAATACTTTCATATAGCTGCAAATCATAAAGCGAACTCTCAGTAGATCCTGATACTGCACACCAGTATCCTAATCACCATGTTCAAATAATTAAATATTAATGTTCCAGAATTACTAAAAGTCACAATAATTCCCTAATATTAACCTTAACCCTAAAGTACAAGCAATAACAAATCAGAATATGTTATTAAGAAAGAACTGGAAACTTCAATACAGTTCAGGGATGCAAATATATTGTTGAATTATTTTCATGAATTCCAAATATTCCTCTTCAAGATTAAATAAACTATAACTTATCCACACTACTAATTCAATATATTCTGCTTTCACTGTCCGAGTTTAATGTATTATACAGGGTACTATTGCAATATTAGAGACCAGATTTTACAACATTTTTATGCCTTTAGAAAAATTCAAATTGGTAAACTCTTTACACAGGTTATGATTTGTGGTAGTGGAGAAGGAGGATATACTTTTCATTGTAATATACTGTACACTTAATTTATTTTTATAGGACTTCCAGTGTTTGCTTCTTTATCTTCTTTCTTTATCAACTGCTTCAATTGCTTGGGTGTTTTGATAATGTACTTTCTTCTTTTGTTTTATACTTATAAAGTGCACTTTCAATCCATAGAGAATAAAGTATGCCTTATTTTAATTGTGATGCTTCTGACACAAATAAGCAAATTCCTTAGAGAAGTGCTTCTCCAGTTGCTTCTCCAGTTGAGGAAAATGTTCCCAGTTCCCACATCTTTAGAAAATTAGACTTGTCAGTAAAACCTCAAAAAATTATTTCTACAGTTAAGATTATTGATATACTGGAAAGCTTCCTGCATTTACTGATCTAATTCAAGTCAGGGTTGGGCCCCTTTTAAGTAAATGTTAGTTCCCAGTTGATGGAAATTTTGCAGTCAATATGCAATCAATCTTATGGAGACCAACTATGGCAAATGATTTTAAGAGATGGCTAATATTCATAGTGACATTGGTACATTGGATAGGAATGCTACCATCTTTGATTGCTATGAAAACTTATTAGAAACAAATTAAGCTAACAATGCAGAAACAACTCTGAAAATTTCAACAAGCATTGGAGAATTGTTAAAACAGTAACTGCTGGATCTCATTAACCTGGACTGAGGATTGCTGAATCTAATTTCCTAGATTTTGTTTAGGTTCTGCTATTTTATACTATTAATTTTAGATTTGTCTTTTTTAAGTAACTGATTTGACTACCTATTTATTATTGATTTAGACTTACTGTATTTTTGGTGTGTAAGACGCACTGGTGTATAAGACGCACCTAGATTTTAGAGGAGGAAAACAAGGAAAAAAGTATTCTGAACCAAATGGTGAAGTATTATATTGTTTAATAAAATACCAGTGTAGCTACGTTTTACAACCATGTATACTTTTTTAAAACCATGAACACTTTTTACAAACTTCAAACTTGAAAGCTTCAAAACTTGTGGACTTCAACTCCCAGAATTCCTCCTTCAGTCATGCTAGCTCAGAAATGGAAGTTGAAGTCCAGAAGTCTAAAATTTGCCAGGTTTAAAGACCCTTGCACTCCTAACCCCTAACTCAGGGCTCTTCAAACTTGACAGATTTAAGACTGGTGGACTTCAACTCCCAGAATTCGTCCATCAGTCATGCTAGTTCAGAATGGGAGTTGAAGTCCACAAGTCTTAAACTTGCCATGATTGAAAAACCCTTGCACCCCTAACTCAGGGATCAGCTTGGAAAATAATAAAGTTCTTAGATTCCCATAGGGATTTTTTTTCTTCTTCACTGCTGATTTTTTGGCCCTCTTATCCATAATCTAGCAAGGAAAACCAACTAAAGGCCAATAGAGCATCCACTTCATTCCCCTCTCCAATCGGGGCTATTTTCTCTGTTTTCTGAGAGAAAACAGCCCAGTTGGGGAAGGAATGAAGTGGATGCTCTATTGGCCATTAGTTGGTTTTCCTTGCTAGATTAGAGGGCCAAAAATCATTGAAAAATTATTTTCCAAGCTAATCCCTGAAGTAAGAAACAAATGCAGCACAGACTAGCATTGCTTCTCTGTCATAAAGCTCTCACAGTATCTCTTATGTCAGGGGTAGGCAAACTTGGCTCTTCTATGACTTGTGGACTTCAACTCCCAGAATTCCTGAGCCAATCATGCTTGGTCAGATATATATGTGGCAGTAGCATGAAGCCTGTTAGAGTTATCATCTGAGTAAAGATGTTATTAAGATAGTGACACAAGAATATATTGATTTCTGTGGACATTTCATTATTATTAAATCTGAGGATATTTGAATATTCATGTTGTCAATTTTTATGGGTCCATTAAAAATTATTCTAATTTATTTTATAAATGCCTCGCAAGACTTCAAAGTATCCAATTTGATCATTTAGACATAGAGTCAATATGAATAAAGTGATGTATTTTGTTTTCAATAAGAATATACTTCCCTCTAAAATACATTTATAATCAGAATTAGAAAATGTTGCTGGGTTATTCACAGTTTAATTTGATTGATGCTTGATATAAACTTCATCCTTCTGATAGGAAATATACATGTTTTTTTTTATGCTAGTATTCACATTATATTATTTATTTATACAGTGATCCCTCGATTTTCGCGGTCTCGATTTTCACGAAACGCTATACCACAATTTTTCAAAAAATAATAATTAAAAAATACTGCCGCGGTTTTTTTTTTCTATACCACGGTTTTTTCCACCCGATGACGTCATACGTCATCACCAAGAATCACTTCTCTGTCTCTTTCTCTTTCTTTCCTGTCATTCTCTCTCTCTTCTCTATCTCTCCCCCTCTTGCTCTCTCTCTCTTTCTCACTTTCCCTCTCTTGTTTTCTTTCTCTTCGCTCGCGGGGCGGGGCGAACGGCAGGCGGGCGGGCAAGCGGCGAGCGAATGGGAGGGCGAACGGCGGCGGGGGGCGAACGAACGGCGGGCGGGCGAACGGCGGGCGGGCGAACTGGCAAGCGAGCGGGGCGGTGCGAACAGGCGAGTGGCGAGCAAGCGGGCGGGCGAACAGTGGCCGCCAGCGCTACTGCAGGAGGGACCCGTGTCCGAAGAAAGCCGGTGAGAGGGGTAGTTTTTGGCTGTCCATGAGCCAAAAATTGTGTTTTTACTTCCGCGCCGCTATATCGCGGAAAATCGATTATCGCGGGAGGTCTTGGAACGTAACCCCCGCGATAATCGAGGGATCACTGTATTTCTTTTTCAACTGAAATAGATTTAGATTCTTCTATTCATTCTCCTCTCATAGCCAATTGTATTAACCCCTCAATTAAAAAATGTCAAGCTAGCCTATGATAGATGGTATTTTAATATTTCTCTGGGACATATTTTTAGTTATATTATATAATTAACTTTACAATTTGTGAAGTTAAACATGAGTCATTCACTTTATAGACTATATGAAATCCTTATCAGGCATAAATGAGAGTGTTGTTCCCTACAGTTCAAGGAAAAAGAAAAAAAAACCTATTTTATATGAACAGTTGGAAAATTTAGTTAAATAATGCTTTTGCATGTAAAAATCCAATGGAATAAGTGGTACCTGTACTTAAGAACACCTCTATTTAAGAACTTTTCTAGATAAGAACTGAGTGTTCAAGATTTTTTTGCCTCTACTTAAGAACTATTTTCTACTTAGGAACCCGAGCTCAGAAAATTTTCCCAGGAAATTTGAGAGCAGCACGAAGGCCCAGCCAGTTTCCTGCCACTCCCCTTTAATCCTGGCCATCTGGGCTGCCAGAGGAGCCTTTTGGTGCCACTTAAGGAGGCTTAGGCAGTCCAGAGTGAACAAAGCATTTTCCTTTCTCTGGGCACTTGGAGAGGAAATAAACCTCTGCCAGCGCCCAGAGAAAAGAAACGGTCCCTTCGCTCTGGGCAACTGAGGAGTCACCACAGTGAAGGAAAGGCACCAGCTACAAAGCGAGTGAGCGAAAGGAGAGGGGAACCCTTCAGCATGGGAAGAAAGAGGCAGCACGTAGCCAGGGCCGCCATCAGGAATTTTGGGGCCCCATACAGCCTAAGTGTCTGCCCCCCCGGCCATTTTAAAACTACTGCCCCCCAAATCCGGTGCCATGCCCACCATGGCCACACACCCTGGGCAAGCCCTCCCCCGGCCCTCTGAGGTCAAACACAGCCCTGATGTGGCCCTCAATGAAATTGAGTTTGACACACCTGGCCTAGAGGCTAAATCCTATGAACAAGGGCTAAGAGAATGAGTATGTTTAGCTCAATAAATAGAAAACTGAGGGGGGAATATAATAGTAGTTTCCCAATCCTTAAAGGGCTGCCACAGAGCAGATGGCATCTATTTATTCTCCATGCCACCTGAAGGTAGTACAAGAAGCAATGGGCGGAACCTCACCAAGAAGAAATGCAATCTGGAAATAAGGAAAAACTTGGGACTGGGCGACATAGAAATAAAAAATAAATAAATAAATAAATCCCTTCTTTTTTATTAAAAGAAATTAATAGAAACATAGAAACATAGAAGACTGATGGCAGAAAAAGACCTCATGTTCCATCTAGTCTGCCCTTATACTATTTCCTGTATTTTATCTTAGGATGGATATATGTTTATCCCAGACATGTTTAAATTCAGATACTGTGGATTTACCAACCACGTCTGCTGGAAGTTTGTTCCAAGCATCTACTACTCTTTCAGTGAAATAATGTTTTCTCAGGTTGCTTTTGATCTTTCCCCCAACTAACTTCAGATTGTGTCCCCTTGTCCTTGCGTTCACTTTCCTATTAAAAACACTTCTCTCCTGGACCTTATTTAACCCTTTAACATATTTAAATGTTTCAATCATGTCCTCCCTTTTCCTTCTGTCCTCCAGACTATACAGATTGAGTTTATGAAGTCTTTCCTGATACGTTTTATGCTTAAGACCTTCCACCATTCTTGTAGCCCGTCTTTGGACCCGTTCAATTTTGTCAATAATAATTTTAAAAAACCAAAATCCATTACTATTAAAACTAAAACAACCAGCAAAACTATTAATAAAAACAGGTGAGGGCTGGGTTTTTTTCTCTGTTATTATTTAAGTGCTTTTACCATATGCTTTAAATCAAGAATCACTTCTCTCTCTGTTTCTCTCTTTTTTCTGTCATTCTCTGCCTCAATCATTTTCTCATTTCTCTTTTTTCTCCCCTTTTTTCTATCATATCTCTCTCGCTTCCTTCCACTCTTCTCTCTCTCTCTTTCTTCCTCTCTTTCACTCTCTTCCTTCCTCTCTCATCTCTTTCTTTCTTTCTCTTTCTCTCACTCCCTTCCTCTCTCATCTCTTTCTTTCTCTATCTTGCTTTCTTCCTCTCTCTTACTTTCTTCCTTCCTCTCTCATCTCTTTCTTTCTTTCTTTCTTTCCTTCTCGCTCTCTTTTTCTCTGTCTTGCTTCCTTCCTCTCTCTCACTCTCTTCCTTCCTCTCTCATTTCTCTCTCTCTATCTCTTTCTCTATCTTGCTTTCTTCCCCTCTCTCTTTCTTTCTCTCTCTCTCTTTCTCTATCTTGCCTTCTTCCTCTCTCACTCTCTTCCTTCCTCTCTCATCTCTCTCTCTTTCTCTCTCTCTCTCTTTCTCTATCTTGCTTTCTTCCTCTCTCTCACTCTTCCTTCCTCTCTGATCTCTCTCTCTTTTCTTTCTCTCTCTTTCTCTATCTCTCCCCCTCTTTCTCTCTCTCTCTTTTCTCTCACTTTCCCTCTCTTGTTTTCTTTCTCTCTCTCTTGCTTTCTCTCTCACACTCTTTCTCTCTCTCGTTCTCTTTCTCTTGCTATCTCTTTCTCTCCCCCTCTTTCTCTCTCTCTCTCTCTCTCTCACTTTCTCTCTATCTTGTTCTGTCGTGGCTCTCACTCTCTCTCGTTCTCCGGAGGCTGGCAAAAGTAATTTTCAATTACTTTCAATTGTAATTTTCAATTACAATCAACCTATCTATCCTTCCTTCCTTTCCCCCCTCCCTCTTTTCCTTTCCTTCCTTCCCTTCCCCTTTCTCCTTCTTTCCCTTCTTCCTTCATTCCAACCAACCTATCTCTTCTTCCTGTTTCCTTCTCCTCCCTCTTTCCCTTCCTTCCCCTCCCTCTTTCCCTTCCTTCCCTCCCTATTTTTCCTCCCTTCCCTTCTGTGTCCTCCTGGCCCTCTCTTCCCCTCGCCTCTCTTTCCCCGACGAGGGCAGCCCGTAGAGTCACACCCATCCCGGGCTGAGTTACAAGAGCTGCAGCCGGGCGGGGAGCACCCCACTCGCTTCGTTCCCACCGCAGGGCTTGGTCGGGAGCCCGCTGGTCAGGGCTCGGTCGCCGCCACCAGGAATCCAGGAAACCGGGGTCAGGGGACGTGCCTGGAATGTCGGGCGTGTGGGCTGATGCGCGCTCTCTCCACCCCCCTGCTGCCCGGAAAATTCAAAGTAAGAAAAACCGCTCTTACTTTGAATGCTCCGGGCAGGCTAGCAGGGAGATGGAGAGAGCGCGGTGGACCCCGCTGTGAGAATGCCCGCAGGGAAGAGAAGCGGAGCAGACGGGCGGGAGAGGGCAGCGGCGAGTAGCCACGGGGGCACGAGGGGGCTAGAGGTGCGGGGGAGGCGGCAGGCGGGGGCGGCCGCGGCTTCGTGCGCACGGCCCGCCCTTGGAAAAGGGTGCACGGGGGGCCTTTTGGGGGACGCTGGCGCACGCTTGCGAAGCCTACAACTTGCGCTTGTGTTAAATTTTGTTTCTTTCCTAAGCAGCCTTCTGTATAAAAAAATCCATTTGGGAACGACTCGTTCCCAAATGGATTTTTTTACACAGAAGGCTGCTTAGGAAAGAAACAAAATTTAACACAAGCGCAAGTTGCAACCGCCACACCGAAGGGGCTCCTACCTTCGCCGCACGCTCTGGGACTGGAGGACCGCGCTGCCTAAGGCTCCGTCGGGACTTCTTCGAGTCCTGCCTCGCGAGGGCCATAGGGCCCGCCTTTTTCGTTGGTGAGACAGGCAGCCGGCAAGAGAGGGCTGGTACTGCGCATGTGCAACGGCGGGCAAAACCGGGGGCCTCTCATGGCCGGGCCCGGTACACCACTACCAGTAATACCCCCCTATCGGCGGCCCTGCACGTAGCAGCAGCAGTAGAGGCAGTGTATGGGAGGCAGCCTCACACCAGGTGTATTGGAGGCACATGCTCCTCCTCATTGTCTCAGAGTCCCTCTTTTTTTTATGCCTTAAAGTTTTGGATTTTTTTTATTCCCCTCACCTCTTCTTTCCACAGCGACTCTCCTCCTCATCTTCCTCATCTCCCTCCCACCCAAATTCCGAGCTTTAATTTCTTTTCTAATGGGTTTGCATGCATAATTTGCTTTTACATTGATTCCTATGTGAAAAATTGCTTCTACTTAAGAATGTTTCTACTTAAGAACCTGGTCACGGAATGAATTAAGTTCTTAAGTAGATGTACCACTGTATTGCTATGCTACAGTTGGGTGGTTTTTATGTGAACAATTGGAAAATTTAGTTTAAAAATGCTTGTTTATGTAAAAATACTGTGACATAAGCTTATATTGCAATCATTTTAGCTATGTTACAGTTGGGTGATTTTTATATTGATAAGATGGAATTGAGACTAAATAGACTCAAGTAAAAAGATAGTAAGTTGGCACAGTGTTTAAAGTCAGTGGCAATGGGCAGGCCCTTGTTATATTCAGAAGCAAATCTGGTTTATATATACTGTATGTGTGATACATACATATATATAAGGGAGACTAGGATAGCACTATTTTGGCCTTGTTCTGGCCTCATCAGCTAGCCATACCCTTACTGGGATTTGATCCTGCAGCTTCTGCCTTGTAAGGCAGAGAATTAACCTCTAGGCCACAGAATCTGATCACTTCAGCTTTGTACCAGGGAAGGGCTATATGTTTTTTCCTGTCAGATCACCCTAGTATATTGAAGGAGCGTCTCAGCTTCGTTTTATTTTGTGGGTGTATATATATATATTATATTAAATATTTGTATTAAATATTTGGGATTTTATATTTCTGTAAATATATCTGAACACTACAAGTCTTAGTTGGGATCTAATAAAAGTGCCTATCTGTCCTAAATGTCCATTTCTTTGGATATGAAAATATTTCTGCATGCTAATCTATCACCTGTTGGTTTGAAACAGGCACTCAGAATCCCCAGAAGTCAATCATTTGTTATTTGGTTCAACCAAATTACTATATAAAAATTGGAATCTCCATTTATTTCTGGAATTATTATTGATTTATTGATTTATTCGTATTTTTTATAGCACTTTTTAAGAGAGCCAGCATATTTTTCCTGCAATCCAGGTCCTTATTTTACCCACCTCGGAAGGATGGAAAGCTGAGTCAACCTTGAGCCGGTGATGAGATTTGAACTGCTGATCTGCAGATCTAGCAGACAGCTTTAGTGGTCTGCAGTACTGCACTTTACCCACTGTGCCACCTCGGTTCATTTATACTTAGAAAGATGATAAATAAAATATAGATTATCTAAGAACATGTATTGTGACCCTTCCCCAAAAAAGTCTTTGTATTTTTTTTCTAATCATTTCCTTCAGTGAGATTGCTTTCTAATTCCTCTTCCCAAAGGAGAAGACATTCTAATAAGCAGAATTTTAGGATTGTTTAATGAGTTTTATTTAAAAGTAGGAGATGATGTGTATAATGTTTCTTCTTTTGCAATAAACTCTCTGGTAATCTTTAGTTTCTTGGCTTTCCACATTTCTATTATGTATCAAGGGAATACATTATAAAAGCATCCCAGGTAGTTTCTCCCCTCTCTTGAAAGATTTATTAAAAGACAATTATAATCTCCATAATCTTATATCAATAAAGTAAGATTAGCAATGCCACCAAAATATATTTAAAATAAATCTCAGTTCATTTCAAGCACACAAAATATTTTTCTCTTTCAAAAATTGGAAAATGATACCAAAAATATATTTGGACCGGGAGTCATTGCTCACAGTCACTCATGCCCTCATCACCTCCAGGCTCGACTACTGTAACGCTCTCTACATGGGGCTACCTTTGAAAAGTGTTCGGAAACTTCAGATCGTGCAGAATGCAGCTGCGAGAGCAATTATGGGCTTCTCCAAGTATGCCCATATCACTCCAACACTCCGCAGTCTGCATTGGCTGCCGATCAGTTTCCGGTCACAATTCAAAGTGTTGGTTATGACCTATAAAGCCCTTCATGGCACCGGACCAGAATATATTCGGGACCGCCTCCTGCCGCACGAATCCCAGCGACCGGTTAGGTCCCACAGAGTTGGCCTTCTCCGGGTCCCGTCGACTAAACAATGTCATCTGACGGGACCCAGGGGAAGAGCCTTCTCTGTGGGGGCCCCGACCCTCTGGAACCAGCTCCCCCCTGAGATTAGGATTGCCCCCACCCTCCCTGCCTTTCGTAAACTCCTTAAGACCCACCTTTGCCGTCAGGCATGGGGGAACTAAAACACCTCCCCCTTGCCCATGTTGTTTTGTTGATTGATTGACTGTGTGCCTGTTTTTTATATATACTGTTTTTATGAGATTATTAATTTAAATTGTAACTGGATGGGTGGGCATTGGATTTGGTATTGTGTACTGTACTGTTTTTTATTATTGTTGTGAGCCGCCCCGAGTTTGTGGAGAGGGGCGGCATATAAATCCAATAAACCTAACCTAACCTAAGAATGTTAATTATCAATCTGAAACAGATCAAGACATTAACCAGCATTTCTTCCACTATGGAAAAACTTATACAACATTTACAAGATAGATATAAATGCAATAGCATCTTTTTCTCATAAGTTTCTAGTAAGAAGATATGGCTCTACCAAGTTTGGAAAGGATTCTTCGATATGATGAAAATTCAGTCAAATCAACAAATTTACAAATCAAAGCCTGGAAACACTTTGATGCAGTAAATCAAAGCAGGTGGCTTCAAAGTGATTTGTAGTCTTTTGAAGCACTTCACAGATTCAGTGGAGTTTTAGCCTCATCTGAGATGGTTATACCATAGATAATGTGGAATGTTCCAACTTTATTTTTATACGTAGAAAAAGCTTAGGGGTGGCGTGTTGATGGACTTTTTAACATGACCAATGTAATGTCTATTGGAGCTGTTTTGAAGTGAAAAAGCTAATATTCTGTTGACTTCATTCATAGCTTCAATTCTGTCCTCAGATTCTTTAACATGAACAGCCAAATGCCTTTATGTTGCTCTATCTTCTGCTAATGGTGCAACAAAGTTCTGTGCTTGCGCTGCCATTATAACTGAGAGTTCAACTCAACTCTTGGCATTCTAAATATCAGGTCATGGCTGATTGTTCCCATGTGCATCTTTCATGCCAAACATTACTTTTAAATTATGCATTATTGAAGTATGTTTAACCCTCTCAGCAATAAGGATACTTAGAGTCCAAGACAAACATTTACTGTTTTTTAAAATAACAGTGAGTAAAACTAGGAATACAATTTTATGCGCAAGCATGTTTTTCTGTGAGATGCCTTTCTCTTCACCATTACATTAATTGTTACAGCCTGCTTCTGTTGCATCTACTCATTAACATAGATTAATAGAAGCAAACCATGACTACAAGTAAGCCACAACTGCAAAGTTATGCTCAGAAGGAGATTAGTTTTGATAATATTACTAGCCCACCTTTTATTGAAACCACTTTTCACACAAGACAGTACGCCTGCGAATCAATTGTTACAATCTTCCTAGTATCACATAAAACCCAATAACTAGAGACAGAAAAGGTATATTACCTCATAAATAACAAATCTGTGGCCATTTTTCAATGTAGTGACAGGTATATGGTGTGCTAGTAAGCAATAGATGATGATGATGATGATCATGATGATGATCATGATGATGATCATGATTATCATGATTTAAGTTGTCGGCCCTGCCCAAAGTACCTGCCTACTATGGCCCAACATAGTAGATTTTTATCTTATTTTTTTAAAAAAAATATATTTTCTTTTCACTATGAAATTTCTATATGACAATTGTTCTTGCCAAAAATCAATAGAGATAATATATTTTGAATATAAAGGTGAGAAATCCTTATGCTCAACATATATATTATTACAGTATACAAAACTGAATTTAGTGGACAAATCTTTCATTTGCTACAAGAGTTTCAACTGTTCATTTGTCAAATTTTTGAACGATGGACATTCCACTCATGAAAAAATGTAAGCAGAGACGTACATTTCTAATGTGAAGTTGTCACCATGAGCAATAGTGTAGCAATGTAGGTACCACATAAACAATCTTTATTTAAATTGCAAGACGGTTTAGAAACAATATTTGCTTTTAATTATTTATTCTGGTTTTATATTTTGATAATTAATTCTATAGGCAAGGCAATAATAAAAAGTAATCACTGTCTTCAGTCCTGCTTGAATGATAAGACTGGGATTTAATTACAGGCAACTTCTATCTGGTTGCCTATAATTCTAGTTTATGCATTGCTATAAATTTACATCCTTTCGATTTGTCACTGCAGTTGTTCTTTTAACTTTCACTAGGTTCTCTAGGTGTATAGTAACTGGTCTAAAATTCATAGCCATCTTTACAAGGAAAAATAAAACAAAACTAGAAAAGATTTTTCCCTGATTATAGTACAGTGGTACCTCATCTTACGAACGCCTCTTCTAACGAACTTTTCAAGATACGAACCCGGTGTTTAAGATTTTTTTGCCTCTTCTTCCGAACTATTTTCACCTTACGAACCCAAGCCACTGCTGCTGGGATGAAAGGGTTTCTTCCCCCCCCCTTTTTTGAAGAAAGAAAAGGGAGGGGCGGCTTGGAGGGGGAAAAGACTGCATTTAAATAACTAGGAGAACAGTGTGTTTGCAGGCACTGAAAGAGTGTCTTTTGAAGAAAGAAAAGGGAGGGGCGATTTGGAGGGGGAAAAGACTGCATTTAAATAACTAGGAGAACAGCGTGTTTGCAGGCACTGAAAGAGTGTCTTTTGAAGAAAGAAAAAGGAGGGGCAGCTTGGAGGGGAAAAGACTGCATTTAAATAACTAGGAGAACAGCTTGTTTGCAGGTATTGAAAGAGTGTCTTTGGAAGAAAGAAAAGGGAGGGGTGCACCCCTTGCCTTTCTTCCTTCCCACTCACCCTTTAGCCTAGCCTTGCTCCTTCCACCCGCCCCATTTAGCTGCTCCTCCCTGCCCTCTGTTTGCCTCCCTTCTAAAGTTTGGGATTTTCCTGAAGGATTTGCCCGCATTATTTGCTTTTACATTGATTCCTATGGGAACCATTGTTTCATCTTACGAACTTTTCACCTTATGAACCTCCTCCTGGAACCAATTAAGTTCGTATCATGAGGTACCACTGTATTTGTTAATATCCCATTGATATGACAACCAACACACACACACACACACACACACACACACAGAGATGAGGGAGAGACAAAATAATGAGAGGGAGGGAGAGACAGACAGACAGACAGACTGACACAAAGAGAAACTATTAACTGAAAAGTTCTCTATTTCGCCCCTGGAGAAACAAAACATCCACAGCAGCAGTAGTTCTAGCAAAGAGATTTTCTCAGGGATTGTTTGCATCCAGGTCATAATTACAGGTTTGCTGAATCCTTTAAGAAAACATCCCTTGGGGAGGACAAGAATATCTCTAATAAAAAGTTTCATCTCCTATTCCGGATTCCTTCAGGCAATGAGATGAAGAATTTCCCTTGCATGGCAGATGTCTCTTTCACCTTTTTCACCTCTGCTGTATGCATATGCAAATAGGGGTGATGCACCATTAAAACTGGACAACTCAGCCAATTTCTCTCCACTTTCTCATTTTTCAGCATCACTTTGTAATTTTCTTTTTTAAAATAAAAAGCCTGGATTCATTTTCATATCCACTTTCCTAACATAAAAAATACAATTTTATATGGAAGAGTGTGTAATATATTTTCTTCTAGTATGTACTGAATTTTTAATAAGAGAATTGCATTACAACCTACAAACACCAAACAACAGGTTTTTCCTGGTTTGTACACTGATCTGTTATTTCAGATCTGTAGATTTTTACTGGAACATTAATTAAACCAAGTTCTTCCTCATTATCTATGTTCTTTGTAGAGAAAGTTTATTTGTTTATTTATTTATTTATTTTCTATTTTCTATTTTCTATTTCTTCTAAAACTTGATAGTTCCAGATACATTATACTTCAACTCTAATGACTTCACCAAACCAGTTCCAGTTCAACTGTCTCATTAGTGGACAACAAACACCAAAGGAAGGATATTAAGGTGTCCATTCCATTTCTAATAATCTTCTCCAAATAGCACCTGGGATCCATTCAACACTGTCAGCAGAATCACTATTTTAAATCTTTATAAGCTTCAGTTGCAGCTATTTAGCAATTACTTAATGGTCTGGATAATGGGTAGGGAAGTACCTGTAAACAGCACAATAGAAGAGAAAGAATTGGAGAAAATCACAGAATAAGAAAAAAATCCTGCAACAGAAGTAAAATGACTGTGGCAAATGATAATAATAATAATAATAATAATAATAATAATAGTAATACTAATAATAGTAATAGTAGTAATAATAATAATAATAATAATAATAATAATAATAATAATAATAATGGCAAAGATAGTACCAATAGTAACAGATGCCTAATTGCAACCTGAAAACATTGGCAGCATACCTGAATACCATTGGTATCAGAAAATTACTATCAGTTAATTGCAAAATGAAGCTTTATTTGGAACAGTTTACCTCCTGTGATGATACCTGTAACACATATTGAACAATCTAGGAAAGGACTGAATAGGTGGCCACAAATGTGATTCTTGGCAAAACAACTGGATGACTGCGGAACCAACCATAATAATAATAATGGCAACTAGGTAGATTTACCATCTGGAATATAATTATAGTTTATTCAATAAAAATCTTGAGGGATTCCACAAACAAACTTCAGATTTTATTTGACTTCCATAGAAGTCTGAAAGTATTTCTGTGTCCTAATCAAAGATATGAAAACAGAAATAACTAGGTATATAATAAAATATTAAAAGTGTTTTTTAATGGCCTAATTTCACCGGAGAGCATTCATTGAAGGTATTAAAAAAACTTTAATTAGGCAACCTTCTGTTACTTAAAGATCTCACAAACATTGTCATACCATGCAATTTTGTTGTATGAACATCCAAGTTCAAGTTTTAAGTTAGTTTCAATCCTGTGAATGAACTTAGATATTTCTGCCACTCTTTCATGTTGATTATGCCTCTTCATGCATATTCAGGAAAGGGAAGGGAAGGATAAGGAAGGACAGGGAATAATAGGAAAGGATTGGGAAGAAAGAAACCCAGGATATTATTCTTGACCCATGCTGTCTCATTGTTTCTCCACACAAACCATAGTCATTCTGGTTCTCTTTAGATAAGGAAATACAATATGTATATCTGAAATGATCACTCAATGGGTGAAGTTAGTTTAATTATCCTACAAAATTTACACTACATATTTTCTTTGGGACTTTTGTTTAAGTCCTGAATCTTAGGCAGGGTGACTGGGGAATTCTCTGAAGTTCACCTATCTTAACATTGATGAGGTTGGGAAGCACTGTAATAGAAAACCTTCTGCGAAAATCTTGCAGATAGTGTGGTTTTACAATCACACCAGAGTAGTGTCAATGACAGCTTGGAAGCCCCAAGAGGAATAGTAAAGGAGACAGAGCCTGAGGATAAATTATATGAGACAGGATGGGTTCTGATTTCACCTGATGTCATTTTGGTCAGGGGTGCACTGCACACACAGTACTTAAACAAAACTTGTGCAGAAGCTGAAAACAAGAAGGCCCTGCTATAGACACCACTGAGAGAACAAGCTTGGGGGTGTGGCAGGCCTGGGTCGCTGCTAGTTCCAATGACCCATGCCACCAAGTTATTACTGGTTCCATAGAACTGGTCCAAATCAGGAGGAATCCACCTCTGGTATGAGACAGAAAAAATGGTTGTTCCTAAGCTTCTTCTTCTTTTTTATGGTAATGATGGGTGCTTATTCTACTTTCTCCAATTACCAGTATATTTATTTTATTTTATTTATTATTATTATTATTATTTATTTATTCATTCATTCATTCATTCATTCATTTATTTATTTGTCAAGCAAGTATAGGATAGTAGTTT
Source organism: Erythrolamprus reginae (assembly GCF_031021105.1). Classification (NCBI taxonomy): domain Eukaryota; kingdom Metazoa; phylum Chordata; class Lepidosauria; order Squamata; family Dipsadidae; genus Erythrolamprus; species Erythrolamprus reginae. Next base: position 60,212,064 of record NC_091954.1, on the reverse strand, counting down.
GTATAAGTATAACATACGTAGAAAGTAATGATAAAAAAAGACAATAGGACAGTAGGACAGGGACGGTAGGCACAATGGTGTGCTTACGCACGCCCCTTACAAACCTCTTAGGAAAGCAGAGAGGTCAACTGTAGACAATCTGAGGTTAAAGATTTTGGGGTTAGAGTCAGGTAGTGCATTCCAGGCATTGATCACTCTATTGCTGAAGTCGTATTTTCTGCAGTCTAGTTTGGAGCTGTTTACATTTAGTTTGAATCTATTACACGCTCATGTGTTGTTCCGGTTGAAGGTGAAGTAGTCACTAACAGGAAGGATTTTATGAACTACAGTTAAATCAGACCGGAGGCAACGTAGATGCAAATTGTCTAATCGCAGTATTTCAAGTCTGGTGGAGTAAGGTATTTTGTTGCGAGAGGAGGAGTGAAGGACTCTTCTTGTGTATTTCTGGACTCTCTCAGTTGTATTTATGTCTTATATGCAATGCAGGTTCCATACAGGTGAACTGTATTCTAGAATTGGTCTGACAAATGTTTTGTATGCTCTGGTTAACAGTTCAGGTTTTCTTGAGAAGAAGCTACATAAGATTAGATTAACAACACTTAATGCTTTTTTTGGTAATGTTGTTACAGTGGGCTCTAGCACTTAGGTCATTGGATGTGAGTACTTCAAAGTCTTTGACAGAATGAAGGTCATCTACAAGTTCATTTCCAATAAGTTTATATTTAGTGTTCCGATTCTTTTTACCAATGTGTAAGACAGAGCATTTGTTGGTTGAGATTTGAAGTTGCCAGTTGTTATACCATTCAGCTACATGGTCAAAGTCCTTTTGAAGGGTAGCAGCATTGTTGGTGATATTAAATAGTTTAACATAATTGGCAAAGAGAATGCAGTTGCTTATAATATGGTATAATATATACCAAACAGTGTGCTATGTTTAAAAATCAGAGTAGAAAAAAAAAGGAATTAACTCGTATCTTTAATGTCTTTCACTAGACATCTAGAATTAAGAGTCAGGCAGTAATAAAAAATTGTTGGAAGTGGCATTTTTCCATGTTATGCATTCAGTTGAATATCTGTTGGCTTAGGAACAAATTTTACCATCAAAGGTAGAAAGAGAGAAAGAGAATGAGTAAATGAGCCGGGTGGGGAGTTGGGGAGAAACCAAGGAAAAAGTGGATCACTGCCATGCTACATAGAAAAGAAGGGAAGCAACAATCACTCAGAAGATGGGCGGTAATGGATTATGCCACCACAGATATAATCAATAGCATATCTCCTTTTAATGCCATTACTTCCCAAAGTGTATCTTTTGATGTTAGTTTCAGTAACCTCTATAGATTTGGACAGTTTTAGATTTGGTAGCTTTAAACTGATATTTAACTTTATTTTAAGATCCATTTCTAGTTTATTTACACTTATAGTAACAATATAACCTCCACTTATTCTGATTGCACTTTTTAAAAATTGACTTACTATACTACTAATAAATGTGTTATCAGTTACCCATTCCTCTTGTCTTATTCTTATTCTTGCTTTATATATGTGAACATTATATCTCCTGGATTTCTGTTTTATTTAACTCTTTTGAGTTTTGAGATTTATGCGATAAAAGAAAATTGTGCTTCAAATTGTACTTTACCTTACTTTGTTGTTTATGCGAAGCATCTCTACTAAGATGGTCAATCAAAACAGCTTTCAGCTGAAAAGACCAAAAATGTATCAAAGTATAGCAAATATAAATAGAATAAACAGAAACATTACAGTTCCCTTTTACTCATATCATTTCATGTATTCATAATTATGTTTTTATGTCTCTTATATAATACATGCCTGATAAAATAAGTAAATAAAATAAAATAAATAAACATGCAAACTTACTCAAATCACTAGAAAGCAATAGTGTCATTTTAAAAATTAGGCAAATAGATTTTATTTCAAAAGCTAACTGGAACAAGAACTTCTTCATTAATCACAGAAAGGAAGGCAAGGGAAACAATCAGTTGCCCAACCTCTTAATCAAGAAGGTTCTGTCCTATTCGTGAATACTTGCCTAATCAAAATACCTTCTATATTCCTAGATCATTTTGTCCTCCAGTTCAGAATCATTGTAAACAAGCATATGCACATAAAACGGTTGCATATCAAAAGCAATTATTTTAAAAAATGATCAAACATTTGAGTATGTATCTCAGATCACTGCATGATAAGATAACAATGTGATACCACTGCAAATGGTGAGATTGTACCTTGAGATAGACTCCTCTTTTCCAGTACTGACAGATCCATCAGAAGCAGCAACAAGCAACAAATGTGTAGTACTTACTGAAACTCAAAGCTATACTCTATTCTTTTTCTCGGAAAATTGTGGAATGATACACTGTACATGTTCATACAGTGTACATGTACAATGGATATTAGGCTACAGTTGCTTATATTATGCAATATACATTTACATCAATTCAATTGGACACTTCTCTTGTATGTAACAATATCCATAGATAATAGTTTCCACTGCAGCAAGAATACGCTGAAGGTAGTGTCATTTCAACACTTAAAATAATATGAAGAGAATGAAAAACAATGTTTGCATTTTTGAAATTTAGTATTTAGCTTAGTGACTTTCTATTATGGAAAACATATTTATCTTTCCTTTCGTAATATTGCTTTTGTATAGAGTTCTCAAACTGCAATATATTGTAGCTGCAAAAATGTCATTCATTGTTCCATTAGCTACACAACTATTGTTCTACAGTAAATGCAGCCTTACAAATAGTTGCATAAGATAAAGAGCAGTACTGTATCAGACACTTTTGTTGGATTAGCTAAGATAATAAATGTGCTGTTATTATGCAGCAGAATCTGTAATTAATATTGTAAAGTATTTAACGTGAAGTAGCTAAAGTAAGTTCTACTGTATAAATTTTGCTTCCTCTCTAATTTATTTATTTATTTTATTTTAATTCGATTTGTGTGCTGCCCCTCTGCGAGGACTCGGGGAGGCTCACAGTATATATAGCAGACATAACAATACAATAGATCCAATTAATACATAAAAAAATTCTAAAACATTTTAAAAAACATTCATTGACATTCACCCAATAAATTATGCTAAAAACACTCGGTCAGGGAGAAGATCTAATTTCCCTAGGCCTGGTGACAAAGATGAGTTTTTAAACTTTTTTGGAAAGCAATGGTATTCAATATTGATTGAATACCATTCCTGATCTAGAAACAGTATACAAGTTTCTTTGGATCCTAATTTTCCCATACCTTTTTAATGCTGAGAAAAAAAATTCCAGAAATCCATCACTAATTAATCATGTTACCCAAAGAGATTCATTTTTCATTCTTTTGTCTTCAGTGCTTTGATGACCAGGTAAAAGAGAACTCCTTTCACTTACGCAAGATATAAGAGAATCAGAGATGTTTCTGAGTTGAAATCAACCTGACAGTTTTTATGATATTATAATGAAGTTATATTGATAGTACTTAATGATGATGATTTAATAATTTATATACTTTTAGCATAATGCACATTTTATTGTAAGTTATTTAAAGATGTGTGACTGAAGCAGCATAGAGTAATTAATAATAAATACACATTAACTTAATATGGATTGCTTTCATGTATCTTTTCGGTTTTCTTACTGTTGTCAAACTTATTTAATTACTTGGTAACACCATACTATAATGCAGAATTGTAAAATAAGAAGGGAAGTAGGGAGGAATGAGAAAGGCAATACACCATCTTGTCCACAGGAGAAAAAAATCTTACTCAAAGTCCTTCCATAATACCAAATATCCTTGTGATCTTTGCCATCTTGTATGATTTTTTTTAATTGGCTGAGGTTTGAAGTTTGGAAAAAATGAAGTATAATTTATGCAAATCAAAATCTGTGGTGAAATTAAGATCATCCTAGCACCTTAAAGCTTGGGATGAAGAGATGTGTACAGAATAGATACAGCATATGTCATCAGCAGATTCTCACCCTGTTGAGCTATTCAAACTTGCAAAAAAATTTCTTCCTTAGCTTCTGAATTCATAATTAGAATTTCTTTTACCTCACTGTGATGCCTCCGGGAGATTTTTGCTGAAGGCATCACAGCACAGGGAATGAAATTTTCCATTTCAAAATTCAGGTCTTCCTTTTATGTGATTAAACTGAATTAATCAATTTATGATTGTGTACAATGTGGATCGCTTGCCTGGGGTAGTGAGATAGTGAAATCTGCTATCTATCCATTTGTCCTAGTCCAATGTGACTTATAACTTACTTATGGAAGCTTCTTGATGTTTGCATAGTAAATTTTAATAATGCCTCTCTGAACAGGAGTAGCTAGAACCTTGTTATAAGAGCCATTTACATGACCATTACTCAAAGAACATTCTTTAGATATCTTTAATTAGAACATCCACAGGGAAATGTCCAAACTTGAGCAAGGTAAATGTATACAAGTTGCCATCTGAGATAAAGAAAAGATGCTTAACTGATCAACTACAGCCTATTTAGGGGATATTATGAGAAGAAACTTAGTAGGTGGATGAATACTCTGCACTGAAGCATTAAGAGAGTGTATTATGTGTACATGTACAGGATATACTGTATGTGCATGTATGTATATATGAATGTATGTATGTATTTATCTCTCTTTGTGTTTGTGTATGTGTGTGAGATGACCAAGAGACACAGAGACAGAGACTGAAAGGGGAAGTGAGAAAGATAGAGCACACCTATGAAGGGGTTCAGGATATTTAGATCAATAATAATAATAATAATAATAATAATAATAATAATAATAATAATAATTGTTCTGTCGGGCTCTCTGGTAGACTCCTCCCAAAAATTCACAGGTACAAATTTCAAACACACACACATTTGAAAATTCAAAACAATGTTCTTTATAATGAAAATTCACTTAAACTAAGCCCTCTTTTGGTATAGCAAAGAGTACTCCTCTCCAAACAAACTGGTAATTTGTACAAGTCCCTTATCAGTTCTGTGATACTTATCTTGCACCTGTGAGGCAATTCACAGTCCTCCTTCTTTCACAAAGTGAAACACACTTTGCTCTGGTTTAGTTTCAAAGCGGGGAAAAATCAGCACACAAAACGTGAAAGTTAATCAAAACGTGAAAGTTAACGATCAGATAATCCTCCACAATGGCCAAACCCACAGGCTGCTATTCACTAATTACCACAGCCCCACCCAACCGCAGGTGGCCTCATTTTCTTTGATAATAATCTCTCAGTTGTTGTTGCCTATGCATTGCTCTCCGCATGTGTGGCTGTATCGTTAACTCTTGTTCTGAATCCAAGGAGGAGCTAGATAATTTATCTCCTTCTGAGCTGTCTGCCACACTCTCCTCCTCCCTATCACTCATGTCTTCTTGGTCAGAGGAGCCTTCATCAGCAGATTCCACCAGGGGCAAAACAGGCCTACAGCATGTGGATGTCTCCCCCACATCCACAGTCCTTGGGGCAGGAGCTGGGCCAGAGCTAACCAGAACAAATAATAATAATAATAATAATAATAATAATAATAATAATAATAATATTTATTTATTTATTTATTTATTTATTTATTTATTTAATTTATTTATTTATTATTTGGATTTGTATGCCACCCCTCTACGAAGACTCGGGGCGGCTCACAACAAGTGAAAAACAATCCAATACATAATCCAATTAATTAAAATATTTAAAAATTTAAAAAACCCCATATACTAACATACACACACACAAGCATACCATGTATAAATTCAACGTGCCCAGGGGGAGATGTTTAGTTTCCCCATGCCTGACGGCAAAGGTGGGTTTTGAGGAGTTTAAGGAAGGCAGGAAGAGTAGGGGCAGTTCTGATCTCCGGGGGGAGTTGGTTCCAGAGAGTCGGTGCCACCACAGAGAAGGCTCTCCCCCTGGGGCCCGCCAACCGACATTGTTTAGTTGACGGGACCCGGAGGAGGCCCACTCTGTGGGACCTAATCGGTCGCTGGGATTCGTGCGGCAGAAGGCGGTCTCGGAGATATTCTGGTCCGATGCCATGAAGGGCTTTAAAGGTCATAACCAACACTTTGAATTGTGACCGGAAACTGATCGGCAGCCAGTGCAGACTGCGGAGTGATGGTGAAACATGGGCATACCTGGGTAAGCCCATGACTGCTCTCGCAGCTGCATTCTGCACGATCTGAAGTTTCCGAACACTTTTCAAAGGTAGCCCCATGTAGAGAGCATTACAGTAGTTGAACCTCGAGGTGATGAGGGCATGAGTGACTGTGAGCAATGAGTCCCGGTCCAGATAGGGCCGCAACTGGTGCACCAGGCGAACCTGGGCAAACGCCCCCCTCGCCACAGCTGAAAGATGGTTCTCTAATGTGAGCTGTGTATCGAGGAGGACGCCCAAGTTGCGGACCCTCTCTGAGGGGGTCAATAATTCCCCCCCCAGGGTAATGGACGGACAGATGGGATTGTCCTTGGGAGGCAAAACCCACAGCCACTCCGTCTTATCCGGGTTGAGCTTGAGTCTGTTGACACCCATCCAGGCCACAACAGCCTCCAGGCACCGGCACATCACTTCTACCCCTTCTTTGACTGGGCATGGGGTGGAGATGTAAAGCTGGGTATCATCGGCATATTGATGGTACCTCACCCCATGTCCTTGGATGATCTCACCCAGCGGTTTCATGTAGATGTTAAATAGCAAGGGGGAGAGGACCGACCCCTGAGGTACTCCACAAGGGAGAAACCTTGGAGTCAACCTCTGACCCCCCACTAACACCGACTGCGACCGGCCAGAGAGGTAGGAGGAGAACCACTGAAGCACAGTGCCTCCCACCTCCAACCGGTGCAGAAGGATACCATGGTCGATGGTATCGAAAGCCGCTGAGAGATTGAGGAGCACCAGGACAGAGGATAAACCCCTGTCCCGGGCCCGCCAGAGATCATCCATCAACGCGACCAAAGCGGTTTCCGTGCTGTAACCGGGCCTGAAGCCCGACTGCCGGGGACCTAGATAATCAGCTTCTTCCAAGGACCGCTGGAGCTGGAGTTCCACCACCTTCTCGACAACCTTCCCCATAAAGGGAAGGTTGGAGACTGGACGATAGTTGTTAAGTACGGCTGGGTCCAGGGAAGGCTTCTTGAGGAGGGGGCACACAAGCGCTTCTTTATAAAGTGTTGGAAAAACTCCCCTCCCCAAGGAAGCATTGGTAATCTCCTGGGCCCAGCTCCGTGTCACCTCCCTGCTGGCCGAGACCAACCAGGAAGGACACGGATCCAGTAGACAGCTGGCGGAACTCACAGCTCCAATGGCCTTGTCCACTTCATCAGGTGTCACCAGATCAAACTCTTCCCAGACAGGTGGACAAGTACGTGCCCCAGTCACCTCGACTGACTCATTGTCAGTCGACTCTGTTTTACAATTGGAGTCGAGGTCGGCCCGGATCTGAGCGACTTTATCAGCGAAAAACGTGTTAAACTCCTCGGCACTACTCTGCAAGGGCTCCCCAACTCCCCCCTGATTAAGAAGGGAGCGGGTCACCCTAAACAGAGCGGCTGGGCGGGATTCCGCTGATGCAATCAAGGCGGCATGGTACGCGCATCTTGCCGCCTTGAGCGCCACTTTGTAAGTCTTAATAAAAGCTCTTACAAGTGTTCGATCAGATTCAGACCTACTCTTCCTCCATCGCTTCTCTAGACGTCTCTTTTGGCGTTTCAACTCCCGGAGCTCCTCGTTGAACCATGGGGCTCTACGGGGTCTAGCGCCACGGAGAGGTCGCAAAGGCGCAATCCGGTCGAGAGCCTCTGTAGCAGCCGTATTCCAGGCCTCCGCAAGAGACTCAGCCGAACTGTGGATGAGTGCCTCTGGAATAACCCCAAGCGCCGTCTGAAAGCCCTCTGGGTCCATCAGGCGTCTGGGGCGGAACATCTTCATTGGTTCCGACTCCCTGCGGGGAAGGATTGGAGCCAGGAAGTCAAGCCGTAGTAGAAAATGGTCTGACCATGACAAAGGCACTGCTTCTAAGCCCCTTAGTCTCAGACTATTACTCAATTGCTCGGAAAGGAATACCATGTCAGGTGCGTGCCCCCCCTCATGAGTCGGACCCCGTACTACTTGAATCAGGTCCATGGCTGTCATGGTGGCCATGAACTCCTGTGCCAACCCAGAGGTTTCGCCGAGTGATGGCAGGTTGAAGTCCCCCAAGACAATAAGTCTGGGGAACTCCACCACCAACCCGGCTACCTCCTCGAGTAGCACAGGCAGGGCTTTTGACACACAGCTGGGAGGCAGGTATGTGAGAAATAAGCCCACCTGAACCCCTAAGTCCAACTTCATCAAGAGTGACTCGCAACCCGCAATTTCCGGAGCAATGAGTCCACGTAGGCAAAGGCTCTCCCTGGCTACAATAGCCACTCCTCCCCCCCTTCCCTGTGGTCGAGGTTGATGCCATATCTGAAACCTGGCTGGGCAAATTTCAGAGAGAGGAACACCTCCCTCCAGGTCCAGCCAGGTTTCAGTAATACACGCCAGGTCGGCCTCCTCATCCAGGATCAAATCCCGGATGAGGAGAGCTTTATTTACCACCGACCTGGCGTTAAGCAGCAGCAACCTGAGTCCAGGGCCAGAGTTACACTCATCACCAGTACCCAAGATTGGGCTCACAGAACCAGAACAAGGGACCGTTATTAAGCAACGGTCCCTCGTTCCCCTGGAACAGCTAGCTCTGTGGCCCCCGCCATATCTGCCTCTCCCCAACAACACAGGGATATTCCGACCCTCTGCCACCCCAGAGATCGGTGTCCCTTCCTCTCCCGTCTTCCGGGCGTCAGGTGGGCCAAATCTATCATTCACACTACTATCAAACCACTCATCCATGCCATAACCCCCACCCCAACCACCGACCCAATTATACCAATCATTCCATTCATACCTACAGGTATACTTATCCCAGTCATCCATTACTTAGCACCCCAATTATATTAAAAAACAATTAAATTTGTAACAGTATAAAATAACAATTGATAAAAATTTAAAACACTAAAATTATACTAATATAAATATAGGATAAAAATTATAAATTAGTAAAAATTGATTTTCTTTGATGGTATAAAATCAGATCTTAAAACATTTTATAATCATCAGTAATCAATCAGTCAGTCCAGGTAATCAGTAATCAATCAGTCAGTCCAGGTAATAATTTTTAATTAGATTTGTATGCCGCCTCTCTCCAAAGACTCGGGGCAGCTCACACCTATAATAACAACAGTATACAATGTAACAAATCTAATATTAAGAATTATCTAAAACTCCTCATTTAAAAATCATACAACACAAACATACCATACATAAACTACATAAGCCCAGGGGACATATCTCAATTCCCCCATGCCTGGCGATATAGGTGGGTCTTGAGCAATTTATGAAAGGCAAGGAGGGTGGGGGCAGTTCTGATCTCTGGGGGGAGTTGGTTCCTGAGGGCTGGGGCCACAACAGAGAAGGCTCTTCCCCTGGGGCCCACCAGATGACACTGTTTAGTCGACGGGACCCGGAGAAGGCCAACTCTGTTGGACCTTATCGGGCGCTGGGATTCGTGCGGCAGAAGACGATCCCGGAGATATTCTGGTCCGATGCCATGTAGAGCTTTATAGGTCATTACCAACACTTTGAATTGTGACCGGAAACTGATCGGCAGCCAATGCAGGCCACGGAGTGTTGAAGAAATGTGGGCGAACCTAGGTAACCCCACAATGGCTCTCGTGGCTGGAAATATTGAACCTGATTCTCAAGTGAAATCCATGACTAGAAGCATATTTTATAATTTCTCAATGAATCTAGTAGTTGTGTCCATTCCTAGATAATAATCGACCATAGTAATACATCTACTGATAATCTCCAAGGCTGACTTTTGTAATGCACTCTGAGAATTACATTTTGTAATGCACTCCTTTGTGTGATTCAAAAGCTTAAGTTGATAATAATTGCTGCAGGCACCTGGGCTAACATGTATCCCATACACAGCATATTACATTAATGTTGAAAATAGCTAGTATTCATTTTCATTTTCAAGTGAAATCCATAATACAATAAGGATTACTTATTATTTTTAAACTATGAATGGTTTGGGTGCAAGATGCCTTAAAGAAGATATCTTCTCAAGACCCTCCTATCATCTTAGATTATTTGAGAAAGGTGGCCTGTTTTTCTCAATGATGAGAATGCACATTTGGAACTTGCTTCACAATAAGGTCTTTAAAAAACAATATTTTCTGTTTGCTTCTGTTGTTTTTTTTTAAATAAATTTTATTGATTTTATAAGTTTACAAAAAACAAACGTATAACAGTGCACAGTGCATGTGCCCATCACCAAACAACACACACACCCCATCACCCCCACCACCCCTATAGATGGATTCAAAGACTTTTGAATTATTTGTCTATCTATTGATCCTTGGCTCTATCTTGAACGCTTTTTTTTTTACTAAAAGAGTGATTGTAGTTTATTTTTCGTATTTACATCACAGATTCTACTTAACATATAATCTTTTACCTTGTTCCATCGCACCATCAGCTTCTCTAGTTTATTCTCATCAAAATTATTTAATCTTATTTCCATAATTTCAAAGTGTATGTAATCCACCATGTACCAATACCAATTCTGTAGTGTCCATTTTGTAGAGTCTTTCCATCCTAATACTATCACCGCTTGAGCACTTTCCAATGCTACAGTTTTAATTTCTTTAGATTCTCCTAGTTCCCTATATTTAATTAAGATTGCTGTTTCTTTTGTAATTATCCAATTAATATTTAACATTTTATTAATTTCATTCTGGACTACCTTCCAGAATTTCTGTATTTCTATACATTCCCAGATCATGTGCATAAAGATTCCTTTTTTCTGGCATCCATGCCAGCATTTACCTTTCTCTTTCCCCTGGTAGTATGCAAGTTGTGCAGGTGTATAATACCACTTATGTAAGATTTTTCTTCTCATCTCTTTAACTCTCGTATTTTTAATCTTATATATGTTTACTATTATTTCTTCCATTTCTCTTTCGTCTATTTTTAAGTCATCCTGCCAACATCTTGTTAGACTTTTAACTACCTCTTCTTGCCTCTGCAATAGCATTCTATATATGTTACTGGCTTGTCCTTTACTTTCATTTATCTTTACCCTTATTATTTTTTCCAAGTTATTTTCTTCTCGTAAGAAGGCTTCTTTATTCTCCCTTTTATTTAAACATGTACATATTGCATTAATCTGCAACCATTGCTGTTTACCGATCAGCCATTCCAATCTAGTTCTACTAACTCTTCCATCTTTCTCATATAGCTGTTCCATTCTCATTACCCCTTTACTATTTAATATTTTAATGATTCTAATTAAATTAGCCTCATCCCCTATATTCAGTGCATGCAACGTTGATAGCTTGGATAACTTTATTCCACTTGTCCTCTGCCATTTAAGCCATATTTCTAAACATGCTTTAAAAGAATCACTTAAGGTACTGATTTCAATTCTATTCCAATTTTTAAATAATAATTCTTTATTATTTATATTATTAATTTCTCTTTCTAATTCTACCCATTTCTTTTCCCCCCATAGCTGTAGCTCGATTAACCTTTCAATTTGAAATGCATTTCTATATATTACTAGAGATGGGCTTCCCCAACCTCCTTCTTTTTCTTGTGCATACTGCCAATGCTTCCTTATTCTAGATTTTTTCTCTCCTTCAATCCAAAAGTTTAGTCTATTATCCCATTCTCTTAATTTTGCCTCAGGGAAACTGCCCGGTAAAACTTGAAACAAATACATCATCTTTGGTATTATCATCATCTTAAGGGCCCTTATCTTAGCCATTCTTCCTAAATTTTTTCCCTTCCAATTTTTGATTTGCTTCTGGATTTTTTTCCATATTAAGTTATAATTGGCCACTGTTATTTTGGATGGATTTTTAAATAACCAAATTCCCAAATATTTCATTTTTTTACAACCTAGTTTCAATCCTGAAATTTTTTGAATTTCAATTTGCTCTTTGGGGCCAGTATTTAAGCATATTATCTCTGACTTTTCTATATTAACCTTAAGCCCAGATTGATCTTTAAATTCTTGAAGTAATATCATTATTTTTTTCATCATTTCAATTGGGGTTTCAGACATTACTATAGCATCATCTGCAAATAAGTTTAATTTCAATTCAAGTTCCCCTATTTGATAGCCTCTCCATTCCTTATCATTTCTAATTTTATTTGCTAAGGTCTCAATTGCTAATGCAAATAGCATTGGGGATAATGGGCATCCCTGTTTAGTTCCATTTTGAATTTTAATCATTTCTGTTCTATTGCCATTTACTCTAATTTGAGCTACATTATCCTTATATATTGTTTCTATAACTTTACAAAATTTATTTCCCATATTTAAATCTTTACATAGTTGAAATAGGTATTCATGATTAACTTTATCAAAGGCCTTATAAACATCTAATTTTAAAATGCTTAATTTCCTTTTGGTACTGGTAGCATGATGTAGAACATTAATCACGTTTCTTATTGGTTCAAAGATTTTCCTTCCTTTCACAAATCCATATTGATCTTCTCCAATTATTTTTGGTAATATATTCTCCACCCTATTTGCCAATATTTTCATAAATATTTTGTAGTCCTGATTTAACAAGCTAATAGGGCGATAGGAAATAGGATCCATTAAATCACGATCTGGTTTTGGGACTGTTATAATTTCTGACAATTTCCACGTCTGTGGAGTTTCAAAAGTTTCCATTACATTATTAAACAATTTCTCCATATACGGTAATAATTCGTTCATATACACTTTATAATATTCAGCTGTAAAACCATCTGGACCAGGAGCTTTAGCAGGTTTCAATCCCTTAATAACTCTAGATATCTCCTCACTTGTAATTTTTGCATTTAACATTTGACTGTCCTCTTTCTTTAATTGCTTTTTAACCTCTGAAGTTTGTGAAACAACATACTCTTTTTTATATAATTCCCCATAAAAGTCTCTCATTATTTTTTCCATTTCTACAGTATTACGTTTTATTAGACCATCCTTATCTTTTAAAGCAGAGATAAAAGATTTCTCTTTTCTTTTTTTTAAATAATGTACCATTTGCTTCATGGATTTCTTGTTCCAGCTTCTAATTCTATGTTTCATAATCATCTTCATTTTATTCCAATTTTCCTCATCAAGTAATTGCAATTGCTTTTTCTTAAATGATAGTAATAAATTCCATTCTCTGTTTCTTGTAATTTTTAAAGTTTCTTGGATTAATTCTATCTCTTTTAATAGATTATTCCTCTTAACATTCCAGGATTTCCTAAGGAAAGCTTCCGTACTAATGCAATTACCTCTCATCACTGCTTTATGTGTCTCCCAGACTATTGTTTCTTTAACCTCGCCTGTTGCATTAATACTAAAAAATCCATTGAGTTCCTTTTGTAATTTAGTTCTGCTCTCCTCATTTGCAGAGACAATGGGGTTATACCTCCAAATTCTTTGTTTGTTACAAACCTCTATTTCTAACACAGCTAACATAGGAGCATGATCTGATAGCCATATGGCTTTCACTTCCGCTTTCTTCAACTTAACCTTATCTGTTTTATTAATTAACATGTAATCTATACAGCTAAATTTATTATGTCTTGCAGAATAGAAAGTGTCTCTTTTAACCACATTTTGATGAAGGTCCATCATATTAATTTTATTTAAATGTAACTTTTTCTTATCCCCCTTCCCTGTTGTTAGTTCCAAATTAAAATCACCTGCTAAAACCACTATACCTTCCGCAAAATTATCTAATTTCCGTTTTACATTTATTATAAATTGTTTTGCATTTACGTTAGGGGCATAAATAACCGCTAGAGTTACTAGATTATTTCTTATTTTCCCCTTAATAAATAACATTCTACCATCCTTGTCTCTCTTAATATTGCTTAACTGAAAATCCACTCTTCTATGAACCATTATTGCCACCCCTCTGGATTTAGTCGTTCCTTTCGAATGATAAATTCTTTCCCATTCAATATTTTTTACTAATTTATTTGTTTTTTCCCTTCCCTTATGGGTCTCCGACAAGAATAAAATATCTGCCTTACAGTCTTTAGCTAGCTTCATGATTCTACATCGCTTTTTCTGTGATGAAAGACCATTTACATTGAGAGATAGAAGGCTTAGATCACCCATTTGCATAAACTAAATGCATTTCCTCTTTCAACAAAACAGAGCCTACCGGAGAATTGTTTATTTTCCCAAAGAATCCACACCCTTGTGCCCCTCCCCTGACCTTCCCACAGGGGAAGGCAACGGAAAAAAACTTTCCGTTACTGAGAGGCACTCTTAGATCTACGTTCCCTCTGAAAGCCCTCCCTTCTCCCCCATTTTACACAACAATAAAAGATTCCCCCCTCCTTCCCTCCTCTCCCTTTATTAACTAGCGTGAACCCCCAACAAGAAGTACAAAAGTATGAAAAAAACAAGTTAATTAGTTGAAAAACTTAATACCATATTAGCACGACAACTCAGTTCAGTTTATTATTTTTTCTTCTGTCTGGTCACACGAGGCTGATCTCGCTTCTCCGATTGCAGTGAGGCCAATTCTCTTTGAAGTTCGGCAATCTTCTCCTCCTTGGTTTGTTCTGACTCGCGAAACTGTTCTGCTGCATCTGGCTGGTCGATCGATGCCTGGGTCTGCATTGCTTCCTCTGGATTTAATCCCAATTGTAAAAGCAGCTTCCTTCCTTCTTCTAATGACTTTGCCTGGAAAAATTTAGTATCTTTAAACACAATAATGGTAGCAGGATATCTCCAAGAAAATTTTATCCCATTTTCATACAGCTGAGAGGAGATCTCTCTCATCTGGTTTCTCATCTTGAGAGTCTCGGCAGATAAATATTTTAAAACACGTATTGGAAAGGCTTTGTAGCGTAAGTTTAAAATCTGTTTGAGTTCTTTAAAAATCTCTGCAGCTCTTCTTTCTGAAAGAAATCTGATAACAATGTCTTTTGAATCACCCCTGCGAGGACCAAAAGCCCAATGCGCTCTTTCAAATTCTTGCAACTCACATGTAACTTTGTTCTCAATGAACCACTGGAGGATTTCTTGAATAAGTTGTTTGCCCCCCCCAAAATCTTTGGGGAAGCCTCTCAAGCGTATGTTAGCACGGCGCTGTCTATCTTCAAGATTAATGATACGAATTTCCTGGCGAGATTTCCCCGCTTCCAGTTTTCCAATCCTTTGATCTTGAGTTTTTGTTTGTTGTTTCAGTCCCGCCATTCCGGTTCCCAGTGCCGATAAATCTCTTTTCATCTCTTGGAGCAATTTGCCCATATCAGCAAAACCTTTAAGCAACGAGTCCATCTTCTCCTCCAGCTCCACAGCAGACGCCATCTTCGCTTTGTTCTTACTTCTTTACCCAACCGCGTCAAAAAGAGTTATTTACTTCAACTTTTAACTCCTTCTGGTGAAGTTTTTCGACAGTTTATCCAGTTCACTCTCCTCTCAATCCACTTTTAGTAAGCTAGAGAGGGTAGTTAAGGGTTAACTTTTATTTCTTTTTCTTCATGTGGGAGAGCTTTTCCCTTGGTGCGTCAATCCTGGCGACGCATGCGTAGATCTCCTTCTGTTTGCTTCTGTTATGGTTCAGCCTGAGGCCGATCAGGGTCCAGCTGCGTCTTTACTGGCTCCATGCCCGGAGGAGGATGACAGCGAAGAGGAAGGGGCTGAACAGTCGGACGGGGGAGAGGAAAGTCAGGAATGGGACGAAGGAGAACAGCATGAGAGCCCGGGGGGGGGGGCTCTCCCCAGCCAGTAGCTTGGAGTCATTAGGTGATGAAGCACAAGCCGTCATTGACATGCGACAGAGATGTTCAGATCAAAGAAAGGAGCAATAGAAGTATTAACAGCACTGAATTAGGAACAGCTGGGCTTGGGTATGGTCCTCCTTAGCAGGGTTTAAAAGGCAGGCAAGCCCTTGAAGCCATGTGGAGTGTTATCCGTTGGAGTTACGGTGTCCTGCTTTGTTCTCGACGTTTCTGTTCCTGGCTTGTGGCCCAGCAGTTTGGAAGACCCGTGGGAGGTGTAGGTCTGCTATCTACAGCCTCGTCTTGGCAGCAAGAATCCTGTATTGCTGCATGGACTTTTGCCTTCGTGGATATATCTGAAGATACAGCGTTTTCCTGTTTGTAAGGACATTTTCTGTTACTTGTGTTTTTCTTGAATTTTATAAACTGCCTTTGCCTTTTACCGGTGTGTCTGGCTTCTCTTTTGGGTTGGTCTTGGCTTCCGGAGTGACCCAGACAGAACAGCTTCTAACAATACCCACTTGTATATTTTATTAAATGTTTTGTGAATGCTTAAATATTAATTGTGAGAATATTTGGTGCAGCAGTTAATGAATCAGGCTAAAAGCCTAGTATGACCTCATGCACAAAACCAGCCAGTTGAGCAAAGCCAGCCAGAGTAACTATAGGTTAGTCACTCTCTCTTAGTCTAAGGAAAGAGGAAATGGCAAACCATTTCGGAAAATACTTAGTGAGAAAACTGCAGGGATTTGTCCAGACAATCTTTGATAATTAGACATAATTTAAGAAGAGAAAAAAATCACAAATAAAACTACGATTTTATTCTAGAATGTATTGTTTTTAATATGCCTCTGTAAACTGACAATAGATTTTGTGTCTAGGTGGTTTTAGAAATAAATGTACACAAATGAATGTACATACATAAATGTGCCTTTTAATAATGAGATTTTTGTAAGATTTGGAAGAAATTCTTCAAAAACTTTTATTTTAATGTAGAAATTCATATAATCTCTTCTAAAGCAGATAACAATCAATTTACTATCAGGCCTTGAAAGGACTCTTTGTCTTTTTATTTCTGTCCATACATCTATAATGAAAGTAAAATTTACCAAGAGGAAACAGCAAACATTTTCTCCAAGGCACTTAACATCTGTTCTTTTGGAAGAAGGATAGTTTCTTCAGTGGTATAATCCTCAAAATGGAATATCAGGAAATCCCTGAAGTACCAATGCCAGGTTTTATTTAGTCCACTATCACTTCTGCACTCAGGCTGTAAATGCACTCTTCAAGATGTTTCTGTTATTTATTTTCATGTAATTGATAATGCATCTTGCACAAACACACAGACTCACTCCAGGCACATATACAAGAACAGAGAAACATCTGTTAACAAGGAATATAATAACAGATATAATTTTCAATGGAAGAGGAAAAACTGAAAGACCAGTCTCAGCATAATACAGCTTTAGAAGTCAAACAAAAAAGTAGAGTGAAGAAATGACATGTAGAACATTCTTTGAAAAATCCATTTAAAAGCATTTGGTTCATCCATTTGATGTGTGTATCTGTTGTATAAGTTTCTTGTTCCCTGTTTTTTCTATTTAAATTATGCTAATATATCATCTTGGATATTTTTGATGAACAAGGCATGCTACTTGACAATGTTATCTTTTTATATACTTAAATCAGTTTTGAAAAGCATAAGTACTTATTTTGGAGTGATGTTTACAGAATGATGCCTGGGTTCCATTATCCCCTGAATCCCTGACAAGGTTTGCTTGCTTGGTGCCTACATTCATTAATTAGAGATAAAAATTAAGGCAAGGGAACTAATGTAATTTAGATCATATTGATGTGAATAATACATTAGATCATAAAACATTTGATTATCCATTGTATTTATTCCTAACAATAAAGTTAAAATGAAGATAAAATGCAAGTTTACAAAAAAAGTTTGATATAATTTCTTGAGTAAGTTTTATTTAGCCTGAATAAAGAAAAGTCAAGAATTTAAGATTAAAAGTTTATCTGTTTGATTGGTCAGATCCAAACTGATTTGGGTATTGATATCGACTGGATTACTTCTGCTAATCCAAGAAGATTTGAATGGGTCAATGTGCTTTGGGTCCCATGAACAAAACATCATTATCTTCCAAAACATTGGAGACATGCCTTCTCTGTGATCACTTCTATTTGTGGAATAATATTCCTTCTGAAGTCTGTATGGCGGAGCCCAGGGGTAAAATGCTACCAGATTGTTTTTGGCTGTCGTTTCTGAAGGGAGTGCAACAGGGGTGGGCAGCAGGCAGGAAGGGGTGGAATGCAGTTCCACTGGCGGAAATGAAGATGCGTCCGCAGATCCAGCTGATCGGTGGCTGTCACTTCCTGGATTACTGGTCTCGATTTGGCTCTCCTTTTTTCCCCTGCTGCTGCTGCTGCTGCATCTGCGCTCCTTGCTTTTTTCCTCTTTCCTCCTTCCTGGCCTCGGACGAGCTTCCCTCCTGCCCAGCTCCCTCCAGCTTCATGCAGCCCCCTCCTGCTTGAGGTGCAAGCAGAAGGAGTGGATGGAACCGCTGGCAGCATTTATGCTTCTGGAAGCACCCGTTCACCTAGCTACCCAGCCTGAGGTGGGAGAGTGGCCCAGGAAGGAGAGCATTGAAAGGCGAAGCAAATTGTCACCTGAGCGAGAGACACTGGTAAGGTTGTAAGTCGAGGATTTAACAGTTCACTTGAACAATGATGATCATTCAAGCCACTCCCACCTGGTCACATGGCTGGCAAGCCACTTCTTCCCAGTCACATGACCATTAAGCCACACCCACAAAATAAGTCACACCCACAGCGTAGCAGTAAAAATTTTGGCTGCCCATTACTGGAGTGGAAGGCTCCACCCATGGTGCTGCTATGTGGGTTTTTTATCCTCTGCACATGCACAGAATGCTTTGTGCATGCACAAAGGGTAAAATAACTCAAATGGCAATGTCCAGGCAGGTGGGCAGAGCTTTGTACTTCCTTCACGACAGGTTCTCTAACAACTAACAACCAGGAGCGAACCAGGAGCATTTCACCCCTGCCTGACCCTTGTTATACTTCAGATGAAATCTTTGAAGACCAAGCATTTTTGTGTCTCCAATCTGGATAATTTATATTTTTTGCATTGGCAGTTCTTGAAGCTCTTAGGGTTGCCCCTATTATATCACTGTTCCATGAGCTTGCTTCCAATTCAAGGTGTTGATTGTCATCTTTACAGCACTTTATTGTATGGGTCCAGCTTATCTGAAGAACCATCTCATTGCAATGGGATTGGATTGTTCCCTTACATGCTGGCAGAAAGACATGCTGTGTACCCCCTCACTCAGAGAACTTCAGCTGGTGGTTACAGAAGACCCCCTTTTTTTTTTGCCATGACTCATGTCCTTTAAACGCTGTGTTTTCCAAAGTAAGAGCTGCATATATCCCTTTAGCCTTCTGAAAGGATATGAACAGTATGGTGTTGTAACAAGAGTATGGTTATTTTTCTTTATTCCCTTTAAGTTGCATTGAAGTGGAACTCCCAAAGGTTCAATCAGCTAATAATTTAAAACATAATTATTTTAATTGGTCTGAGAAATAAACAAGTGTCTCCTATTGGTCATAGTTTTTTAAGCAACTTTTCAATCATGGTATTTTTACTAGTTCCTTTATTTCAAGGAGAGGTGAGCAAAAACGTCAAAGATTCATTTAATACATAACATAATGTTTTTTCAGAAAAAAGACACTTCCTCAATAAATATGGCAATGCCACTCCAATGACCATTGATTTACTGAGAAGCTGTTAAATAGTAGATCAACATCTTGATCATTTTATGGACACTAATAGTATTGCCTAAGAAATATGGGTCTGCCCTTTCATATAAATGACAGGAAGGAAAAATTACAGCTTCAAAAATGGAATATCATTCAAGAAACAAGAATATAGAACTAATATCTGCAGAAAAGTTATTCTCTCTTCTTCAGAGTGTTCCAAAATAGTGCGTGGACACCCCCACTTTTATTTCTTCTCAGAGAGGAAAAAATTCACATATTCTGCCTTCATGCTACCCACCCTCTATGCCTGACTGCAGGTGTAATGATGAAAAAAGCATCCCCTTGGAATATCTGCCTGAGATACAAGTGTGCCTTGAAGGGCCTAGAAACTGCAATCAAAGAAGGGAATTGAAAAGTAAAACATTCTAGAAAGGAAAGGAAAACATACAGAATATTTAGAAAAATGTAGAATATGAAGATTTAACATCCTTAAATTTTTTTCCTAAAGCAGCAGAATTTTTCAAGATAAACTTTTAAAGCCTGTTCCCCTATATTTAATATTACTAATGAGCGGGATGCCTTGATGTCAATCAAAGAGACAGGAGGCAAGAATACATGTTGTTGGGGAAGGCACATCTTGTCCTGGACAAAACCTTGCACCTTTATTGTCATCCATTAGTCCTCAAGTTACATCTCATTGAATATTAGAATATTAGAGAATACACAATCTTATTGGCTAGTTTAAAGCATGGGTTGCCTCATGTTTGCCTCGTGGACAGTGAATGATCAATTGTGTTGTTTCATGGCCTAAGTGCAGTTTTTAGGGTATCTCTTCTCTCCAGGGTTGATCAAGGAAGAATTCTGTTTTTTAGGAAAGGTGGTATCTGTGGAATGCCAGTAATTGTTGATCTGGTGCTTTATCACAGGATATCAGTTAACCCTGTGGTATGCCAGCTAGAAAAAACGTCCACCCTGTCTTCACATGCCTTGCTATTGAGAATTTAGGTGATATAATAATGCATTATGTAAATAAGAAACTCTGCCTTTAAAAAACAATTTTGCATCCAAAAATAAATCTGATGTATCAAATCAACCAATTTATTACAGCCTATGGACAGAAAGCACAACAATAAAATAACATACACCTATAATTATTAATAAAAGGTTAAAAATGCAATAAAATTTCATAAAACACACTTAAGTAACAGTAGTATTAGCAGTAGGGCCAACCACCAAAATGTATGCTAAATTTCAAATGTAGGTAGGACTGATATGATATCACAAAATTGGCTAACCTAGAAAGGTATGCCATTGTTCAATACAGTTCAAACCTATTTGGGAGTCATTTCTTCACTACAATTTTATACTATATTAGTTACAGAAAAACAATCTTATATCAGATTTTGTCATTACCGAAACAATGGAAAAACAGAAACTAGGCCTCCTGCCCCAAAATGGGGAAAAAAAAGAGATCTATTCCATTGTACTGCTCCATTAGGAAAAATATTGCAAAAACAAAATCATTACAAATAACAACCACATTTGATAAGTAATTGTTGCTGGAATTATTTTATGAATATGGTTGTACAAGTTCTTGTAATCTTCTGTTAGTTTATCTGTTCTGCTTCAGGCTGTGGAAATCAGAGATGACCAACTCATCTTTAATATCTTTAACCACATACGATCAGAACACTCTTTGTGTTTTGCAAAATCCAAAGATCCTAGTACCAAAATTTTGTAGCCAGATAATTTACTTATTTATTTATTAAATTTGTATGCCGCCCCTCTCCGTAGACTCGGGGCGGCTCACAGCAGTGATAGAAACAATGTACAATGCAAATCTAATAATATGAAGTTAAAAACCTATAATTTAAAAAACATGCATACAACACACCATACATAAATTATATAGGCCTGGGGAAGATATTTCAATTCCCCCATGCCTGACGGCAGAGGTGGGTTTTGAGAAGTTTACGAAAGGCAAGGAGGGTGGGGTCAATTCTGATCTCTGGGGGGAGTTGGTTCCACAGGGCCGGGGCCGCCACAGAGAAGGCTCTTCCCCTGGGTCCCGCCAAATGACATTGTTTAGTTGATGGGACCCGGAGAAGGCCAACTCTGTGGGACCTAACCAGTCGCTTGGATTCGTGCGGCAGAAGGCGGTCCCAGAGATATTCTGGTCCGATGCCATGAAGGGCTTTATAGGTCATAACCAACACTTTGAATTGTGACAGGAAACTGATTGGCAACCAATGCAGACTGCGGAGTGTTGGTGAAACATGGGCATACTTGGGAAAGCCCATGATTGCTCTTGCAGCTGCATTCTGCATGATCTGAAGTTTCCGAACACTTTTCAGAGGTAGCCCCATATAGAGAGCGTTACAGTAGTTGAGCCTCGAGGTGATAATACCAGCATGACCTGCCATCAATTTCCAAAAAGAAAATTATTAAGGTGTGTTAAGCTTGATATATTTAATCTCACTGAATATCATTACTGCTAGATATCAGAGTCTCCCTCAATCCTCCCCCGCCAAAAAAAACCCCCAGGTAAAAATATTGTCTGTTCTATTTTTTTATTTTTTATTTTTAAGTTCATGGACTATCATACCCATTAACTTCTCAGTTAAAACAAAGATTAATGATGCTATGTGATTCTATATAATAATGCAACCCATCTCTAAACAATGTTTTATTAATACAAATGTTGGCCCTTAGGATAAAGTGTCAATGTTCTGATTTTTTTTAAAAAAAATATAGCCTCATAGTTCATATTCCATTTTGTATTTTTTACATATCTCAGCATCTTTAATTACAGTGGAATTGATGTAGCAACAATAGGCTGCAAGGTCTCGTTTTTCAGGAACATTCAGAGCAGTTTATCATTAATTACAGAATACTTAGCATGAAAATGAAATTTACTAGAACTTAGCCTATCTGAACCAAGAATACATAACTGGCTATCTTCATCTGCTTGCTATTTTATTATTAAGAAAGAAGAGATAGGAAAATGCAAGCCAAGTCTTACATGCTTAAAGATGTGCTAATGTACAGCAAAGGTCAGTGAATATGATAATATGAATTGTCCTTGAGATTCATTTATTGATATATTCTCCACTAATCGCTGTGATTTATGATAATGCAGGGCATGGTAGAAGTCCACAAAGTGATGTTCTGGTGCATGTTTAATTAAAAAAACCAATAAAGCTTGCACAGGAGCGGAGCTTGAGAATCTGTACTCCCATAAATCTATAATAATGCAAAGTTCAGACATGCGTATGTGCTTAAAAGTAAAACTTTGACTTCCTAGAAGCATTCTGTCACAAGTGTATTAGGACTGAGCACCCTAAGCACCCCAAGGTTGTGTTTAGCTTTAACAACTTTTAGTCAAAATTTGGGTCTAGGCAGCCCTCTTATGTATACCAGCAGAGGAGTGGCATACCACAAAGAGGGGCGGCATGTAAGTCCAATAAATAAATAAATTAATTAAAGGAACATTCTGAATAAAACAATTAGTTCAAAAAGGGTTGGGCTTAGTAGTCTAAGGTCAATGAACCACTTTTATATGGTTTGCCTAAAGATTGCCTATAATATTCAGTGGCAAAATGCAGAATAATACATCATTTATTTATTTTTTAGTATAAAGAAGAAAACAATAGGAAAACATAAAGAAAATTCTATATGCTTTTATGGGTTTGTGGTGTAATCTCAAATATATACACGGGGAACAAAAGGAACAAATGAGGAACCTTTATAGTGAAAAATCAAGGAATAGGAAAAGAAAAAAGTTGATTAATTATACGAGTTTCAATCAGCAGTATATGGTTCAAGGTCAATTTTATTTATTTATTTATTCATTCATTTAGTCAAGTACATATTGTTAGTATACAAAGATATAACAATGTTTATATACGTGATACTAGTAAGAGAGAAATTTTAGGACAGGGGATGGTGGGCATGCTGGTGCACTTAGGCATGCTAAAAATAAAGATTTTAGCAGAATTCATTCCTTAATGCCAAGTGACACTTTTAAAGCTTTCGTTAAGCATTTAGGAACAATGCTTCACTCACTAACATTTTTTAAAAAATCCTCCAAAAGAAAGAAAAACCCAAATCTATCTAAAAAGAAAAAAGAAAAAGGTTCCAAAAGCTCATCATCCTCTTCCCTTTTAATATGCCACCACATCTTCTGCAGCCATAGTCTACCAATGACACTAATGACACAATAAGAGCAACAAGTACAAATGATCTGATAACAAAATATCTTTAGCAACTGACCAACATTGACCTCTGACATTTTCCCCCATATTGTTTACCTGAGCTGTCATGAGACTACTCAACAGTTGTACAATTACAAACTATGTTTCTGCTTCATTTGTTGCTGTTATACCTTCTGTTCTTTTATAGTTCTACCCATATGTGGGTATACCAGATGATTCGACAAAAAACAACAACATCAACAACACATAATCCCTCCCCTGGCTTAGTTGAAAGAGAGAAAAGAACTTGTGGCTCAGAGGGTAAAGCCACTGCCTGACAAGGCAAACAGTCCGAGTTTGAATTTTATTCTACTAAGCTTTCATCAGTCATCTGCTGACATCATCAGAGTATTAAACTACCATTACTGTATAGAGATCTATGCCTTTATATGTCATTAATCAATTTGGCCATTGCACATGTAATAGGCCCTTCCAGATGTTTCACACTTGCAATTAGCTGTGTTGTTTTTGCTGTCCTCATGCTGGTTGATTGAGGCTTGAATCCTACGTTTCCTCCCTCCTAGCCTGCTTATCTGTGGGGGAATGAGGTTAGCTTATCAACCATTGCAATTTCTGTTTTGTTCATAGCAGTTCCACTGGCATCCTCAATAGGCTGTCAGACCCTAGGTGTAGAACACCTTCGGATAATGTCCATTGAGTATCCATTGAGCTTGCAGACCAAAAAGCGGACATATCTTTATCAGATCTGCAAGCTCAATGGATACTCAATGGACTTTATCTGAAGGTGTACTACATCTAGGGTCTGACAGTCTATTGAAAGTGGCAGTGAAATTGCTACGTGGAAAATGGGCCCATATGCACAGTATCCAAAACTACTGCATATATCCTCTCAACACATGGAGTCAAAGTGGCGCATAAGATGTACCAAACACTGAGAATTGCCCAACTTCCTATTTAACAGCAACATGTTTCATAAGGGTCAAGAATACTAGCATATTTTATGATGACATTTATTCTAACTTATTACTGTGAAGTTTTCAGGCCCAATGTACCAAAATCCTTTTTTTATCTGAACCTTACTTTTCTTTAGATGTATTTTTTAGACTTCACTGCCTTCTGTTTATATGAACATATTCTGCTTCTTTGTATGCAGGATATGGCAGGAACTCAAAACATTCAAACATTCAAAAGAGCATCTTTTTAAAGGTGTATACATGAAATCTTATTCATAACTTACTCTTGTTGCAATGTGCTTTATTAGGGAGGAGATATACTTAAGACAAAAGGCATACATTTGGAAGTGTGTTATCTTACATCTTACCTCAGCAAACATCTCATAAGAAATCATTTTATTAAGGATTTAAAATCAATTAATGAATGAATAAGGCATCAAATAGAGATAATTTATGGAATTTGGAAGTGCAATTTGACAGTTGAGTGTAAAGAAATCTGTAACAAATTTATCTTTAATTCAACAGATTATGCTAGCTGAAAAGAGAACAAGAAGAAACAGTTGTTGTTTTGTTGCTGTTTCCATAAGAAATAAAAATGAAGGTTGTGAATCAAATAGTTGTGCCATGTTTAGTGGGATCAGATCTGCAAAATTCTAGATAATGCTATGTGTCAATAAAACGATAGAGAAAACAACTTCTTGGACCTACCTGATGAGCAATTGCAACCCCAAGTCAAAATTTGAATGTTTTCAAACAGGCATTTTCAGATTTCAGGTTCCTGCCTAAAAGCAACCTAAGAACCTAACATAAACAAACAAACAAACAAACAAACAAATTTGAATTCTTTTATTTATTTATTTATTATTTGGATTTGTATGCCGCCCCTCTCCGAAGACTCGGGGCGGCTCACAACAAGTGAAATAAATCATAATAATCCAATTAATTAAAATATTTAAATATTTAAAAACCCCATATACTAACAGACACACACACAAGCATACCATGTATAAATTAAACGTGCCCAGGGGGAGATGTTTAATTTCCCCATGCCTGACAGCAAAGGTGGGTCTTAAGGAGTTTACGGAAGGCAGGAAGAGTAGGGGCAGTTCTAATCTCCGGGGGGAGTTGGTTCCAGAGAGCCGGTGCCGCCACAGAGAAGGCTCTTCCCCTGGGGCCCGCCAACCAACATTGTTTAGTTGACGGGACCCAGAGAAGGCCCACTCTGTGGGACCTAATCGGTCGCTGGGATTCGTGCGGCAGGAGGCGGTCTCGGAGATATTCTGGTCCGATGCCATGAAGGGCTTTAAAGGTCATAACCAACACTTTGAATTGTGACCGGAAATTGATCGGCAGCCAATGCAGATCTTTGAGGATCTTTTAGAGTCTTTGAAGTCATTTGGAGGTTTATCTGTGTCCTGAGTAGTGCAAAAGGGTATGGAGCCTTATTACAACTTCAGGCTGCAGTTCTACTCCAGTGTTGTACAGATGAAATTTGAAAAATTAGAATGTTGTGCAAAAGTTCATTTATTTCAATAATTCAAGTTAAAAGTGAAACGTAATATATGAGAGAGACTCATTACATGCAAGGCAAGATAGTTCAGGCCATGGTTTGTCATAATTGTGAGGATTACAGGGTACAGCTCATGAAAACCCTAAATCCACTATCTCAGAAAATTAGAATATTACATGCGATCAATTAAAAAAGGATTGTATATAGAAAATATTGGACATCTGAAAAGTATAAGCATGCATATGTACGCAGTATTTGGTTTGGGGCCCTTTTGCAGCATTTACTGTCTCAATGTGGCATGTCATGGAAGGTATCAGCCTATGGCACTGCTGAGATGTTATGGAAGACCAGGATGCTTCAATAGTGGCCTTAGAAGAGGAATTCTGGGAGTTGAAGTCCACTAGTCATAAATCTGTTAGGTTTGAAGACTCCTGGGTTAGAGGTGAAAGAGTCTTCAAACCTGTCAAGTTTAAGACTTGTGGGACTTCAACTCCCATTCCTGAGCTAGCATGACTGGAGGAGGAATTCTTCAGTTGAAGTCCACAAGTCTTAAAGATGTCAAGTTTGAAGTTTGATAAAAGTGTACATGGTTGTAAAAAGTATACATGTTTTTAAAAAGTATTCTTTTTATTAAAAATATATTACTATACCATTTGGTTAAGAAAACCTTTTCCCTTGTTTTCCATATCTAAAATCTAGGTGCATCTTATACTCCAGTGCACCTTATACTCCAAAAAATATGGTACAGTGGTACCTCTACTTAAGAACGCCTCTACTTAAGAACTTTTCTAGATAAGAACCGGCTGTTCAATATTTTTTTGCCTCTTCTTAAGAACCATTTTTTACTTAAGAACCCAAGCCCGGAAAAATTTCCCAGGAAATTTGAGAGCGGCATGAAGGCTCAGACAGTTTCCTGCCATTCTCCCTTTTAATTCCAGCCATCTCGGCTTTGCTGAGTTCCCAGAGGAGCCTTTCAGTGGCACTTAAGGAGGCTTTGGCAGTCCAGAGCAAATGAAGCATATTCCTTTCTCTGAGTGCTTAGAGAGGGAATAAACCTCTGCCAGTGCCCAGAGAAAAGAAACGCTCCCTTTGCTCTGGGCAGCCCAGAGCCAAGCATGGAGAGGGAATAAACCACTTCACTGTGGTGATTCCCTCGCACTGCTTCCCATACCCCCGGTGCAAGGCTGCCTCCTAGAGCGTCTGGGTGCAGAAAGGCAAAAGGGGACGCTTGCCCTGGCCGGATCAAATTGTCTTCTGCCAAACCAAGGAGTCACCACTGTGAAGAAAAGGCGCCAGCCACAAAGCGAGTGAGCGAGAGGAGAGGGGAGCCCTTCAGTATGGGAAGAAAGAGGAAGCAGGTAGCAGTAGGTGCCACCTTTCGGTCAAAGGAGTGGGAGGCTCTTCCCTCTCGCCTGCCTGGGATACTCTCTCTAGCACGGGAGTATGGCGGTCTTGCGCCGGGTGTATGGAAGGTGCGTGGTCCTCCTCGCTGCCTCAGAGTCCCCCTTTTGTTTTTTAAGCCTTAAAGTTTTGGATTTTTTTTGATTCCCCTCCCCTCCCCTTCTTCCTTCCACAGCAACTGTACTCTTCTTCCTCCTCCTCCTTCTCCTCCCATCCAAATTCTGAGCTTTTATTTCTTTCCTAATGGGTTTGCATGCATTATTTGCTTTTATGTTGATTCCTATGGGAAAAATTGCTTCTACTTACAAACCTTTCTACTTAAGAACCTGGTCACAGAATGAATTAAGTTCTTAAGTAGAGCTACCACTGTATTTGTCTTCTTCCCTTGTCGAATATGTTCTATACCTTGGTACATAATGAAAAAAAATAATAACAGACAATGTCTTTGGAAGCTTCACTGCCTATGCATCACTCCAACTATCCATATCAGCACTCTTCTGGTGCCTCCCCATGTTTTCCCTATTTGACACATTTTTTTAAAATCAAGCTCTTTCCACACTGTATGGTCTCCCAGTATCTGTGAAAGCCTCATTTCAAAGTGCCCACATTATGCTGGCATCTCCAGGAAGCATGGGCAATTTTAATTCCCCTTCTGCTAAAGCTAGGACAACAAAACAGAAGTAATAAGAGGCAGAGTTTTGATTGCTCTATTGATTAAAGCAAATTCTGTGATATCATAAATCATGCCAGTATGTGGGCATATTAAAGCTAATGGGTATGCAAGATCATCTAATTATTCTTCTGAATAATCTTTACAATTAACAGAAAGCTGGCATAAGAACTAAATCTAGAGAAACAGAGTGTCATATAATGGGGATGGGAGTGAGAAGCATGTATATTTCAATTTCTCTTTAGACTATGCAGTGAATATATGCATGGCAAAATGGAAAAACATGACAGATGGAATTAAACCCAGAATTTGGAATATAACAATTTGAGATATGCAGATGACACCATTTCCTCCGCCAAAAGTTAAAAAAGGCTTAGAAGAGCTTATTATGAGAAAAAAAAGAAGACAGTGAAAAATTTGTTTAATGTTTACTATTAGAAAACCATGATAATAATATTCCATTCACTAATTCCTAATCAGGAAACTGGAGTATTACCTACAGCTATATGTATGTTTCTGGTTTTCCTATGCCAAAAAGAAAAAAAATCAAAATTGAAAAGTAGCCTCATGTAAGATAAGGGATAGTGAACTCTTTGAAATGATAACTTTGATGATTTCTCTTCCCATATTGCTTTCAGACACAGACCTGGAACTAGATACTAATGAAGAGGAAAATGTTATTTGAATTTACAGTCAAACACTAAAGAGGGGTAAAAACTTTTTCTAATGTTTTTCCAATGAATACACTTGTATGGTTCAAGATCATCCTGACTGGAGGAAAAAAACAATTGTAGCAGCTTTTAAACTAATGATACAATGCCATGGATAATTTCCCTTAAGTAGCTTAAAGATGTGAGTGAATGAATCATACATCATTTTAGGAAGCAATTTTCAATGAGTCCTACTTGCTAGATATCACAATGCATTTCAGGTGGCGTAAAAGCTTTCATTTGAAATATGTCTCTGAAACTAGCTTAGTTACAAAGCCTAAGTGTTTGTGTGTTTGTGTGTGTATTTATAAGTATCTTATGGCACTTGCCTTTCAGCTGTACCTTTGTACAGGAAGCAAATTGTTGTTTGGATAATTTATCCCATAGCATAAGTAGATTTCAACAATTCTTCACAGATGATGTTACTTTCCCAATGGAGGTTTTGATGTTCCTAGTGTGTTGTACATGCTGTAAAAATATTTTAATGTATGAGAAATATGTCTTAAAACATTCATTACACTAAAGCACTGCACTTTTTCAAAGAAAAAAGAACTAAAAACAATAAATTTTAAAGTTCTATCCAAGTTACAATCTAAATGCTATTGTTATCTTCTTGGGGGAAATAGAGCAATTTGAAGTTTTCTTGCCTACAATTCAGTTTGAATTAGCATGTACATTTAAGTTTGTTATTAGGAAGACTAAAATGAAGTACACCGAGCTGACATTTATACAAATATTTTGGCATCGTTATGTCATAGACTTAAGTTATCTATTAGGATTGACCAACCTTTCTTGGCTAAGGGCTATATTCTGGTATGTTGTAGTCCTAAGTATAATAGCTGAGGCCTTTAATCAAACATGACAGTTTAATGACAGGTCGTGCCAACAGGGCAGGTACAGGCTTAAGAACATAAACATGAATACACAGGCTTATATACAGCACGCCTTCTGAGGCAGCTACCAATGAATACAGAGGAAAGTTCCCGCTTCCGAGTAACTGAGCTTACGCGCCCAATCAGCACCCTGGAGAGGGATACGCGAACTAGATTCTGACAGCCGGCTGTTACTATGCGGACACAGCACTAAGGGTATACAGTATTTGGTCTTGTATATCATATTCCGTCAACTAGACAATGTCATTTGGCAGGGCCTAGGGGGAGAGCCTTCTCTGTGGGGGCCCTGGCCCTCTGGAATCAGTTCCCCCTGGAGAATCGTACTACCCCCACCCTCGTCACCTTCTGTAAGGGTCTGAAGACTTACTTATGCCGCCAGGCTTGGGGCCATTAGATTTTTGCTCCCTGGCCAATGAATGTGTTGAGAGAATGTAGAGTGAATGGAAGGATTGTTTTTTTAAAAATGGTTTTCTGGGGTTTTTTTTTTTTTAATTAGTTAATTGGATTTAAGATGTTGTGGACTGTATATTTTATATGTTGTGATCTACCCCGAGTCCTCAGAGAGGGGAGGCATAGAAATAAATAAATAAATAAATAAATAAATAAATAAATAAATAAATGAACGAACGAACGAACGAACGAACAAACAAACAAACAAACAAACAAACAAACAAACAAATAATTATTCACATTTAAAAGTAGGTGTGGATGTATCAAATCTCTGAGATGTATGAAGTACTATTTCTAAGCTATAAGGTACTGAAATTTGCCAATTTTCAGCAACAATATAAGAAGAGGCCTTGAATGGACGTGGCAATGGCTTACTTACCCAAGTTAATACATATGAACAGAGTTAGAGATATAATGAAATATGGGGGACACTACATTCTATGCATCCCATGAGAGAAAGAAAGAAGTAGGCATTAATGTGTTGTAACTACACTCCATTCGGAGAATTGTGGGAACTCACAGATCTTTATGTCTATCATTACAGCATCTATTCTGGGCTAGAAGCCAAAAGAAAATGAGAGGTTTCTAATACTTCTTTGAGATCCCAACAGAATATATGAAACTGCCACACCATGAAATGGAAAATTGGTCTATCCAGTTTATTCATTACCCAGGTTGCAATTGATATATTTGTGCCAGGCTGGCCCTCAGCTTGTAAATGCTATGACTGAAAACTTCTACATTCTGAATGTATGTTTTATCACTTTGTTACAGACATTATCTTAAAATTCCTGGGTTGGTTACCATCTAGAAAAGATATGACTTATACAATAATGTGATAAAAAAGCTCTTCTTCGGCATAAGCTTTCCAAAGTTTGGTTTCAAATGGAAATTACACAGTTGTTTGAAATAGATATTAATGCAAATATAAATATATAAATTTAAGAAAAAAAACTGTACTGTACTAACTTTAATATCATAATAAAAAGTAATATTTTTTTTACAAGAGACCACATGATATGCCTAGGCTGGAGTCTTCAAGTTCCAAACGCAAGAAAAAAAGGCAAGTTCCTACCTTGTTCTTAAAAGCCAATCTCATTGCACCAACCTGGCTTCAGGGCAATTGACAATGCAATCTGGAATTCTTCAGCAGACAAAGCCATCTATTGTGGCCACAGGGAATAACAGAATAACAGGGTTGGAACTGGACCTTGGAGGTCTTCTAGTCCAATTGCCTACTGAATCAGAAGACAAATGATTGGTTGTCCAATGTCTTCTTAAAAACCTCCAGAGATGAAGCACCAACAACTTTTGAAAGCAAGCCATTCTTCTGTATAATGTATGGCCCTGTATATTGTACTTCTTCTAGCTATGAGTGCTGAAGAGTGCCATATCTGTGGATGCTTTTCTTTCCTAGTTAACTATTCTATTCTATGCTAAATGATGGAACGTTTTATTTCCAATGTTCTATGCAAGACACAGATAACTATTTCTGAATAAATAGGTATAATGGTGGATATATGTGTAACAGAGGAGTTTTTAGCCTAAATATTGCACTTGAAGTCTATACGGTGCCAGTTAAATGGTGGACAATTTTCCTGATTTTGTCCATCTTGACAGTTAAAAACAGACCGATTAATTGTGAGGCCAGAAAGAGTTATGAATGTGCATACACACAAATACATACTGTATATAAATATTGTATATTGAAAATCCACCTCTAACTTCAAGCTGTCGCTATAGGGTTCTGTTAAAGATAATTGCAGCTAGCCTTTGCTTGTCAATCTGCTGCATTGGGAAATTCATTTGATGAGAGAAGATAATATTTCCAGGCTTTTGCTCACTTCTGATTGGGTAAAGCTGGAGAAAACTATGGACAGACATAAAAATTCAGAAATCCTATAATTAGGGAAGCTTTATTTAGTTTTTCTTTAGTTTTTATTTAACATTCAGCTGCTTGCAGGAATTACAGATACAAAGGCTTTATTAAAAGTTGCTGCTAATCTATTCTTAAGAGTCAGAGGATTTTGGCCATATTTTACTAAGGAAGGCAGTGAATGGAACAGCAATATTTGCTAACAAAATAGAACAAGGACAACACTACAATGCAAACCTCATAGACAACTTGCTAGACACTTCCCCATCTGTTGTGTTTTTTTCTACCAAGATTAGTTCCATTCACTGCCTATGCCCATCCAAGTTAGTAGATTCTGTGGTAGATAGAACTTGGAAGATATACTCTTCACTTCCAGTCTGTCACAGCTTGCAAACATTATGTACTAATGTCATATTATGCCTGCCTGTCAGAGTAAAGCTTCACTGAGCTCAGGAAAATTTCTTTCTAGGAAAAGAGCCCATTGAATTACTACTTCAATATTTTTAGATCAAAATAGTGATGTTTTCTGAGTTTGGCTTCTTAACTGATTTATGCCAGTCAGATGTATCCACAAACATTCCTAGTGACATGAACAGATACCAGAAATAATAAAATAGTATGATTGGAAGGTGTTTTCTAGATAAACATTATAAAAAAACCAATTTATCTTTGTATTCAACTTCAAACACAAGCACATGATAGATACAAACTTATGGTAAACTTGATTGCAGAAAATATGACTTCAGTAACAGATTTGTTAATGCCTGGAATGCAGTACCTGACTGTGGTTTCTTCCCCAACCCCAGCCCCCAAACTTTACCCTTAGACTGTCTACTGTCAAATTCGCCCCATTCCTAAGAGGTCTTTAAGGGATGTGCATAAGCACATTAGTGTGCCTATCATCCCTGTCTAATGTTCTCTTTCGTTTGTATCCATTTCATGCATTCATAGTTACATTTATATCTGTTATCTAATATATGCTTGATGAAATAAAATAAATACATCCATTCTTCAGCTGTTATCTTTTAGTTGCATTCTCCCTGATACAGCCATTATAAAAAAGATTAATTATGCAAGTGATCATATTACTTTTGAATGTCATGGAACAATATTTATTTACTTATGTATTTATTTAAACTTATTTATATATTTTTTTCACATTTTTTGAACAACCCATTTAACTTAGAGTGGGATGTTGGGTGGTATACAATAAAACATTAAAATAACGATGATTCAACACTGTAAAAATTAGTTAAAAGGCTGTTGGAAAACCAGTCAGCTTCATGGTTGTATGCTCATCTATATCCCCACATGAGGGCATGTTTGGACTCCTTTCACTTTCAAAGGAGTCACTCCTTTGACGCCTATAAAATGAAAAGGAAAGATGAGAATTGTATTTACCAAATTTGAAATTATATTTTGCTGCTTGATGTTTAATTTAGATAAAACAGTGGGTGTTTGTGAGAATTCGTGGCGCAGTGGTTAGAGTGCAGGATTGCAAGCCTAAAGCTGACTGCTAGATCTGCAGGTCAGCTGTTCAAATTTCATCACCGGCTCAAGGTTGATTCATCTTTCCATCCTTCTGAGTTGAGTAAAATGAGGACCCAGATTGTGGGGGCAATATGCTGGCTCTGTTAAAAAGTGTTATTGCTAACATGTTGTAAGCCGCCCTGAGTCTAAGGAGAAGGGCAACATATAAAATCAATCAATCAATCAATATTGGTTTTAGACATGATATAATATTTGGGAAGCCTTGGTATGACAAATCTAAGGTTAATGTAAATTTTAAAAATAATTATGTCAGGAAGACCACCCATTGCATGGAGAAAGAACAAATCTACGCGGTAACCCTTTGTAGCTTTCAGCACAAAGAGCATTGTGTATATGAGAATTGATATGTAAACATATAATTAATGTATATGTTAATGTTGTGATATACAGTGATCTCTCGGTTAGCGCGGGGGTTACGTTCCAAGACCTCCCGCGCTAACCGATTTCCGCGTTATATTGGATGCGGAAGTAAAACCACCATCTGCGCATGTGCGCCATTTTTTTCATGGCCGCACATGCGCAGATGGTGGAGTTTGCGTGTGGGCGGCAGGGAAGACCAAGGGAAGATTCCTTCAGCCGCCCAACAGCTGATCTGCTCCACAGCGCGGAAGCAGCGAGGAGCCGAAGATGGGGTAAAGGCAAAGGGGAAACCCCATCTTCGGCTCCTCGCTGCTGCCGCGCTGCGGAGCGGATCAGGTGTTGGGCGGCTGAAGGAACCTTCCCTTGGTCTTCCCGCCAGATCACTTGCCGCTTGCCGCTTGCCAGTCCACACACGCCCCCCTGGATGAGCGGCCCCGCATGGCCCCAGCGCCGGACTCCGTTGCCGAACGGCGAAACCGGAAGGGGCGAGGTGGGGGAGAACGGGAGGCTCAGCATTCTGGCAGTCGCAGCGCTGGCTGTCAACTTTTCTTTTTAGCACTGGGGAGGCAAGTCAGCTCCTGCCCAGTTTTAAAAAGAAAAGTTGACAGCCAGCGATTGTTCCGCTGCCGCCAGCATGGAGCCCACGGGGGATTCGCCTTCCTCCCACCCGCATCCGAGACTGATCGTGGGCTCCTTCGCAACCTCGGAGAGCTTCCAGGGCATGAAAGCTCACGAAAACCAGGAAGCTCTCCGAGGTTGCGAAGGAGCCCACGATCAGTCGGCTGCCGGCGGGAGGAAAGCGAATCCCCCGTGGGCTCCATGCTGGCGGCAGCGGAACAATCGCTGGCTGTCAACTTTTCTTTTTAAAACTGGGCAGGAGCTGACTTGCCTCCCCAGTGCTAAAAAGAAAAGTTGACAGCCAGCGCTGCGACTGCCGGAATGCTGAGCCTCCCGTTCTCCCCCACCTCGCCCCT
Organism: Erythrolamprus reginae; assembly: GCF_031021105.1. Taxonomy (NCBI): domain Eukaryota; kingdom Metazoa; phylum Chordata; class Lepidosauria; order Squamata; family Dipsadidae; genus Erythrolamprus; species Erythrolamprus reginae. The sequence goes on along the minus strand of NC_091954.1, from coordinate 60,176,901 downwards.
TCCGGTTTCGCCGTTCGGCAACGGAGTCCGGCGCTGGGGCCATGCGGGGCCGCTCATCCAGGGGGGCGTGTGTGAATGCCACGGGGCTGGGCTCGGCTCCCCCCTCGGCTCCCCCCCTTACCAGCCCCGCCGCGGAAGGCTCCATTCTGTTCCCTGCTGGCCCGATTGAGCGGCCGGCGGTCTCCATTCAGGGAACAGACGTCCACCCCCTCCTCGGAGTCCCCGGCACGCAGCGTCCCCACGCCGCCTCCACCTCCCGGTAATGCGCCCGACCTCTGCCTCTCTCTTTCTCTCTCATATACCACGCCGGCAACAGGGAGAGAAAGAGAGAGAGAACTAGCGTGGACTTATTTTTTATTTTTTAATATTTTATTTTTTTAATTAATATTTTTTGAAAAACTGCGTTGCAGCGTTTCGCGCTAATCGAGAACGCGCAAATCGAGGGACCACTGTACAACATTTTTCTTAAGGATATAGTGAAATAAAATCAAGAGATGATTTCATGACAAAAAGATATACTTGTCAATGTTTTCTTATATACAATTATCAGAAAGGTTTAAAGTAAGTAAAATATTGTATAGTTTTGAACCATGTAGGACTGACGTTAAAACTGAATTATGTACAAATGATGACGATGTTAATGCTAAAATGTACATTTTTGCAGAAATTTGAGGGGGAAAAAATAAATGAAAAAATGGTCTATTGATCGAATATTTTGAATATAACATGCAAATGGAAAATATGTTCTGAAGAATTGAAATTTACATGATGTTCTAGTTATAAGGAAAAGTTTTATAAAATGATATACCATGGGTATATTTGTATATGGGTATATACCATGGGTATATTTGTTTTATATTTTATATTTTGGGGCATAGAAAAATGAATTTAAAATTAATTTTATTTGTAAAGCATTCTGGGAAACTGTTCAGTGGGAAGTAAAATTATGAGTGCCTGAATCAAATTAATGTGCTCACCAGTTTTAATTACTTTATTTCAGATTATATATCTGTAAAAAAAATAATGAAACCATTCAAGAAATGCTAAAGGTAAGATGTCCAAATTGTACTGATCTTAGTGGCTTAGAACATATTATCTTGAAATATTGAAATACAACGGTTGAATGTGGCTAATGTTAGGCTTTTAACCAAAAATCACTTGGATGAAAGTGAAGGGGGAAAAGCCAAACAAATTAATATGTTGAATGCCCTTGTAGTTAGTCAAACCTCTCTTGTGATATTACAGCTAATTCTGGCGATAGAAAAGTAAAAGTCAAGTAATATATTTTACTACAAGTGGGAGCACTGAAGTATAAAAAGCATACATTAATTTGAGTCTCATTTCTAAACAGTGTTTTCTAGTTATTTTTATGCCTCTAACTGGCTCTCCCCCCCCCCAAAAGAGGTAATAGAAATGAAAAAATGGATTGTCATTAGTTTTTAAAAATAATTTGATTGACTTTTTAGAGCCGCTAGAAGAATCAAGAGGGGTAGGCTACAAATAGTGACAGATTAAGTAGGGTAGGAAATAGATCATCCTGAGCATTAAAAGTTTTAATCTGGCTTGACAATCTTCCTCCCCTCATTATCTCCTCACACCTTCAGTATTCAGAAATTTCTCAAAGGTGAGGATGTCATCCTTAGATGATAAAATTTGTCCGTTCACAAATGCAAACTGAACCTAAATCTCTTCCCTGCTTCACTTTTATTTATTATTTGTATCCTGCTTTTATTAGTTTTATAAATAAGCATAACTCGATATGCCTTTATGCCAATCTAGGAAACTAGCCAGATGATGCATAATGAAAATCCAAAGGTGATAAAGACACAAGTAGATCAAGAAGGAGAGAATAATTGGAATTTTAGATTCACACAGAGCAGACATTTCCTCCCAATAAACAACCCTTTTGCTCTCAAAGGCCTGATTGCCAAGCAGGAATCTCTACTCTTGAAGGTCTGTCTGACCAGGGAATGGGGAAGGTAGGAATAGGGTTAGGGTAGATAGCCTCCTGGCAGGTAGCCCTTTCAGTTCTTCTGGTTAAAAATACAGAAATGCAAGAATCCAGTCATTGAGCAAAGCGATTATATGGATATCTCATTTAATGACCTCTTCACTCATTGACCAAGATTATTATCCCAATTGTTATCATAAGTCAAAGACTACCTGAATTAGCTCCACATGCAGAATATAAATAATGGATTTATATTATAAGATGGCACAGTCCAATTTAATAGTGGGAAAAAGAAACAAAAGACAATGTTAATGGGACCAACTACCCAGAGAGGTAGTGAGGGTTCATTGTATGTATTCATATGGAGCCTACACAGCCTTCTGCATGGTTTAATTTGAATTGCTGGACTGAGTTCAAAACCTAGGTTTTTCTAATTCAGATTTCATTAAATGATTTGGATATCATATTATTTTAATTGTATACATCATAAAATAGAGAAAGCAGGTTCTCTTCAGGCATCTGAAGACTAAAGCTTAACTCTAGAAAATGAAAAAGGAGAAAAGTAAAATGAGATGATGATTATTATTATGAACAATATAACACAGCAAATGAGATCACTATGTTGGATTTCGTATTTTATCACAAGTTGGGTGCTTCCCAAGCACCTAGGACTGCATGATGTAGCAGCGAATTATGTATGCCAATCCCAATAAAGTGACCTTTTGCAACTGACAGATGGAGATTTCGTCAATTCCGATGGTTTTCAAATGTCCGCTGAGATCCTTTGGCACTGCACCCAGTGTGCCAAGGACCACTGGGACCACTTTCACTGGCTTATGCCAAAGCTTTTTGCAACTCAATTTTCAAATCTTCGTATTTCGCAAATTTCTCTACCAGCTTCTCCTCAATTCTGCTGTCTCCTGGCATTGCGATGTTGATGATCCATACTTTCTCTTTCTTCACAATCATGAAGTCTGGTATATTATTTTGCAAAATACAGTTAGTCTGAAATCGGAAGTCCCACAGTAGTTTTGCTTGCTCATTTTTGACCTCTTTTTCGGCTTATGATCCCACCAGTTCTTTGCCACTGGTAGATGGTAATGTGATGTTGATCTATATTACTAACATATGGAATTTGTCATTTTATGAACAGCTTTGACTCTATATAGCCTGGAGCCCAGCAAAGAGGATTGGTTTATGTAAATGGCAAGAAAATTACCCTTCCGATTTTAATGAATGGGTCCAAGTTATCTATCTTGGAAAATCTCTATGCTCTATTAATGAGTAGATGTTTCTATATAGTCTACATTTAATAATAAGCTTAAGGATTGAATTAATTTTTGTGTCACTATGAACTGTTTTTATATAGATCTCGCTCTTCCCTTTTCCTCTTAATTAGTACTTTCTTCTTTCATTCTTTTAATCATCACAATATAGCTAGGCTTTTTGCTTGCACTGGATAATCAATTTTCTATTTTTTTAATCTATTGGGGCTACATTTGTTTGTACTACTTTACTCATTTTTTTTAATGCAGCATTCAAAATTAACTCTTCAATTGCCTTTCCCATAGCAAAGGAAGCATTTTTGTTTGAAATTTTACTCCACAGATTAGATCTTTTTTCAAACTTAATTGTGAAACCATTTACATATTTTCTTTGCAAAATTCTGTTCGGTTTAAGAATAAAAACTGTCTTGCTGGGCCTATACAATCAATCCAATCAAACAGTTCTTCCAATATTATACTTAACCATACCTAATGTACCCAGATATGATTTCTCTGAATCATAACACTACTGACAAATTTCTCCTAAGATTAAATGTTTTCAGTGCAAAATTGAAAAGTCAAGCTTCTAACACCTTTAGGTTTTTCTCTAGCTTAGATAAAATTCTAGATTCACAAGTTTCCCCTGCCTTTTGTTGCTAACCAATATTATTTCTCCACAAAGCACATTTTCCCCATTCCTGTCAAGTGAAAGGACTGTGAAAGCTGTAACAGTAGAAAAGGAAATATAGAACACATTCTGTTCCTTCTTCTATTTCTTTGCTACTTTGATGTACTGGATGTAAACCTTTTGAGTATTATAGGAGTATTTAAAGCTAGCGTTCTAATGGCAGGATACATATTAATTAATTAATATAACTTCCTGAGTTAATTGGTATTACTTCCTAAGGCTACTTCTAAGCTGTTTACATGTCATTGTACATTATATATAAGAAAGTAATACCAACATAATGTGACTTAAAAACATTTTCCACCCATCCACCCATTCCCAGATAACAACATTGATACAAAGAATGTCAAAAAAAGAGAATCAAGAAAGACAAGACTTCTTACAATGCTTGGGAATAATTTAGAAATACAAAGCTGTACTCAGCTGACATGTACATTTCAGGCTAGGAATAATTGTCAAAATCCAAACAGATACCATGAACATATGAAGAAAATCATTAATCTTTCCCAATAAGAACAAATAGTATAACATTGACAAAAAGGCAATAAATTGTTAAAATGTGTTTTTAAAAACATCTTTCAGGACCATATTTAGCATTCACACAACAAACTCTTCAAATATGTTTAAAACAAAAGACAGTCTTTTGGCTGTTGGATAACAATAGCGTTAGTTGTATGGATTTTGTTTTAATCTTCTGCTTAGACTGAAATCTGTACTAAACTTTCTTTTTCAGCAAGAGAATAAAAAACCAAGACAAATAAAGGTAACAAGAAATGAAGTTATAAGCTTAATTGACAGGTTAAAAAAATTAAATTCCGGGATCCAGATGGTATGCAACTAAGAATTCTTTAAAAACTGAAATGTGAAGTTGCTACTCTTGTGATAGAACTATGCAATTTCCTTTTAAGGTTGGCATCTGTTCCCAAAGCCTGGAAGACAGCCAAACTGAATACAGTTTTGAAATGGGATCAAGGGAAAGTTAAAAGAAATTATATGCCAGTCGCTTTAACATATGTTCTGAGAAAATAATACAAAGTATACAAATAATCAACTATATAGGAAAATGAGCTTTACTGGAAAAAAACAATATGGTCTCTAAAAGTCTAAGGCTTGACAGTTTAATCTTCTAGATTTTTTTCAACAAGCACAGTAAACCAGGAAATTTTTTAAGCATCCATAGAATAAGAGGACAGGCATGGGCTGGAAACTGACTAAATAAAAGGCAATAAAGTATAGAAATAAAGGGATAATTTACCAACTGAGTCTGGAATACAGTTTTTTTTAAATTTGCTTACAAATAATTTGCATAGTGAATGAACCATGCACTAACCAATCCCATCATACTAAGAAATTGAGAACAGTATCCTCAAAAAATAGGGCTAAGAGTTCTAAATGACTTGGGCTTCAAAATGATGCCCCCAAATCCAAAGTTTACATTTACATGAATGAAAGTAACCTGGCATTGCCTCATCAGTAGTGTTGGGTGAAACAAACCTGCACAATTCGGGTCCGTACCGAATTTTGCGGTGTTCGGCATGCCGAATCCGAACCTGAATTTTTAAAAAAAATTGTGCTCCACTTCGGCGTTCGTGCCAAGCACCATGAAGCACCACCACCCGGCAGTCATCTGGTCAGGAGGCTGGGAGGGAGGCACAAAAGAGCTGGGGAATCCCACGAAGGGATTCTGGGAGCGGAGCTTTGACGTCATGTATACCGGCAGGTTGCTAAGCACGCTAAGGTGATCACTTCCTGGATTCTGGGGGCGGCACTAGAATAATGGAGGGAGGATGGAATCCAGGAAGTGATCACCTTGGCATGCTTAGCAACCTGCCGGTATATGTGATATCAAAGGTCCGCCCCCGGAATTCCATGGTTTTTTATTTTTACGGATTTTTAATTTTTATTTATTTTTATTTTTACGAAAAAGAATGCCGCAGCGGCGCTGCAAGCAAAGGGAGGTCCTTTCACGTTTATTTTTATGTGAAAGGACCTCCCTTTGCTTGCGGCACTGCTGCTGTGTCCTTTTTTGTAAAAATAAAAATAAAAATAAATTAAAAATCCATAAAAATAAAAAATAATGGGCTTCCAGGGGTGGAGCTTTGACGCCACAGACTGTCCAGAGTTCGGGTTCGGCCGAATTTTGCGTGAAGTTCATCCGAACTCGCCGAACCTGAACACTGTTGGGTTTGCCTATCACTACTCATCAGAAAAGCAATATTTATACAATGGTGCATAGTTCAGAAAATAAAATCTTAATCTAATCTTTGCCTTGTGCAAAAGGCAAATCAATATAAACAGCTTATGTTACATACTGTGTGAAAACTACAAAATAAAATAGGCAATAAACCTAATAACAAAAGAATAACAGAGAATTCAGCAGCCCTAAAAAGTTTAAAAATACAAAAGCATTAAAATGTTATTTAAAAATCTAGCAGAATAAAAATATATTGTTACAAAATTGTAAAAAAAAAGTTCATTTTTTATAAGAATGATAATTTAATGACACTGGTACACTGTCAAGGCTCTGACTAACAAACCTAAGCACATCAGAAATCTGACACTTGGCTTCTTCTCACAGGTCTTCTTTAATGAGTACATAATATTGGTGTAGCTTCAATGGAAAACCAAATCTAAATCTTTCCCTGCAGTTTTAGTATAATTAAACTAGGAAATAATCTCATCCCCAAGTGTCACTGATCACTTTGGCCAATTGGATTAATTGGTGGGTTCTTCAGGCACTCCTTCACCAATCTTATCTGTTGCCTGTAGAAACGACCTTGCTTCTCAGGAGGAAGTTCTTTGTTGTGTCTAGTAATGCATTCCAACCTCCTTACCGTGTTCCCCCTCTGTGTGGCAACTGAGGAACTGAGAAATGGCTTCAGCCAGGTTCAGTTCAAAGTTGACATATACCTTATTGGGTGGCTACTCACTGCAAGATGGCAGGGCATTCAGAGTAGATAATATTTGGATACTGTAGAATCATGTAGAATGAAGCATTTCTTCAGATGCTGTGGTCTCATAAAAGAAGGTTCTCCACAGAGAATGCTGGAGTAGATGAGCCTTCTCTCAGTATGTGTTGCTATCCAAGTGTAAACCTTTTTCTTGTCTTCTTTGGCTATAAAGTAATGAGGGAGAAGACAAATTATGCTTTGGAATTGGAAGAAGGATTCCAGAACTGTGATCAAGGAGGCATATGTACTAACTCAGAAAAATAACTAAATCTGATGAGGTTATTGGAGGGTTTCTCAGCATTTACTGAAAATAAAGGAACATTTAGATTAGTTCTTGAACAGTGTTTTGCCATAATTACTTACTTAGATTTTTGATTACCATTTCTGGTAGTTTAGTATATAGCTGTCAATTAAACTCCTCCTTGTTCTCAGTCACTTCCTAAAAACGCTGCATAAACTGAATATTCATTTAGAGTCTTTAAAATGAGTTCATTATTTTTTCTGCAAGAAGGATGTACTATTTTTTAATATTCAGACATATTTTTTCCTAATTTAAGTACTTTGTCAAATTTTTGCAAAATGTTTCTTGCCAGCTCTTTTTTTAAAGAGCAATGACACCAAATACTGTATTTTCAAGCTTCTTGATATGTATATTGTCCATCATCATTAAACTGAGTCACCAAGTTCAATGGCAGAAAAAATATATCTGCTGAGTTTAATACATATTAGATATCTACAGAGCCAGGATGATAATTTGGTGGAATTAATATATTATATATAATCACTAAACATCAGATTTAGAGTAAATGCTTAGCACATTGTGACAATCACATTGTGAGTTTCTCTAAATTTCTTTTTGCATCAAAGATATTTATGTCTGAGCATAATTTCTAATGTAGAATGGGCAGTATCTTTTGCTGCAGGTTCATTGTTTGGAAGCTGCTACATATATAATCTGTATTCTCTCCAATATTTTTTTTTAAATGCAAGTTCTTTCCTAGTATTGAGAAAATTATGGAAGAAGTGATCCTAAATAATAATCAAATACAAGGCCATTTGCATTGGCATCGGCATCCTTCAGTCTCGAAAAACCATGGTATCATGCTCTGGATTCCCCTGAGCATGAAGCCCGGGTAGGTTAGTATAAAGGCCATAGCCATATGCATTAAAGGACACACTTTAATATATTGCAATTTTTGTAACATAAATTTCTGAAAATAAGCTGGACACAGAAATGGCATGGGCAGCTGAGAGCCTAATAGGTCAGTGAAGTGGTGACATCTTTCAAGTGGGTGAAATTGGGTGTTTGGAGAATTTATGGTTTGATTTGTTGGTTGGATTTTATTTGGATTAGACATGCTAAATTTATCATACAGCTAACACACATAATTTTGTTCAAATGAAACCCATGCACAAAACTTCAATGATCTTCAATGTAATCTGTTTTTAGGAATTCTGAATTTTGACAGCATGATATAAGATTCAATCAATGAAAAGGAGATTCCGCTAATAACTAGCATTTTTTAAAATCAAAGGAAATGTTCACTGAAGAATAATCGAGTGGACAGAGGCATCTGGAAAAGAGGTAAAAAAATGATGTTTCAGATATGATGATTCAATCAAAACCATACCCCTTTCTGAAATGTGTGCATTGGGTACACATAAAAATAGCAGAGTTTCAACTGCATGCTTGATCTAGAAGTTTTGATTCCCTTGCAGACACTCCTGTTAATAGGGGTAAATTATTGAATGTTAAAATATTTCTAGATTGCCCAATATCCTGTGCTATTATCATCTTTCATTGGGATTATTGCAGTGTGTTCCAAAATGGGGTTAATCTTTAAGATTATTCAAAAGCTACAATTGCTTCAGAACACATAAGTGAAAACAAGCTAATGGAATAAGTAAAATTATTAGATATTAGATTGGGAAAGGCAGTATTGTGCCACTTTCTATGAAGTAAAGAAAAAGTTATTAAAAATATTTAGGACAGTTCCCATACTCCCAGAAAGAATCCAAGAAAAAAAATGAAACAGCTGCACTAAATTTCAAAGCATACATTCCTAATTTATAAGGTATAATTTACCTAGCTAAATTACCTTATCTTGCTAAGAGTATTAGAAAGTATCCACTCCATACCATGAAACTGTGTCCAGTAATACAGAGCATTGAGCACAATAAAACTGAGAAAAGGATTACCATATAGCTAGATTTAATACTAGAGAAGTAGAAAAAAAGCAAATGTTGTTTCTGTGTTACCTAAGCTCTACTTCTACTCAAAAGTGATAGGAAAAAAAGTCTTGCATTTCTAAATTCCTTTGTAACATCTATCCTACGGAATGGGAGAGTTTGTACCCTTGGCCGCCCATCCTTCTCCATGGGCATTCCTCCCTCAGGTGATTCTCTGCTGAATGTTCTCCTCAGCTGATACGCCCCTGTCGATTCACCCTGGGCAATGGGTCACGTCCCACAGTCCCACGCGTTTTGGCATGGCCCATTTGCAGAAGGACAGTTCCTCCTGGATTTTTTACCACCCGAGACAGTTAGGCATCAACCTATTGGCTAGCTTCCAATGCAAGCAGCCTTTTTAGGAGAAGGGACAGGAGGGGGTAGCCTTCCTCCCCCCTTTTCTCTCCCCCGGTGCCCCCCGGACTTTGGAGTAAATAGGAATTCTGTATGGATAAAGTGTGGAATTCTGCAATTTGATTTCCTGATCATAAGGAATCTGATGATGGTGAATAAAAACTGTTAGAAACACCCTCTCTCTGGTATTAGTGTGTGGGCATGCATGTTCCTGTGCCATTTGTTTAGGGTGGGTAGGGCTGATTGCCTTTCAAGTGAGACATCAAGAAAGGGGATGGAGGAAGCATCCTGCTAGCAGTCCAGTCCCCCTAAAAATAACAGTGGAACAATTAATGTGACGCATGAGGGAGTCCATGGAGAGGGGTGGTATACAAATCCAATAAATAAATAAATAAATAAACGAACGAACAAACAAACAAACAAACAAACAAACAAACAAGGAGGGAGTGGGGTTAGCTTCTGTCAAGCTCAGTTCTTGATGAAAGCAGATGCGAACAGATTTAAAAAGAGGGGTTTTGGGGGTCAATAAGAGAATCCAAGTGACCCTCAGCCCCACATTTGTCACTCCAATTTTCCTGCTGGCAGGGTAGCAGACTAGAGAGGACCAATTCTTCCCCGTTCCAGAACCGTGCTGGTTGGAGTTGCCCTATATAATTTCTCTGGTGTGTGTGTGTGTGCTTTTGAGCAGATTCAGTGTGCGTAGCTTCTCCTATCTGCATGTGAATCTAGGAACAAAATGGATGCACACACCACAAAGAGAAAGTCAGAGGATGCTTTGGGATCTGACCTAAACATGTGCCTTCTGTCCCATGGAACACCCACAAGCCCCCCATCCCCCACCATTTTCTCTAGCATGGGCTTGATCCCCACCTTCCCCTTTTTGGGGTTTTCTTTTATTTTTGTTTTGTTTTTGAGGATTTGATGGGACTTGGAGGTTTTGGTATGTCTGATCCCAGTTTTTTCCAAGCTGTTTGAAAAGGGATGGCGGCATTTTCTTGGGACAAAACCCTGCAGAACAAGGAATGAAAGCAATGCTTTTGCTTTAAAATAACTTGCTTCTTCTAGAACGTCAGCGTTGAATCACCCAAGAGAAGAATGTCCGTGGAGAAGGAGTGGTGGCCAAGGGTACAAGACAAATATTCCCAGACCCCCTATATTAATATTTAGTTTCCAGCTAAACTGCTTTTTTCAGATGGACAAGTTGGATTTTACCAATGTCACTGCCACATTGGTCAGAGAAAAAATATTTTGTTATTTTTGATATGTCTCCCCCCCCTATATTTTTTACTTACTTCTTTTTCTCTGTCTTGGTGACATATCAATAATAAACTACTGGAGAAAAGGTAAATCAGTCTTGACAAAACTGTTTATATACAAGGGCATTTAAAATCAGACGGAGGACCTCTTGCAATTAGGATGCAGACCAAATCTCCTGATATATTTTTACATTATATTGTTAGTCCTTGTTTTAGAAATGAGAGCCTGGAATCTTTTCTATCTCACCAATCATCAAGGTTAGGCACGAAGAAATGAATACTGATTCAGAATGATATTATGTTTATGTAGATTTTAATTACAGATTGATGATAATAGAAACTGTTATGTTCATAAAATTGCATATTACATTTCCACAAAAATCATATCTAACTATTCTGTTTCTATTCAGTTACTCTCATAATTTAATTACATGTGTAATATCAATATTACAAACAGATGCAAGAATATATTTATAATCAGATGTGATTTGAATGTTGTGTAATAAAGCACAGAGTCATCAAAAGAGTGACTTGAGCTGAAATGAAATAAAATTCATTCTTATGCTTTCTTTTCAGTGTTGTAGGATACTGTGTGGTGCGGTATTTATTGTAGTTTAGTAAATTATAGCAACACAGAAAAAATTATCCGATAGAACAAAAACAATCAATAAGCTGTCACTATCATTAATCAATAATCAAATGGTCCATTTGCAGAAGAGACGGAGTAACGACACGGACACAAGAGCTGGATTTAAACTGGGTCATTTTTATTAATAATAAATTAGCATAATTTATTTAATTAAATTAGCATAAATTAGCATAAATCAACATGCTTAACTATGACCCAAACAGTGGACCTGCAGGGTCAAACAAATACTTCCGGGGCGGAAATGACGTTGCAATAAACATTCCTGGGCAACTATGGGCGTAGCTCGATGCTAGTCCAGGTGAGGGACCTCTCCCTCACCTGAGACCCTGCCATGCATTTGCATGAGGGGGGTCCCGCCGGCTCACCCCTACCTCAATGTGCGGGACCCAAAGACAGGTTCCCCCCAGCTGCTCAGGTAGCCCCCCACCATGAGCTTGGAGAGATCCTGTCAATCATCCCCAAAGATGCCCAAGGGAGAACGCGCAGTTGCTAAACCACCACCCAGATTTCCGCCCCTAACCTGCCTACCCAAATGACCAAAGGTAAGCCAATCAGCCTAAAAGATGCAAGTACCCCCTAACCGCACATCCATCTCCCCAGTGTGGAATGGGCGAAAAAACGGCCCGGCCTAAGGGGCGAAGCCGCAAAAAATTCCCATTCGACCCCCCTAGGGGCGACCCATAGTAGCACACTGCAAAATAGGGAGGGCGGGTGGGTGTCTGCTCTTGCTGCGAGTCCGGGCGAAAAGGCTTGGCCCAGGGCCCGCAAGCCCTTAAATAGGGCCAGCAAGCCCCGCCCGGCCCTCGCAGCATGTCAGGCCACGTAGGCCTGACTCTCAGCCGAAATCTCATCTTGCGAGATTTCGGCCGAAAACAAAATGGCGGCCGCCATGGGGAGTCCGGTGTCTCCCCGACCCATCTGCAAAAGGCTGCCGGCTGGTAAGTCTGCCGGCGCTATTGCAGAAGAGACGGAGTAATGACACGGACACAAGAGCTGGATTTAAACTGGGTCATTTTTATTAATAATAAATTAGCATAATTTATTTAATTAAATTAGCATAAATTAGCATAAATCAACATGCTTAACTATGACCCAAACAGTGGACCTGCAGGGTCAAACAAATACTTCCGGCGCGGAAATGACGTTGCAATAAACATTCCTAGGGAACTATGGGCGTAGCTCGATGCTAGTCCAGGTGAGGGACCTCTCCCTCACCTGAGACCCTGCCATGCATTTGCATGAGGGGGGTCCTGCCAGCTCACCCCTACCTGGGGACTTCAATGTGCGGGACCCAAAGACAGGTTCCCCCCAGCTGCTCAGGTAGCCCCCCACCATGAGCTTGGAGAGAACCTGTCAATCATCCCCAAAGATGCCCAAGGGAGAACGCGCAGTTGCTAAACCACCACCCAGATTTCTGCCCCTAACCTGCCACGGAGCGGGGTCAGATCTCTATCTTGGCCCCCCGACTCCCCCCTCTAACTGCGCCAGCTCACGCAGAGACCACTGCAAGTCCTGTAAGAAAATGGTGTTCCTCTGTTCTGACACGAGGAAGACCAGCAGCCAGGTAAAGCCACAGCTGATCTATGGTGATGCGGGGATGGGCCACTACCACCCCGCCCCACTCTCTGACTACCATACCCAGGGCCTTAGTAACTCCCCACCTAACCCGGTGAAGGGCCCTAAGGGAAATGGCGTCCCACCAAGCGATCCCCGGGAGGATCTCGACCACACCACTTGCGTGGAGGGCCGCACAGTGCGAAGCCACCGCAGGCATCGCGAGCCTGGCAGATCTAAAGTAGACCCCCAGGCCCATACAGGTCCTTGCCACCGAGGTGCAAGACCCACAACCTGGGCGCAGCAATGGGATGCCGCCCTCCCAGCACACATCCAGGCGCAGCAATGGGATGCCGTCCCTGGCCCCGACTGGGCGCAGCAATGGGATGTCGCCCTCCCAGCACCAACTGGGCGCAGCACTGGGATGCCGCCCTCCCAGCACACCTCTAAGCGCAGCCATGGAATGCCGCCCCTGGCACCGACTGGGCGCAGCAATGGGATGCCGCCCTCCCAGCATCAACTGGGCGCAGCAATGGGATGCCGCCTTCCCAACACTACCTGGGCGCAGCAATGGGATGCCGCCTTCCCAGGACCAACTGGGTGCAGCAATGGGATGCCGCCCTCCCAGCACCGCCTGGGCGCAGCAATGGGATGCCACCCTCCCAGGACCCACTGGGCGCAGCAACGGGATGCCGCCCTCCCAGCACCGCCTGGGCGCAGCAATGGGATGCCGCTCTCCCAGGACCACCTGGGCGCAGCAATGGGATGCCGCCCTCCCAGCAATAGCGGTAGAAATGCCCGTCCCACCGCACACCCCGTCTCCCCCGCCAGACAACAAGGACCCAGCCGCCACGACAGCAGGGTCCCCACCCCCGACGGTACCTTGTTGCTGAGTGGTCTCGGAGCGCTCATGACCCAAATCAACACCGTCGGTCGCGTCCTGGCGGGGTTGAATAGAAGGGGACCAAAGGGGAACCTGGCCTAAGATCTTACCCCGGACCCTCAACAGACCGTTCGTACCCTAAAACAGGCCATTGACCGCCAGCGGTCGACTTCCCAGAATACTCCGTATCGAGAAAGCTGTTACCGCACTAGTGGCAGCGCCTCTTGAGAACGAGCGTTCCCTAATGGCGGGATCCATACTTGGCCTGGCCAAACCCTACACCCTAGCACCAACCCAACTGAGGTAGTGAGATGGAAGGCACAAAATGACCGGACGGCCTGCGATAAGGCCCTGGCCCCACCTTCCCACACTGTCACAATGCGGAAGTCACCATAAATCAATAACCCCGCCCCCGCCATAGACAAAAGGCGAAGCCGGCCAACCTGGCCTAATAGTCCTAACTGAAAGGCCACGCTGCCTAAGCTGGACACAAGTATGGCCAGGTACACAAATGGGGCAGGCCAGCTATAGGGGTAACCCGTATACTGCCTACAATCCCCAAACTCTCTGCCTGCCTGCTGCTAAGCCCCCCAGAGTGCCAGACACTCCCGAGAGTGCCGTAGCCCGGCAAGCCTCTACTCTCCACTGCCCAGGAGCCCACCCAGGCTCCAAAGGTGGACAGGAAAAGCCCCTGGCGACACACATGCCCATGGGGCCAGGGTCCGAAAACCGGGACAACTGACCACGGGACAAGGCGTCAGCAACCCTGTTATCTAACCCGGGGACATGCCTAGCCAAAAAAACAATGTGTTCCGGGACAAGGACCTGTGCACAAAAATGGTGGACAAGCCGCATGACCCTGTCACTCTTAGAGGACAGGGCATTCACAACATGGACAACCACAAGGCTGTCACGCCAAAAAGCACAGTCTTGCCCCTAAACTGATCACCCCAAAGCTCTAGGGCCACTATCAAGGGGAAGAGCTCCAAAAAGTTAAAGCCTTAACCAATGAATAGGCACTCCATTCCGGAGGCCAAACCGACCAGCACCACTGGTCACCTAACACTACACCAAAACCACAAGTCCCCGCAGCATCGGAGCAGAGCTGCCACTCAGCTTCCAAAAGAAGCTCGTGCCTCCAAAAAGACAGCCCATTAAATCTGTCTAAGAACTCCCGCCACACACAGAGGTCAGCCCGGACCCCTGCACCTAAGCGGGTATGATGATGGGGCAAACGAAGCCCCTTCAGCGCAGTATATAACCTCCTAGAAAAGGCCCTGCCCGGCACCACAACCCGGCAGGCAAAATTAAGTATCCCTGCAAGTTCCTGGAGCTGCCGAAGAGTGACCTTCCTGCAGCCCAGAACCGTATCAAGCTTATCCCTAATTTTAGTCCATTTATCCAGGGGCAATCTAGAAGATTGCTCCTCCGAGTCCAATTCACTACCGAGGAAGGTAATCTTGGTGGCGGGGCCTTCGGTCTTCTCATAAGCTAAAGGCACCCCCAACTGAGCGCAAAGGGCTTCGAAGTCACGCATTAGAGCAAAGCATTGCTCCGAACATGCGGGCCCCGCCACCAAGAAATCATCAAGGCAGCGAACGACCGAACCCAGACCACTGCGCCTCCTGAGCGCCCACTCCAAAAATGGAAGCCCAACAGCCCGAAGCCGTCTGGGTGTATGGGGAGGAGCCGGAATGCAGACTTAAAGTCGCATTTACCCATAAGGGCTCCAACCCCACACTCCCTTACCATGGCCACGGCCGCATCAAAAGATGCGTGCCGGACTGAACAAAGTTCGTCAGGAACGAAACCATTCACTGACTCCCTTCTAGGAAAAGACAAGTGGGGAATCAACCTAAATTCACCACTCGCCTTCCAGGGGACCACCCCTAATGGGGACACCCCAAAATCCGGGAAGGGCGGCTCCGGGAAGGGCTCAAGGCCCCTCCCCTCGGTCACCTCCTCCGCTATTCTGGACCGAACAATGCCTTCATGCCCTACAACTGACCTGAGGTTGTCGGACCTGAAGGCTCGCCCAAACCCCCATGTAAGGGATCGTGAATCCCTTCGAGAAACATAGCAAGAGAGCAGCCGCTCCCGAGCGAGGGTGGTAGTCCCTCAACCAACCCTCGAGTGTTTAAATCAATTGGGCTGGGCCCATTTTCCCCCAGTAGGTGGGGTTTGTTCCCTGGACCCCCTCCCCTCTTAACCGCCCCCTTTTAGGGGCAGGGGCACACCGAAGCGGCACGGGAACCCCGCCCTCCTGCACGCATGGCTGTACATACAAAAGGGGCGAAAACAAGCCCCCCTTGCAGCAAACCCATGACATGCAGTGAATGGGTCCCACACTGTGGTGGCCACCATATCTAATGCCCCTGGCCCCGACGGGTAAGCCGTCAAAAAAAGGGGCGGAAGCACTACTGCCTGCGTTGGCGGGTCCAAACCCCCCGCCCTGACCCACCAGGCCCTAGCAAAAAAGCTGCCCCAGGGGCCTGTGTCCCCTCATTACGAGCCGGTGGGGGGGGCAAACCTGGTTACAGGCACCCCCCCGAAAAACCCCCCAAGAAACTGGGACCGGGTGGCACCAACCGCATTCCCCCACAGCAGGACCCACCGGGGGCCCCTCCCTGGCTGGCCCTGGCCGAGGGCCTCATCACCCTCCTAGGCACAGCTACCGTGGGGCTACCAAAATATTGCAACAATCAATGTTTGACTATAACTTTACTGAAGTTTGACCATGACTCCACTAAAAGAGTAGTAGATCCTTGGAACAAACTTCCAGCAGGCTTGGTAGATAAATCCACAGTAACTGAATTTAAACATGCCTGGGATAAACATATATCCATTGTAAGATAAAATACAGGAAATAGTATAAGGGCAGACTAGATGGACCATGAGGCCTTTTTCTGCCGTCAGTCTTCTATGTTTCTATATTTCAAATGGTTGGGTTGGTAATATATAAACAAGCCAATAATGAATGGTTGTATGGATTGCAGTAACTGAATTTAAACATGCCTGGGATAAACATATATCCATAGTAAGATAAAATACAAGAAATAGTATAAGGGCAGACTAGAGGGACCAAGAGGTCTCTTCCTGCCGTCAGACATTTATGTTCCTATATAAATATATTAAATAATTTTAACCCTAAATATCAGGCTCATTATCATTAGTGTTTTATGTTTTGTTTTACACTATGGTTCTTATTTTACACAGGAATGAAACTGGGGCCGCCCAGGCCCCAAAAAAGGGCAGCAAAGGCCTCTGCCCAAACAGGCAGCGCAGCAGCAGGAAGCTGCCGCCAAGGGCCCAACTGCCACCCATACAGGAGCCACAAACCGGGGGGGGCCGCACCCGCGAGCCCTCCACCCGAGCTCCCACGTCCCCGAGGGGGCTACCATAACGATCCCCCCCACCCCGACGAAATAGAGGGGCAACAGCCGAAAACGGTACAAGGCCCCGCCTCGCCGCCGGACCCGAAGCCCCCAGACCGCTCCACAAGCCTCCGATGAGGCTCCCAAAATGGCGGCCACAACACGCGGCCGCCGGTTACTAAGCGGTGGGGGGTGCTCACGCTGGACTCCGGCCCAAAGCCTCCCGAGAGCTCCAAGTGGAAGAGGGGCAGACCGCAGGCCTCGGACGGGCTGAAGAGGGTAGTTACCGGCTGCCCGCACCGAGCTGCAGCCTCCCCAAGCCTCCAACGAGGCTTCCGCAGAGACGGCCGATCACGCGGCCGCCGAAAGAGACTCGAAGAGCAGACATCCACGTCTGCTCTTGCTGCGAGTCCGGGCGAAAAGGCTTGGCCCAGGGCCTGCAAGCCCTTAAATAGGGCCAGCAAGCCCCGCCCGGCCCTCGCAGCATGTCAGGCCACGTAGGCCTGACTCTCAGCCGAAATCTCGTCTCACGAGATTTCGGCCGAAAACAAAATGGCGGCCGCCATGGGGAGTCCGGTGTCTCCCCGACCCATCTGCAAAAGGCTGCCGGCTGGTAAGTCTGCCGGCGCTATTTCATAAAATTTGAACTGTATTCTTCATTTTTATAAAATAGTAATTAGATGTAACAAAAATATCCATGGTAATTGAAACATAAAATATATCTTAGAATAGAATAGAATTTTTAATTGGCCAAGTGTGTTTGGACACAAAAAGACACTAAGATTTATTCATCAAGAACCATAAAGTACCACACTTAATGATAGTCTTGGTACAAATAAGCAATCAAATCATTAAGTCACCAGTCATTATAAATTGTAGGGATACAAGCAACAAAGTTATCATCATATAGTCATTAGTGGGAAGAGATGGGTGATGGGAATGATGAGAAGATTAATAGTAGTGCTGACTTATTAAATAGTTTGACATTGTTGAGGAAATTATTCGATTAGTAGAGTGATGGCGTTCAGGAAAAAATGTGTCTAGTTGTTCTGATGTGCACTATAGTGTTGTTTTGAGGGTAGGAGATGAAACAGTTTGTGTCGAGAATGTGAAAGTCTGTTAATCTATTCATGGCTGTCTTTTTGACTCATGCAATATACAGGTCCTCAATGGAAGGTAAGTTGATAGCAATTGTTTTTTCTGCAGTTCTAATTATCTTCTGAAGTCTGTGTCAGTCAACCTCCCATATGTACGCGGATTCATCATTGCCTCAAATGAGACAGATCACAGTTGTGTCATACTGACACAATACACCTGATATTGAAAGCTGAACCAAGGTCTACCTTTCTACCAAAAGCAAATAAAAGAAAAAAACATTATGAAAAAATAATGTTTCATTATTTTTCAAAATATATTTTTATGGAAGATGGAAAGAAATGTGTTAAAAGTATAAGCCATCCTCTCTTGAAGTTTCATTGGGAAATCTGGAGTAAATATAAAGGGAGGTTGCTTCCAAATAATTCTCCATTATCACTGCTAGTAATCTTAGAAAATTTCCCAGAAAATTTGAAGAATAGAATTTTAAAAGAGAAAAATAAAATGAAATAAGGGATTGGTTAGAAAGAATGAGGACACATGGGGGAATTGGAAGATTTTCTAGAAGGAAAATGGTTGTCTTGGTTAAATTACAGCCAATTGGAACAATGGACTGAAAACTGGTTAAGAGAAGAGTTAATGGGGTTCGAGGAATTAATTGTTAAAAAAGAAATTGAAAAGGGAGACAATAAAGGGATAATAATAAAATATTGTTGGGGGAAGAGGTGTGGAAAAATTTAGGAAAGATGGTATGGGAAACTAACTTGAAGATACAAATAGGGCAACAGAGTTGAAAAGGAATTTGGCGACAAAGAGTATTGAGAAATATATCAGTAAGAATAAAAGAGAATTATTATAAAATTGTTAGATTAAACAATATGAATCAGCAGCATTTAGCAAACTGTAGAGAGGTTGTGGGGAAATTTACATATGTATTTACATATTTACATAAATACATATTTACATATGTGTTGGGATTGTAAATTTGTGCAAAAATTATGGAATATGGTGTTTAAGGAGACTGAAGAAATTGTTGGAATAAAGGTAGAAGAGACACCAAAGGTAGAATTACTCTCACTACTGCAAGATATAAAGTGTAAAAAAGAAACTTGCTGATGGCAGCAAGGTTAATGATTTCCAGGAACTGGAAGATACGAGGTGATTCTGTTTGGAAGAACGGTGTTGTGATTGAGTCTGAGGCTCCTCAGGGAACGGCTGAAACTCTGCCGGCTCCATGCTCAGAGGGGGAGGACAAGGAACAGGAGGAGGAGGAGGACCAGGCAGACGGGGAAGAGGAAGGTCAGGACGAGGAGGAGGGGGAACAGCCTGAGACCCCCGGGGGGGAGCTCTCCCCAGCGAGTAGCCTGGAGTCATTAGATGAGAATGCACAAGCCATCATAGATATGAGGCAGAGAAGGGCAGCACAACGAAGGGGACAATTAGCCAGGTATTTCCATCCCTAATAGGCAACAGCTGGGTTTGGGTGTGGTTCTCCTCAGAACGGTTGAAAAGGCAGGCCCGCCCTTCCTGTATTGTGGAGAGTTATCTTTTGGGAGTCCTGTGACCTTGCTTCGATCCTTGGCGTCTCTGATTCTGGCTTGTGGCCTCGAAGGCTGAAAACTTGGGGGAGGCGTGGGTTTTATTATCTACAGTGGTGTGTGTGCCAGCAAGAAGCCTGTTGTATTGTCTGGCCATCGTGACTCTTCTGTGAAGCTTCATAGCATTCCAGTTTGTAAGAACAGTTTTTGTTATCTGTGTTTGTTTTCAAAGATATAAAATGACTTTGCTTTTTACCAGCATGTCTGCCTACTCTTTTTAGTTGGTGTTGACGTCTGGGGGAACCCAGACAGAACAAATGGTATAAGGAAACATGGGATATTGTCATAAATGATAAGTTGACATGTAATATTAAAGTAAAGAGAGGCATGACCAAAATGAATGAATTCTATGGAATTTGGAAACAGTTCCTAATGTTTATGTTTTCTGGGGGAAAGGGGATACCAGCACAAGAAAAGGCTTTAAGATTTTGGAAACAGGAATGATCCTGAAGGGTGGGGGAGCCCTTATTGAATGGTACTGTTATGTTTAACAATGAATATTTAAGTACATAATTCTTACATATTATGATTTATGTATGTTTAGGTGATTGTATTATTTGTATTTATGTTATTTAAAAAATAAAGAACAAACGCAATCTCAAAAAGAGAGGAATGTTTCATTATTTAGAGGTGATATATTTTACATTCATAGCACCAACAGACAGTTGTTCAGACACTACAATCACAATGGTAATGGTAATGAATGGTAATGAATGTTTTTAATAATATTAGAACCTTTAGCTTTTTAAATTATATTAATTGGATCTAGATGTTTTGTCATGTTCTCTTTGATATGTTGTTAGCCGGTGGCATACAAATCCAATTAATAAAGGGATGGCATACAAATCCAATTAATAAATAATAAATAATAATATATAAATTCATATAAGGGTGAACAGGATACCATTGAGGAAAAAAAACAGTGATGGTTGTTGGTAAATACCAGATGATTTTCAACTTCTGATGAGTAAGTGTTCTGAAGATGAACGTCTATAAACTTTACATAGCAAGATGAATTTTAGTTTACAGAAAACAAAGATGCCATAGACTTAAAAAGAGACCAATATAGCATTAAACTCTGACTTTAATAAACAAGCAAACACAAAAAGAAAAGAAAACTACAGATCAATATCAGTACTGCATAATGATTACAATTTATTCATAATCTCCTAATCCACAAATTAGAAAAAAGTGGGATAGATTACAACACATGCAGATGGATTAACAGTTGGCTAACCAACCGCACCCAAAGAGTTGTCCTCAATGGCTCCAAATCAACATGGAAGACGGCAGGTAGTGGGTTACCACAGGGTTATGTCCTAGGCCCTGTACTCTTCAACATTTTCATCACCAATTTAGACGAGGGAATAGAAGGGGAACTAATTAAATTTGCAAATGACACCAAGATACCCTACAAGGCTCAAAATACAGAAAGACCTGGACAGATTAACACAGTGGGGCCATACTAACAAAATGATGTTCAACGTCGACAAGAGCAAAGTCCTTCAACTAGACACACATACAGCCTGGGAGAAACCCCATTCAGCAGTAGCGACTGCCAAAGAGATCTCAGAGTCTTGATGGATAATCAACTAAACATGAGCCAACAATGTGCAACAGCGGCCAAAAAAGCCAACACAATCCTAAACTGCATCAACAGGGGAATACAGGAGAAGTCTTAATACCACTCTACTACACCCTGGTCAGACTACATCTGGAGTACTGCATTCAGTTCTGGTAAACACACTTCAAAAGAGACATAGAAACTCTGGAGAAGGTGCAGAAAAGAGCAACCAAAATGATTAGAGGACTAGAAACTAAGACTTATGAAGAGAGATTGCTGGAACTGGGCATGGATAACCTAGAGAGAAGGGCCAGGGGGACATGATAGCAGTCTACAGGTACTTGAAGGGTTGCCCCAGAGAGGAGGGGGTCACTCTATTCTCCAGGGCACCAGAGGGCCGGACGAGGAACAACAGCTGGAAGCTAACCAAGGAGAGATTCAACCTGGAAATTAGGAAGAACTTCCTCACGGTCAGAGCGATCAACCAGTGGAACAGCCTTCCAGCGGACATTGTGAACTCCCATACTCTGGACATTTTAAAGAAGAGATTGGACTGACATTTGGCTGCGTTGGTGTAGAGTTTCCTGCTCAGGCAGGGGGTTGGACTTGATGACCTGCACGGTCCCTTTCAACTCTAAAAATAAATAAATAAATAATGGTTTTAAGTGTAAATAATTTTTTGGGATTTATTCTTGATGATCAATATAGAATTTTACTTAAAAGACAATTGTACAAAATTGTTAGAATTATATAGATAAATTTAGAATATTGTGATAAATGTAAGGAAAAACAAGCCAATTCACATTAATCTTTCAAATGTAGAGAAGACTTTTGACAATTTGAACTGTATGTATCTGTTTAACATTTGGGAAATATTAATTTTACTGAAATTTACCAAATATGATTGACCTAACCAAACAATGAGATGTGCCATAAGAAACAATACAAGGCTTCCCATTGCCCCCTTCCCCTTGCTAATTTTAGTTCTTGAAAGCACTATCTAATGGTTTTGTTATGTGTATATAACCTCTATAACCTTCATTATGTATTGTTGTGTATTGGACAAAATAAATAAATAAAAATAAATAAATAAAGTAAAAATAAAATAAATATATGACAAATATAAATTAGTCATTTGTCACTGATTAGTCATTTTAGTGAATATTTATCTCAAGAGCAATAAATGTTAACATGCTTGTCATCCACATGTGCATATACAAATACAAAAATTAAAGGCCACTTCCAGTGGTGTCACTATGAAATTGGCATAGGGGAGCAGGGCTCTGCATCCTCATGGCCAATCCTCTTCCTCAGAGGACCCCCAAGGGGCTAAAGTCACCCTGTAGGGGTGACACACAAGGAGGGGCATACTGCAGGTCATGGAGAGCGGCAATTTCTTCCTTCTCTGCCAAAGATGAGGTGGTCATCTTGGCAACCGTGAAGCAGGGAAATTCGAAGAAAGTAAGACTGCCCTGAAGCGGTGTGAGTGGAGAGTGATTGGAGGTAATTTTTTGCTTAGAATTTGATCCAAAAAGAAAAATAATCCTGAAAAGAGGCTCTCTGGAATGTAAGCGGTGAGTAGAAAGAAGTGAAGAGAAATTGCACCCTAACAGGAAATAAGTAAAAGTTATTAAATATGAAAAGACTGCATGTATAAATCTTATTGCAATGATTTTGAACACCGCACTTTGAACATTTAAAAATGCTGACATAGCTTGAATCAATTTGAAATAAATAACTAGCAGAACAGTTTTAAAGTGGACTTTTAAGCTGATGGTGCCATCTATTGGTGAATGGATATATGCTATGTTATACTCCAAGAATAATAAAGCAACCTTGGAAAATTTTGATAAGAGCAAAAACTACACCTAGAGGTCTGCTGTATTATCTACTGCTATATACTTATCTACTTTATGGTTGTTAGAGGATCAACCATGAAAAAATGGAGGATGTCTAATGGAATGACTTTGAATATTGTAACCCATTAGCAATTTAAATAGCAGATCT
The DNA here is from genome assembly GCF_031021105.1 of Erythrolamprus reginae. Taxonomy (NCBI): domain Eukaryota; kingdom Metazoa; phylum Chordata; class Lepidosauria; order Squamata; family Dipsadidae; genus Erythrolamprus; species Erythrolamprus reginae. The sequence goes on along the minus strand of NC_091954.1, from coordinate 60,153,483 downwards.
AAAAAGTTATTTGGAGAAACCCATGGACAGTATAAATGAAACTTATTGACTAACTGTGGGATATAAAGAACCATAACTATTGGATCTTCTGATGAACAATGTTAGATTTAGTAATCTGCTGGCTTTGGGAAGTAAAAAAGAAAAGACATCCGAGTTTCTGGAGAGGGGCGGCATACAAATCTAATAAATAAATAAATAAATAAATAAATAAATAAATATATAAATAGATAGATAGATAGATAGACAGACAGACAGACAGACAGACAGACAAATAAATAAATAAATATATAAATAGATAGATAGATAGATAGATAGATAGATAGATAGATAGATAAATAAATAAATAAATAAATAAATGGTGACATGTTACTAATGGAACATAGAGTACTATTTGGACTTTTTAAGACAAGACAAGATAGCTCTTCAGGAAGAATCAGAGGCACTTCAAAAGAAACTATGTTGTTACTCCAAAACATTTATGACACTATGATGGGGAACTTAGGGAGATAAGGAAATTACTACGCACATAACTGGAAAGGCTGAACATTTTCAACAAGGGATAATAAATCAAGATAATAAAATCCAGGAAACAGGGGAGATAACTGGAAGCTTATAGGATGAGATAGAATTATATATTATCTCTGCCTTTATATATTCTTTATATATTCTTTAAATATAAGGGGGGTGGCTTAAATATATTTCAGGTAAATATTGAAAAGTTTATTTTTTACAAATATCCTTTAATAGAGAAAAATACTAACCAGCCCTTTAGCACTTGAATTGTATTTCTGATAAGTCCTAACAGACCAATTGTATTTAGCAAATACTGTAATGGCGCTTACATGCTGATGAAATCATAGGCACCTGGCAGAAATAAAAAAGAGATAAAATGAAAATAGTATTAAAGTTGTTATAACATATTATTATATAACAACTATTCTAACCCTGGGTATTAAGTGAATCACATAGTTGTTAAGTAAATTTCACAGTTGTTATGCAAATCAGGTTACCCCAATTGGCTTTGCTCATTGTTAACCATTTGGAAAGATGACAAATTGCAATCAGATGACCACAGGATTTTGCCACTGGTCATAAACATGAGTTAGTTGCAAATGTCCAAATTGTGATCATATGATTTTGGGAATGTACTGTGGTTGTTACTTCAAGGGTAGATTTTAAATCACTTTTCCTGAGGCCTTTGTAACTTTGAATCATTGTTAAATGAACAATTAAGGACTACCTGTAGCAATTTGGCAATATATATAGAGAAGTAGTTATTAACTATGCATTTAACTTGATTTATCTGGAAGAGATTGTTTTGCCTAAACAAATATTAAAAAAGAACAGCATTTTTCTTTGAGATCCCAACTTACATACTAATATTATGTTGCCTTTTTTATTTTGTATCTCCCTGGAACAGACATAAAAAATTATAGATAATGAACTATTCAACTTTGTTGCAAAACTAAACACTGCTTTTATCTGCTTTCTAAAAAGGATTATTAAATTAAAATAATCTTTTATCTTTCCTGGAATACATTTTTCATATTCAAAATAAGAAAAAATATTAATAAGTATATATGCATCCCAAAATGCTTTCCAGCTAATCTCTTTTTATTTCCCTTTGCCTTGGTATTTCAAGTAATATCATTATTATGCTTCTCAAAATAAACAACTAAACAATGAGTGCTGGGTTGAATTATTATGATGACTTTGTTATTTAAACAAAACAATATGGTTTAATCATAAAGTAACAGGATATTCAGCCTGATTCCAGCCAAATGGCAAACACATGCTGACCAAACAACCAATTAATTCATGCCACACAAAGATAGTTTATTATTAAGTTATTTATTAATCAAATTTATATCTAATAGAAAGTTAATATAGCATTGATGATATATCCCAACATAAATAAATGGAGCACTTTTTTAATTGTACATTTGCCAGATTTAGGGAATTACACTAAATTTGCTCCAATTGAGGTAGCAAAATTGGGCTTCCTGAGCACTGGAAAATATAATTTTCTAGAAAGGCTCATAGATGCAGGTTAATCTACGGACAGGGGCGGCATACAAATCTAATTAATAATAATAATGATAATAATAATAATAATAATAACAACAACAACAACAACAACAATAATAATAATTGCTATGTAAATAAGATATAAAATACTAATTCTTGAAGTTTCCAGAAAACCTTTCTGCCACAGAGGCAATAATACTAAACTAAATGAACCTGACAACTGACCTGAATAAGAAACATATTGCATTCTTGGATTAGAGATTAGTCAGAGTCAAAAAACCAGTTATTTATTGTGTTTAGATGGTATTCCAACATCATATTTTAGTGGCATTTAAGTGAGATAAAAATACCCTAAATGTGCTGTGAACCACCATCACTGAGTAGTGCAATACTGTAATATCACATAATAAAGTACCATATTTATCAGAGTATAAGACACCCCCCCAAAAAAGAGGGTGGAAATGTTGGTGCTTCTTATACACCAAATACAGCCATTTTTGCTGTCTCAAAGCCCTGTTCCCCGCCTGCAGAAATCACCTGGGTGCTGGGGGGATGACAAAAATGCTCCTGTTTTTGCAAAATACAGTCCATTTTTCACCCATTTTTTGCAAACATGGTGTGGGCAAAGGGTCTGGGAAGCCTGCAGAGTGCTCCTTGGGGAGGCAAATATCCTCTCATTTTTGTAACAAAAAAATGGGTGAAAAAATGGCCCATTTTTTGCAAAAATTGTACTGTTTTTGCCTTCTAATTGCCCTATCTATCATGACTGGAGGACGGAATCTTGGAGTTGAAGTCCACTAGTCTTAAAGCTGTCAAGTTTGAAGACTTAGGGGTTAGGGGTGCAAGGGTCTTCAATCTTAAGTTTAAGACTTGTGGACTTCAACTTCCATTCCTGATCTAGCATGATTGGAAGAGAAATTCTGGGAGTTGAAGTCCACAAAAGTGTACATGATTATAAAAAGTATTCTGTTACACTGGTATTTTATTAAATAATATATTACTACACCATTTGGTTCATAATACTTTCCCCCTTGTTTTCCTCCTCTAAAATCAGGTGTGTCTTATACTCTGGTGCATTTTATACTCCAAAAAATATGGTAAATTGGTGTAGGAAATTAGTTATGGACAGACGGATTTTAATGTTCTCAAAAAAGTACACACAAGACTTTAAAATGAAAAATTGTGATTACTACTATCATCATCCTATATAATTCTGTCCTTGACTCTTGTCAGGCTTGTCAGTTGTATACTAAATGCCCTGATTAGAAGATTTTTGAGATGATATACTGATACAGAATTCCAACTAATTGTTGAAGCTATATGAAACTTTCATATAATGGTAAACCTTAAATTCTACGACTACTTATGAAAGAAACGTGTCTGTTCATATCCTGCTGGTTTCAGCTTTCTCCTAGCTACTTGAAAATAAGATTCATAAAATGAATTTTTTTTCTTTAAAAACATTTGAGTTAACTTGTATAAGTCAATAAAAATATTCATTTGATATTTAGAGTTTCTACCAAATTATTAATACTTATGTCAGATGAAATATTTATGATCAAGATAAGTCCTTTTCTATGTAGCTGATTTGGGTCCTTGCTTCTTGTATCTTTCACAGTAAGTAGAATGTTTGACTTTTTCAAATTCCCTTTTCCCTTATATTTATAAAAATGGCTCTAATCTTAGTCTTGTTAACCATAGCAATTTTATCCATAAGGCCTCAATCATTCATATGATCACATAATATAGAAAGAAGCATCTATGCTGAAAAGCTGATATTTATACTAACTCACTATGAGTGGTATCTAAACTTTTCTGTGATGTCTTCAGGCAAAAATTAATTTAGAGTCATCAAATTTCTGATGAATGACAGTAAAATTGATACCTATTTGTCATATTGAAGTGCCTATGACTGTTTGATATCAGAAAAGAAATAAAGAACAGTCATACTGTATTTAAGTTCACATTTTTTTAAACTTACAGTGAATACTTCCTTTAATACATTATTGTGCAAAAAAAGAGAAAAGAACGTAAGAATCTAAGCAGTATCAAGCTGGATCAGACCCCTGGCTCATCCAGTCCTGCAGTCTGTTCCAGCAGTGGGTTGCTCCTGGTTCAAAGCCATGTGCACATGAACCGATAGTAAAGGGTTTTAGAACCCACTACTGGTCTGTTCCCACAGTGCTTAACAAACTGCACAAGTCCACTAGTCTTCCCACAGATGGCCTTCAGAAGCAGTCACACTGCCATGAAGGCTGATAGCCAGTAATTCCTATGATCTTCATGAATTGATCCTGGCACTTTTTTTAAGGATAGCCAAGCTGGTAGCCATTACTCTCCAAAATCATATATAATGAGATATATAAAATAGCAATAATACTTTAACACTGATGTATGTTGTTTTCCATAAAAATTAATGAGCAAATAAATAATTATTTTTAAAAAACCACTTTGACAGAGTGAGACTTACAGTAGGAAATAGAAGTTTGGGAATCAGTGCTCTAAAAATAGTAAAGGAGAAATTCAGTTGCGTTCTTTTTTTCTGCCTTTAATTTTCTTCCAAATATAAAGTACCAAATGAATTTGACTGTAATAACTTCTGCCCAGAGTCTGCAAAGAATTGGGTGGCTTATAAATTTAATAAATAAAATAAAATAAATTCAGCCTAATATATTGCCTTCGATGTTCCAGTTAGTGGGACAACATTAGGGGGGGGGGGGGAAGTTTGGAAGGGTTTTTATTTTTTATACACATGTTACTAGTTGGCCATTTTTTTCTATGCACAAAACATGATGGGGAAAAACAAAAAATACACAAAAGAATAAAATTGTCAAATGCAGCAAACAATAACAAACAGCCATCATGCAGACTCAGCTATTCCTCCAGTTATTACTTTGTGTCCTTCTGAATTTAAATCCTACTTTCTCCTATCCTTCGTATTATTGTGAACATCTATCATCCATATTTTCATGTAGAGAAGCAGATGGATGGGTGTTTACTTGTTAAAACTTTCCGAGGTGCAGCATACCACTCTTAATGTAGTACATTTGGCTTGAACTGTTTTTCCTGGAGATTAATGAGGGTGAAATGACTGCTTCATTTTTCAAAAAACTAGGAACACCTGGGACCCAGAAATTCAGTGATCTGCCAACACATCCTGCTCTCTGCCAAGGCTTCCCATTTCTTATAAATAACCAGTGATGGCCTGTTACTGGAACAGTCAGGTGCTCTGTTCCGCTGATGATTTTTGGGATGCACATGCAGCTGCATGTCCCCAATGCGTGCATGCGCACCTGATTGAGATTTGGCTGCTGCACATGCACAGCAAGCGAAATCTTGTGTGAGGACACTCACGTGAGATATTTTGGGAATGTAATGTGTCCCTTCTTTTAGGAGTCAAGGCTAACCATGCAGCCTAGAACCCCAGCAGCAACAGTGGCGGCTCTGAGCTCCAGCCACCTGGCCTGTTCCCCAGGCCACATGCCATCTTCTTGGCATGGCGAGGTAGAAAGAAAAGGGTGCTGCTGGCCCTCTTCTTGAGGGAGGGTCAGAGAAAGGAGGGCAAAAGAGCAAGCAAGCGGTGGCCTATTCATAAAGGTAAAATGGCCACCAGGAGCACCTGCATTTGCAGGAGGGGGGCAAGACTGAGTGGGCTGCGAATGGCTGGGAGATGGAGAGGGCCGCTGGAGGTCTCTCTCCTGTGCAAAGGTAGGGTGGGAGGCCGGAGGGAGGAGGAGGAGCAGGCAGCATGCTGCTCTCTGCTGAGCTTGCCTAGGCTGACAATGAATGGCTGTGGGTAGTGCTGCTCCCCTCGCCCTCCGAGCAGCACTACCTGCAGCCATTCATTGTCAGCGTAAGCAAGCTCAGTGGAGAGAAGCACACCGCCAAGTCAAGGCTCCAGTACTGTGCTCCCAAAAGCCAGACTAGTGGAGCTCTAAACCAGCTGCTTGATCATGCGTGGAAGCAAAGAAATCCTGGAAATTGGTGAAATCTCACATGTGCGAGCATCCTCATGCAAGATTTGGCTTCTGCGCATGTGCAGGAAGCCAAATCTTATACCAGACATGTGCGTGCCCATGCCAGACATGCCCATACCCATGTCTGCTGCCAGGACTGCATTGGGAGTGCTGGCGTTGGAACAACTGTGAGTTAATATTATGGTTAAACATTTAACCCTTGTATGCTGTTCGAAAAAAGTTCCTAGTGATATGTTCGGGTCACATACGACCCGGACAGGAAACACTTCATTTGAAGTGCTTATGTTTGGTCAATTTGAAAACTTTTTTCACTTGGAAAGTAGTCTGAACATTTCTGCACACAATGATATGAAAATTGAAATGAAAAAATTAATCCTTATTGGTTTATTTTGCACATAAATGTGCCGCCCCCCCCGTTTTTGTGATTTTTTTTCAATTTATGGATAGTTTTGCTTGCAAAATGCATTCTATTTTACTAAAGTTGGTGTGGGATTGGTAGCTTGAACATTACTGCACACAATGATATGAAAATTGAACTGAAAAAATTAATCCTTATTGGTTTATTTTGCACATAAATGTGCCTCCCCCCGTTTTTGTGAAATAGTCTTTACTTTATGGATAGTTTTGCTAGCAGAATGCATTCTATTTTGCTAAAGTTGGTGTGGGATTTGTAGCTTGAACATTTCTGAACATAATGATATGAAAATTGAACTGGAAAAATTGATGCATATTGGTTTATTTTGCATATAAATTTATTTCAATTTATATAAAAATTATGCTGTTAATTTCAAACTTACATACTTTTTTTTAGTAAAATGGATTTCTTTCATAAAATTAGTTATCTGGCTACAATGTGGTTGATTTTCAAAAGGATATTCCAAATATTTATAGACAAATATGTATAAACAGTGACAATAATGGCACACAGCAAGGCCGGGGGGGGGTGGCCCTTTTGTGGCAAAAATAAACCAATAAGAACCATTTTTTTCAGTTCATTTATATTTTTCTCATGTTCAGAAATGTTCAATTTAGTATATCAAACCTTTTGGGGGAAAATTCCTTAGGGATTTGTAGCCTTAAAAAATATAAATTGACACGAAATTCAGAAAGGATGGGGGGAGGGGCTTTTTGATCAAAATAAAAATATAAGTCTCAATTTTTCCAGTTCAATTTTCATATCATTATGTTCATAAATGTTCAAACTAGTTTTCCAGTTGAAAAAGTTTTCAAAAAGATTAAATTCAAGTACCTAAAAAAAATATTTTTGGTCCTGTCATATACGAACAGAAACAGATTTTAAGTTATGATTTTTTTTTGCCCAGAAAACAATTAGCCACCACCCCAAAAATATTTTTTGATGACCAGCATTGTTAAATTGAGTAAATGAATGCCTAAGATTTTAAAGAATATTTCGGATTTGGAGCATAAAAAAATAAAAAGTGAAAATGATTGCAAGCAGCCGAGGGGGGGGGGAGGCCTTATTTCTGATGTTAAAAAACCAGTAAGAATCATTTTTTTCAGTTCCTTTATATTTTTCTTATATTCAGAAATGTTCAAGCTACCAATCCCACACCAACTCCAGTAAAATAGAATGGATTTTGCAAGCAAAACTATCCATAAATTGAAAAAAAATCACAAAAACGGGGGGGGCGGCACATTTATGTGCAAAATAAACCAATAAGGATTAATTTTTTCATTTCAATTTTCATATCATTGTGTGCAGAAATGTTCAGACTACTTTCCAAGTGAAAAAAGTTTTCAAATTGACCCAACATAAGCACTTCAAATGAAGTGTTTTCGGTCCGGGTCGTATGTGACCCGAACATAACATTAGGAACTTTTTTTGCTCAGCAAAAACTAAGCCCCCCACCCCCCCAAAAAAATTCTCATAGAGAGAACCCCTGAAATGATGAAAAGTCATGAAATTTCAAGTTTCAGATATGCAGGGAAAATTTTTTACAGGGACTCAAACTTGGCTTCGGGTCACATACGACCCGAACAGAACAGCAGGGTTAAATCCTAGGTGGAATAACTGTTTGCCTCATTTTTTAAAAAGGCAAATAAAAGTTTTTAAAACCTTCAAATAGCCAAATATTTTTTTCAATTCCCCAACCTTCAAGGTTTTTTTAATCAAAAGAAATATAGAATATCTCTATCCGTGAAGTAAATAAAAGAGACAACTCTATTTCAGAAAAGAAGACATTTAAATTCCAGTTCAAGAACTGCATTTGTTTAGATTTACAAGCTGTTTTTAATTTGAATATCTCCCCAAACTAATGTTTAAAAATAAATATGCAAAGTTTTCTTTCATGGTCTAACACATCATTCACAACCTTTAAAAATCCATGGCTAAATATATAAGGAACATATTGCAGAGTGGAAAGCTGTTAAAATATTTTTTTTAAGTACAAGTGAATCCTTTGCTACTAAAAATTTGTTGCAACTGAAAAAGCAATAGAACCTGTGTCTCAGTTACTGAATTTTGGAGTTAGTTTTTAGATTCAGAGATATCTTGTAGTGTAAACAGAACTTGTTAGTAACATATGTTATGTTTTCCAGAGTACCATTGTTTGAAGGACAAGGAGAAGGAGAGGAGAAAGTGTTGTAGAGTAATGCGCCTAAAACAGAATCTTAAGGGAACTCCACTGCTTCCTCCCTTCCATGTAGATGTAGTTTCACTGAGGAAACACATTGAGTGTGATTTGTCAGCCAGTTACAAATCCATTTGATGATGCTGTCTATTCCATATTTTTCTAGATTATCAAGAAGGAGATTGTGATCTACTTTGTCAAATGTCTTACTGAAATCCAACTATATTGTATTCACTTCATTTCACTTATCGACTAATTTGTTAAAGATTCAAATAAGATTTGTTTAGAATGAACTGTTTTTGACAAACCCACATTGGCTTATGATTATAACTTTGCTGGCTTTTAAATATTTGAAGATCTGTTGCTTGATTATCTTTCCAGCACCTTTTGGTTATTAATGGTATCTTCCTGGACCTGCATTTTCCCTTTTTTAAAGATGAGAGCCATATCATCTTGAAAGATCCAGGATCTTTTAAAGCTATGGTTCCATAGTTCCAAGGCAGAGGTGGATTTCTCTTACCTGCTGCTACCCGTGTTCTGAGTGCGTAGTATGGGGATTTCCACATGCATGTTTTTGCTAAATGTGTGTGCGTCCCCAGTGTGATGTTGTTTCTTTTGGGATGAGAAGTGAAACATTAAAAAGAAAAAAAATCAAGAAAGTCCAGTTGCTTTTTAGAAAACCACCCTTTGTATAATGGTTTACACCAGCCTAGGAATCACTAGTTGCCATTGTCATCAGTCCAAGATCTAACATATTTTTCTTGATTTTTTCCCCCTTCAAAACTTTCCTGATTGATTGAGAATCTCCATATGAAGGTTGAAGAGAATAAACATGTAGTAATATATAATAATAGTAATATATATAATATATAATCATATATAATAATAATAATATAATAATAATAATAATAATAATAATAATAATAATAATAATAATATATAATAGTAATATATATAATATAATACATATATATACAGTATTTCAGTAATCATGTCCAAAGGCCATCAAGTATGAAACAACTACTCATTAATTTAGAAGGGAAGGATCTAAACTTTAACTTCTTTAACATAGATATATAAAGTTTCTAATTATTTTTCCCTGAAGTGGACAATCAACTTGTGTGTTAAAGACTTTATTCTTGTCTGCACTAACAATTCTGACTTAAGTGCCAAAGCCCACTGCAACTATATCACCAAAAAGGCTTCTAGAGTTGTTAACCTGATCCTACGCAGCTTCTGCTCTGGCAGTTTCACACTACTCACGAGAGCTTACAAAACTTTCACAAGACCCATCCTTGAATACAGCTCATCTGTCTGGAACCCATATCGCATCAACACCCTTGAAGATATCCAAAGATACTTCACCAGAAGAGCCCTTCACTCCTCCACTCGAAACAGAATACCCTCCGAAACTAGACTTACAATCCTGAGTCTAGAAAGCTTAGAACTACGACACCTTAAACATGATCTAAGTATTGCCCACAAGATCATATGCTGCAATATCCTGCCTGTCAACAACTACTTCAGCTTCAACCACAACAACACTAGAGCATGCAACAATTCAAACTTAATATTAAGCGCTCCAAACTTGACTGTAAAAAATATGACTTTAGCAATCAAGTTGTCGAAGCATGGAACTCATTACTAGACTCCGTAGTGTCAACCCCTACCCCCAACATTTTTCCCTTAGACTATCCACAATTGACTTCTCCAGGTTCCCAAGAGGTCAGTAAGGAGCGTGCATAAGTGCACTAATGTGCCTTCCGTCCCCTGTCCAGTTGTCTCTCCTATATCTCCTATATCTTTTCTTCCATTCATATATCATTTCCTCTATTCTCCATTGACATATTTTATTTTTATATCTTTTCTTCTATCCTTTCTTTGATATATATTACTACATTTATTCTCTTCAATGTTCATTGTGTATTGGACAAAATAAATAAATAAATAAAAAAAATAAAATTCTAACGTAAATGAGTCTTTTCCACAAGTCACCTGCCAAGTCTAATAAACAATTGAATGAAGTGTTAATATCTGTAGATATACAATTTACTGCCGAGTCCTGGAATGAAATACAGTGGGAGAACACCACTTGATGGTTTTCTGTACTTCTTGATTTTTATTTCTTTTCTTTTGGTCATACTGTCTGATGCTACACGAATCACAGAATCACACAGAATAGTTGTTCTGCTTCCACCAAAATAAATATTGCACTTTGCATTTTTGAAGATCTAAAAAGAAGAGTTTAAATTTATTAAAGTTCAAGCAGGATTCAAACCAATCCTTCCCTATTTCTACTACCCATGACAAAAATAATTGGACTTTATTCTACTTATCATAACATGGGCATACTACTTTTCAGAGTCTTGACTTCTGAAATTGTCTGGGCCTTCACAACTGATATTCTGACAGAAGATATTACTACAAGCAAGATATCCACTGTGAAGTTTAGATTTTGAATTCCAGACATAACAAAAAAAGGTATCTAGTGGTGACATCATATCCACTATTTAAATTAGCCGGTTTTTAATGTGAAAGTTCTAAATTATTAACTTTCCTCCCCCAAAATGATATTCGATGACAAAAATAATATCTGTGATGTGCTATTAACAATTCTTTTGGGAAAAAAAGCTGTAGTAATGTGATAGAACATAATAATTAAGCTGTCAGAGAATACACAACTCTATTGTTGCAGAGCTGTCTAGATCACTGGGTTTCCGTTTCAGGGAAGGTTCATCAGAATAGAACAAATATTTTTTATTATTATGTGGAAGGTGCTATTACAGAAAACATTTCAAAAAAGTTAACCTATACAGCACAGGAAAAAGAATAGTACTGCTTTTAATGAGAATTTGAGAATTAAAATAGAATGCTCAATAGACATACACAGCATAATGCAAGTAGCCCTCAATTTACAACCACAATTGGATTACAATTCAATGCAGTCATAAAATGTGGTGTCACCTGACCACATCCAATGGCAAACTCAAGGGTCACCCCAAATTTCATTGGTTGTTAGCTGAGGACATACCCTGATCCAAGTCATTCCAGCCCTGAGCCTTGCTTCTTCCAAGGTAAGGGACTGACTCTCCTTCATTTCCCACTAAGGACTGTTCTCACAAATCTCTTTCCTTTTGGCCTTGTTGCATCTTGCCTTGCAGGGCAGCAAATAATTCAAAAATTGTGTGACTGTGGAACTACTTGTCACATTGCAGCTAAAGGCTTCTGAACATGCCACGACTCTGAGGCTGCAGAAAGACCTTGAACTGGATTGCAGTACAAAGCCACAGCTGCCCCTGGAATCCTTAATCATACCATCCTGGCAGGGGTGGATTCCTCTTACATGCTGCTACCGGTGCGCTGCACAAGTAACATGAAGATTGCGTAGAAAGCAAAAAAGATCAAAAATTCAAGAAAAAAGTTGGAGGGACCTGAAGGACTGGCACAAGAGCGGTCACACACAAATTCACAATCTGGCAGCTGCTCCCAGTGTACTACTGCACCAGTAGCAACCCACCACAGCATCCTGGTCTACCACATCACAAAATCTGTAGTGTTACTCAAAACCACAACATCTGGGAAGCCCCAGTTGTTCTTGCCCAGTCACAATCACCTGTCCTATTCTGCTCTGAAAAGTCCTTAATACCCTACAAGAAGTCCTTTGCCATCCATTGTCTCAGCTGACCCCCCTCAACTTCCTTCAGTTGCTACTGACAAGGTATTCCTGCTGTGGTCCTTCATGAGGCAGTTTCTGGCCATGTTAATCCATTTTCCCCATGTTTTGTGAGAAAACTGCCATGTTCAGACTTGGAAAGAAAGCCAAGCCAGGCATTCTTTATCCATAGCTGGAGGAAGACAAAAGAAAAAGTGTGCTACAGTGCCAGGAAACATGGATTGAGGAGGCCAAAAGGGCATCGATGGGGGAAGATCTATGGTTGAGGAAAGTTGAAGTGTCTCTGCACTCATAAGTATGGTGGCCTGCCAAGCATTCATGACCATGGGGTTACTGCAATGGATTTAACCTTAGACACAGACTGCAAGTTACTTCGTTCAGTTTTGTAGTAACTTCAGTCATCAAATGAATGGTCGTAAATCAAAACCAACCTACAAGGGTCGCCCAGAAAGTAATGCACCACATTTTTTTCAACAATTATTTATTGAATACAATGACACTTACACACAAGAAAGAGTGATGTTTCTTCTACACCCCTTATTTTTCCAAGTAATATCCATCCCATTACATGTCCTTCCTCCAGTTAGACAGTACCACTCCTTGTTCTCCTTGTTTCTGCAATGTGCAAATCACCTCTTTGTCATTCTCAAATTGCCCAAACAAGTGGAAGTCTGAGGGAGCTAAGTCAGAGCTGTAGAGTGGATGGGGTAACACTGTCCAACCCTGTTTAGTGATGTGTTCTGAAGTCCTCAAACTTGTGTGAGACTGAGCATTATCATGTTGAATCAAACATTCACCTGGGTTGTTATGGCGCCGAGGTTGCTGGAAGCGTTTCTTGAGTTTGGTTAATGTCTTTACATAACCTTCAGGATTAATGATGCTGCCTCTTGGTATCACATCAATGAGTATGACACCATCACAGCCCCAAAACACAGTGATCATGACCTTACTGAAGAAAGCAGTTGCTTTGAATTCTTTCCTCTGCAGAGATTGAGGATGATACCATTCCATTGACTGTTGCTTTGTTTCCGGCTCAACATTTTTTGAAGATGGGAACTACATCAGTTCTTTTCCAGTCCTCTGGCAGTTCCCTAGTGCTCCAAGATCTTGTGAAAGATATAGTACAGTAGTTTTGAGATCTCGTATATCAGTTCCTTTAGAACCTTGGGGTATAATCCATCTGGTCCTGGTAATTTGAATTTGTCTAGGGTAGACAAATGTTTCCTTACTATTTTCTTCCCTATTTTAACTGTGTTCCTAATATGTTTTTTGTGATGCTGGTTTTGACATGTTGGACTGTTTTTTTCCTTTTGTATAAAGACAGATGCAAAAAATGTATTAAGTACCTCTGCTTATCACCTTCTTGCGACTGCAATGGACCAATTGTTTCCTTGACTTTTTTCTTGTTTTTAATATGTCGGAAGGAGCTCTCTTTTTTGTTACTTTTTACTTTTGTTGCAAGCCTTTGTTCATTATGAACCTTAGCTTTCCTCACTTCATCTTTATAGGCTTGGGCTATTTGCTGGTATTCTGCCTTAGTTATTTCCCCTTCTTTTTATACTTGTCTCTTTTGTCTTTCAATTTGTCAGAGAGTTCTTTACGCAGCCGTGATGGTTTCTTTTGTGACCTATTATTTTTCTTCTTCATTGGTATTGAACTAGTCTGGGCTTTTACAATTCACTTTTCAAAATTTCCCAAGCTTCTTGAATTGTTTTGCCCTTGAGGATTATCAATCATGGAATCTTTCCCAAGTTTTCTCTAAGTTTATTGAAATTAGCTCTCTTAAAGTCTCTAGTTTGACTTTGTTCTACTGTTTATGCATAATGTTGAATTCAGGGTTGGGCTGCTGCCCGGACCGGGTGGGGGGAAATCAGTGGGGTAGCGAAAATGAAGCTCCACCCTAGAGCACCCAATTTGCACTGAAAGATGTTGAAATAAAATGCAGGACATCCTGCATAAGCCACACACACAGTGTGGTATTAAAAATTTTGGTAGCCCTTCGCTGGTTGAATTCCAAAATTGCATGATCACGTACCCCCAAGATTCCTATAGCTTCAGTACTTTCTATAATTTCATTTCTGTTAGTGAGAATTAAGTCTAATATGGATAATGCCCTTGTTCCCTTCTCTGTGATGGTAGAGGACAGGAAGGCCTGGAGGAACATTGTGCATGAGGTCATGATAGGTCGCAACAAACAACAATAAAGCTTCATTTCTAAAGCATTGGCAAATTGTTGTTATTTAATACATAAGCAACATTTTAAATGCTTTTTGTTTTTGCTCCCTTTGATCTTTTGACATTTTGACATTTTCTGTAACTGAAGGAAAAATAAAAATTTATAAAAATAATTTATTTGTTATGTTTTGCAAATAACTGGCTGGAATTTTTTAATCTCCTGTAAAGGTTAGGGGATAATGTACAGCATATCTTCTTGTGAGATTATTGGGCATACTTAGAAGCATATACGGTAGATTCTGAGATAAACATGTAGTATCACTAAGAGTCCAACAGTGCTAAAGATGAGAAAACATTTGTCAGCCAACACTAACTGCTGCATTTTAAATCAGGCTTTTACATATGTATGGATCTGAATCAAAATGTGGGAAATATTGAAAAGGTTTTCAACAGAGACATGGAAAAAGTCACTTGTTCTCCTTGTTTCTGCAATGTGCTTTGGCTGCTTTTAGGTCTCACACTTACCGTATGACAAGGTATGCCTGAAAGCACAAATCAATTAAATTCTAGAGATTGAACTTCTCATGCTTTCTAAGTAAAAAATAGAGTAAATCAAAGGCAGCTTGTGAGGCAGTCCATGTGTCAGTGATGAACAAATTAAAGGAACAAGTATGCCACAGATTTCAGTATGTTTTGAAGTGCTTAGAAGGATGTTTTCAAAGAACAGCATCATAAACATACCAATCCTGCAACTCGCATGAGAATCAAACATGATGACATTTTAACTCATTGTCTTCTAACACTCATTGTCTTCTAACACTAATAATCATACAGAAGGACTCCTAGCAGTGGGGGAAAATTGAATTTGAGAAGTCTAGCTTTTTAGTTCTATTAAAATCTTCAGGGAGGTCAAAAACTTTAAATTCCATTCAAAAGCAAGGTTTCTGCCAGTAAGAATAGCAAAGATTAGTACAGGGAACACCAAATTCATAGCGTTACATTGCTGTCACATGACAAAACACAACTTTCCCCCCTTTTCTAAACCAGGGGTGGGCATGGCCAGCACATTTATTTATTTATTTATTTGTTTGTTTGTTTGTTTGTTTGTTTGTTTGTTTGTTTGTTTATTTGTTTATTTGTTTATTTGTTTATTTGTTTATTTGTTTATTTGTTTATTTGTTTATTTGTTTATTTGTTTATTTGTTTATTTGTTTATTTGTTTATTTGTTTATTTGTTTATTTGTTTATTTGTTTATTTGTTTATTTGTTTATTTGTTTATTTGTTTATTTGTTTATTTGTTTATTTGTTTATTTGTTTATTTGTTTATTTGTTTATTTGTTTATTTGTTTATTTGTTTATTTGTTTATTTGTTTATTTGTTGGATTTGTATGCCGCCCCTCTCCGTGGAGTCGGACACATCTGGCCCAGGGGCTGTGAGTTTGAAACCCCTGAATTAGTAGCTCCTTACAGATCGCAGCTGGGGAATCAGGTGCTATTCTCTGCTTTATGCATGGCCGGTGGTTCTTACCGCTGGCCAAAGGTTATGCCCCAAGCCGGGAAAATGTGGTGTCTTCAAGGCACAGCCGGGTACATGGATAAATTGAAAATTCAAGGCTGTTATTGAATTATTCAAATAATAGTAACTTGGAGGGTATAATTAATCCTTTACATTAAGAATCAAGGGGCAGTTAGAAGGACCCTAAAGTTAGGCCCAAGGATGAGCAGGCTGTAATTAAGGGGGACATTTTATTTGACTAGGCCTCTCTATTTTAGGGTCAGAGGCCATTTGTCTTATCAACTGTAACCCATTTGGTTAATCAGTCAATACATTAGGATTATTTGTCCTGATTTATTAACATTGACTCAATAAGATTGTGGGGTTTCATTTAAAGTAAAATTAGCATTAATTAACTGAGGGGTGTAGTTTAATTAAGCCATTATTAACCCGTGTATTTGTGGATGTATATGTGTATGCGCATATATGAGCAGGCAGGCAGGTATAGGTGGATATGCATAGGTATGTATTCACTTGTGTATAGTTTTACTGTGTGCATGTACACATGTATAGTCACACAATGTATATAATGATAATCATTAATGATACTTGTGAGGAGGTATGGTTCTGTGTATGTTTATATGTTCGTGCATTTGTGTACATGTATGGGTACATGGGTGCATATGTATATATACTGTAGCATAGAATCAACAGTCCTGAATGGAGTTTAACTACCCATTTTGGCCTATATTTCTAATTTGAAGTACAGCAATTGGCTTTATACCTACCTGCTAGATGAATGAGATATGCCTTGATTGGCAATCTATGGCTTCATTGGCAATACATGTACATATAGGCCACTTGATAATGGTGGAACAATTTAGTTTGTTTCTTATACTTGCTTCTATGGATGAGAGCTTTGCATAGGGCATTACTTATAAGGGACTGGGCTTCGAGGCCATTGCATGGTCCCTGACCCTTAACCCCTTTTAGAAATAGCAAATATTAGATAGCCAATGAATAAGCAATATAAAGGAAATGATACAATAAATAGCAACCATAGGATATTTGTTTAACAATGCCTTTTAGGAGAATATACACATTTTGTTTCTCTGGCCCATCTAGCCAATGGAAAGGTACCTGTTTGTTGCTTTGGAGAAAGTGATCAACATGTGACGCTTAGTCTGTGGTATCCCATGTTGAAGGGATCCACAATTACGAAGGTTCAATCAGTTTGGATCCTTAATTTAAATTGTATTGTGTACTGATCACACTTACTTTTATCGAGTTTTCTGCAGCCTTCGCTGGTCTTTCCCATCACTCTTTCCCTATCTGCCATTACTAATGGTTTATGAATCTGGAAGCTGGAATACCAAGGAAGAGGACGGAAGTCACTCTCGTAATGTTGGTAAGACTGGCAAGAAGGTTAGGTAAGGATCCAGGTATGGTATGGTCCTTCACTACTGTTATGACCTGAGTACTCGTTACTCAATAATGGTTCATTTCAGCACACCTGAAAGGTGTTTGGCATGCACAGCACACCATACTATTAAGGTGCAATTTATAATTTATGCTTTCTGCCGAGAAAATTTACAGGCCGTTTGCATATCCGAGAGCCTGTGGTATAGAAGTCATACTTCTACCTTGCCAGGAGACGTCACAAGTTCATGTGTTCGGAAACTTCAGATCGTGCAGAATGCAGCTGCGAGAGCAATCATGGGCTCTTCTAAATATGCCCATGTCACACCAACACTCTGCAATCTGCATTGGTTGCCGATCAGTTTCCGGTCACAATTCAAAGTGTTGGTTATGACTTACAAAGCCCTTCATGGCACCGGACCAGATTACCTCAGGGACCGCCTTCTGCTGCACGAATCCCAGCGACCAGTTAGGTCCCACAGAGTGGGCCTTCTCTGGGTCCCGTCAACTAAACAATGTTGCTTGGCGGGACCCAGGGGAAGAGCCTTCTCTGTGGCGGCCCCAGCCCTCTGGAACCAACTCCCCCCAGAGATTAGAATTGCCCCCACCCTCCTTGCCTTTCGTAAGCTACTTAAAACTCACCTCTGCCGCCAGGCATGGGGGAATTAAGATTTCTTCTCCCCCTAGGCATGGTATGTTTGTATGTGTGTTTGGTTTTCTATATTAAGGTGTTTTAATTTGCTTTTAGTATTGGATTATTATTGTATATTGTCTATGATTGCTATTAGCCACCCCGAGTTTTCGGAGAGGGGCGGCATATAAATCCAATAAAACTTGAAACTTGAAACTTCATGTCCTGGTGAGGGTATGGCTAGCTGAGACGAGCAGAACAGCTCAAAGTGTATCTTATTAGTCCATCTTCCTTGGAAGGCTTTGAGGAGTGCAACGCTGTGGCTGCTCCAGTTGATGCTGGGGTCCAGTGGTTCAAGTTCACCACTGGCTAAATGTCAACATGGGGAAATCACCCTAACTAGGTATTTCTCCATAGGCCTTAATTGTTAATGTTTCTGAGGTGTATCGGTCATCCCACTAGATTTTACAGATAGTGCTTTCTAGCCGTGTAATGGTGTACACCCAGCTATGGTTTTATATTGTAAGTAACACTAGGCATTCCACCAATTTTCCACGTGTGGAAATAGGAGCGCAGTATTGAAATCATATACACGGAGGGGAGCTATTTGGAACCTTGGCTTTCCGCTAGCCAGCTAGCAAGAAATTCCGAAAAGAAAAAAAAGTGTGTGTGTGTAACATTATTTTAATGAAAGAGTAGCAGATGCTTGGAACAAACTTCCAGCAGACATGGTTGGTAAATCCACAGTAACTGAATTTAAACATGCCTGAGACAAACATGTATCCATCCTAAGATAAAATACAGGAAATAGTATAGGGGCAGACTAGATGGACCATTAGGTCTTTTTCTGCCATCAATCTTCTATGTTTCTACTCCAGGACAGTTCCTTAAAAACATTTAAATCACACTACACTTACTATTTAATATCATTATGTGGTTAAAGGCCTAATTAGATTGGAGCATACTAAGGCTTTTCAACACTGACAGAACTACCCACCTCCCAGGTTTCCCCTTATGGACTAAGAAGCTTATATGGTAGAGGTTATTTTCCCATACAAGGCAAAGGCTGCTAGTTTAATCCCAGGACAACATGGTAGGCAGTAGCTGTCAGCAGGGCTATCCAGATTGATTAGCATAGTTTCCTGGGTAATATTTCTTATCAGGGGATTGCAGTATTTCCCTAGATGGTCTTGCCAACATGATCAAGGTCTTAGTTAACCCTAGGGGTCGGGCACAAAGATGGCTTGGCTCATTCTATGCAGTTTAATTTTCCTCTTTGCCCTGGCGATCATACTGGGTTCGATTTACCCAATGGGTGTGTGTGTGCCAGGAAGCTTCTTGGTCGTATCAGATGATCACCCAGCCATTTTAGGGAGATGGAAGTAGCAATGTGGATATTGTTTATTACACAGTTTCTGGTGCCTTGCTCTTCTTTGGCATTTTTTGCCATTCGTGCCGGCTGCCTCTAACAGTTTAGCCATTAATGTAGGCAATTGTCAACAATTATAAACTTATCAATGGGCATTAATGTAGACAAAGGTCTCCTTGGGTTCGTTGAGTAGGGATCTAGAACCGATACCATAGGTAGAAAGTTGTTCTTAGCCTTCCTCCATTTCACTGAGAGTTTTTGATACCGGCAGCGGCGGTGGCATTAGCCACTAAGGCTATTGCCTTCCTTAGTAGGGCACTCCCTGGGCTCCGGGAACCAAACTTAGTGGGGCCCTGACCATGAGGGATCCATTTTCGGCCTGAAGGGCACCAGCAGTGCTGGGGTTTTTATACACGTTTGTAATACCATCGGCCACGTTGGGTGACGGTCTTGGCCGTGCATCTGACAGCATGCACAAGGTGGCCTTTTCGCTTGATTTAACCTATCTTTCTGTTTTAGGTTGCTGTGTTGGGAGAAGCCCAATTAGCTCCGATGTTGGGCTTTGAATTGCTGTGAATACGGGGATGGCAGACAAAGTCTACCTGGCTTGGCCAAGAGGCTGCGATGGAAGGGCCTGTGGCAATGACTCGGGACCATTTCTGGGTCTTGGCAGTGGTTTGGTCCACTTTTTGTGGATGCCCAAGCATACGTTGATTGGGCTGTACTCCTCAGAGTAGCATGGTGCTACCTGTTTATCCTTGAGAACAGTGGCTATGGCAGGAGAGTGGTTAATAACACTTGGGTTGAATCTAGGGGGGATTAGGACAGCGGCATAATGCATGCTGAGAACAGGATTTCTGCCCGTGATTCTACAGAGCCGACAGCATTTGTTTTCAGAACGAGATCTACCAGGGTGTCTGTGCAGCACCACAGGTCAGGTTGACAGGCCCGGACTCTACTGAGCCAACAGCATTCACCTCTTAGAGAGAGGAATGCCACTTTCTCCTTGGGACCTGCAGAGATGCCTGTGTGAGCTGGTGCAGGTTGATGCGTGCGTCGGGGGGGACAAGATTGAGATCGGACCCCCCTCTGTGGCAGGTTGGGGCAGAAATGGGCAGTGGTAGCAACTGCGCATTCTCCTTTTGGGCATCTTTTCAAAGATGATGGGCCATCTCTCGCCAGGAACTATAGGTTTGGGGATTGGAGAGGAGATGCCCATGAGACTCACCTAATCCAATCTCCTGAAGGGGATTGGAGGGTGAGCTCCTCCCACACGCTTTAAGGGTGTGACTTGGATCCAGGTGAAGATGGCTACCTTCACCTGGTTCAGCAAGGAGTTATGTCCCATAGTTGCCAAGGAATGTTTTTAACGTAATTTTCCACCCCATTAGTTTGATTGGCCTCTGCAGGTCCTTTTGTTTCACTTGTTTATAACATTTTAAAGTTACGTTAATACATTAATTTAAATAAAGTAACTCAATTTAAATTCCAGCTCTTGTCTCTGCCTTGTTACTCCACTTCCGGTGCAACCTTCATGCCATTGGTTTGTTTCATTTCTGCAGTATCACAACAAAGGATTATGGGTTTCTTTTTAAAAACATAAGAACATAAGAAGAGTGGCCCACACAGTTGCCCACCAATTGTACATGGGGATCTTGAGCAGAAAGAGAAGACAAAACCCTCCCTTTTCCTTGACCCACAACAAATGGTACTCCTGCCTGCCTCAACCAACATAGAGGCGGCACATGGACATCAATTTCATTAACCACTGATACACTTGGCATCCATGAATCTGTCTAATCCTGCCTTGAAGCTATCAAGGCTGACAGCTATCACGACCTCTTCTGGAAGTGAATTCCATAAACCAACGATCCTCTGGGTGAAGAAATATTTCCCATTATTTGTTCTCGCTTTTAAAATTTAATTAGCCAAATAGAAGATTAATTGTGACTGGAATATAGAATACAATGTATAAACAATGAGGTAAGTTTATTTATTAATAAGATTTATATGCCACCCCTTTTTGAAGACTTGAAGTTGGTGAGTACAGCAACTTAATACTTTTTTTCTTTTTATATTAAAGCTAGCTAATTTATTTTTGGAGCTCATAATGTGTTAAAATGTTTAAAAAAAATATATATTTTTATAACTTCTTGCTGTATTCTATGATTTCTGCCATAAGTTTTATGCAATGCTATTTCTATAACAACATAATTATCTTGAATCTAAAATTATAGGGAAACTTTTTTGAATTTGTGAAGTGACTACCCATTATGCCCCTTATTATAAAAGATAGGCTCCTATTTCAGAAAGCTGTCCTTTAGATGTAATAATTTGTTTTTTTAGTTTTGCTCATGGATTTACCTTTGTAAAGCAAAATTATATACTTTATATTATGGACAAATTATATGCCTTATATTCTAGACAAATCATCCAGAATGCAGCCACATGAGTGGTTATGGGCCTTCCAAGGCATACCCATATTTCTCCAGCACTCCACGGACTGCATTGGCTGCCGATTGGTTTCTGGACAAAATTCAAAGTGTTGGTTATGACCTATAAAGTCCTACAAGGCATTGGACCAGATTACCTCCGGGACCGCCTTCTGCCGCAGGAATCCCAGCAACCGGTTAGGTCCCACAGAGTTGGTCTTCTCCAGGTCCCATCAACTAGACAGTGTCGTTTGGCGGGACCTAGAGGAAGAGCCTTCTCTGTGGGGGGCAGCCCTCTGAAATCAGCTCCCCCCAGAGATTCGCACTGCCCCCACCCTCATTTTTTAGACATGTATATTGTATATTGTTTTGTTATGTTGTGAGCCACCCTGAGTCCTCGGAGAAGGGCGACATACAAATCCAATTAATAAATAAATAATAAATAAATAAATAACATAATAATAGAGATATTTTTATTTTTAAAAAATTGCTTATGAACCTCTTCAAAATTTGTCCCTTTTTCAGGTTTGTTCTTTTCCCCCCCCAAAGACAGTATGTACTTATGAAGCAACTATGTAAATTATTATTTGCTTTACTTTATGATGAGGTCTCTTATAGTTTGGACTCAGCAAGTTGATGACAGAAAAGAATACGAAAGAATACTCAAGTTTGATAAATAAGGTCACATCTTTATTAACTTATAATAGAGATAAGCAACACAACCAATACATCCACAATAGCTCCCTGACTAATTAAAAAAGATTAGATGGGTATCTAGCAAATTGCAAAGTGAAGTGCTGGCCTCATTTACAACAATGCCTCTGTGCCTCACAAAGGTAGGCTAAAAAAATAAAAATGGGCAGTTGTAATCCTGTGTTTTGTTTAGAATCATGCCATGTTTCATAGAGGAAAGAACCAGTACTAGGCAGAGTTACTGCATTGATCTGTCTTTTGGTAAGGGAGTGTTTGTGACTGGCCCTTCTGTTGATAATTCTCTCTCTCAATGGATTTAATCTTGTGGAGTCCCAACTCACTATAATTACATATACACTTTTCAGAGCGATAGGTTATCTGTTTCTGAGTTATAGTTTCTATAGAGTTCAAAATAACCAAGGAACCACATATTTACTACCAGTGGTGTGACAGTGGGATTATTTATTATACATTATTTTTGTGTTTTTCACTGGTCTTTTTTCTATACATAAAGATTGACTAAGATGTATGGATTTGTATTCAAATCCAGAATTCTATATTCATTATACTGCTTTACAATATTAATCTGACCATGTTTTAAGTTAGACTCTGGAGGGATGGGTCCCTCCCAGTTCAGACTGGATCGTCCAAATCAGTAGCAATCTGCTGGTAATGTCACAATATGGTGTCACGGATCTGGTTCAGTCAGTGTTGGTCAGTGGGTGCTGCCATCTTTTGGGGAAAATGTTTTCTTAATTTTTTTACTGTTTAAGATGTTGTTTTCTCTATTGCTGCTTGAAAAAGGACTCTCCCGCCTACCTCTGGGTTTATACTTACCTTTATTCCTTCACTTGAAGCACAGCTCCTCAGTTCCTCAGCTGTGTTTCGAGCTGATTATAGCTACTGAGCATGTGAACATAACATAAGAAGACCCATGCTGAATCAGGCCAAAGCCCATCGAGTTCAGCATTCTGTGTCACACAGTGGCCCACCAATTGTCCATAGGGATCTTGAGCAGAAAGAGAAGACAAAACCCTCCCTTTCCCTTGACCCCCAACAAATGGTACTCAAGGAAATCCTGCCTGCCTCAACCAACATAGAGGCAGCACATAGACATCCGTTTCAATAACCACCGATACACTTGGCATCCATGAATCTTTCTAATCCTGCCTTGAAGCTATCAAGGCTGACAGCTGTCACGACCTCTTCTGGAAGTGACTTCCATAAACCAACGAAGAAATATTTCCCTTTATTTGTCCTTTCTTTCTTACCTATGAGCTTTAGGGAGTGCCCCCTCATCCTAGTATTGTGTGGTAGAGAAAATATTTTTTCCTCTATCCACCTTTTCTATCCCATGCATGACTTTATACACTTTGATCAAGTCACCCCTTAAATGCCATCTTTCAAGGCTGAAAAGACCAAGGCATTTCAACCTGGTCTCATAAGGGAGGTGCTCCATTTCCTTGATCATACTTGTTGCCCTTTTTTGCACCTTTTCCAGTTCCATTATATCCTTCCTGAGGTGAGGTGACCAGAACTATACACAGTACTCCAAGTGTGGTCTCACCATCGATTTGTACAGAGGCAATACAACACTTACTGACTTATTTTCGATTCCGTTCCTAATCATACCAAGCATGGAATTTACTTTCTTTACTGTGTGGAAGCAGAATTGCATGAGGGATGCATGCGTGTATGCCCACATATCAAGTGCACATGCGTGAAACATTACAATACGAACCAGTGACAAAGGTAAATGGAACCCACCCCTGAGACTGCCTCCATTGAGCAAAGCAAATCCTGAAGAATTGCTGTAACTGCAGTTTGTGGCCTTCAGTAGATTTTAATAGATCATTTAGATCCTAAAGTTTTATTAGGTGGAAATCACTGATGTATGCTTTAGAAACTGATTGTGAATATCATTGTTTTCTCTTTGAGAAGATCACAATGTTTTTTAATTCACCAGACATTAAAAGTGTTGAGATTTTTTTTACAAAAGCAGAAAGAAAATTATATTAAGGAAATTGGGAGTTCTCAAGAATTGATGCTAGCAGGCACAATTTTGTTAGTTGGAATAGTTGCAATCTTTCAGCAATTCTGTACCATGTCTCACTGGGAAAAACAAATAACAGAAATGGAACAAGAGCAGATTTAGTAGGGGGGGAAATGTTAAAAAAAAACTCTGGATGTTTATAGGGGTCTAAAAGTAATTATTAAAATGCAAAATTAAGTTGTGATGTACAGACACATGATTATAGAATTGTTTATTTTATTTTATTTTTTGCTCTAGGGCAAGTTTTATAAAATTTCTGTCAGGCAATCTGAGGTCTTTAAGTGATGATCCTGCTCTTTTAATAGATAAAAGAACAAGAAGCATTTAGTTACGATAAGGATTTTGTATTTTAGAATAGCTTTAGGGAAATTCACCAGCTGGCCAATTATTGGTTTGTTATATATATAAAAAAGTCCCACAAAAACTGCAATTTCATTTAGGTCAGCTTAGATGTGATTTTTTTCCCCCTAAAGGAGACGAAGTTAAAATTACTGAGGACTTTTTAAACTTGCTTATTGCTCTCTTTCTTAGAATAGACATGCACTGAGACACAAACAGATGGGCCAGATCTAATTGTCAGATGGGGTCCTAGTGCTTGCTGTCTGTAAATCTGACAAAAATATAAGCCAACATGTATTTATAGTTATTAAACCATGCTTAGCATTGAGACGGTATATAATAAGCAGTGAAAGTTGAAAGTTTTTAAAAAGTTAGTCATTAAGTTTAATTCTATAATTTCTTCCACAGATACATGATTCACATTTATACCTATGATTTCAATTAAAAGATTCTCATTAATATTTTCCAATATATGTACTTTCTCTATTGTCCCCTAAACGGCTGAATTTAAACACTTTCATAATTGTAGGGCTCAAGATAGACAATTAAATCAATATTATAATTGTAGAGAATGCCTATTAGATTGCAGTTAATGCAGGAATGGGTGTGTAAGTTTTGATAAGAACTTTGGAACCTCATGGGATCCATGCCCAATGAATATTTATACCTGCCACTTAGTAATGATAATACAGTATGAGGTGCTTTTCACTTGGGAATTCAAATTGCCATTTTAGAATCCATCAGCTATTAAAACTCCTGAATAGGAAATAGTCAGGAAATATAATTGTTAGTTTCACTTCAACACAAACTACACAAATCTGAAAATTTTTAACTAAACAGTTTCTGAGCTCTTTAAGAATTAACAACAACAACAACAACAATAATAATAATATAATAACATCCAGAGGACCAGAAAAATTTTGAAGAGCAAACTGAATGGTGGCAACACTATCAAGGCTATAAATACATGGGCCATACCTGTCATTAGATACACAGCTGGCATAGTGAACTGGACTCAAGCAGAGCTGGACAACCTGGACAGGAAAACCAGAAAATTAATGATCTATCATGCACTACACACCTGCAGTGATGTTGACAGGCTGTATTTACCAAGGAAAATAGGTGGCAGTGGAATTTGCAAGTGAAGCAGACAGTGGAAGAAGAGAAGCATGCATTAGCTCAGTGTTTTTCAACCAGTGTGCTGTGGCACACTAGTGTGCCGCGAGACATGGTCAAGTGTGCCGTGAAGAAGGAAGCTCAGGTTCCAGTTTTGCAACTTTTTGCTGAGAGCAAGAGAGAGAGAGAGAGAGAAAGAAAGAAAGAGTGCAAGAGAAAAAAGCAAGAGAGAGAGAGAAAAGGAGAGGAAGGGGGGAGAGAGAAATGAGCAAAAAGGGGAGGAAAAAAGAGAAATGAGAAAATGATTGAGGCAGAGAATGAGAGGAAAGAGAGAGAAATAAAAGAGAGAGAGAAGTGACTCTTGATTTAAAGCATATGATAAAAAGCACCCAAAGAATAAGAGAGAAAAAAAACCCAGCCCTCACTTGGTTTTGGAAATGGTTGAAGAGTGTATATACACACACACACACACACACACACACAAGGGGGGGAGGAGACAGGGATGGAAAAAGAGAGTGTCTTAGAGCGTCATTTTGTGTCATTTTGGTTGGTGGTGTGCCCCAGGATTTTGTACATGTAAAAAATGTGCCGCGGCTCAAAAAAGGTTGAAAATCACTGCATTAGCTGACTATGTGAAGGAGAGCAAAGAGTCAGCGTTGATGGAAGTCAACAATAGGAAACTTCTCAAGGTGAAGCAAACTAAGGATCAGTACAGAAAAACTGTAACTCAATGTCGTATGGACAGTTGGCGGAACAAAGCATTGCATGGCCAGTTCTTGGAGAAGATTGAAGGCAAAATAGATAAAGAAAAGACCTGGTCATGGCTTACAAGTGGAACACTCAAAAAGGAGACAGAAGGATTAATACTGGCGGCACAAGAACAGGCCATTAGAACAAATTATGTCAAAGCAGAATTGAAAAATCAACAGATAATCCAAAGTGCAGACTCTGTAAAGAAACAGATGAAACAATCGATCACATACTCAGCTGCTGCAAAAAGACTGACTACAAGCATAGACATGATGCTGTGGCACAGATGATCCACTGGAACTTGTGCCGGAACTACCATTTACCAGTGGCAAAGAACTGGTAGGATCATAAGCCCCAAAAAGTGGTTGAAAATGAGCAAGCAAAACTACTGTGGGACTTCTGACTTTAGACTGACCGAATTCTGAAGCATAATACACCAGACATCCTGATTGTGGAGAAAAAGAAAGTATGGATCATCAACATTGCAATCCCAGGGGACAGCAGAATTGAGGAGAAGCAGCTAGAAAAATTAGTGAAATACGAAGATCTAAAAATCTCTGTGTAAGCGAGATTTTGCCAATATTTTGCTTTTGAGCATGCACAAAAGCAAAAAAAATTGCCAAAATCTTCTCGCAATCACATCCCTCATGAAATTTCATTGTTTTTTTGCTGGTTTTGCATGTGCAGAAACAAAAACGTGCTGGGACATGGAGGTGTGCAAGCAACAGAACTGAAGTTGCACACGCATGTACCACTAGCATCAGTAATGACAATCCGCCCCTGTCTATAATCAACCACAGTCCCAAAACAACCACAGTCCTAGCATTTGAGATGTATTTTGGGTGTAGAAACAAACACATCAGCTACAGCAGTTAGAACTGAATTGGGAATTTATACAATTCATGCAGTATCCAAAATTAGAACCCCTCTAAATGTATGTTAGTGCCACTGTGGAAATTAATTCCATAAGTTAATTATGCATCATGTGGCTTACAACTTACATTCATAAAAGATAGTCAATAAGTTACAAAGATAGTGTAAAGTGTTAGATACTCTATGCTACCCTAAAGTTTGAAATATGCGAATAACATATAATTAAAATAATCAATTTAAACCATGGAATGTATCTATTTGTAGCTCTGTGCGACAATGGAGGTATGTATAATTTGTTAGAACTTATTGGAGCATTAATGATCAACTAAAAATAATGTCAAGAATAATTAGCATTGCTGCTTTTTGAATAGTTTTAATCTGGGGAAACATTTCAAAGTGTTGGTTATGACCTTTAAAGCCCTTCATGGCACTGGACCAGAATAACTCCGAGACCGCCTTCTGCCGCACGAATCCCAGCGACCGATTAGGTCCCACAGAGTGGGCCTTCTCCGGGTCCCGTCAACTAAACAATGTCATTTGGCGGGCCCCAGGGGAAGAGCCTTCTCTGTGGCGGCCCCGATTCTCTGGAACCAACTCCCCCCGGAGATTAGAACTGCCCCTACTCTCCCTGCCTTCCGTAAAATCCTTAAAACCCACCTCTGCCGTCAGGCATGGGGGAACTGAAACATCTCCCCCGGGCATGTTCAATTTATACATGGTATGTTTGTGTGTGTGTTTGTTAGTAAATGGGGTTCTTTTTAAATCTTCTTAAATATTTTAAATTATTTGGATTTGTTATGATTGCTGTATTTTTGTTGTGAGCCGCCCCGAGTCTGCGGAGAGGGGCGGCATACAAATCTAAATAATAAATAAATAAATAAAATAAATTAAGAGTAAAATTACTCTTCTCACATAACTCTGTTGTAATGTATTACACATTTCTCACTCAAGACAAATGACCGGCCTCAAGTTAAAATACATGGACACATTATTATTAGAATATTCATGAGCTGAGAGAGCCAATGGTAACAAAATCAGCAATAAACAGGAATAGCAACTAGGTCAGCCAATCGGATCTAAACACATCTGCGCAGAGAATCGAAACTGAAGCTTGAAGGCTGGGCTGGGTGTGGCTCAGCCAAATCTTTCTCTGCTGAAATGAAACTAACTGTTGACTCCTGCCTATAACTGCTATAATGTTGACCAAAAATCTATGTTGGCATTGTATATATATATATCCTTGTATATAAAGAAGTTTCTTATTGAAATCAATCCTGCTGCATCAGTCTGCCTGTGCGAGCTTTCTGGATTTAATTTTCTGTAACAAACTCTGATAGGTTATAGGTCCAGAGCACTCAGAAGGCTGCATTATATTTTAAGCTGAAGAGACTGAAGAGAACAAGGCAGAGGCAAAGCTGAAGGGTGGTTTCTATTGAATGTAAGGAAAGTTCTGTGCTTCATTTGGGGCAGAAGAACTATATAATTTGGGCTGCAAAGATGGATTGTTTTCTGAAGGCTAAGGAGCTGTGGAATATTGTTATTAATGCACCCAAGGCACCTTTAGCAATCATGAAGATCTAGCTGTTTAGAGAAGGTTCTGGTACAGGGGAAGGTAGAAGAGAAGAAAAAATGGAGAGTTAAATGGAGTTATAGTATAGATGATGTATCATTTGAAGACCCGAAGGGCCATGTTACGGTCAGATCATCTTGGATAAAATCTATGTGGTTGCTAAGAGATGACACTGAGTTGATGGCACATAATCAGTCAATCAGTATAGTACTGTGATACTGTATACAGGAATACATGTTATTTTTATAGAACCATTTCAAGAGAAATTTCATTTTGTTGCAGTTACCTTGGAAGTAATTATTAGTTTTGATTAGCTTTTCTTTTTCCAGCTTTAGGATGGTGAGCTATTTTAATCTACAACTTCTTTAACTGATAGAAAACTTTTTCCTCTTCAGATATTTAATTTATTTTCTTGCACATTCTTGCGCAATGTTGAGTAGTCCCCTAAAATTGTGGTTTTCCTAGTTCTTAATATTAATGTGCAAGCATCCTGATCCTGGGAATACAATTAACAAAGGTTGAGATTTAATGCATTTTTAATAAAGTAAATAATATGCCTTCTGATTAAACTCTGATATATTATTATTTGTTATTATTATTTAATTACAAAATAATGTTTTTAAAATAATTTTATTATGTTGCACAATTCATTCATAATGTATAAATTATTCAATGCCATGTTTTCACTGTTTAGCCTACAACTATCACCTCATCTCATATTCCAGCAAAATCAAAATGATTTTTGCCACTTTTTTCAATCTCAAGCCAGTGGTTAGCGTCGTCAGCTTGCTAAGGCAATCTAGCATAAAAAGAATTTTTTAAAAATTATTTTCTACATATAAATAAATAATCAGTTATTGACACATGACAAGTAATACAACTCTCTGTTCTACACTATTCATTTTTTTAGGATGTCTGTCAAAAGTCTGTCAAGAAATGACAGTTTCTATCTCCCATTAGGCCACTACATTTAATTCCAACATATTCAAACTGAATCTGAATGATTCTTTGAAAATATGCTAAAAGAAGTTATTTCATATATGCTGGAAAATGGTCCATGACCTTTGAGGTCTTTTCTGCTTTTAATTTGTAGATTGCCATAATATTCCCCTGTTTTATATTTCTGAAGGACTCTTATGCCTGATGTACTAGAATTTTTAACAACCATTCAAAAATTAAATTATCCTCTTCTTCCTTCCCACAGCTTCTGACATTAATACTTTTTATCACTTTTCATATTTTATCACATTTTTAGCTGTTGCTATTCTGACCATTTTAAGCAGCATTCCCTGTGACATCCAGCTGCTCCTGACCTTGCCTGCCTTTAGACAGCCATTAAAGGCCTTTCCCTCCCCCAACCCTGCGAGTGATATGATGCATTGGATGAGTTATTGTCCCAGCACTTTATGTTTTTACGTAGCTCTTTTGGTTTCTGATTTTTCAGGTCATTGCATTACATGGTTTTAAGGCATTAATTATTGTTTTTAATGGTTTGCACCAATTTGAGGTCTGCCCCCAAAAGGGAGTTGTATAAATTAAACAAGCAAGCAATCAAATAAAGATCAAAAACTTAGAAGCTGAAATATACAGTACACCCTAACTTATCAGTTTGTGAATACAGATGAAAGGCAACCTGACAGATGTGACATGAATAATATTGGCTTGGCCTTCCATAGACCTTTTTTTAATATTGGAGAAGACAGCATGGGGTTGGTGTTCTACAAAATACAACAACAATAAAACAGATTGAATATATCATGTAGTTATTTTAATTTTTAGTTTTACAAAACTATTTTGGATCACGAAAATATTGTTAAAAATGTATGGCTGTTCAATAATTTGTTCACAATCTATTTAACATCATAGTTAATTAAGACTGATTTCCTACAATTCCTTTATATATTTCATGTAGTTAAGGACTGTTTGACATTAGCATTGAGAGTTTCACTATTTTAACTTCAAGGTTCTATTGATGAATAGCCTAGTTCAGTGATGGCAAACCTTTTTTTCCTCAGGTGCTGAAAGGGTGTGCATCTGTGTTATCATGCAGGCATGAGTGCCCATACCTATAATTCAATGCCTGGGGAAAGCGAAAACAGCTTCCTCTGTCCCCTGGAGACCCTCTGTAGGTTGGAAATGGCCTGTTTCCCAATTTCTGGTGGGGCCAATAGTTTCATTTTTCACCCTCCCAGCTCCAAAGGCTTCTCTGGAGCTGGGAGGAGGGTAAAATGCCCTCCTCACCCCCCCCCGGAAGCTCTCTGGAAGCCAAAAATGCCATCCCAGAGCTTTTTGGCTTCCAGAAAGCTGGCCGGCACACACCTGCATGTTGGAACTGAGCTAGGGCAATGGCTCATGTGCCAACAGATATAGTTCTGCATGCCACCTGTGCCATAGGTTCGCCGTCGCTGGCCTAGTTAGTTTAATTGAATGTATAAAATCAACTCAATCTCTTTGTAAATGAATTAATATTGCTTTTTAGTTTTTTTAACAGTTTTTGAAAGACCTTCAAAAGTTGGATCCATATTACACATTGTAGTTTCTCCTGGATTATCTTCCATATGCAAACAACCCTAAAAGGACATCTTCTTAACAGTACACACAAGGAATGAAAATGCTTTCTTTTGCTGAAGAATAGTTGGGCGATCAAATCAAAATTCTTCCTACTCAAGGAATGGCTAGCCATATGTATAGGAAAACTCAAGAACAGAATAGAAGTTCAATAGCATCCTCTTGCTGATATTTCCTGTAAACTGATACTCAGAAGCATTTACTTTGAAGTTGGAGGCAAGTTGTACATAATAAATAGGATCATGATGAACAACTATTGATAGGTTTATATTACACACTTACCACACACAGAGACAGACACTAATGTACATACTGACAATTTTTTGTTATGTAGGGAGGTA
This sequence comes from Erythrolamprus reginae, assembly GCF_031021105.1. Lineage (NCBI taxonomy): Eukaryota > Metazoa > Chordata > Lepidosauria > Squamata > Dipsadidae > Erythrolamprus > Erythrolamprus reginae. Next base: position 60,121,389 of record NC_091954.1, on the reverse strand, counting down.
GGAAAGGAATATAGGAGCTTCCATAGTCATAACTCCTCAAGAGATATGTTTATATACAATCTTTCTTTTAGTTATTGCAAAATAGTTATAAATACGGTTGAAAATATTATTGTAAATAAGCACACATCACTATAAATGTATATTTATATAAAAATAGCATTGTAATTAGGGCATAACTGCAATTCTTTGGGGAGTTCTTTGAAAATAAATTCCATTTAAAAACCTACTTATGACTACATAGGTTAAACTTGTAGCACAGTAATCTTTTACAAAAGATCATCAGCCAACTGAAATGTCAAATGTAATTTTGCATTAGAACTCTAAGAAATATTTCAGAAAAGTATTGGGTTTTTTTTTTAATCACATGAAGTAGATCAAAGCAAAAGAAAGGAGTATCCAGCCTGGATTTTATTGCTTTTCAAAGTAATTAATTTGCTATATGCTAATCTGTATTAAAATATTTCAGACATTACCATCTTCTTTGTTCACACAAGCAAAAGGAGGTCTAATGAATGATCCTTGTGATACTCCAGCTTGTACAAACCAACACTTCTAAAAGAGAAATCCAGTTCCATTATTCTGCTGTTTTATGTTGCGGCTTCACTGAATTACTTCAGGTATCAAGAGATAGTTCTGTTTATGGTGGCATGACTTCAACAGGAAAGTTTATATTAAATTATTGTAGGACTACAACCATTTTTTTTGTCTCTCTGTGTGTGGGGGTTCTCAGCAAAAACAAGATTTTCTCTGCTTAACAGTTTCCTGTTAATCTTTCATAAATGTTTTCTTTCTAAAGTAACCAGTCTACTGCCTTCAGATGTAAACAATGTTAACCATATTTGTTATTAACAACCTACCATCTTTACAATTGTATTTTTGTTGACTATGCCATTAAATAACATTATTAGGCTGAACTTTCCCTCTTTATTTTGTATATAAATTAGAAAATTGTGTAACAGAGAAGATTACAGGATTTTGCTTCTATGACTTTTAGTAATTGGCACTTTGGTCTTTTTCATGTGTATGCGCCTTTGCACCCATAAAATATGCTTTTTATAGAGCAGGAACCCAAGGTTTTAACAATGCATCTATTCTAAACAGTTGAACTAAAATACCACCCTCCTTCTTTTTCTTTTTGAACAATTCTTTTTACTTCACTTTTTCCCCTTTTCTTTTTTTCTTCCCTCCTCCTAAAGTCTTTTCTTCCAAAAAACTTTTTTTTTCTTCTCTTTCTTTTGTCTTCTATATACAGTTGATATTCCTTCTCTTCTTTCATTTTCTGTCCTCCTTTTACTTGAAAAGGCTAATACTTGTTTTTTCTTCCCTGTGGCACTAAACAATAATATTTCTTTTTTCTCTTCTTCTTTTGAACTTTGTTATGAATTGAATTGTTATTGAATTGGTATAGTCATATTATAAGGGAAACAAAATATATTGAATAGATTTGGAATTTATAGTAATTTCTTTTCCTTTTCACTATATATAAAATTGAAACTAACCTTAAAATTTGAAATAGTGGATTCTAATTTGATAATGTCCCACACCTCAACTTTTGTTAAAACAACAAAGAAACAAACAACACCAACTACTCTATCTCCACAAGTGTCACCGCATTCTTCTCCTTCGCATCAAGTGCTAACCATGTCTACCAAAGACAAAGACAAAGACAAAACAATGCAGTCCAATATTGCAACTATTCATGAGACTTTGAATGCTTTGAAGGACTTTATGGTCAAATCACAAGAAGATGCCACTCAACAAAGAGAGGCCATAAAGGAGGAGGCAACACAACAAAGAGAAGCCATAAAGGAGGAGGCAACACAACAAAGAGAAGCCATAAAAGCTGACTTGGCAGAATTTAAAGTGGAGATGGCTCAAATGAAAGCAGATATGGGCGAGATGAAAGATCAGATAAAGCAGATTCAACAAACTCTTCAAGAAAGTGATGACCGAGTTAAAAAAGTTGAAGAGCAAGCTGACAAAAATGAGAAAAGAATTGAGTATCTTGAAGGGAGAGCTGATGAAAGATACAAAAGATATGATGAATCTATCATCCAGCTGGAGATGCAACGAGCTTCGTACGGACTTCGATTTCAGAATATAAAAGAGGAAAAAGATGAAGACTTAAAAACGACTATGGCGGAAATCATTGGAGGTATACTTCAAGAGGACCCCATGGCTTTACAGAAAGAAATCGATGAAGTATACCGAATTTCGAATAGCTATATCCGTCGACACAACCTCCCAAGAGAGATACATATTAAATTCACAAGAAAGGCGTTGCGAGATGAGATACTTCATTATTCAAGAAACTCCCCGCCTCAACGACATGGAGTAGAAATAAAGATATTAAAACAAGTTCCAAGAAGTGTCAGAGAAAACAGAAGAGATTACCACTTTTTAACCAAAATCTTGATTAAAGAAAATATCACTTACCGTTGGCTTATTCCACAAGGACTTTCTCTGACATGGCGCTCTACAAGGTACAAACTGGAAAACGTAGATCAAGCTATGTTCTTTCTTGAACAGAGTGGTTTGGGCCACTCCGACCATGTAAGTAAGCAACTAGTGGTTCAATTACAACCAGCTCAACAGCAACCAGGGGAAAAATCACTAATTCAGCAAGAAGAAAACCTGGGGGCAACTGCCCAAGTAATAGAGCAGGACCAAGGCTCTAGAAGAGTTCAACCTCAGCGAGAAACCAAAAAACCTATTAAATGACAACGAATAAAGACTTGAAAATCTTTTCCGTAAATGTTAATGGACTTAACGAACCAAGAAAAAGGAAGCAAATTTTTTCCAAAATCAGAAACCAAAATGTTCAGATTGCAATACTACAAGAAGTTCATATTAAAAAAGATAACCAAAAATTACTGTTGAATCCCAAAATTGGAAAAATGTATGCTGCATTAGCAGACCAAAAAAAAAGAGGTGTAGTGATGTATGTCAAGAATTCTATAAATTCCAAACAAATATATAAGGATAAAGAGGGTAGGATATTGATTGTACAAGTAGACATTGAACCCAGACCTCTAGTGGTTGTTTCTATTTATGCCCCCAATGAAGACCAAATGACATTCTATAAAAATTTACACCAAATAATAACAGATTTAGCTATTGATAATCTATTGATAATAGGTGATTTTAATGCTATCGCGAATAGACAATTAGACCACTCAGGAGGGGGAGGTAATAAAAAAAGGGGAAAAGGCAAAAAAACAAGAAGAAACTTGCTACCCAGTACTTTTCAAAAAATGAAAGCGGAACTATTATTAAGCGATATTTGGAGGGAAAGACACCCTCTCAAAAGGCAATTTACCTTTTATTCCAATCCTCACAAAATTTGGACGAGAATTGACATGTTATGGGCACCAAAAACAGTGGCAGAACAAATAAGAGAAGTCGAGATAGACGTTAATACATGGGCCGATCATAATCCAATAGTGGTCTATATGACGATGAATAATAAACAGAACAATTGGCGGATGAACAGGTATATATTAAACGACAAGAAATATAAGGATTGGATTGAAAAGGAATTAAAAATATTTTTTGAAATTAATAAAACATCAGATACTACTCCACAGAACTTATGGGATACAGTTAAAGCGTACATAAGAGGTTTAACAATATCTTATACAGCAAAATACAATAAGGAAAAGAAATTAGAGTATTTACAATTAACAAATGAATTAAAACAATTAGAATCCTTATCGCAGCAACATACTAAGAATAGAGATCTAAAGACAGAAATAAACGTAATTAAACATAAAATTAGAGTTATAGAACAAAACCAACTAACTGAAAAGATTAAAAGAGCAAAGCAACAATATTTTGAATATGCAAATAAACCTGGCAGATGGCTAGCGTATAAACTTAGAAAACAGAGTCAATCAAAATTAATCCAAAAATTAGAAGATAAAGATGGTAAAATAAAATTCGATACAGAAGGTAAGGCAGAAATTGTGTATAATTTTTACAAGGAATTATATGCTAAAGATCATGTCATTGAAGATGAAGTTTTTAATTATTTAGAGGCTTCAAATTTACCACAAATAACAGAAGATCAACAGGCTACCATGGATGGACCAATAACAATGGAGGAACTCCTAATAACAATTAAAAAACAGAAATGCAACAAGGCCACAGGCCCAGATGCCATACCTGCAGAATGGTACAAGATAGATAATGAAACAATAAGAAATCATATGTTAGAAACTTTTAATTTCTGTAGACTTGATGGAAAAATTCCTAAATCTTGGTCAGAATCACTGACAACCTTAATACATAAACAGGGTACAGAACCAGAAAAAATTAAAAATTATAGGCCTATATCACTATTAAATGTAGACTATAAGATTTTTATTGCCATTTATGCAGAGAGACTCAAAGGAGTTATAAATGGAATAATACACCAAGACCAAAATGGGTTTCTTCCAGGGAGACAAATTAAAAATAATATTAGAACTGTAATAAATATACTAGAGTACTATGAACAACACCCAGATAAGATGGCATCTTTAATGTTTTTGGATGCTCAAAAAGCCTTCGACAACGTTAATTGGATATTTATAAAAATGCAATTAAATAAAATGAGATTTGGCCCAAAATTTGTTAATCTAATAGATACCATATATTCAAAACAAATAACGAATATAATATTGAATAACAGTCAATTACCAATACTTGATATAAATAAGGGAGTTCGCCAAGGATGTCCTATATCACCATTGTTATTTATTATGACCCTTGAAACCTTATTAATTAAAATAAGAGCGGACCCCAGAATAAAAGGTTTAACCGTAGGAGATGAAATCTATAAACTCCAGGCCTTTGCAGATGATCTAATGTTTATAATTGAAGAACCGACTACAACAGTTCCTACTTTATTACAAACCATTGAACAATATGGAAACGTAGCAGGTTTAAAGATAAACAAAAACAAAACACATTACTTGACTAAAAATATGAACAAAACACTAGAAACTAAATTAGAAACTATTTCTGGAATAAAGACTGTAAAAAAGGTAAAATATTTAGGAATAAATTTAACAGCGAAAACAATAACATTAAAAAATGATAATTATATGAAATTGTTAGCAGAAATTAAAAAAGACTTAGCAACCTGGAACAATTTGAAAATATCTTTCTTAGGAAGAATTGCAACAATTAAGATGAATATTTTACCCAAGGTCTTATTTCTTTTTCAGACAATACCAATAAACCCAGGGGGTATCTTTTTAAAAACTTTAACCAACTTAGTTAAAAAATTTATATGGCAAGGTAAAAAAGCAAGGATAAAAATGAATTGCTTAGAAGATATCAAAGAAAGAGGAGGATTTGGCCTTCCAAATTGGAAATTATACTATCAGGCCGCCGCACTAACATGGCTTAGAGATTGGATAATCTTAGATAATAAAAGAACACTCGAACTAGAAGGACATGATTTAATGCTTGGATGGCACGCATTTTTATGGTATGATAAGGACAAAAACCATTCATACTTTAAAAGGCATACATTAAGGAAATACTTACTAGAAGTATGGAAAGATATAAAGAAGAATCATTTCTTAAGCATCCCAGATTGGTTAGCCCCCTTAGAAGCAATAACGCATCCAAAGTCTATAAAGGACAAGAAAATGACCCATAGATATAAAGAACTATTAAATGATCAGATGAAGCTTAAATCTAGAATTGAACTACAAGAAGAAGGGATAATAATAGATTGGTGGCACTATGCCCAGATCCGATCTAGATATCAGAAGGATAAAACTCTTTACATTTTTAATAAAAGTAAGAATTCTTTAACTACCTTAATAACCACTAACTCTACAAAAATGATAGGGAAAATATATAAACTACTTATTGCTCATAAAAATATAGAGTTGACTTTAAAAGATACTATGATAAGATGGTGTAGAAATATTGGTAAGGAAATAGATATAGACACATGGGAGAAAGTCTGGATTAATAATTGGAAAATGACTAAATCAGTTTCCTTAAAAGAAAACCAAATCAAAATGTTCTATAGATGGCATCTCCCACCAAATAGGATAGCAAAAATGTTTCCTAAAACATCCCCAATATGTTGGAAATGTAAGAAGGATATAGGAACTTACTATCATCAATGGTGGACATGTAGCAAAGCAAAACTATATTGGAAGATGATTGAAAAAATATTAAAAGAAATAATAAAACAAGATATAGATAATACCCCGGAATTTTATCTATTAGGTGTCACAACCCAGATCTATAAGAAAGAAATTTTTTATTTAATCATACATATATTAACCGCGGCTAGAATAATATATGCGCAAAACTGGAAAGGGGAGGAAATCCCCAAGGAAGAAGAGGTTATAGCTAAGATATTAGATTGCGCTGAAATGGATATGATGACAAGAAGATTAAACGATCAAGAGGATACTAAATTTTATGAAACATGGAATAACGTTTACAAATGGATAGATAAGAAAAAATAAGATATATTTTTAGTGGTTGTTTTTTCTTTCTCTTTATTCTGTATTAGTTTTTATCTAGATGATAACAATAGTAATATTAGTTTAAAAGGATTTTTTGATGATTATGATATAGCTATGTATGTATAAGTATAAACAATATATTAAGATTTTTGAAGTATAATAGTTGAATTTAGTCTTACTGTTTAGATTGAAGGTTTAACACTATTTTATTATAGTAATTAGGATTATATTAAAGGTATCTTTCCTTTCTGGTAACTATGTTATACTAACCTTAATACCCACATTAAGATTTGTAAACTTCAACCCAAACTTATTAATCTTTTCTTTTTTTTTTATAATAGTTAACACATATGTATTCTTTTTCTATATTTGAATTTATACTTTCATAAGAAGCGGGGGAAATACACCCCCACTTTATGTTCATTGTTTGTTTGTATTTGTTTGTCTTTTTATGAAAAATAATAAAAAAATTGAAAAAAAAAATATGCTTTTTATTTTTTAATGAGATGTATGCATGATATGAAAGAGACAACAAAGTTTGATAGGGAAAACTATAAAGCATATAAAGATATTGACAAAATTGAACGGGTCCAAAGACGGGCTACAAGAATGGTGGAAGGTCTTAAGCATAAAACGTATCAGGAAAGACTTAATGAACTCAATCTGTATAGTCTGGAAGACAGAAGGAAAAGGGAGGACATGATAGAAACATTTAAATATGTTAAAGGGTTAAATAAGGTTCAGGAGGAAAGTGTTTTTAATAGGAAAGTGAACACAAGAACAAGGGGACACAATCTGAGGTTAGTTGGGGGAAAGATCAAAAGCAACGTGAGAAAATATTATTTCACTGAAAGAGTAGTAGATCCTTGGACCATGAGGTCTTTTTCTGCCGTCAGTTTTCTATGTTTCTATGTTTCTATCCTGTAAACTAAGAAAAGAAAGTCCATTAGTAAATACTTGAAACTGTTCAAGTATTTACTAACAGTCTTTCTTTTCTTGGTTTACAAACCATCTTCTTTTCTGCCTAAAAGTGCAATGCTGCACTTCTGATATGTAATTAAAACTATATTTTCACTTGAAAAATTGAGCTCTGCTAGGTGCTGAAGGAGGGAATATGATCTCCTTATCGAGGAAATCAAATACAAAACAGATTTAAGTCTCCCTGTTCTCAAAATGGATCAAAAAATATTCCCCTCCAGAATTACTGCTTTTGCTTTAGGAGTGATTCCTAAAGTTCCTTAAAATGCCCTTGCAGCATTTTCAGCAAGCAGAATTGACCCTGATTGGTGAAAGGAGAAGATTCAGTCAGAAGAGTCTGGCCCAGTAAGCCAAATTGTTTTTCTTCACTGGCGTTGTCTCACAAATAGTATGGCTATTATGGTTGATTGAATAGGAAAGTAAGATTACATGGATTGGTTTATCTAAAATATTCCAACGTCCCATTATAATTTCCACTGAGTTTGCTTTTTTTTTGTTTTGCCTTTCACCTTGAAATGTAGTAGGCCCAAGGCATATAAGTTCAAGTTCTGCTTCTGTTCATAGTCACTTAGAAAAGTATCAAAGCTTTCTAATATATGCTGTTTTATTGCTTGTATGCAAATAAAATTGTGTTTATCTTTAATGTGATTTGGTGCCTTAGGTTCTGGGGAACAACATGACACAAGCCAAATCAAAAAAACAAGCTAAGATCTTACAAATAAAAGAGACAAAAGATGCATTGGAAGGTGTGTAATTGATCAACTGTTAAATATAATAGTCCAGTAAATGATGCCTTTAGCCTTCAATACCTGTTTCCTTGCACTCCTCAATTTCTGGAAAAGATAGTTGGCAAGGGAAACTCTGTACTCCATAATTCTTTCTACTCCATTGTTCACACAAGTTTCAGAAAATCAAGCAAAAGAGTTGTCTAGAGTGATGAAAAATGAAATAAAAATATGACTACCTACAAATACCCTGGCTATTAGAATGGCAAAATGGAAATATTTCTCTACCTCACCTTGTTTATGAATATAGCATATAAATATTATTGTTTATGAATATAGAATATAAATCATTTCAAATAAATAAAGGCGTCAGACAGGGGTGTCCATTGTCGCCTCTGGTCTTTGTCCTAACACTTGAAACCCTGTTAAACAAAATTTGTAAAGATAGTGATATTAAGGGAACAAAGGTAAAAAAAGAAGAGTATAAAGTACAGGCTTTTGTGGACGATTTAGTGTATTTTTAGAAGATCCACTAGAAACAGGACAACAATGGATTAGAAAAATAGAAGAATATGGGGAGTCTGCAGGGCTGAAAATCAATAAACAAAAAAAACTAAATTTATGATTAAGAATATGACAACAAAAACAAAAAGAAGAGTTAAAAATTAAATTGGGATTTAAAAACACAAAGAGAGTTAAATACTTAGGGATGTTCATCAATAAAAGAAGATAACTACATAAAACTGATAAACCAAACAAAAATAGATCTAGAAAAATGGGTCAAATTACAACTGTCATTGATAGGAAGAATATCAATTATTAAGATGAGCATACTCCCAAAATTTATTTTCTTATTTCAAACTGTTCCCATAAAATTAGACTCTAAATTTTTTACTGAATTAAACAAAATGACATTCAAATTTATATGGCAAGGGAAGACAACGAGAATTAAAATATCTGATTTACAGGACATTAAGAGCAGAGGCGGCCTTGGATTACCGGACTGGAAGACATATTACAAGGCGGCTTCCTTAACATGGATAAAAGAATGGATTAATCTGAGCAACAAACATAGTTTACAATTAGAGGGACACGATTTGGAGAAAAGCTGGCATGCCTACGTGTGGGACATTGGAGATAAAATACAGAAATACTTTAATAGACATTTAATTAGAGACTCTTTATTAAAAACATGGAAAGAAATTAGACGAAAACATTATTTGAAAATTCCAAATTGGCTGTCAACTATGGAGGCTTTGGCGTATCGAAATACAACTGAAATAACTAAAACAATTAAGTATAAAGAGATTTTAGACCCATCTGGTAAACTAAAAAGCAGAGAAGAATTGGCAACACAAAATATAAATATAGACTGGTGGATCTCTTTACAAATTCAAGCGAGATATAAAAAGGATATAGAAGAGAAAGGTATCGACAGCCAAACCCAACCGCTAAACAAATTATTAAGAGGCCCAGAGGAGAAAATAATATCAAACTTTTATAAATATTTGATAGAGTATGAAAAACCTGAGGAGAAAGTCAAGGGTTCAATGATCGCTTGGGTGAAAAACTTTGGTCACAATATATACCTTGCAGAGTGGGAACAAATTTGGAAGAGAAATGTTAAACTGACTAAATCTACAACCTATAAAGAAAACCAATATAAAATGCTATATCGATGGCATTTACCACCAAAAAGATTGACTAAGATATATCAAAATAATAATTCGGCATGTTGGAAGTGTAAAGAAAAGCAGGGGACCTTCTTCCACCTATGGTGGCTATGTCCCGTAGCAAAAAAATACTGGAGGAAATTAAGAAATTGGGTACAAATAACAGATACAGCAATTTAATTGATGCCAGAAATTTTTTATTAGGTATCATTAGAGGATCATATGTTAAAAGTGTAAGATACTTAATACTACACATTATAACAGCTGCAATAATTGTGTACATGCAAAATATCTGACAATAAGGAAGTAATCAAAAAAATATATGAATGCGCAGAAATGGACAGATTAACTATGGAATTAAATGATCAAAAACACTCTGATTATTATTCAATCTGGACAAAGTGGTACACATGGATACAAAAAAGAAATGTGAATTTACAATAAAAGATGGAATAGTATATCATATGCACAAATGTATAATTGTAGAAAATATTGAGACGAATGTAAATATATGAAGTTGATCCACCTGTAAGCATTAACATCTAAATATTTAAAAAACAAAAAAAAATCAATAAATATATATTAAAAAGTTACATTTTAAAAGAATTGCAATTTTTGTATATTGGTACAGAAATTTATTGTTTGTTTGTTTGTTTGTTTGTTTCAGTTGGAAGGGACCTTGTAGGTTATCTAGTCCAACCCCGAGTCCCTATAACATTTTGGACAAATGGCAGTCCAATTTCCCCTAGAAAGTCCCAAGTGCTAAAGTGCTCACAACCTCCACAGGCAAGCTATTCCACTGGCTGATCTCACCATCAGAAAGCTCCTCCTTATTTCCAGGCTGAATCTCTCTTTGGTCAGCTTCCATCCATTATTCCTAGTCTGCCTTTCTGGTACTTTGGAAAACAGCCTGGCCCTCTCCTTTCTGTGCCAGCCCCTCAAGTACTGGAACACTGCCATCATATCTCCTCTGGTCCTTCTCTTTGCTAGACTAGCCATGCCCAGTTCCTCCAATCTCTCTTTGTATGTTTTAATTTTCAGTTCCCTTATCATCTTGGTTGCTCTCTTCTGCACTTTCTTTAGAGTTTCAATGTCTTTTTTGTAGTGTGGTGACCAAAACTGGATGCAGTACTCTAGGTATAGTGGAACAGAGTTATTATTGAATAACTGAAAACCTTATATCACTAAGACATATCATACTTTAATATTTCCCTGTTTAGAGATACTATATTTTTCATGTAAGGACTAGCATTGGAAGAACTGTTTAGCATATATCTCACTTGTAATGTATCATTTTGTTATAGTTGTTGTATTAGATATGCAAAATATTACTCAGGAACCAAATTCTCTAATGGAGCCCAAGGTCTGATTCTTCTAACAGAATCAAAAGTGGCTTTAAAATCTATAAAAACATTTACTTTTCCATTTAAGGAATATAATATTTTATTGCTTGGAAACAGTGGTGAAATCCAATTTTTTTTACTACTGGTTCTGTGAATGCTGTGTAGCTTAGTGGGCGTGGCGGTATGTCAGGGGAAGGATACTGCAAAATCTACATTCCCAGCCCACTCCAGGGGAAGGATGCTGCAAAATCCCCATTCCATGGGGCCAGCCAGAAGTGGTATTTGCCAGTTCTTCGAACAACTCAAAATTTCCACTTCCAGTTCTCTAGAACCTGCTGGATTTCACCCCTACTTAGAAGGCTAATACAAACAATAAAACAATAAAATAAACAATGAAAAATAAACAATAAAAAAATAGTACAAGTGCACTAGAGTGCCTTCCCTCCCCTGTCCTATTGCTCTCCTATATCTCCTATACCTTTCTTCTATTCTTATATCTCTTCTTCCTCTCTTTCATTGATATGTTCTATTACTATATCTTCTTTTCTATTATTTCTTAGATACATTTTACTATGAGGATCTCCTCTATAACCTTCATCATGTATTTTACTATGTGTATATAGATATATACCCACTAAAACCCTCAATGTGTAGTGGACAAAATAAATAAATAAATAAAATAAATAAATAAACAGATAAATTGTTTATCTGCCTTTTCTAAAAGAACAAAACATTAAAACAATATGTTTTTCAAAGTAAGAAGATGCTTTTCCATTTAAATGCCTTGCATAAAGTTTTCCCAGGTCTGACAGCAAAACTTTAAAACAAGGCTTTTATTAGCAAATCAATATTGTGCAATATTTACTAAACATGTTACTTGTTAAACTGTTTTATTCAAAGCTAAGTTTAGTTTATATTTGAAATTTGCTTTTAGGCCATTTGGACATAAACAAAATTTATTAAATTGAATTGAATTGATTAGCATACAAAATAAATAGTAATGTGAGATATATGATAGATCTGTTTGTCATGATTTCAATCTGAGAATCACCATCCATACACCATTTCAAGTGACAAAATAACAAAATGTCTGCTATGAATATAAAACTTCAAAGATTGTTCTGGATTCATGATCAGAAATTTTTATATTAAAGTTGTGATAAATTTGTCATGTTAATCTTACAATAAATTCAGTCAAAGTGTCATATGCATACAAGCAAATAGATCACTAAGGCAACATCAAAAACAAGCAGGCAGAAGACCTGTCATATAAATCATTCCAGGAAGTTTTGGAGTCCAGAGTTATGGAATGAGAGGTCACAAAAGCTTTTAGTTAAAGAATTTTTACTTAGTTTTCCAAAACCTACAATGTGTGAATAGTTTTCTCTAATTAGGTGTGGCTTTTTTAGCTACGTAATTGTACATATTTCCCAATTTGTGTTATTATGAACAACTATAAGGATAAAATTTGTAGAAAAGACATAAAATTAGTCAATAGTTTCAGATTCCATAGAGTTAATGTTCCTTTTGGAAAAGGAGTAGCTACTTGTGATATTTTTCCCCTACTGAGCCTAGGCCTATAATCTTGTAGTCCTGGAAACACTTAGTATCTGATAATACACCTGCCTTACTACATTATTTTTCCTTTAAAAAGCCTCGCACTTATAAAGCATGTCTCTGCTTTATAAATCTGGCTTTTCTTTATACATATCCCTTTGTTAGTATGATTTGTATGAGTTATTTGCCCTCTCTATTGTCATAAATGAATAAGTTTCTCATAATATGTGATTAAATTATATCAACCTCATTTCTGCAATTATGTTTCTATGTTGAATTCATTTAAAATATGTTGGGGAAATTTGGTCTAAGCATCTGTATTGTCACCTCTATTAACTTGAATGTAATAGTAATCAACAAAGTAGATCATAATCAAAACTTTATTGGAACAGTTCCTTGACACTTTATCTCTACACACATTCTCATCTTTGTAATATTTATATATGTTTGGCATCAGCAAAGTGGCCAAACTGGAAAGATATTTAAAGTGATCACTGATTGGATTTATAATAAGGAACTCAGATTTTAATCATATTTTTCTTTTTGATTTAAGAACGAAGATTATACCACCCTGCATTCCAAGTAGAAACTTATTAGATAAAATATAATTTCTTCCAGGTGACTTTTAAAAATGAATTTTTGGCAGTCAATCTGATTTCAGGCTACTTCAATGAGATTATAATCACTTCAACATTGCAGTATACCTTATCCCTGGCCTGTGAAGATAATTCTAGGAAGAGGACTGCAGTCAATTTTCAGGACTGAAGCTCCTTCTTTTAGAAACATCCAGAAAAATAATTCCTAGGAACTAAATCTGAATTATGAACAAATTTTCTGCTGGAATCAGGCACTAGATTGATGAATATAATTTAAACTATGAATCCATCAGGGGTTAAAATTAAGGCATGGATAATTTTAATAGAACATATCCAGAGCTGCGGAAACAGAAACCAGAAGTAATGGTTAGAAATGAACATAAAGGCAACTTCCAGGTAAAGGAAATACCAGGCCGGTGATTAATCCCCGGCCCCTTTTGCTGCAGGGCCAGGGAGACACGGCTTCCGCCGCGGCCGCCATCTTGTTTTCGGCCGAGATCTCGTGATATTTCGCAAGATCTTGGCCACCTCCTGGGAAAGCTTTGGCCTTCCCAGTGATGTCATCCAGGGCGGAGCCTGCAGCCCTATAAAACGGCTGGACAGGCTCCAGGGCCTCCTTTTCGCCCTGGATGACAAGAGGTGAACACCCACCCGCCTTTCCTATCTTTCAGTGTGCCAGTGGGGGTCACCCCTCGGGGGGCCGAATAGGAATTTTTGGTGGTTGCGGTATTTTCTGCGACTGTTTTTTTGCCTATTCCACACTGCAGTGATGGATACGCGGTTAGGGGGTGCTTCACTCATGTTCAGGCTAATTGGCATACCTTTGGTCATTTGGGTAGGCAGGTTAGGGGCGGAAAACTGGGTGGTGGTTTAGCAACTGCTTGTGTTGGGCATCTTTGGGGATGATTGACAGGTTCTCTCCAAAGGCTTGTGGTGGAAACGACCTGAGCAATTGGGGGGAACCTGTCTTTGGGTCCCGCCCATTGCTTTCTCCTTGTATGGGATAGATGGCAGGACCTCCCACATGCAAGTGCATGGCAGTGAGTCAGGTGAAGGCGTGGCTCCTCACCTGGATCAGCATGGAGCTACGCCCATATGTTGCCCCGGAAGTTTTTATGATGTCATTTTCCGCCCTGGAAGCAATTGTTTGACCCTGCGGGTCCTTGTTTAGGGTTATAGTTAATTTATGCTAATTTATTTAAATAAATTATGCAAATTTAATTAATAAAAATGACCCAGTTTAAATCCAGCTCTTGTGCCCGTGTCGTTACTCCGCCTCTGCTGCAAATGGTAGACTGATGTATTGCTGAAGAGTGGAGATGATGCTGAAGCAGAGAACTGTGACTCTGTGGACCCAGACCAAGTGAAGCTTCTCCAGAGAAGGAGACAGCATAAGGAAACTACAGACATCTTGTGAGTAGAAGGCTGGGAGCTGAAAAAGAAAAATCAAGACTGCAGTCTCAAATGATGCCTGCAAACGACATTGCATCTGTCCAATTGCACTTTCTCAAACATATTTGGATTGTAACTATTTAGAATCTACAGAAATCTTCAGAAATGCATAGTAACTAAAAACTAATAATTAGTGTTCCTGCAACTTGGATCATTTCTAAAGGGAAATTTTAAAAAAATAAGTAAGATGTTTTGAAAATATTCTGCAGTAAAAAGTGTGCTAAATATTTGGATTATGCTATTGAATAGAGCGTAAACATTTATGAGTTAATTTAAACAAATAAAATTAGGGAGGGAGGGCTTCCCTTTGGCTGTTGCTTTCCTTTTTGGTTTTTTTTTTAAATGGCTATTTTTTGAAAGCAGCAGATGGAGGAAAGAGGAAATTACTAACACAATAACAGAAAAGGAGACTACACCAGAGATATTACAAAACATGTTTGAGGAATTGGGAAAGAATATTTAAAGTTCAGGGATGAGTTCAATGATTAAATAAGATCTGACTGAAAGTTTTGCAAAGAATCTGCAGTTCAAATGACTTAAGAAGTTCAATAAGTTTAGATAAAAATAAAAACAGGTCCCCAAAATAACAACCAAAGTTTTTAAGTGCTATAAATAATTCTGATGTCACTTTTTAAAAATATATCTTTTTTATTTTTTAATTTCCTGCACTTTTTCTTTCATCTTTTTTCTTTGCTATCTTTTGTATTTTTCCAAGTTTCTTTTATTCATGTAAAGTTTTCAATAAAAATTATATGGAGAGAAATAAATAAGAAATAAATAAGAAATTATAAATATATTTAAAGTGGCTTCTAAATTTAAAGGACTTTTTTTTTTAAAAAAAGAACCTCATGCTCCTTGGGCTGGGCTGGACTGGGTTGAGCTGTCTTTCTAATGTTTGTTTGACAATTGTCATTATCCCTTTCTATACCTTTTGTGGTTTCAGTGTTCCCATATCTGAAAGAAGGCAATAACATTTCAGGACATGATAGAAAATCCTGCAGCTATTGATTCACAAAATTCCAGTCTCTGAGGATCTACCAGTATCTCATTCTTATAATCTTCCTTAAATTAGCTTATACTTAGAATAAATCTATGCCTTCTGTTTTTTCAATCTGTTTCATTTCTCTTTATTTGCATTTTGGATCATTGCCTCCTTTAGAAAACAGTCAAGTTTGTTAACAAATTTTAAAAAGTAAGAATTAAAAGCTTTTAAACATCTTGTCTGGAATTAAAATTATTTAAATTTACTCCTTCATAATTTATGTGAATATAAATACTGAAAAAGATCCTTAATTTTCTTTGTACCTACATAACGGAAACTAGTTATATATTTATAAATACATAAGAAACAGGTAAAAATGCCTTTTCTAAAAGAAACATATAAAAAGTAAGTCTCTTTACCAGTACTTGGTGTAAACCAAATTTCAGCAAAATTACCTAAATAATCAGAAATTACCTGTGGTATTAACAGGTTCTTTTGGCTTCATGATCAGGGAATCCTCAAAATCATAATATGGAAAATGTTTTGATGGTTTAAGAATTTGGCAAAAAAACACTTGGGATTTGGCTTGAATTCTCCAGCCACAACTAATGTTCTTGCTTTTTACATTAATCATTCCTATGTTTGCTACTACAAAAAAAATGCTATCATGCATTTTTTAAACATAAACATTAGAGTTGTAGAAAGTTACTTTCCAGTTTCAACTGAGTCATTCCATTACAGCAGTGGGTATCTGCTCTAAAGCAACATAGCAAATGGGTGACTATAAATTGGTTCACTTGATCTGGAAGCACTCTGCAAATTATGTGGCTATTCTGCAGCCTCTGCTGTTCTTATACTCATTACATGATGTTGAAACTTCATAGACAATATTGAACATGTTTAAATGGTACAGTGGGTTTTGTGATATTGACATGAGCAGCTGACCAATGAGATTTATTATCTCATTAATCCCATTGAAATTCTGCACTAACCTAGGTAAGTGTTAGGCTAAAACAGACCTTGGCTCAAATGTTTGTTGACATCACCATTTATTTTTTATTTCTTTTTGTTCATACCAAACTGTCAAAGAGTTGGAAAGGAACAGAAAGTAATGCAGACATACACATAATGTTTTTTTGCCAGCTAAAGTGATTTTTATTGTTAAAGTGGCAAAAAATGATTTGTACTTATTTCAACATTTTCAATATTCAATTATTTTATTTCTTTTATGTAATATTTACTCTATGTAATACCCATGTAGTATCTTAATTGGAAACCTAACAATCTAATATACATTCATTTACAAACAGTCCTTGAAGTTCCTTAACTTATTTGTTTTTATACCTACATACTGTAGGTCGTAGACATTGTTGCTGGACTTTGTCATGTTAACACCTTTAGAAAGGAAAACAAATGTCATCTCTTTCAAGCCTTAGTGCAAAGTCGTCTTCTGGATCATTTTTCTACATTCTGTTGTGATTTTGGATCTGGATTTTCTAATGCTATGCCTTTTTTAAAGCGGTATTTAGACCTGTTCCAGTTACTGCATTTACAAAATTTATATTATTCTTCATGGAGAGGAGAGGAGGGGAGGGGAGAAGAGAAGAGACAAGGAGGAAGAGAGGGAGAGAGAGGGAGAGAGAGGGAGACAGAGAGAGACAGAGAGAGACACACACAAACACAGAGAGACAGAGACAGAGAGAACACAAAAATCTTGGCGAAATTTCAACGAAGTCCCACTCATCATCTTCAGGCTGGTGCTTTTGGCTTCATGCTTGGGCAAAGTGTGGTCTGAGCTGCTGTTCCTCTATAAATACTAGTGTGTGTGCGTGAAGTACAACATAGCCAACCAACCCACCTGCAGCAGCTGAGCCACAACATCATACACACACATCAGTATTTATAGAGGGACGGCGGCTCAGACCATACTTTGTTTGCCCTAGCATGAAGCCAAAAGCACCAGTCTGAAGGTGACGAGTGGGACTTCATCAAAATGTTACCAAGATTGTATCAATGTTACACAGGAAAAACCTGAATATGCCAACCTACACAAACACAAACACACACACACACACATATACATATACATGTACGTATATACATAGAGACACACACACACACACACACACACATGCATATGCATATATATATATAATATATATATATAATCACCAGGGTGATTCGACACAAAATATGTAACCCTTCCCTGGTGCAGAGCTGAAGGGATTGGATACTGTAGCCTAGAGCATAATTCTCTGCCTTACAAGGCAAAGGTTGCAGGTTCAAGTCCCAGTGGGTATGGCTAGCTGATGAGGCCAAAATAAGGCCGAAATAGATCTATCCTAGTCTCCCTTAATTTTCAAATTCAGCTTAAACATGTGACATATATATATATATATATATATATATATATATATATATATATATATATATATACACACACACATTAATAATATTATATTACCTTTATAAAGGAAAGTGATTGCATGGGAGACAAAGGAAGTGATACAAAGACATGTTCAAAGCCTCCTTCAAGTCAATCGATATTGACACCACCTCCTGGGAAACCCTGGAACAAGATCGACCAACATAGCGCATGCTGATCAACCAAGGCTGCCAGACATCTGAGGTCAGAAGAACATTCATAGCAGAAGAGAAGCAAGCACTCCGCAAAGCAAGAGCTTCAAATGCTATGACAATGGTGCCCACAAATGTCTCTCCAATTTATAGGCCAAACCAGCCACTTCTGGACACATCACGTAAGCCCACAATCCATTAGATGTCAGGGTCTTTATAATGGACAAACATCACATTTATGTTACAATAAATACTTGATTCAGTGGTGGGATTATTTTTAATGTTATACTCCAGATGATGATTTCAAATATTTTACACATTTAATACTATAGTTCTAAATCATAAATATATTAATATTATTTTTTATTTCCAAATAATGGAGTATCAATAATTTTCAATTAATACTATATAAATTTCATTGTCTCAGAACATTGTAATGCTGTAGTCTTACAAAAACAATATATAGTGTTTCTTGTCATCAAGAAGCACTTCAAAATGATTAACAGTTGAATAAATGTGGGTCGTCCCTTAGTGGGGGATCTGGATCTCCACTATAAGTTGATCATACAGTCATCCCTTCAGTGAAGAGATAGTGTAGCTGCTTCCTCTTTCTTTAGACATTCAACCAAATCTGCACATTTTTCTGGCAAGGAAAAAGATTCAGACAGTTTTTCAGAAGAAAAGAGAGAAAAAAAGAATTGCAGATGCCTGCAAGTGATTCTGTTGGTTCTTTTTAATGGACAAAAAGTAATATTTTCTTCCTACCAGATATCTGAATTATGGATTTGCCAGCCATCTATTTGCTGCCCAATATTATAACGATATATAAAAATATGTGATACAGGGTGTCAAGAATTATGTGTGATGGAACCAGTATGAAGCAATTGCCCATCAATAATTTCTACAAGCATAGGTTTCTCTAATACTCTGTGGGCAATTTAAATTGACATAATGTAGACTCATCTATGAAATTGGCTGTTGCATCAGAGTCAAAGAGAAGTGTATAATCTATTCCTGAGGGGATGCAAGTATTACAGGGATAATAAAATGCACTTGCCTGCTGCTGGCTGACTGAGCTTTTAATTGTCTGAAGTCTTCTGCTGAACTCTTGGGGAGGAAGCTTGCAATGTTTCCCGCATATGACATTCTAGGGTAATTTGGGCTCTTGCCTGACAAATGGCCTCCAGTCCCACAAGTGCAGCACATTGTAACTGAATCTGAGGTTTGGACAGTGGAAATATTTGCTACATATTCTGAAAGTCTATAATAGAAACACAAACCAAGATCTCTCTTCTGTTTCTCTGCTCCTATTTGTATATTTTGCGCATTGAGAAGGGGCTGGGGTGGAGATGAAATCAAATTGCTGGGTTTAAGCATGTCATGCAAACATAGCCACAGCTAAGGTGCATGAGCCCAGTGGTCTTTTCCATGAAATAGATGAAGCAATGCTTGGCATGAAGCGGAAATTTTGCAAGCCTGTGAGAAATTTGCAAGCAGGAAGTGAATATTTGAGACTGAAAAGCATGAAGAACCAGTTTGGCCTGGTTTAGCACTTCCTCCCCAAACCTCCACAGGATAGAAACCAGAAGCTTGGGAGTTCTAGCCTTGCCATAGATACAAAAGGTAGCTTAAACTTGCTTGTGCCAGTCGCTTTCTCCCAGCCCTAAGAAGCAGGCAGTGGGGTTCCAGTTCCGGTGGCTGTGGAAGAGGGAGCAAAGAATGAGTGCTACTGTGAACAATGGGGTTTAACATAAAAGTTAAGTTCTACCAAAGCAATTTCCCCCCTACCTTCTACCTTCACCAGGGGGGGCTTTGTTCCTGTTGCCTGGAAACCCGGCTGGTGTGCCTAACAAGTTTGAATTATCCCGACTAGACCAGATTAAGATCTCTGTTTGTGAGCTGATGTGGTGGAAGATGGTGGGCTGAATAATAGGCTGAACTGACTTGAAAGGCTTAAGAAGACAGTGAGAGACAGTGAGAGAGGGGAGAAGAGGGACCAGAGAACTCTGTAACTGGGCTGCTAAACTGAGCTGGTTGCTGACAACTGGACTGAAAGTGGTGGGTGAGAACGACTGGCGTTTTGGTGCCTTTTGGTGATGGTGGGAGATAGCAGACCCTCAATGAATTGGGAGCCAAAAAGCCAAGGGAGTTAATCTACTAGACCGGCAGGGGAGAGCGGCCAGCAAAGGACTCCTTGATGAAAAATTGTAAAACTGAGTTTGTGACAACGCTACCAAGCCATCCGGTGAGAGTGGTAGGTGGAGGCATTGTTGGAAAACACGAGGAGCATGCTGAATGAAAAAGACCAAGGACTGAGCTGGCAGGTGAGAGTTGACAATGGGAAATAATATTCAGATGTTCCTTGTTGCTGAGTAGGACCCAGGAACACCTTATTTAGAATCCAAAGACAGAAGTGTGAGGACAAATTCCCTCAAAGATGTTAACAACAATTCAATTCAATTCAATTTATTAGATTTGTATGCCGCCCCTCTCCGAAGACTTTACCTATGTGGTCAAAATAGGCAATGCCATATCTAATCCTGCTCCTGTCAACAGTGGTGTTCCCCAAGGCAGTGTCCTAGGACCTACTCTCTTTATACTCTACATAAATGATCTCTGTGACAATATTACAAGCAATTGTGTTCTCTGTGCTAATGATGTTAAGCTATGTAATACCTTTGATAATACTTCTACCCTTTAAAAGGACCTTGACCATGTAGCTGAATGGTCTAACAACTGGTAACTACAAATCTCATCCAGCAAATGCTCTTTCCTACACATTTGTAAAAAGAATCCGAATACTAAATACACACTTGGACAAACTGAATTCGCAGAAGACCCTCACTCAGTCAAAGATCTTGGAGTACTAATTTCTAATGAACTAAGTGCCAGAGCCCACTGCAACAGCATTGCCAAAAAAGCACTGAGTCACAAACTTAATTCTATGCAGCTTTTTCTCTAGAAGCACTGATCTACTAACCAGAGCATACAAAACATTTGTCAGACCAATTCTTGAATACAGCTCACCTGTATGGAATCCACACTGCATAACAGACTTCTGAAGGAATCCAGAAATACTTCACAAGAAAAGTCCTCTACTCCTCACGCAACAAATTACCTTACTCCTCCAGAGTTCAATTATTATGTTTAGAAAATTTACAGCTACGCCGCCTCCGAGCTGATTTAACTGTTGTTCATAAAATCATACATCACAATGTACTCCCTGTTAGCGACTACTTCACCTTTAACAACAACAACACAAGAGCATGCAATAGATACAAACTAAATGTAAATCGCTTCAAACTAGACTGCAGAAAATACGATTTCAGCAATAGAGTGGTCAACGCCTGGAATTCACTACCGGACTCTGTTGTTTCTCCCCCCAATCCCCAAATCTTCAACCTTAGGTTGTCTACAATAGACTTCTCCCCTTTTCTAAGAGGTCTGTAAGGGGCGTACATAAATGCACCTTTGTGCCTAACGTTCCTGTCCTAATGTCTTTTTTATATTTTCTATTTCTACTTTATATTTATATTATGTTAAACATACTACAATACAATACTATATTTGTATGACAAATAAAATAAATAAAATAAATAAATAAAATAACGTCACATTAAGCGAGACTATCATGAATTACTATTAACAAATAGAGAATCCTTGTGTTTACACCCTTTCTTTTTAGACTTTTTGGATTCTGGACTTTTGCTGCTTCAGCTAAATTGACTTTTGCCCCAGGAAATACCAACAGAAAATATATTGACTACATCAGGCAGACAACTTTTAACATCAATCCAGAAGTCATCTTTCTTTTTCTGAATAGGACTTCCTATAATAGAAAGACATTTCTATGAACATTATTCTTCCCCTTTTAGAAGAGACAGGACACTCCCTGGTGGAGGGGAGGGGTGACTTTTTACATCTATGGCTTTAGCATTTTAACTTTGGTTTGAAATTTTAAAAGCACTATTTAACATCTATTTTAACACTTGTAAGCCTTTTTAATTTTTTTAAATTTTTAGTAATTAATTGGGATTTTAAGCTATAATATTTTAGTGGGGAGGGTCTAATGGACAGGATTATTAGGAATGAAATGGATGAGTGGAATATGTTTGAGAGGGGAACATATATTTTATTATTACTGGTCTAAATAATTAAAGGGTTTTTTTTTTAGCGACGGATGAGTGAATATGAATGGATGTCTGGGATGAGTGAAGTAAATGGAAGGGCCAGTTTGCTTGATGCTCTGGAGGTGGGAGGCTTGGAGTAGTCTATCTCTGTGGTGGCAGGGGGCCAGAATATGCTGGTCTTGCTGGGAAGAGGCAGATATGGCGGGAGACATGCCGCAGGCCACTCTCGGGGAACAAGAGCTCCCTGCTTAAAAGTGATCCCTTGTTCTGTCCCCATTTGCTCAGCCCGGGGGACTGATGACGAGCAAAATCTGGGCCCTGGGCTCAGACTGCTGCTACTTAATGCCCAGTCAGTTGTAAATAAATCCCCTCATCCAGGATTTACTCCTGGATAAAGAGGCCAACCTGGCATGTGTGACTGAGACCTGACTGGGCCCAGAGGGAGGGGTCCCTGTCTCTGAAATGTGCTCAGCCATCCGAGGACATGGGTTATACTTCTCCACCTCGTGTCCACTCAGTGAAGCAGGGGAAGTAATATTCTGGTGTCTGGAGGCTGTTAGGGTCTGGATGGGTGCTAACAGACTCAAATTCAATCCAGACAAGGAGTGGCTGTGGGTTCTCCCTCCCAAGGTCACTTCTAATTGTCCATCCATTACCCTGGGGGGAGAGCTTTTGACCCCCTCATAGAGGATCTGCAACTTGGGCATCCTCCCCGATCCACAGCTGACTTTGGAACATCATTTATCAGCTGTGGCAAGGGAGGGCATTTGCCCAGGTTCGCCTGGTACACCAGTTATGGCCCTATCTGGACAGGGAGTCCCTGCTCACAGTCACTCATGCCCTTATCACCTCGAGGTTCAACTACTGCAATGTTCTGTACATGGGGCTACCTTTGAAGAGTGTTCGGAAACTACAAATTGTGCAAAATGCAGCCGCGCGAACAGTCATGGGACTATCCAGACACGTTCACATCTCTTCAACACTCTGCAGTCTGCCCTGGCTGCCAATTGGTTTCCGGACTAAATTCAAAGTGCTGGTTATGGTCTATAAAGCCATACATGGTATGGGACCAGATTATTTACAGGAACGCTTCCTGCCGCATGAATCCCAGCACCCAATTAGGTCTCACAGAGTTGGTCTTCTACAGGTCCCATCAACTAGTCAACGTCACTAGGGGACCTAAGGGAAGAGCCTTCTCTGTGGGGGGCCCACCCTTCTGGAATCAGCTCCCCCCCAGAGATTCATACTGCCCCTACCTCCTCACCTTTTGTAAGAGTCTAAAGACTCACCCATGCCACCAAGCTTGGGGTCATTAGATTTTTCCCCCTGGCTGATGAATGTATAGTGGGTTTGTTGATTGAATGGATATATGTGTATTTTAATTGGCTCCTTAGTTTTTAGATGTAACTTCTAATTTTAATTTATTGGATTTTGTTGTATATTGCCTTTTTTATATGTTGTAAGTCCGAGGCCTTGGAGTCCTCGGAGAGGGGCAGTATATAAATCCAAGCAATTAACAAACAAACAAACAAATAGAGAACAGAACAACAGTCTGAGAAAGCTATCAGGTAAAAGTAGGCTAAGAGAGGCTATAAAACCTCTTTCCCTTATTATTTCAACTGTGTCTCAACTCTTCAAATCACCCATCAATTAACACTTAATGTTGGAATAATTGTTCCAAATTCTCCAGAGTGTCTTTTCTTACCATTTTTCTTGAAACAGACCAATTAGAAAATAATTCCACCCCACTCAGGCATATACCTGGAAATCCAATATGCACCCATATGCTTTGGGGTTTCCTTTTTTTTTCCAGCTTGCAGATCTCCCTATTTTCTGTTCCTTTTCTGCCCGCATTATTAAATGCAGCTCTAAACATTTTAATGAAGTTTTGATGGTTTATCCACCAATGGATCATTGCCTTAAATGAGAGGTATAGTTCATGTGGCCAAATTGTTCTTTCAGCAAAGGCATTCCATATATTGGATTCCACTGGCTAACAAACCATGAAACATTGGATCATGGAAGTCAAAAACTGATTTTGAGGTTCTCCTCTCTATCACAATTTGTTTGGTAGGTTTCTGCAGCATTATACAGACGTCATTTATATAACTACTTGCTGTTCAAGTTGTAACAATGTCTTGGAATGGAAATGCCTGCCGTTACCATGAAGATCTAAAGTAAAGTTCAGTGCTCTCTGAAAAGAAAGTAGTGAGGCTTCATTCCTTTGAAGTAAACCATTTCAATAAATAGACATCACAAGGTTTCCAAAAATGATTTATTTTGTAGATATAGTAACAAAATCATATTTATTTATTTAGAAATGAATGAGGTCATTCATATTAAATACATACGGTAACTCTCTATACTTAACAGTCATCTTCAAGACAAAGAAAATTATTATCAAAGTTAAAATAATCCAATACAAAAAGACTGAAGCAAATTCACACACACACACACACACACACACACACACATACTGGCCCTAATACCTGAAGAAAATCTTGAAGTATAATTTGTATGAAAAGAAGTGGAGATTTACATACTTGGGAAGGGAAGCAGCTACACCTCAGGTAGCAGTAATCCCATCTGATATATATATATATCCCAGGTTCACTAACAGGATTTTACATTCAATTGTGGCTGGAGATTCCTGGATGAATACAGGCACACCTCAACCCCTGCGTCAGAGTCATGGCTGATGTCACAATTGAGAGAACATTTCTGGAGGGACACTCCTTTTCCTTGGCCCTTTCTACACCTAACAAGGCTCTGATCTCTGGACTATGTAACTGCTTCCCTAATTCCTTTTTTTAGTGGCTCATTCTTTCCTTCTCAATAACTGTTCATAATTTCCCTCTTAGAATCACTTAGACTCTCAGAAGACACAGGTGAGATAGGCAATGTAGAAATTGAATGAATGAATGAATGAATGAATGAATGAATGAATGAATGAATGAATGAATTGGTGGGTGAGTGGGTGGGCGGGCGGGCGGGGTGGGTGGGTAGGTGAGTGAGTGACTGAGTGAGTGACTGAGTGACTGGGTGAATGAATGGTGAATTTCACTATACTCACTCTGAGAAGAAATCTGGTATACTTCTATTCTTTCATGATAAACAGGTTAATTGATGTCTATTATTAGACTAAAGAAAATAGGAAGGGAAGTGACATTTTTAAGGCTCACTCACTCATACGCAATAATCCAATTGTTACATAGAGAAATGAAAACCTTCAGTATATTATACCTTAAAAAGTATATTTCCTAGAGACATTTGGTGTTTAAGCAAGAGGATGGGTTAATTGAACTGTCATTGTTCAATGAAAGACATTAGATTGGATTGTGTCCTAAAAGAGCCGGGGTGGCACAGCAGGTAGAGTGCTGTACTGCAGGCCACTGAAGCTGACTGTAGATCTGTAGGTCAGTGGTTCAAATCTCATCACCGGCTCAAAGTTGACTGTCTTCCATCCTTCCGAGGTGGGTAAAATGAGGACCCGGATTGTGGGGGCAATAGGCTGGCTCTGTTAAAAAGTGCTATTGCTAACATGTTGTAAGCCGCCCTGAGTCTAAGGAGAAGGGCAGCATAAAAATTGAATAAATAAATAAATAAATAAATAAATAAATAAATAAATAGATAGATAGATAAATGAAATAGGAACACCTATAGGGCCACAGCCTTCAATTTCTCTGGGAAAAAGTACTTGTATGCTTGAACAGTTAGAACAGGGATTTCAGAGTGGATTTCTTCAAGGGCCAGATCAGCATTGCAGTTCTCTTCCATGGACTGGCAGGGGGGATTTGGCCTGGACTGCCTCCTGAAACAAAAAAACTGGGAATGGAGGGTCAACACACAGCCCACGTGTGGTCCATTTTGGCTAGCAAAATGCTTCAGGGCCCATGCAGACCAAAAAATGGGCCACACAGGGACCTCATGCACCCCCACATGGCCTGTTTTGGCTGGGAAAGTGATTCAGGAGGCCATTCAGGCCAAAAATGGGCCATGTGCTTCCCTCATCCCATTTTGGCTACCAGATGCACTGCAGGCTGTTCCTTTGCTATTTCCATGCTGACCCCACAGGCCAGATTCAAGCACCTTGTGGGCCAAATCTAGCTTGCAGACCTTAAGTTTGACATCCCAGAGTTAGAACATAACTTATTTGTATTTATTTTATTTTTGAAGACCACCCAACTCCAAAGGACTCTGGTTTACAACAAGCTTTTCTGAATTCTTTCTCTCTTGATGAGAATATGAAATCCAGTGGAATGCAACTTCAAAATCCTCTAAGAACTAGATGGAAAAGTAACTTAGAAATACTTTCCAAATTCAGCACTGTTGAAAGTATTACCCTCATTTAAGTAACAAATGTGGAAGGGAATTTTTTAAATAGCAATTTACATCTGACTTAATGAAACCAAACACTTAAGGGACTTCTGGTTGATGTTACAGTAATATTGGACATGAAGAGCAGGTCTCCATGGTTCCATGTCAAGTTCTCCATGTTAGAAAGTTCTGAAAGGAGCTAAAGCTGCCCTGGAGGGGTAGTGAAGAAAAGTGGGTCTCCCTGTAGGTTACAGAAAGTCGCAATTTCTCCTGCCTGTTCAAGGGTTTTTTTCTTCTCACCTTCATGACAAGGAAAAGAGGCAGCCAAAAATGGCTGCTGTAAAGCTGGGACAGCCGAGGCAACAAAGAAAGTGCAGGAGCAATGTAAACAGTGAATGAAACTGGGTGAGATGATTCCTTTTTTACTCAAAACATAACTTTATTCAAAAAATAATAAAAAGAAAAGGGGGGAAATCTGAAAAAGACTCTTAACTATATAATAAAGCAGCAAAGAATTGTATAGAGACAATTCAGAGGATAATCCAGGACTGGAAAGGACCTGGAGATCATATAGTCCAACCCTGGTCCAGCAGGACATTGTTAAAGTGAGTTCCTATCCTTTGATTCTTCCAGTCATATGACTAAATAGTCACACCAACCCAGTCACATGACTCCAGCAAGCGATACTCACCAAGCCATTCACAAAGAACCAGTAGGAAAAAAAATTAGATTTCACCACTGGTTCATATCTTAATTCAAATAGGAGTATTAATACCAGGAGTATTTAAGCTTAATTAATGTAACAAATGTAATTGATATTAGTATTGTTATTTGTATCAAAATGAATGATACCCAGAAGCCACACTGTTCACTGTTGATGTTGATGTATATATAAAAATAACATAAACACACACCCATGCATGCACACACACACACACATAAGAAATCACCCACTTAGGAATCACAGAACTTCAAGTAAAATTACCCATCAGTAACTGGACACTCAGTATACATGGTAGTATCTGTAAGATATAAAATAAGGTAACATTAATTTATTGGCAGAACCACATTTCAATTATAAAAGAAATTTTATTCTCATAATCATAACTAAAAATTGCACCACACTGCTAGCTTTATTCATGTGTCCATAAATGTTTGGATTTCTTCATATTTAATATAAATGATTGTAAACTATTCTGATATGCTCTACAACGAAAAATACATGCGTTCTGTAAATAAATAAATAAATAAATAAATAAATAAATGCTTATTCGGTTAAAATAGTATATGCTCCCCTGCAATCCAGAATTTTCCCAAGGCTGTTCATATAGCATATAGCAAATGATGACAAATGAGTTACATTTCCACTGTAGTGGCCTTTGTAGCCCTCTTTTGTTAGATACATAGATTACGGGAAAGACTATATTTTTGCAATTAGAAAATGAAATATTTAACTATAGACTAATATAGTTCTGCTAAGAAATGCAATACGCTTTTGCTAAACAATTCTTTAAATAAAAGCAAAAAACCATGACGCTCAAGAAAGGAAATTTGCAACATTTAAGTACTTCAAACCCATTTCCTAAATCCTGAATATCTGAAGCCTTACAAAGCTGAGAATGTTATTTGTACAACTGAACTTGCTGCCATAGGAGATTGAGTCAAATTCTGACTACTGAAGCAACATTATATAGAAATCTAATGTCCTTCAGCAGATAAGCTGGTTGAAAAGGCCTCCGATAACTGTTTATAAAAATACATAGCCTATAACTATTAGCAAGGCTGCTGTGGCTTGAAGAATAGACAAAATGATAAATGGATAGTCTTTCTTTGAACAAGGACCAAGGCCTGGCTAATTCTGCTTGTTAACAGCTGAACGTAAGAATGTGAGTGCCAGAAAGGTAAGTGATGAGATCTCAGCACTAATCTGGGGATGAGCAAAGAGAGTGGATTGATACAAAAGGGGACCGGCAGGGGATGGGGCAAACAAATAAAAATTTATAGCCCTGATTTCAATTTAAATCAAACTTACACAAATGCAAAGCTGATATTCTCTCATTAAGCATTAGTCCCACTCAACAATAACAGCTGTTTTGAATTCGACATTTCTGTTGAAAGTGTAAAATTCAGGGAACTCTAATAAGCAACCTTTGGCCAGATGAAATGTAATCTTTACACCAGCATTCCCCAACCTTTTGGGCACCAGGAAATAGTACCATTGGAGAGAAGTTTTTCTACAGACTGGAGGGGCAATGGTTTCACATGCCTGCATCCTTCAGATTGAGCTTCACTTGTTTGCATGGCCCAGTTTATGGCATGTCTCAGTCTAGTCCCAGCCCATAGACTAGAAGCTGAGGACCCCTGCTTTACACAATCCAGTTCACCTTATAGTAAAATCTATTGAATCTGATGAAACTTATTTCTGGGCAATATTATTTTTAATTAGAATTGCAAATGTCTTTCAAAGTATTATATTTGAGTTTTAAATACATTTTATTGCTTTAAAGTAATAGAAAAAAGGATATAAAACCCAAAAATGTATAACATATATAAAACATAAACCACTTCCATTCCTCCTTGCCTACTAACAACCCCATCCTGAAAGGCACTGGTCTCACTCTGACTGCTCCTCCTCATATTCCTCCAAAGTCAATGAAGAGACCTTCGATCTCTGTTGGCTCCAGTTCCAGTTCATCTTCCTCCACAGATTCAAACTCCAATGGGGGCTTTGTTGGTGGGGGTGGTCTTAGAAATTCTTTGATAGTGGTTTTTGCTGTTGGCTTCTTTGGCAGTTTCTTAATTGGATATTGTTTACCCAGCAACACTGACAGGCAAGCTACTAAAGTATAAAATAGCAGTCCTTACTAGCACAGCTGATACTACCTAGTTTGGATAATGAAATGTCTGCAAGAAAACAAGCAAGCTCAGAGAGCACCAAGGACTCTTCTTGTGTGTGTGTGTGTGTGTGTACACACACACATACATACACACATACAGTTAGAAAAATATCACCTTAAGTGTTACTTTTCCGTTGCTGAAATGAAACAGCAATCCTACCAAGAAAAAGAATCCAGTTTGCGTTTATTTGTACTCTTCATTGGGTACATTCTAATTTGTAAACAGGAATACTTAAAAGCTGTATTTCCATATCATTTATTTGCCAGAGCAAGAAGTCAATTATCCAGACAGTCTGCCAGATGCCATTACTCCTGCTTAGATGATATTTCAGTTTAACAGAAGAGACGGTCTGTTCTTCTTTGCTCACATGTTCAGGTGTTACATTCATGCATAGATCTGAACTTAATTACAGAAAAGAACAGAACTTACCTTCCATAAAATTGTAGTGTGATTTGAACCAGTGGGAAAAGTAAAGTTATCACTAAACCAACAGAGCAATCTTAAAAGATAAACTCTAACAGAATCTTCAGTTTCTCATCTTTAGCAGCTAAATTCCACTATGGTTCAGTTCTTGACAAACTAGACATCCAAGATTTCCCACCATCTCTACTTCATGTTTCCTGCCTTGCTTTACAAAGCTGGATAGAATATTATTAAAACAAGCTAGCAAATTTAGGAGGAAGAAAGTATTTAGACTTTCTTTTTTAGATAAATTAGTACACATCTATAATTGGGACCATGACTCGGTGGTTAAGACACTGGGCTTGTCAATTGGAAGGCCAACACTAGACTTGATCACCACTTTGAACCTGAATGTTCAAGACCTGGGTGTCATGCAATTTTTCCTTGCACTAGCTCCTGCAAACATAGAAGTTCAAAACATGCAAATATGAATAGATAGATGCCATTTTGATGGGAAGGTGATAGTGCTGACTCAACGTCCCTTGAAAATGAAATGAGAATTGCCTAGTGGAGTACAATTTGCAGAGACTCTATAGAACAAATTTAATGACAGTCCTGAAAATGGCCTGTTTTATAACTATTTTCAGGAGACAGATAAGGTTGCATGACTGCAGATCAGAACTTTGGGTGATGTTTTTAAGTAAAGAATAAAAACTGCAATTCAGTGAGAACTATGAAGACCTTACTCTTGAAATATTTAATTGCATGGCTGAACTGTGAATTTCTCTAAATTATATATTAAACCTGTATGAGTCATCCCACATTCAATTAAAAAAAATAAGATTTGATGAATAGAATATATAATTTCATCTACGGTCAAATTGATTTTCTTCATGAAGTTTTCATAAGAAAGAATCTGCATCAGAGGTGGATTGCTCCCAGTTTGGACCAGTTCTTAGAACTGGTAGTGGCAGCAGCGGGAGGCTCCACCTACCCACCCAGAATACTTCTGTGCAAACTGGTGGCAAACTAATTAAGAACCCACTATTGATCTGCATCTGTTTCATTTGGGGCAGGAGACATAATGAGATAGAACAGGGACGCAGTCCCAAAACCAGGAGTGAAATCCAGCAGGAGCTGATAAGTTCTGGAAAGTTGGTGGTGGAAATTTTGAGTAGTTCGGAGAATCAGAAAATACCAGCTCTAGCTGGTCCCAGAGTGGGTCGGAATGGAGATTTTGAAATATCCTTCCCCCATGCATGGGTGGGAATGGAGATTTTGCATGGCCACCAAGCCACACCTAACACATCCACCATGCCACCAAGCCACACCCACAGAACTGGTAGTAAAAAAAATTGGACTTCACCACTGCCCAAAACAATACTATTCCTGTCATTCTTAAAAAGGTCAAGTTGTCACTCATATCATCTCAGCATTTTCTACTGTATATTGGAAGTGAAATTACAATATTGTATATTGTTTGTACAACCCAAGAAGCAACAGAGAATTCATCTAATTTACAAAGCACTTCAAAATACTATTAAGGCCTTTGAAGCCATCTATCCACCTCTTTGAAGCACGTCCTTAGTTCAATTCACAAATTTGCTTCAAAAAAGAGATTTGATCAAGGCTTTGTTGAACCAAAACCCTTCTTCAAAACTTTGTGCAGCGTTATCTGGGAATTTATCATTAATAGCCCTTTTGTAATTTCCTGCACAACAAGATTCTGTTTTCAAGCCAGGAAGGCTGTTTACAAGATCTTGCACAACATTCTTTTGTTGTCATTCTAGCTGTCTTAATACAATGAGACCATCTAATCCAGCCCCATTTTGTGAGTATTTTGATCTTATGAGATTTGGGGAGAAAGTTGTACTGCCTCCCATAGCTAAAATCTTATCTTGTTTACCAGGTATATTGCTTTCAGTGTGATGGTTTCTTTTTTTAAAGTTTTCTTCCCAGAGGAAATATACCTTTATTGCCAGGGCCACATATAGACCTTATTAGAAAAAAGCAAATTCTCAGAAGGTAACAAATTCTGTTTGTCAGATGATCTGCTAGCAAGAGTGTTGAATAATCAGTATAAGGTTAGCTAAAATGCACTTGTTTATTACTAGTATTTTCACAAAAAACTCTGTAAAAATCTGTCCATTGTAGGAAGGATAATTTATTATATTATTTTATTTTATTTGGTTGGATTTCTCTGCTGCCCTTCTCTGCAGACTCAGGGTGGCTTACAAAAATAATACATTATTTATCATAATGTATCATTAT
Source organism: Erythrolamprus reginae (assembly GCF_031021105.1). Lineage (NCBI taxonomy): Eukaryota > Metazoa > Chordata > Lepidosauria > Squamata > Dipsadidae > Erythrolamprus > Erythrolamprus reginae. The sequence goes on along the minus strand of NC_091954.1, from coordinate 60,089,009 downwards.
GTGATATGATAATGAAAAGATGTGTTTATTATTAAATCATATAATAATTTTAAGTTTTTCTCATTTGTATCTGTAGATGTTCTTTAATTGTGAAGGCACTTGTCAGATGTGTCTAAAATTAATATGTTTGAACCCTAAATAAGAGTGATATGTTGTTTGTGTTCTAGCTAATGCAAGCAATTTTCCTTTGATCCTTGTCACCTACTTTCTGAATAAATGTATATGATGTAGTTTTGGTTGCCTTCCTATATGCCATTTCTATGGCTAGTTCTGCTTTGGCAGCTATTTTGTATAGTCCTTGCCATTTAGCTTGTAATTGACATTTACAAAGTAATAATACATTATTTTTCCTACCTGTAAGCCTTTGAGTTTGTGAAGGGATGTTGGTAACTTGGATCTCTGCTTCATTTACAGGATACTTCTTTATCCATTTCCTATCCCACCACACCTTTTTTAGTAAAAGGGTGCTTTTGGAAATGAATGAGGTCTTTTATACATGCATGCTAACAAGTGAAATACAATGATATTATTATAGAAGTTAGTGTAGATTGTATGTATAGTCACTGCAGTAACTAAGGTTTGCATATATTGTTAGTTACCAAGCACCTATATAATTATCCATTAACAGAATTCTATCAGAAAGCATTCTAACCGGATTATAATGAAAAGATTTAAACCTCTGGTGTTGTACTTTCTTTAATAATTCAAAACATTTAGCTTTTCCATCCTTCTCTCCATCCACATTTACTTAGCTGTATCTATAGCACAACTTTAGAGTGCTACCAGATGTTCCTGTTGCAATGACTATTATTGTACCAGAATGTATTATTATGTCTCCTTCTTAACACATTCTTGTCTAATTTTCCAGTACCTGCACTATCTGATTTTATTTTTCCAACATATACACTGTGTTTTCCTTTTTACTATTTTTTGTCTATTTCTTCTTGATCATCAGATGCCTCAAGCTTGTTTGCTTGGTTCCTGGCTCATTCGGCCACTTTCTTCTCTGCTTCGTGTCATGTTCAATAACCTCTCACTGCAACAGTATCTCCTGCTGAGCCAAGAAGATCCTCCCCCTTCATTTTTGTCTGCCTGCTCTGCTTTCTCTTTACATTTTATTCCTATGAAGTCTCCAAGCCGAACAGGCAATTCTAAAGAGTATTAAGTTATTTCTTCATTTGCAACTTCCCATATGTACCTAAGTTGTGCATCTCACTATCAGACTAACAAGGACAAAAATCTTGGCTTTTTCACTTTAGAATTCCTTTGTGGCAGAGCAATTTATCCTTCCATCTAATCTAATTATTTAAACTGAGTCAATAAGATTTTCAGAAGCTAGCACCAATTCTATTTTGGGATGAGTTCTCTACTTATATAAAAACTCATATGCCCCATTTATTGCTTAATATCATAAAGAACAAAACAGATCAGTAAAGTGTGAAGTATTAATTTAGTTTTATTAAAAAATTAAGATAGTTAAGTGACTATTCTAAAGTTTTGATGAAGCAATCCAAGACCAAACCAAATCTTAAAATGCTGAAGAATTCCTAGAAATTTATAATTCAGACAAATCAGCCACTTAAAGAAACATAGGGATAAATCACATTTATAAACTATAAGAGACAGAAAAAAGGCAAAGAAAAAAAACAAGAATACATCTTGTCCATCAGCCTAATCCAGATAATCAAGGATTAGCATTAGACAAATCAGCAGAAAACAATATCTTAAGCAAGAAATTGCCAAGGAGAAAACCGCACTTCTACCAAAACACTGGTAGAGAAAGCTCCAATATATAAACAAGGAGTAAACCTTACACTCACCACTGATAATATCCAGGTATTGAAATGCCTACAAGCAAACCATTAAACTCAGAAAAAACCCAGGAGATCAAGAAGCACTCATAACTTTGAGAACATTAGCAAGATATTTGAGCATGTAACATATATGGATTATGCATATATATTTATTTGAATTGCAGTTTTCTCTAGAACAGTACATATTCAGATTGTTGTATATGGCTTTAGTCTATGATTAAGATATTCTTATTTTTACAAGAATTGAACAGAGAAGAGACAATTGTGAAGCCGTTATTATGGCAATTTCTCTAAGTACAGTCAAGATGTTAGTAATACCCAATGTTACTATGTTTTGGTCTCATTGCAGTTAGTTGATCATTTTTAGACTAAACGGTTATACTATTTATTAAAACAATATTCACTAAATAACCATCCTTTATGCATATTTTATATCTTCATTATCTATCTGATAAATTTACAATGTGCTCTGGCACTTAGGTCATTAGATATGAGTACTCCAACATCCTTGACAGAGTGAGGGTTGTCTATAAGGTCATATCCTCCAAGCTTGTATTTTGTGTTTGATTCTTTCTGCCAGTGTCTAAGACAAAGCATTTGTTGGTTGAGATTTGAAGTTGCCAGTTATCAGACCATTGTGATACATGCTTTTGGTCTTTTTGAAGGGTAGAAGTATTGTTGGTGGTGTTGAATAGTTTAACATTGTCAGCAAAGAGAATGCAGTTGCTTGCAATATGATCACAAAAGTCATTTATGTAAAGATTGAATAGTATTGGTTCTAGAACACTGCCTTGAGGGACATCACTGTTGACAGTGGATTTGATAGGGCACTTCATATTTTAAACATTTATTTATTATTTGGATTTCTAGGTTGTCCTTCTCCGTAGACTCAGGGTGGCTTACAAAACAGAAATAAATACAATAGGAACATGTAAGAAACTTAAATATTAAAACAAATCTCAATTTAATCTAAAACCCCCCAATATTTTTTAAAAAAAACAATAATCTACATTCATTCCATTACAATCATACATATGGTCAGAGCAGAGTATCGATGCTCAATGGCCCCAAACCTGCTCGCAGAGGTGAGTTTTTAAAACCTTACAAATTTGTTGTCTGTATGACAAGAACGCAATTATCCAATCATGAAGAGAACCAGCAATAGCATAAGATCTTAACTTTCAAAATAGTTTTCATGTACAACTGAATCAAAGGCTTTACAAAGTCTGTGTAAATTGTGTTTATTGATTTACCTTGATCGAGTTATGAAGTCCATATATTTTTGCAGTGTAGAAGTTGCAGGATATTTTTTTTAACCAAATTGTTTATTTGAGAGTAGGTTGTTAGTTTCTAGATGGAGGGTAATGGATTGATTTATGATTGATTCCATCACTTTGCTGGTGATGCAACATAAAGAAATTGGTCTATAGCTTTGAACATTGCTTGGATTTCCTTTTTTGGATATAGGGATGACTGTAGCTAGTGACCATAAGTTGGGTAAGAGGATAGTCCTGAAGGATTTTTTTGAAAATTATGCTTAGAGGTGCAGCTATAGGTGAAGAGAGCTTTGCTGGAGAGACGGAGTAACGACACGGACACCAGAGCTGGATTTAAAATTGGGTCATTTTTATTAACATAAATTTGCATAATTTATTCAAATACTTTGCATAAATTAGCATAAACAACTATGACCCGGAACTGGACCTGCAGGGTCAAACAAATACTTCCGGGGCGGAAATGACGTTATGCCAGTAAACATTCCTGGGCAACACATGGGCGTATCTCGATGCAAGGTCCAGGTGAGGGCCAGGCCGTCACCTGTGACCTTTTCTGCCATGCTGTGCATGAGGGGGGTCCCACCGGCTAACCCGAATCGGGGAATTAAAGGTGCAGGACCCAAAGACAGGTTCCCCCCAGCTGCTCAGGCAGAAACTCCCTCCATGAGCTTGCAGAGAACCTGTCAATCATCCCCAAAGATGCCCAAGGGAGAACGCGCGGTTGCTAAACCACCCAATTTTCCGCCCCTAACCTGCCTACCCAAATGACCAAAGGTAAGCCAATTAACCTAATTAATGCAAGCACCCCCTAACCGCACAGCCATCACCCCAGTGTGGAATGGGCGAAAAAACAGCTCAGCTAAAAGGCAGAACTGCAAAAAATTCCCATTCGGCCCCCTAAGGGCGACCCCTAAGCACACTGCAAAATAGTGGAGGGCGGGCGGGTGTCTGCTCTGAAGCTTGGTCCGGGCGAAAAGGAAGAGCCCCGGGCCTGCTCGCCCTTATATAGGGCAAGCAGGCCCCGCCCGGACCAATCAGGGGCCTGGCCAATCAGGCCCCGATCTCCCGAGCGAAGTCTCGCATCGCGAGACTTCGCCCGGGATCCAAAATGGCGGCCGCCATGAGGGACCGTGTCTCCCGGTCCCTCCAGCAAAGCCTGCCTGCCGGGTAAGTCCGGCGCTGTCATTGCTGGAGAGACGGAGTAACGACACGGACACCAGAGCTGGATTTAAAATTGGGTCATTTTTATTAACATAAATTTGCATAATTTATTCAAATACTTTGCATAAATTAGCATAAACAACTATGACCCGGAACTGGACCTGCAGGGTCAAACAAATACTTCCGGGGCGGAAATGACGTTATGCCAGTAAACATTCCTGGGCAACACATGGGCGTATCTCGATGCAAGGTCCAGGTGAGGGCCAGGCCGTCACCTGTGACCTTTTCTGCCATGCTGTGCATGAGGGGGGTCCCACCGGCTAACCCGAATCGGGGAATTAAAGGTGCAGGACCCAAAGACAGGTTCCCCCCAGCTGCTCAGGCAGAAACTCCCTCCATGAGCTTGCAGAGAACCTGTCAATCATCCCCAAAGATGCCCAAGGGAGAACGCGCGGTTGCTAAACCACCCAATTTTCCGCCCCTAACCTGCCACAGGAGCGGGGGTCAGATCTCTATCTTGGCCCCCCGACTCCCCCCTCTAGCTGCGCCAGCTCACGCAGAGACCGCTGCAGGTCCTGTAAGAAGATGGCGTTCCCCTGGTCAGACAGGTGAACGCCATCATTACGGTAGAGCCATGGCTTATCTATTGATATAAGGGGATGAGGTATTACCACTCCACCCATTTCTCTAACCGTTTTCCCCATAGCCCTATTCACTCGTCTCCTAGCCCGGTGAATGGCCCTAAGGGAAGAGGCATCCCTCCACACAATCCTAGGTAATATGTCTGACCACACCACCTGCGTGGCGGGCCAGACCTCACGAAGCCTTCGCAGGTCTTCGCGTGCCTGGATGAGCAGCGCCAGGCCTCCCAGCATGCACAGGTCATTGCCACCTAAGTGCAATACCAGCCACCTGGGTGCGGCCACAAGACGCTGCCCACTCAGACCCCTTTGGGCGCGACTCCAGGAGCCGCCCCCCATATTGCCGGGCGCAGCGCCATGCTGACCGCCCAGCAACGCCGGTAGGAGACCCTCCCACCGCATACCTCTCCGGCCCATCCAGGTAACGTTGACCCACCGCCCCAGGGACAGGTGGGTCCCGATGGCGCTCCTGGCTGCCGCGCGGCCGGCCCAGAAAATCATGCTGTGGCCACACAGCAGCGCCGTCGGTTTCGTGTTAGCCTGGGGACCTGCAAGAGGACACAGACACAGAGAGGTTACCTAGCCTAAGCCCTGCCTGGGATCCTCAGCGGGCCTAACATACCCCAAATATGCCGCTGACCGCCAGCGGCCGATCTCCCGAATCCGATGGGCCGGGAAACCAGAAAGTGCCGCACTAGTGGCGGCGCCGATACGGAACGAATGCGTTCCATAACCGGCGGGATCCATGCCCACCTGGGCCATCGCCCTAGATACTAAAGCCCAGAATTGGAAACGGGTCAGAGGGGTACCGTCACAATGCCTAAACAGGTACCCCTGACCTGACCCCCTCATACCACAATAAAGCCGTAGGGCGGCCACCGGACACACCGACTGGTCGGTGGCCGCACTAAGTTGTAAGGCAACCCCTCTGTGCAGCTGATCCGTTTTAGACCTTCTCACTACAAGGGACACCCCCCCTTGCCTAAAGGTCAGATCAGCGAACTGGAAGGCCCGGAGCGAAGTGTCAGCCTGAGACGAAGCCATGGCCTCGCTGACCCGAAGGGCCCCAAAGAACATGACACAAGCCGCTGCCCTGAAAAGACGGGCCTCGTACAATGAGGAACACAGACTGCCAAAAACCACGTTGATTGATGACAGCTGCTCCACCGTCAGGGGCTGACGAGTGTCACCTGGGGCCCCCGCTTGCTCCCTAAGCCAGCCCTCCAGCATCTTCCGGATGCGAAAGTCACCCGAAAGATCTGCAAACCCCCCCGCCTTGGACAGAAAGGCGAGGCCGGCTAACCGGGACCGGATCGTCCTAACTGACAGGCCACGCTGCCTAAGTTGGACGCAAAACTCGGCCAAATGCTCTACAGGGACAGGCCAACAAAGCTGGTACCCCCTGCCCTGCCTGAACTCCCCAAACTCCTTACCTGCACGCTGGTATGCCCTGAGGGTGCCGGGCGCTACAGACAGGGAGATTGCCCGGGATGCCTCGCTTCTCCACCACTCTGAATCCCTCCCAGACTCCAGAGGTGGCTGGGGAACGCTTCTGGCAGTTCTCGGGCCCACGGGGCCAGGGTCCGAAACCTGGACAACTGACCACGGGACAATGCATCAGCAACCCCGTTATCTAACCCGGGGACATGCTTAGCCAAAAACAATGCGTTTAGAGACAAGGACCTGTGCACAAAATGGCGGACAAGCCGCATGACCCTGTCGCTCTTTGAGGACAGGGCATTCACTACATGGACAACCGCTAGGTTGTCACACCAAAAGTGCACAGTCTTGTCCCTAAACTGCTCCCCCCAGAGCTCTAAGGCCACTATTAAGGGGAAGAGCTCCAGGAACGTAAGGTCCTTAACCAACGAGGTGGCACTCCATTCCGGAGGCCATGCCGACCAGCACCACTGGTCACCTAACACTACCCCGAAACCACAAGTCCCCGCGGCGTCAGAGCAGAGCTGCAACTCAGCTTCCAACAGAAGCTCGTGCCTCCAGAAAGACAACCCGTTAAATCTGTCCAAAAAATCCCGCCACACGCCGAGGTCAGCCCTGACCCCGGCGCAAAGGCGGGTACGATGATGGGGCAAACGGAGCCCCTTCATCGCATCATACAACCTCCTGGAAAAGGCCCTTCCAGGAACAACTACCCGACAGGCAAAATTAAGAATGCCTGCCAGCTCCTGAAGCTGCCGTAGGGTCACCTTCCGGCAGCCCAGAACCTCATCAAGCTTCCGCTTAATCTTCACCAACTTCTCTAGGGGCAATCTGGAAGATTGCTCCTCTGAGTCCAATTCAATACCCAGAAAGGTAATCCTGGTGGCGGGGCCTTCGGTCTTCTCAGAGGCTAAAGGCACCCCTAAGTGAGCACAAAGGGCTTCGAAGTCCCGCATCAAAGCAAAACATTGCTCAGAATGCGCAGGCCCCGCCAAAAGGAAATCGTCAAGGTAGTGAACGACCGTACCCAGGCCACTTTGCCTCCTGAGCGCCCACTCCAAGAAGGTGCTAAAACTCTCGAAAAGAGAGCACGAGACAGAGCACCCCATGGGCAAAGCTCTGTCCACGTAATAGCCCCCCTCGAAATGGAAGCCCAACAGCTCAAAGTCGTCTGGGTGTATGGGGAGGAGCCGGAATGCCGACTTAATGTCGCATTTACCCATAAGGGCTCCCACCCCACACTTCCTAACCATGGTCACGGCTGCATCAAAGGATGCATACCGGACCGAACACAACTCGTCAGGAATGAAATCATTCACTGACTCCCCTTTTGGAAAAGACAAATGGTGAATCAACCTAAATTCACCACTCGCCTTTTTGGGGACCACACCTAAGGGAGACACCCGAAGATTCGGGAAGGGTGGCTCCGCAAAGGGCCCCAGGACCCTGCCTTCGGCAACCTCCTTCCCAATCTTCTCCCTAACAATGTCTTCATGACCAACAACCGACCTAAGGTTGTCAGACATGAAGGCCTTCCTAACACCCTGATAAGGGATCCTAAATCCCTCTGCGAAACCTAGCAAGAGAGCGGCCGCTCTCGAGCGAGGGTGGTAGTCGCCCAACCAACCCTCAAGCACCCCTAAATTAATTGGGCTGGGCCCCTTTTCCCCCAGCAGGTGGGGGAGGCTTTGGGGGACCCGAGCCTTTCTTTTCACTCCCCTTCTTGGGGCGGGGGCACACGGCTGCGGAATGGTTTCCCCCACAACCTCCGCAGGCGTGACGAAACCTACAAATGGGGCGAAAACACGCCCCCTTTGCAGCGAACTCGTGACAAATTAAAGAGACACCCTTACTAACGGCACCCGCCACTGCCTTTGCCGGCGCGGGCGTCGCAGGCTCCTCCTCCATAAAATGACCGCTATCGGTCCTGTCACAGCCCTCCTTCCCCGACATATGAGTGGCCTGGAACCACAGGTCCGGAACCACCATATTCCAAGGTAAGTAGGGTTCATGAGCAATGCGCATACGGAAGCCCTTGTCATAGTGCCTCCATATGGTCCCCCCATACTCGAAATGGGCCCTCGCTATCAGGTCGATGTACTTCAACAAGGCAGCGGCCCTCTCCGGCTGCCTCTGAATGACCACCGACGCAAAGGTCAGAAATGCATACAGCCACGAGCTGAAGCATTTCGTGACCTTTGTCTTTTTCACTTTCTCCCCAGGGACAATCTCCTTATCCTGTTTAGGGACTTCCCTGTTCAGGAGGGAGAACAAATCAACGTATTCCCCCCGCCAGATTGCCTCCTTAACTGAGGGGTGCAGATGGTACCCTAAAGGTGTGGCGGGCAACCCACAAGGGATGGCCCCAGGCTTGATGCTGGCGAACGGGTCCCACACGGTGGTGGCCCCCGAGCCCAGCACCCCAAGCCCCGGCGGGTACATGAATGGGACCGGTGGCATAATGGCCGGTGGAGGAGGAATCCAACCCCCCACCCCCGCCCCAGGCGGGACAGGCACCCCCAGCGCCCCCACTGGCAGAGCCGGCGGGGACCAAACCTGACCGCAGGTGCCTGCAGCAGCCCCCGTGAAACTGTTGCCACCCCCCATAGCTGGCGGGATGAACCCGGGACCCTGTATGGGCAGGAGCGGGGATGTGCCTGTATGTGGTGCAACCTCACCTGCCCCGTAAGGGGTAGAAGACATCCACGGTGGGCCCATCCTGGATGGGCCCGGGAAGGATGGCCAATGCCCCGTCTGGGCCATCTGTCCAGCGTGGCCCGTCTGACCGATGCTGCCCGCCTGTCCGGTGCCCGCCATCTGTGCTTCTTGGGCCACTTGCCCTGCTGGGGCCGACTCCTCTTCGGGGTCTGCGCCCCATGCTGCGGTGGCAGCCGAGGAAAGCCCCTCCGGGCCTGCCCCCGACCGCCACCTCTCCAACTCGTCGAGCCGCTCCAGTACCCTGGCCCAGGAGAGAGAAGGGGACACCGCGGGTTGAGGGACTGTGGGTGCAAACCCAACCACCCCTCCCACCGGGATCCCCCCCGGGGGCCCCTCAGCCGCCGCCCGAGCCCGGGCAGACGGCCTGGCAGCCCTCCTAGGCCGCACCACAGGTTGGGCCGGGAGAGCCTTAGCTGGCCGCTTCTTAGGGGCCATTACAGACAATTAAATCTATTTTTTACCAAAGGGGAAAGTAGAGAAAACCCAACAATTAACCCTGGCCTGCGTTGGCAAAAGCCTGCCTGGAGCCGCAGGCCTCCGCAGGAAAAACCCCTACAGGAGGCTAATCCCACCTCCCCCTGGGCACAAGGCCCGACCCCAGGCCTTTATCCCAGGCCTCGAACCAAAAAGGGGAAGGAGAGTATCTTTTTTGTGCCCAGAAGGCAGCACCCCCACCACCCCCAAAGGGCAATGAGGCTCCAAACCGGAGCGGAGTCCAGCCGATGCTGGCTCCGCTATACGCAAGATGAGGCTCTTCGCAAGACCGCAGGCCACAAAATGGCGCCTCGCACGAGGTCGCCACTCAAAATGGCCGCCGGAGCAGACAACCGAACGTCTGCTCTGAAGCTTGGTCCGGGCGAAAAGGAAGAGCCCCGGGCCTGCTCGCCCTTATATAGGGCAAGCAGGCCCCGCCCGGACCAATCAGGGGCCTGGCCAATCAGGCCCCGATCTCCCGAGCGAAGTCTCGCATCGCGAGACTTCGCCCGGGATCCAAAATGGCGGCCGCCATGAGGGACCGTGTCTCCCGGTCCCTCCAGCAAAGCCTGCCTGCCGGGTAAGTCCGGCGCTGTCATTTTTGAGAAATAAGCACATAGACCATCAGGTCCAATGGATAGATATGGTTCTAGGTTGCGTAGTGCTTTCCCAACATTATATTCTATGAAACCGATTTGTGTTAAATTGTTGCATTGTTCATGGTGTGACTAGGAAATATTGGGCATGAGCCATTGATGTTTACAAAGATTGAGCTAAAATGTGTTGAAGAGGTTGGCTCTAATGACTTCATTATTATCTTCTTTACCATTAGGTCCTTTGAGGGTGTGATCTCAATTCCTTAAATTGGTTGTTTACAAAGTTGTAGAAGTTCACAGATGATGGTTTCTGAAAGATCAAGTTCATGTCTAATTTGGATATTTTTAAGGTTCAGTAGGGTTTTTTGTAGAAGATGGTAACTCCACCTCCTTTATGGTTTCTCGATTGGACTGGTAAATGTGATAGTCTCTTACTATGATAATGGAGTCAGGGAAGGATGTGTTCAGCCATGTTTAAATTTCAAGGTAATGACTGGATAAATTAGGTTGTATTTATTTATTTATTTATTTGTTTGTTTGTTTGTTTGTTTATTTGTTTGTTTGTTTGTTTGTTTGTGTGCGGCACCTCTCTGTAGACTAAGTATTACAAATGCTTAGAATTATGTTAAAAATAAAGGTAACCTATAGTATATACGAGTGATCTGAAGTAAATTTTATGTCACTGAGGCTTTTAATTCATAGTTTTTATAAGAATTTGTACTGTTTTTCTTTGGGGGGAAAAGTATACCAAAGCAAGTTATGTAAATATATATGCAATACTGGAAGAACCTAAGTGCAAATAACAAAAATGACTTAGCATGTCAGATTAATTAATTATTTCTCTGTCTGAATGAAGAGGTTGCTCCTAGTAGTGAAATCTCTACCCCTGGTTGGATAGAGCTTGTAGTACTGATAGAACATAATTCTGTTTAGAAAATTATTTTGTTATGATCTGAGAGATTGGCAAATGTATACATGCAACAAAATGAATATTGTTTTGACTTCAGGTTGTATCAGTCCTATTTGGAAAGTTTTATCACTGCATTTTTAAGGAATTGTATTTCACCAAATGGAATTTAGAACGTTTTGACTGTTCTGCTAGATGGATCAATAAGTTTCAAAATAAAGCATTTTGTTATGACCTGAAACCCTGAAAACTACTATTATGTGCCAGAAATTTGTAACCTTGGAAAATGTTTTTCATACCTCTAAGGTTGGATTTATATTCTGATTCACCTATGATCTTGGACATCTTTTTGGCTCTGATCCTACTTTATCTCATATCATTGTACTGAACACATTTCATCAACATGGCACTGAAGTGGAAAAATAAAAGAGAGAATGCAGCACAACTTAACAAAGAAACAACATTTTTCTATGTCCAGCTAGCTAAATGATTACCAAGTTAGACAGGAAAAGAATGCTGGAATACAATGCTTCTATAAATTATTTTATTAAGACAGTGAAATGTAAAATTCAAAACTATATTAAATCATATATGGTAAATACAATATGAAATTAATATAGCCCACATATGAAAAAGATAAACATTAATAGACTTGATTGTATTAGTCATACGGCTGGTGAAGTATAGAAAGTCACCCTCAGAAAGAAAATTAATCTTTGATCTTCTAGAAGATGCATTTCATATTCAGAGGTCATAGTATTTCAACCAAGAAGCAAGGGTTGTGATAATTCATTCTAGAGACTGTAATGGTTCTGGCTCATTTAAAATCTTTTCAATATAGCCCCATTCTCTTTCTCACCTAACTAATACATACATTCCCATAGCTAAATATTTGAAAAGGAACTCAAAATTTTCTCTAAAATGTAATGAAACAAAAGATTAATTAAAATTGAATTTTTTTAAAAAATGTATATGTAGAGAATATATTGCAAATACAATATATTGAAAAGAAGTTAATTAGATATATCTAATTCAATATTATATCATATTCACAGATTTCCTTCCAAGAATATAGCCAGATTGTTTTAATAGAACTTCATAAATGTCATAACATGAAGACAGAATATTTCAGTTATTCTGTCCTTTATTTTGGGGGTTTTCCTGTTAAACTTGCCCTTCAGAATTCCAATTACTCCTTACTCTGTGAAGTTTAGTCAACTATGAAAGTTTTCTTTCTGGAATCAATTAGACATGCAACTCAATGCCCATTGACAGTTCAATAACTGTCAGATTGCATTGACAGTTTTAAGTGAACCAACAGCAATCTCAGTACGAATTTGAATTAGCAAGTAAAGAAATGAGAAGCTCTGCATAACTAGTCTTGGAAATCTTTAAAACAAAAATGTTATTAAAAACAGTCAATGATTCTGGCATATAGATATGATAAAGACTGTTGCCTAATTGGGCTAGGTGTTTATACAGTTAGCATATTAAGCCAAATCCAAGAAACAGAGCATCCTCTAGATAATAATAAACTATTCCTTATGGTCCATATGAATAATAAAGGACTTACTCAAGGATTGACAAGTTTATTAAAGAGGATGCATAAGAAAGTGAGAATTAATTCTGTCTCTGTAGGTACATTCTGTTAACAGAAAGCCATGTTGTGGAAACAAACAGGCATGAATAAAACCCTCTAAAGTATATCATATAAAGGATTGCATATGCATGTGTGTGTGTATGTGTGTATGAATTATTTACTTCGATCCAAGGAAAGTAGTTAAATGTACACAACAGCAGTCTGCATGAAAATGTGGCTAGGCATCTCATATTTTCTTTGGGGAGTCAAAAATTAATCACATTTTAAGCAAAATGATATGAGTCACTATATTATAATCCATCACAGCATGAAATGGACTTAATTAGTATCTGTCTTAAAATATTTGTCAGGTCAAAATTAGCATACAAAAAGGCACATATTGACAAAAGCTTCATACAGAATGCATGGAAAGCTGGAGAAATGTAAGCACAAAATATTATGTCAAGAAAGTTGTATCTGCATATAAAATGCATGTTCTCTAGTTTTTAATTTGAAAATGCTTACATCCAATAAAAACTGATACATGCCTTTTTCATTATTTCTAAAGATTATTTCTGACTGGAATTATGTAAGGAATTCATGTCAGCCATATAAAAAAGGGTAAAGACAAGATTTCAACATAACAATCAAGAAAAAAATTGGAAAAAGTGGTGATCTTTTATTTTTTTGCAAGTTGTTAAGAAAATACTATTGTTTCTGCATAAATATGGGAGAGAGGGATTTATATAAGTTTTATAAATACAAAGTTCTCTCACCTACATAGAATAATTAATAGATGAAACAAATAAACTGGAAGCCCACAATTAAGTTACATTTTAACTAATGATAATTAAAAATCAATTACAATAAAACATAAGAAGAAAAAGATGTTCTAAACCAGTGATGGCGAACTTATGGCATGGGTGCCACAGGTGTCATGCCGAGCCAAATCTGCTGGCATGTAAGCTGTTGCCCTAGCTCAGCTCCAATGTGCATGTGTGTGCCAGCCAGCTGATTTTTGGCTCGCACATAGGCTCTGGGAGGTCATTTTTGGCTTCCGGAGAGCCTCTGGTGGCATGGGGAAGACATTTTTACCCTCCGCTGAGTCCAGGGATGTCTTTGGAGCCTGGGGAGGGCAAAACACGAGCCTTCTGGGAAACAGGCCATTTCCGGCCTCCGGGTAGTGGGGGAAGCTGTTTTCGCCATCTCTGGGCATTGAATTATGGATGTGGGCATTCGCGCATGCGCAATAGCATGCACACATGCTTTTTTGACACTCAGCCAAACCCATTTCACAGGGCTGTTGATGCATGGAAAATTTCAGGAGGAAAGTGTGTTAAATATATTTGTCACCTTAAGTTATTTTCAAATATTCAGTCATCAAAGTCACTCAAGGCATGAAGATCATTCCAGATCCTTAGAAAAAGCAAGCAAAAACCAATATCAAATTATACCTAAATAGGAGGATGGTGGAGGCATATAATCACTTCAGAAGCAATGACAAAGGTATTATTTTATAGTATGTTGGAGAACGCATGGTCAACCATTCTTACTTTTACTAAGGAAACCTTGTGGATAGAAAAATGAAATGATGGACAATTTTTGCCTGAATGCAATATGATTAAGTTGGCAGTGGAATGAGACAAGACTTTATACACTCTTATTATTTCTTCAAACTATACACTGAATATGTATATGTATATGTATATGTATACGTATACGTATATGTATATGTATATGTATATGTATACAGTGATCCCTCGAGTTTCGCGATCTCGATCTTCGTGAAACGCTATATCGCAATTTTTTAAAAAATATTAATTTAAAAAAAATATTAATTATAAAAAAACCACTTCCGTGTTTGGCTTCGGGAGTCAGCTGGGAAGTGGCGCGGCTGTTTTAAAAGGTCGCAGCCGGCCTGGGGGGCTTCCCAGCACCCCCCAAACCCCCAACCTGGGTTCGGGGGGGTGCTGGGAAGCCCCCCAGGCCGGCTGAGACCTTTTAAAACAGCCGCGCCGCTTACCAGATGAGTCCTGAAGCCAAACGCCAAAGGCGAACTTCCGCGTTTGGCTTCAGGACTCAGCTGGGAAGTGGCGCGGCTGTTTTAAAAGGTTGCAGCCGGCCTGGGGGGCTTCCCAGCACCCCCCCGAACCCGGGTGGCCGGGCGAGCAGCGAGCAAATGGCGGGTGGCCGGGCGAAGGGCGGGCGAGCGGCGAACGGTGGGCGAGCGGGTGCTGGGGGGGCGGGGGCAGCCGACATTCAAAGCAATCTGTCGGCTTCCGCACTTTCGTCGCTCCCCACCTCCACCATCTGCGCATGCACGGCCATGAAAAAAAAGGGCGCACATGCGCAGATGGTGTTTTTACTTCCGCAACCCTACATCGCGAAAAATCGATTATCGCGAGGGGTCTTGGAACGGAACCCTCGCGATAATCGAGGGATCACTGTATGTATATGTATATGTATATGTATATGTATATGTATATGTATATGTATATGTATATGTATATGTATATGTATATGTATATGTATATGTATATGTATATGTATATGTATATGTATATGTATATGTATATGTATATGTATATGTATATGTATATGTATATGTATATGTATATGTATATGTATATGTATATGTATATGTATATGTATATGTATATGTATATGTATATGTATATGTATATGTATATGTATATGTATATGTATATGTATATGTATATGTATATGTATATGTATATGTATATGTATATGTATATGTATATGTATCTCACACATTTTATATCATATATTTTTGCTGAATTTTTAAAATTAAGGGAGACTAGGATAGCACTATTTCAGCCTTATTCTGGCTTCATCAGCTAGCCATACCCTTACTGGGATTTGATCCTGTAGCTTCTGCCTTGTAAGGAAGAGAATTAACCTCTAGGCCACAGGATCTCATCCCTTCAGCTTTGTACTAATAATAACCTGTGCTATACAGATGACACTACTTCCACGGTTTCAAATTAAAATAATCTGCAAGCAGTAGTAATGAAAGTAAAGGAACACAGTGGGGAAAATGAGATTAATTAAGAAAGGCAAAATGAATGATAACAGGTATAGGAACCTGACTTGGAATTGACAAATAAAGAATATATATCTTCTACTTTTTAGGATTTACTGTCATCAATTAAAAAAACTAGCATTCAGAAAATATGCCACATCTAAGCCTTCATAGGATAGCAAGGCTTGGAAAAGATATTCAGATGCCATGATGTATCTGTATAGACAAAGATCATAATGATGCAATAAATTGTTTCCCTTATAATATTTCATACAGAAGTCAAAAACAAAACAAAAGTGGACTTTCAAGATGCAGAAGAAAAATAATATTGATACTTTTAAACTATGATGTTGGAGAAAAGTCATAAAAGAAGTTCTTATTTGAGAAATAAATGACAGGTTCAGATTATCAAATTATCTTAGTTTGGAAACATTATTAGAACATGAATTCCCTTGAGGACTTCATAATGCTAAGAAAAGGGGAAGAAATGAGAAGAAAAGGTTGGATTTCATTATAACAATAATGGGTAAACTGCTAGAAGGTTAAAGGGCTAAATTGGAGACAGGTTCACCTATGTAGTTGCTAAACACTGACACCAATCTGATGGCACAAAATCAAAACAACAGCTTTATTGAATTGAATGAAAAAGGGGGAGTGTAATATCTTCCATATTTACCATTATCCTAAAATCATCATCTCTCTTCTTTATCTGATTTTATAGAAATTTGGAGCGATTTCTATGGTTTGGAGATACATGGTTTGGCCCTTGGAAACAGTCCCATTATTATCAAGCAGAAAAAAGTATTAGACATCAACCATTCCAAGTATAACTAGTGAGCAAATAATTTCACCTGTGAAAGTGACTATTATGTATAAAACATTTAATGTATTACTTACAACAACAATAAAGCCAAGCATTTAATGAATATCTGCTCCCTTACATCAGTTGGTAATCTGCCTATAGTACCAAACATTATTCAGCTCAGAAAACTAATTTAGCAGAGAAATTTCTTTCTACAATAAAACTTAGGTGAAGTGGCAAAGATATTGTCACAGTTCTGACAGATTGCAGTGAGCATATATATAAATAAATAAGGGCAATCCAAAGGCCAAAACTCTTGACAGTAACATCTGACAGTAACATCTGAAAGAGGGGAAAATGTTTAAATAACTTAAATGACTTATAAACAAATTAGAAAAGACATGTAAACTATCACATGATCATCCATTTATTGGCGTAATGAACATAATTTGATATTTTGCAGTCTGCTTTTCTAAAATAGATCCAAACATAGATCCAATTTTCCAAACATAATTTGGAAGGAAATAAATATGCATACTGTTCTGTCTGGGTTCCCCCAGACCTCAACACCAACTGGAAAAAACAGCCAGACACTCTGGTAAAAGCCAAAAGTATTTTATAACTGGAAAAAATAAGCACAGAGGAAAACCTGTTCTTCCCAACAGACAGGATATAATACAGTACAGCAGGGTCCTGATGTCCAGACAATACAGCAAGCTTCTTGCTGGCACCCCCCCCCCCAAGGTTTCAATAGTCAAAGGCACAAACCAGGATTCCAAGACGCCAAAGTTCACAGTCAGGTCCCACGACTCTCAAAGATAAAACTCCACAAGCCAGGAAGGGTGGGTCTGCCTTTTAGCCTTTCCCAAGAGCACCACACCCAAACCCAGCTGTTGCCACTTTAATGCTGAAAGTATTTAGCCAATTGATTCCGTCTCTGAGTAGCTCTTCGTTGTCGCAGATCAATTATGGCTTGTGCACTTTCCTCTAAGGAATCCAGGCTGCTTGCTGGGGAGAGCTCCCCCTGGTGGGACTCTGGCTGTCCTCCCTCTTCTTCAGTCTGGGATTCCTCCTCCTCGTCTGTCTGCACCTCCTGTTCCTCAGCCTCTCCCTCTGAGCTGGAAACCGACAGAAGGTCAGCCATTCCCGGAGGGGCCTCAGACGGAACCACAACACATACTAAAGAAGCAAAACTGTAGCTCTTCCTAAATCAACGTGTCTCTGATTATTTTGATTTGATCCATATATAATATATCAATTGTATATATTCTATTTGTCTTTCTGTTATGTAACATAACAGAAGGTATAACCAACCACACAGCTTCACAGGCAACTGGATATTGAGCCATATTCTCTACTTACTTTCATTCATTACTTTAATTAATGAATCAAAATATAGAACTAAAAAATATACATGTTTGGTTCTGAATATACCGTATTCTTATACTCTGGTGCATCTTATAAGATGCATCTAGGAAGATGCACCTAGATTTTAGAGGTGGAAAACAAGGGGGCAAAGTATTCTGAACCAAATACCAGTGTAGCAGAATACTTACATGTATACTTTTTACAACCATGGACACTTTTTACAAACTTCAAACTTGACCGCTTTAAGACTTGTGGACTTCAATTCCCATAATTCCTCCTCCAGTCATGCTGACTCAGGAATGAGAGTTGAAGTCCACAAGTCTTAAAATTGCCAGGTTTGAAGACCCTTGCACCCCTAATCTTTAACCTAGGGGTCTTCAAACCTGGCAACTTTAAGACTTGTGGACTTCAATTCCCAGAATCTCCCTCCAGTCATGCTAGCTCAGAAATGGGAGTTGAAGTCCACAAGTCTTAAAATTGCCAGGTTTGAAGACCCCTGGGCTAGGGATTAGAGGTGCAAGGGTCTTCAAACCTGGAAACTTTAAGACTTTTGGACTTCAACTCCCATTCCTGAGCTAGTTCTCCTCTAACTGTGATCACTTTGCTCTTTGAACTTCCCAGATCTATTTACAAAGAGCCATAAAAATTATCACAGGAGATTCAGGAAAGGAAGTGCGAGAGACAAGATTGCAGTTTTTGGGAAGGAGGGAGGGAGGGAAAGAAGAATCACTTTTCGCTCTCCCCCCCCCCCCAGAAAAGGAAAAGATTGAAAATGATCTAGCAGGAAGTGAAAAGTATCTCCTTCTGTAGTTGGGACAAGGCTGGGGGTTGCTTTTGTTCGATCTCACCCTGGAAAAGAGAGACTGGAGTTGGGTTCAGTGTGATAACTGGAAAGGGAGGTGAAGTTTCTGCACATATGTTGTGTGTCTCTTTTCATTCTGCCTTGGGAAGCCAGAGATTTGGCCGTGGGAAGCTAGTCGGTGATCGTAATGAAGAGGGAAATGCTGTAAATGTTAGCTACGATAGAAGGAGGCTGCTCAGAAGCACTGAGCAATTTTAAATAATGATACAAAGCCTTCTTCCTTCTGTCTTCTTTCTTACTCTTCTCTCTCTCCTTTTCTCTTTCTCTTTCTCTCTTTTTTTTCTCCAATGAAGCTGCCATTTCAATCGCTTCTGCTCTGCTGGCTCTAATAGGTGAGAGAAGTACTGTAACTTCACTATCTCCCCCTTTGATCTTCCTTTCTGATTGGCGGTTGGATCAATCTCCTGGAATATCCCTAATCAGCTGTCTGTTGCCACCAATTGCAGCTATTACTGCTGTCCCGCCAACTTCCTTCCCATCCCCCCTGGGTATGTCTGATGTAGCACTCAGTGTATAAGACGCACCCAGTTTTTGACTGGATCTAATACTCCAAAAAATATGGTAGGTTTTTTTTTGTAAATTTGGAAATCCAACAATTTAAATTACCAATGCTAGTAAGCTTCAGATACGAACTCATCTAAGTTCCCAATTTTGTTACCAGTCTAGTCATCCCAAATGTTCATGATTTCATGATAGCTATGAAGTCCTTACCAGTGTTCTCTCTAATTTTTTTGGGGGGTGGGCGGAAAAGTATAGTGTCTGAGCAGCAGTCCCTTCGGGACTGGGCGGCACAGAAATAATAATAAAATTTCCCTCTCGGCTTCTGGGCAAGTTTGGAAAACTCTGAGTTGATGATGATTTTTAAGTGAGCGATTGCTCACTGCTCAGCTTAGAGGGAACTATGGTCCTTACAGATATGAAATATTACTATAGCCAGTTCAGGTACTATCTACTATCAAATAACATTTCATGACAACAATCAAACTGTAAAATATTATTTTACTAATCTTTTCAAGATCATTGGAATCTTATTGCAAGCTACAATAACATAAATCAACATAAAGACACCTTGTTTGTATTTTGTACTTGTGAATTTTCTCTACCTAGTACCAACTGAGGATAAATTAAATATAATAATTGTTTCACTCTCAGAGTAGTAAAAAACTACCCTCCAACACCATCAATAATTTAGGATTACTCTGTCAAGACAATGGAATGCATTTACAGGTGCTATTAAGCCACAGCATTGAACTATACAACAATGATCAATTGTCTCAGTTGTTTATGACCTTGTAATATATTACATTGCCTTTCTATTTTGTCAGATCCAGGATGATGTGACTGGTTAAGCACTGAAATAAGCAGGAAAAATGACTAGATATTAATTCATCGGTATTGAAGAAAATGAGAACAAGAGGTGATTAACTATTTGCATATTAATTTCAGTTAAACCTGAATTATTTGGTGAAAATATATTTCCACCAAGAGTACCGGTAACTATTTTCCAAAAAGTGTTAAAAGTTAGCCCTTTACTTCCAAGTAAAATTAAGACTACAATGCTATGTACATGGACTTTTGAATAAAAATCAGAAAATAAATTTGAGTGGATATGAAAATATGGTGCACATTAATCTTTTTAGCACTATTCTCTATATCTGATTCTGAAATAATCTGAAACAATATTGAAAGGCAGCTTGGATATCTCTAGTCCAACACTCTGTGTAGACTAAAATCCTCAGGGCATCCAGTAGAAATGAATTCCTATTTTTGTTTATATTTTTTATTGATACATTTTATTCAGGATAGCGAACATACTTTAGGACTCATACTTAGAAGGAAGACTCTTCTTTAATTACTTTCATAGACAGGAAATTCTTTATTTCAAGTTTCACTATACCTCTAAATCTTCTGTCCATGGTTTTATTTTATTTTTTTGGGTCTTCCCTCTACAACCTACTATCATGTTTTATAATCTTTTCTCTCTTAGGCCAAACATACCAAACTCCTTTAATTGCTCTGTATAAGATTTAGCCCCTAAGCTCCTCACCAAGTTTATTACTTTTCTATGCACTCTGAATGTATATTAATCATTGTTATTGATCAAGTTGCTCAACATTGTTAAAACTCACGTAGAATTGTATTCATCATGACAAATATAAATACAATCCTAATTGGTCAAAAGTGTAATCCTAGTATGATTATCAGGAATATATTCCATTGAAATCAGTCACATTTAGTCCAAAATAAGTGTTATTGTATTGTATTTAAATTGCATAACCTCTGCTCCTTGAGAAAACCTGATGAATTATACATTAGCCTTCGCTAACCTGAGTGTCTTCCAGAAGTATGAATGTCAGACTGCATATCTGCATAGTGGATGGGGAATTTTGGGAAGAAAATTTGGGTGGAAATTGAATTTGGAATACTGATGCTTAATAATCTATTCTGGCAATAAAATAAGTGAGCAAATCTCTTAACTTTTATATTATAATTCACTCTTGGCACATGACTAGACTACAAATCATTTAACAAAAATAGATATCAAAGTGGAACAATTCGAATCTAATGTATAGAAACCAGCTAATATTAACTGTGAGAATGAGAGTCTTCTTAGTATTATAATGTTACTCATAACTAGCAAACAGCAAGGAGGATCAAGATATTGTAAAATAAGGTAGCAAGAACTATAGAATAAACATAAAATATGAAGGGCAATATGAAGAGCTTTATGCTTCAATGTTTATTTATCACATGTGTATGTTCCACAAGGATGGCATCCTGGTGGAAAAGGCTCACCTCCTAGGATGTAGCAAGCATAATTGCATTCCTGTTCTGCTGAATCTAATCAGTCAGGCACATGTAATCAGGAAGAGATGGTTCCCCCACTATCACAGTCCTTATAGGGGTTTTAAAAGTCAAAACCAAAGCCAAAGCCACCTGTTCCACTGCATTTTGCACCAGATGAAGCTTTCAGATATTGTTCAGGGGCAACCCCATATTAAGCCCCTTACAGTTGTTGTGGTTGGCTCTGGCCCAGCTCCTGCCCCAGGGAATGGGGAGGTGGATGCAGGGGAAAATTCAATATGTCATAGGCCTGTGTTATTGCCGACAGAATCAGTTCAGAGTTTAGTTTCCTCGGACAAAGAAGGTGGGAGTGACTTGGCAGAGGAGGGCTTGGCACACAGCCCAGGCAGTCAATCTCCCTTATTGATTCAGATGATGATGTTTTGCACCCACGCAAGCGCAGAATTATGCGTAGAAGAGACTAAGTAAGAACATATTACAGGAAATAAGGGAGGCCATCTGTGTTTGGGTGGGGCTCCAGTAATTAGGGCTGCTGCTATAAATAGCAGCATGTGGGTTTGGCCATTGTGGAAGAATATCTGATCGGAGTTTGTCAGGAATCCTGTGTCTTCTGGACTTTGTTGCTTTTTCACACCTTGGAAAACAAAGCAGAGCAACGTGTGTGTGTGTGTCTCACTTCGTTGGAAGAAGAAGGGCTTTCCTATAGGAGGTCCTCCAAGCTCCCGCTACTCAAGGAAGCATGCATCACTAAAATAAAGGCCATGGATTGGCTATCTGCAGGTGCGATAAGGATGAAGTACTGGCACTTTACCAACCTTAAAACCGTAAGGTAGGCTTTAATAGAAGTTCTAACCTATGTCTATTGCTATTCAGTAGTGCCAAATCTAAATCTTCAAAATAGAGCTCACTGACAGATTTCAAAATGGTAGCTGTAGGCAATAGCAGCTAGCACTTGATTAATATGGCAAGAAAATTAACCGGGAAGACAGCAAGATATTTGCAACTCTGATAAATGGTTGTATGGATAAGACAAGAATAAACATGGAATAATACAGAGATTCCACTCCCACTTCTACCAAAAGGAATAATACAGACTATGTGGAGTAACATGGAGAAAATTTAGCTAGCTACCAGTCGCTAACAGCTATCTATATTTTTATCTATCTGCCTATGTACCTATCTACTAGTGACTTGATAGCACAATATTAATCAATCAATCAAATCTATGGTCTCAGTTATATTTGGGGAATCCCTGAGATCAGGACATACAGTGATACCTCATCTTACAAACTTAATTGGTTCCGGGACGAGGTTTGTAAGGTGAAAGGTTTGTAAGACAAAACAATGTTTCGCGTAGCAATCAATGGAAAAGCGATTAATGCATGCAAGCCCAAAACTCACCCCATTTGCCAGCCATTTTTGCACTGCTGGGATTCCCCTGAGGCTCCCCTCCATGGGAAACCCCATCTCCAGATTTCCATGTTTTTGTGATGCTGCAGGGAAATCCCAGCAGGAGAATCCCAGCAGGGCAAAAATGGGTGCTTCGCTGGCAATGGAAGTCCGTAGGTGTGGTTTCCCAGCAAGGGGAGCCTCAGTGAAATTGCAGCATTGCAAAAACATGGAAATCCTCAAAACCCCACCTCCGGACTTCCATGTTTTTGTGATGCTGTGATTTCGCTGAGGCTCCCCTCGCTGGGAAACCTCACCTCTGGACTTCTGTTGCCAGTGAAGCACCCATTTTTGTGCTGCTGGGATTCCCCTGCAGCATCGCAAAAACATGGAAGTCTGGAGGTGGTGTTTCCCATGGAGGGAAGCCTCAGGGGAATCCCAGCAGTGCAAAAACGGGCGCTTCACTGGCAACAGAAGTCCAGAGATGGGTCATTCCAGTGGCGGCGGCTTGGGTTTGTAAGGTGAAAATAATTTGGAAGAAGAGGCAAAAAAATCTTAAACCCCGGGTTTGTATCTCAAAAAGTTTGTATGAGGAGGGGTTTGTAAGATAAGGTATCACTGTATTCTTAACGAGACAGCAAAGTAAGGGTCGTGGGGTTTTTTTTTGACAACTGATTAAGAGCCTTAGTATGTGAGCAATAAAGTGTTCTTTATGTGTAAAATGTCAATTTCAAGCAAAGCAAGCTCATTTATTTCTAAGATGTGAATGATAATTTTCTATGAAATGTAATTATAAATAATTGACTTTTCTCCATTTCCTTTTTCAGTTACTGTTACATATTGGTCTTAAAAACAAGCAAAGCATATAATGTTTATGCCCAATTTTAGAAACATAAAGTAAAGTTTCTTTCATCAGCAACATATCCAATGATTATATTAAAATGTAACTTACAAAGAACATATATCAGAAAGGTAGAATGAAGAACATAATAATACTGACAACTAACATCAGAACTAATTCATAACCTCTTGTCTAAATAATGAATGCAAAGTAGCTCTCAGAATTCACATGCTATATGTTTGGAAAATATAGCATTTATAATAAATATTTATTTTAGATCTATTTTCTTAATCTAGCAGCATCAGAAGTACCTTTACACACTCTCTTCAAGAAAAGTTCTATGCTTTTCTATCCTGAAACATTTTTCCTCCTTTAGAACAATGAATATCTATGATGCAACATAAAAATAAATTAGGAAAGCTATCCAGAGAAAAATAAAAAGAGGGGTATGGAATAAAGCCAAAGCTTTTTCACTTGTCTCCTCATATCTGTAAAATTTTGACCTTCAGGGTTGCCTTTACTGCCTTCAAAATCTAAATGACACCTCAGCTATAATCCTGATTGTAGTGCAAGATCAACCTGAAAAGCCAATCCACATAAAGTATTGTTGGAGAAATGAGAACTGACAGTTTCATTCATTCTAAATAAGTCTAAACCATAGAATTACATTCTTTGTCTGCATTCCAGATTGCATTTAATAATTCTTTCAGTATTACCTGGAAGGAGTACATATGGGGAATAGCACAAGAATACTTTCTTTTTTGCATTTTCACTGCTAACGAATGGTAAATAAGTTTTCAGAGTGGTTTTTTTACCCCTCCCCATCAATCAAATTTAATGTTCCAGTAGTATCTGAAGTGACCTTTTTATAGACATTTGTTAGGAAGATGGGAATAAGCAATGAAGGAAGTCTCTGTAGAACATGGCTCAAAAACATTTATTGTTTTATTTTGCTCGCTTTAAGAGCAATAGAGACACATTTGGAGACCCTAACTAATTTCCTGAGGTCAGACTATAATTAAATGTCTATTCAATGCCCCCTCTGCACCCTCTGCACCAAGATATACATTGAAGCAGCTGACATCCTATTACCAAAGGGCAGCTTTTTGTATGTTGTGTAGACCATTTGGGAATGAATGGAATAGTTTGAAATATAAACAGTACCAAATTTTAATATAATTCTGTTAGCAGAAAGGTTCTCCAATACAAAGGAAGTCATGCTACTCTTTCTGAAACACAACTTTTAAAAACATACGGTACTAAAGTAGTACCTACTTTAATTCTATTGCAATCCTAACTCTAAAAGCATGCCTCTCAATTGATAGTTTTGTTGAGAAACTATAGGAAAGGGCTTGCTGCCCTCTTGTCCTACATGTAGATGTTCCATGTGCTCGACAACCATGGAAAAATTAAAATAATACATATATAGCTCATATTTAAGCTGTGGAGTCCTTGGTGCTCTCTGAACTTGCTTGCTTGCAGGCATTTCATTACCAACTAGGAAATCTGTATTACTCCAGTGATTCATAACAAAATCATCTAACCCCCCAGGAGATGTAACATATCCACAGCTTCTCTTGCTGAAAATGGTTCTGGTGTATATCTCTCCTGAACTATTAATAAAATTCTAATTGTGCACCCTGGTAGGAAGCTCTTAATCACCATAGTGATCTTAATTAGGATTGATTTGCAGTCCAGCTGAGAGTTCTTCCTTTGCAACAAGAGATGCTTGCCCACAAGTGTGGCATAAATCTATAATGGAGAAGTTTTTATTTTTGTATATTTCTAAATCTGACAATAACGAAGAAGTGATGACCTGTAGTCATAACATCAGTCATAACAGTAAGACATGGAATGAAAGAAAAGAAAAGACTTGGTAATCAATTTTTTTTCTGTTGATAAAAATTGTGCTTTTTTTCTTTCTTTAAAAACTATCCAAAAAGTATTATCGTGAACCTGACCAATATGAATGAGTTTTAAAAGATTTGTAGTTATTTTTAAGCTAATCCTATTAGTAAAATATAAGTTAAATTAATTAATATCTGCAGCAAGATCAGTTTTCCTTTTTTCTGAATATTTATTTTTTGTATTTCCCTAATGGTTTGCATTAATTTTTGAAGAACTTATAATTCATATTTTAGTAGCCAAAAATATTCATATGGATATGAATATTGGTTAAATTTAAATGAAGTGGATTTTCTTAAACTATAGTATTTGAAATGCACATATGTTATTCACATGGTGAAATTATATATTAAGAATTTCTTGAAGTATAATTCACAGTAATTATCTCCTTACTGTTCAAACATATCAGGCCTTAGTACATATTATACCAATTGATTAACTCTTTTTCTGTCAGCATGCTTAATTTTCCATTTTTGCTCATACTTCAAGCTGCAAATGCCATAATTTGTGGCAGATCTTTGGATTTGCCTAAGAAGATGTGCATGTTTCACAATAGACCTACTTGCAATATCCAAAGCTAGCCCTCAACTTACTGTAACTAAGGCTAACCTTGCTTTGAATGGACAGACCTTGATATCCTCCATTTGCTTCTTCATCACCCACCAGAACGGTGAAGAAACCTGAAAGCCAGGTGTAAGCATTATAGAACCTACACAATAATTTTGAAAGAACATCACCTTTATGGTTTTGCCCCTTCATGATGGTTATACTTTGGCATTCAGCTCAATACTGTGGGATGTTATCAGCACTAAGATGATGCAAGATAGTGATGCTTTATCCCCCTCTAATGGTTACTAATAGGTACTCACATGTATTTCTTATATTTATACCTTGACGTAGAACAAGAATCCAGAGTCTGAACTAGATTTTTGTTTGGTGGAAATATGGAATTAATTTTTCAAAGCCTTAATCTTGCTCACATAATGTATATATTGGGCATGCAATTGTCTCTTATCTTTTCCAACATCCTGTCACTTCCCATTGTATAAACCTTATTTCTGTCAATCCAAAGGTTTTTATTTTAATAGAATGCATTTATTATAAAGTCATTAAGAACCACATCATAAGAAATGTGACCAGGAAAAAATGCAATGTTTTGATTTTGGTTTACAGTGGCATATGTTGATTCATTAGCCATCACTTTATATGGATTAAATCTGATTGTCAGTTATAGTGCTAATATTCAGGGCCAGATTAATTATGTTGGGGAATTCATTGAATTAGTAATTAAAATGTTAAATAACTATGACATACAGATCAAATAATCCAAAGGCTACAGAATGTTCCATCTTCATTAATGTATGCAATTATTTTCTAGATACAATACCTTTCAAATTTCCTACAAACCAAACTTAAAATAATTCAAATAAAATAATAAATAAATAATCCTCTTCACCCCAAAATTTCCCTTGGAGATGCGTTCATTAAATTTGCATTTTCCACACAGTAATTCTGACTTTTTTGCAATGACAGGAATTATATTTTCAATTAAAAGAGACCAGCTTTTTTTTCTCATATCTAATATGATACTTAGTGACAGCTTCATTAAAAAAAATAGTCTTCATGGACTACATATGAATGAGAGATTATATCCCAGTATGTGTATCATACTCACCGTATTCATATGATCATATTCACCACCACTCAACATGAAATATGATAAAAAAAGTTTTCTTTGAAGATAAATCCATAGTAGTGTGTATAGCAAATAGCATCATAAACAGACCACTAAATTACCCACCTTCAACAGAGTGACTAGATGAACAAGAACTAGATACAGAATGATAGAATGGCAGATCTAGTGCAACCTCCTGCTCATACAGGAAGCTCTATACCATTTCAGACAAATGACTTTCCAATCTCTTCTAAAAAAACTTCCAGTGTTGGAGCATTTACAACTTCTGGAGGCAAGTTGTTCCACTGATTAATTGTTGTGACAGGAAAATTCTCCTTAGTTCTAGGTTGCTTCCTTTTTTGATTAGTTTCCATCCATTGCTTCTTGTCTTATGCTTAGGTGCTTTGGACAATAGCTTGACTCCCTCTTCTTTGTGGAAACCCTGAGATGTTGGAACACTGTTATCATCTCACTCCTAGTCCTTCTTTTCATAATACATGAATAGAATTCTCTATTGTTATTGTACTTAAAAGACAGCCCATTTTATTGACAGTAAAATAGTTATAAAAACATTTTACACACACACACAAAGAGAGTGAGGGAGGGAGAGGGCACTCGTATATCTAGGTTAGTTTATTTTTAATGTTCACTTTTAATGTCTTGTAGAAATTACATTTTGTTTTGTAAACAGTCTGGTGGTCCATTGCGTCAAATAATAGGTCAAAAATTATATCAAAAGATGGATTCTGAGTACAGATTAAATACCTATTGAAATTTTAAGAATTGGCTTGCATAAAAACCAGTGAAAGAATATAATTATGATGAGTGCCATGACAGCTCTGCTTCAAATTTTATCATGGTAATTTGAATGATTAATTGATTATAAAAGTTCACTGGTTTTGAACATTCTAAACTGATTCAATTGAGGAATATCAGAAAACATTCATATTATTGCTGGTCTATGCAGAATTGGGCAAACAGTAATATATATCTAACCTATACATCATGTGCCTCTACATCATATGTCTGCTGCTAGATATAGAGTCCTAGAAGTAGTGTTTATCCATCAATTATGGGTGGTGCTCC
Source organism: Erythrolamprus reginae (assembly GCF_031021105.1). Lineage (NCBI taxonomy): Eukaryota > Metazoa > Chordata > Lepidosauria > Squamata > Dipsadidae > Erythrolamprus > Erythrolamprus reginae. The sequence continues at coordinate 60,060,626 of NC_091954.1, read as the reverse complement.
AGTGCCAATCATCTTCCTGCCAATCCTGGAAATGGAGTTAAATATCAATAACAAAATATAATGTTTGTCCACCAAAGCCTAAATCACAGGCTGTGTAGTGAAACAGGGATTCAAATAGGGGCTAGTAAGTATTGCTATCCATTAGGAAAGAAAGATAATTTATCAAGCAGCCTGTCAAGAGTTAAACCAAACAGCTCCTAAAAATGCACCAGGGAGGTCTTACAAGCTTCATTAGATACAATTTCACACATATAAAAATGAAACATATCCTTAAAATATTATTCTTGGTAATATTAAATGAGGTCACCATTTGGGAAAATGTTTTCCAACTGATCACATGTAAAAGTATTAATAAGAACTAAATATACTTCCACTATTTGCTAGCTCCATCAGTGTCACTGCTAAAAATATAAATATAAACCCCAGACCTAAACAAGTAAAACTGCTGTAGAAGAAACGTGGTAGGGAGTTATGTACAAGTCTTCCAAAAAAAGAACGTCATCATAAAAAGAAAATTGATATTAATTGAAAATCGTAGGGGGAAAAGAAAGTAAGGAATTTATTTAAATGATACGGGACTGTAATTCTAAAGCCAAAGGAGGAAAATGAAGGTTTACATAATTGTATTTTCAAATAAAGACCAGTATGACAAAAAGAGAAAAAAATGTTCAATTTTCAAAAGTTCACATTTCTGCCAAGAAAAATGGGAGGAAGACTATTAGCTGGATAACATGGTAGTTAGAGTGCCACCTTTGGTTCAGAAAGCCAGGTTTTGTGTCTATAAATTAAAATCCAGGAATCCAGACTTGCCAGTACTGATCCTGACCTTGAGTAAAGAGCCCCTGACAGTTTATCTGCCTACCTGTTACAAATCCCTTTTTCCTACAGTGACATGGGAAGTATTAGAGGAGGCAAGAAAGACAGCAGCAGCCAAGTACCAAGGAAGTTTGTACATCCATGTACATCCATGTACAAAGGATAAGATAGACACTCAAAAGCCAGCTAACAAGAAGAATAGGATCCACACAATCAGACGAAATAGGAGCACATGGAAGCTGCCAGTGTGAGGACCTAGGAACTCCTTGCAATGTACAAGCCATTGTACATGTACATTCATACACTAATACACTAGCCAAAAAGAGGTGGATGGGTCTGATGTGTGTCAAAACCACTATCCTATTTGAAACCCAGAGCAAATATGAGCTGGTGAGAGAACATGTGAAGCAGCAACAAATATGGAATATGGGGGAAAGGAATCCTCAATCTGAGTATTGTATTGGCAGTTCTGTGTTAGCAAAAACTTCAGAAGAGAAGGATTTAGGGGTAGTGATTTCTGATAGTCTCAAAATGGGTGAGCAGTGTGGTCGGGTGGTAGGAAAAGCAAGTAGGATGCTTGGCTGCATAGCTAGAGGTATAACAAGCAGGAAGAGGGAGATTGTGATCCCCTTATATAGAGTGCTGGTGAGACACATTTGGAATACTTTGTGTTCAGTTCTGGAGACCTCACCTACAAAAAGATATTGACAAAATTGAACGGGTCCAAAGATGGGCTACAGGAATGGTGGAAGGCCTTAAGCATACAACGTATCAGGAAAGACTTAATGAACTCAATCTGTATAGTCTGGAGGACAGAAGGAAAAGGGGGGACATGATCGAAACATTTCAATATGTTAAAGGGTTAAATAAGATTCAGGAGGGAAGTGTTTTTAATAGGAAAGTGGACACAAGAACAAGGGGACACAATCTGAAGGTGGGACAAGGTAAGACGATATATGACGAGCAGAATCCGAGACCAAGCTACAAGAATAGCGCCGGCGGGCTTACCCGCCGGCAGCGTTTGCGGAAGGGTCGGGGGAGACACCGGACTCCCCATGGCGGCCGCCATCTTGTTTTCGGCCGAAATCTCGCGAGACGAGATTTCGGCCGAAAGTCAGGCCTACGTGGCCTGACACGCTGCATAGTCTGGGCGGGGCTTGCTGGCCCTATTTAAGGGCTTGCAGGCCCTGGGCCAAGCCTTTTCGCCCGGACTTCGCAACCTGAGCAGACACATGGCTGTCTGCTCTTGGAGTCTCTTTCGGTGGCCGCGTGGGCGGCCGCCGCTTTTGGAAGCCTCGTTGGAGGCTTGAGGAGGCTGCAGCTATTTGGAGCAGCTGGGCGAAAGCCCCATCCATGCCGCCCCTCTTATCCCGCTTAGTAAGAGGCGGCCGCGGGTTGCGGCCACCATTTTGGAAGCCTCACCGGAGGCTCGTGGAGCGGTCTGGGGGGCTTCGGGTCCGGCGGGAAGGCCGGGTTTCGTTTCGGCCCTCTATTTGGTCCGGGGGTGATCCTTCTGGTCACCCCCTCGGGAACGTGGGGGATCGGGCGGGGGAATCGCGTGGCACCCCCCCGGTTTCGTGACCCCGGTACAGGGGGCAGTTAGGCCCTTGGCGGCAGCTCCCTGCTGCGGCGCTGCCTGTGTGGGCAGAGGCCATTTGCTGCCCTCTTGTCATTACTGTGCCCTTGTGCCGTCTTCGTCTGTTTCCCCTCTATTTTGTCCGGGGGGCGATCGTTCTGGAGCCCCCTCGGGGATGTGGGGGTTCAGGTGGAGGGCTCGCGTGTGCGGCCCCCCCCTGGTTCGTGGCCCCTGTACGGAGGGCAGTTGGGCCCTTGGTGGCAGCTTCCTGCTGCTGCGCTGCCTGTTTGGGCAGAGGCCATTTGCTGCCCTCTTTTGTGGCCTGGGCGGCCCCGGTTTCATTCATGTGTAAAATAAGAACCATGGTGTAAAACAACACAAAAAACACTAATAATAATGAGCCTGATAATTATGGTTACAATTATTAAATATATTTATATAGGAACATAAAAGTATGACGGCAGGAAGAGACCTCTTGCTCCCTCTAGTCTGCCCTTATACTATTTGCTGTATTTTGTCTGAGGATGGATATATGTTTATCACAGGCATGTTTAAATTCTGTTACTGTGGATTTATCTACCAAGTCTGCTGGAAGTTTGTTCCAAGGATCTATTACTCTTTCAGTAAAATAATATTTTCTCATGTTGCAAACCAGGTTTGCCCCCCCCCCCCGGCTCCTACTGCAGGGGCACAGGCCCCTGGGGCAGCTTTTTGCTAGGGCCTGGTGTGTCGGGGGCGGGGGGTTTGGACCCCGCCAACTCAGGCCGTAGTGCCTCCGCCCCTTTTGACGGCTTACCCATCGGGGCCAGGGGTATTAGGTATGGGGGCCACCACAGTGTGGGACCCGTTCGCTGCATGGCATGGGTTTGCTGCAAGGGGGCTTGTTTTTTGCCCCTTTTTGTATGTACGGCCATGCGTGCGGGAAGGCAGGGTTCCCATGCCGCTTCGGTGTGCCCCTGCCCCTAAAAGGGGACGGTTAAGAGGGGAGGGGGTCCAGGGAACAAACCCCACCTACTGGGGGAATATGGGCCCAGCCCAATTCATTTGAAAACACTCGAGGGTTGGTTGAGGGACTACCACCCTCGCTCGAGAGCGGCTGCTCTCTTGCTAGGTTTCTCAAAGGGATTCAGGATGCCCTACATGGGGGTTTGGGCGAGCCTTCAGGTCCGACAATCTCAGGTCGGTTGTAGGACATGAAGGCATTGTTCGGTCCAGAATAGCGAAGGAGGTGGCCGAGGGGAGGGTCCTTGGGCCCTTCCCGGAGCCGCCCTTCCCGAATCTTGGGGTGTCCCCATTAGGGGTGGTCCCCTGGAAGGCGAGGGGTGAATTTGGGTTGATTCACCACTTGTCTTTTCCTAAAGGGGAGTCAGTGATGCATCCTTTGATGCGGCCGTGGCCATGGTAAGGGGGTGTGGGGTTGGAGCCCTTATGGATAAATGTGACATTAAGTCAGTGTGGGGTGTGGGGTTGGAGCCCTTGTGGATAAATGCGACATTAAGTCAGCATCCCGGCTCCTCCCCAGATGGCTTCGAGCTGTTGGGCTTCCATTTCGAAGGTGGTTTTTATGTGGACAGGGCTTTACCCATGGGTTGCTCTGTCTCCTGCTCTCTTTTGGAGAGCTTTAGCACCTTCTTGGAGTGGGCGCTCAGGAGGCGCAGTGGTCTGGGATCGGTCGTTCACTACCTTGATGGATTCTTGATGGCGGGGCCTGCGCGTTCAGAGCAATGCTTTGCTCTAATGCGGGACTTCGAAGCCCTTTGCGCTCTGTTGGGGGTGCCTTTAGCCTCTGAGGAGACCGAGGGCCCCGCCACCAAGATTACCTTCCTCGGGATTGAATTGGACTCGGAGATGCAATCTTCTAGATTGCCCCTGGACAAGTTGACTAACATCAGGGATAACCTTGGTATGGTTCTGGGCTGCAGGAAGGTCACTCTTCGGCAGCTCCAGGAACTAGCTGGGATACTTAATTTTGCCCGCCGGGTCGTGGTGCCGGGCAGGGGTTTTTCTAGGTGGCCTCCAGAATGGAGGGCCTCTTCAGTGGTTAAGGATTTGACCTTTTTGGGAGCTCTTCCCCTTGATAGTGGCCCTAGAGCTTTGGGGTGAGCAGTTTATTGGCAGGACTGTGCATTTTGGTGTGACAGCCTAGTGGTTGTCTATGTTGTGAACGCCCAGTCCTCTAAGAGTGACAGGGTCATGCGGCTTGTCCGCCATTTTTTGTGCACAGGTCCTTGTCCCTGAACACAATGTTTTTGGCTAGGCATGTCCCCGGGTTAGATAACAGGGTTGCTGATGCCTTGTCCCGTGGTCAGTTGTCCCGGTTTCGGACCCTGGCCCCGGGGGCATGTATGTCGCCAGAGGCTTTTCCTGTCCCCCTTTGGAGCCTGAGTGGGCTCCTGGGCAGTGGAGAGTAGAGGCTTGCTGGGCTACGGCACTCTCGGGAGTGTCTGGCACTCTGGGGGGCTTAGCAGCAGGCAGGTGGGGATTGCAGGCAGTATACGGGTTACCCCTATAGCTGGCCTGCCCCAGTTGTGTACCTGGCCATATTTGTGTCCAGGTTAGGCAGCGTGGCCTTTCAGTTAGGACTATTAAGTCCAGGTTGGCCAGCTTCGCCTTTTGTCTAAGGCGGGGGCGGGGTTATTGATTTATGGTGACTTCCGCATTGTGACGGTGCGGGAAGGTTGGGCCAGGGCCTTATCGCAGGCCGTCAGGTCATTTTGTGCCTTCCATCTCATTACCTCAGTTAGGTGGGTGCTAGTGTGTAGGGTATGGCCAGGCCAAGTATGGATCCCGCCATTAGGGAACGCTCGTTCTCGAGAGGCGCTGCCACTAGTGCGGTAACGGCGTTCTCGATACGGAGGATTCGGGGAAGTCGACCGCTGGCAGTCAACGGCCTGTTTTAGGGTACAAACGGCCTGTTGAGGGTCCGGGGTAAGATCTTAGGCCAGGTTCCCCTTTGGTCCCCTTCTATTCAACCCCGCCAGGACGCGACCGACGGTGTTGCTTTGGGTCATGAGCGCTCCGAGACCACTCAGCAACAAGGTACCATCGGGGGTGGGGACCCTGCCGTCGTGGCGGCTGGGTCCTTGTTGTCTGGTGGGGGAGACGGGGTGTGCGGTGGGACGGGAGTTTCTACCGCTATTGCTGGGAGGGCGGCATTACATTGCTGCGCCCAGGTGGGCCTGGGAGGGCGGCATCCCATTGCTGCGCCCAGGCGGTGCTGGGAGGGCGGCATCCCGTTGCTGCGCCCGGTTGGTCCTGGGAGGGCGGCATCCCATTGCTGCGCCCAGGTGGTCCAGGGAGGGCGGCATCCCATTGCTGCGCCCAGGGGGTGCTGGGAGGGCGGCATCCCATTGCTGCGCCCAGTTGGTCCTGGGAGGGCGGCATCCCATTGCTGCGCCCAGGTGGTGTTGGGAGGGCGGCATCCCATGGCTGCGCTCAGTTGGTGCTGGGAGGGCGGCATCCCATTCCTGCGCCCAGTCGGTGCCAGGGGCGGCATCCCATTGCTGCACTCAGAGGTGTGCTGGGAGGGCGGTATCCCATTGCTGCGCCCAGTTGGTGCTGGGAGAGCGGCATCCCATTGCTGCGCTTAGTCAGTGCCAGGGGCGGCATCCCATTGCTGCGCCTGGATGTGTGCTGGGAGGGCAGCATCCCATTGCTGCACCCAGTTGGTGCTGGGAGGGCAGCATCCCATTGCTGCGCCCAGTTGGTGCTGGGGGCGGCATCCCATTGCTGCGCCTGGGTGTGTGCTGGGAGGGCGGCATCCCATTGCTGCGCCCAGTTGGTGCTGGGAGGGCGGCATCCCATTGCTGCGCCCAGTTGGTACTGGGAGGGCTGCATCCCAGTGCGGCGCCCAGGGGTGGGTCTTGCACCTCGGTGGCAAGGACCTGTGCGGGCCTGGGGGTCTACTTTAGATCTGCCAGGCTCGCGAAGCCTGCGGTGGTTTCACACTGTGCGGCCCTCCACGGAAGTGGTGTGGTCGAGATCCTCCCGGGGATCGCTTGGTTGGACGCCATTTCCCTTAGGGCCCTTCACCGGGTTAGACGGGGAGTTATTAAGGCCCTGGGTACGGTAGTCAGAGAGTTGGGAGGGGTGGTAGTAGCCCATCCCCACATCACCATAGATCAGCTGGCTGCTGGTCTTCCTCTGTCAGTACAGAGGAACACCATTTTTCTTACAGGACCTGCAGTGGTCTCTGCGTGAGCTGGCGCAGTTAGAGGGGGGAGTCGGGGGGCCAAGATAGAGATCTGACTCCCGCTCCGTGGCAGGTTAGGGGCGGAAATCTGGGTGGTGGTTTAGCAACTGCGCGTTCTCCCTTGGGCATCTTTGGGGATGATTGACAGGTTCTCTCCAAGCTCATGGTGGGGTGCTACATGAGCAGTTGGGGGGAACCTGTCTTTGGGTCCCGCACATTGAAGTCCCCGGGTAGGGGTGAGCCGGCGGGACCCCCCTCATGCAAATGCATGGCAGGGTCTCAGGTGAGGGAGAGGTCCCTCACCTGGACTAGCATCGAGCTACGCCCATAGTTGTCCAGGAATGTTTATTGCTACGTCATTTCCGCCCCGGAAGTATTTGTTTGACCCTGCAGGTCCACTGTTTGGGTCATAGTTAAGCATGTTGATTTATGCTAATTTATGCTAATTTAATTAAATAAATTATGCTAATTTATTTTAATAAAAATGACCCAGTTTAAATCCAGCTCTTGTGTCCGTGTCGTTACTCCGTCTCTTCTGCAAATAAACTGGAATCACTCTATAATATGTAAACAGATATATTGCTCTTGGGTTAAGTGGATTATACAAGAAATACCCCCAATTTGGTGGTGGGGAATGTGTGTATGTCGGGGTGGTGGGCACAATTCACAATTCACTACGCACTGTTTTATGTTGTGTGATTTTAAATTGTTAAAAATCAATAAAAAAATATATTTAAAAAAAAATCTGAAGTTAGTTGGGGGAAAGATCAAAAGCAACATGAGAAAATATTATTTTACTGAAAGAGTAATAGATCCTTGGAACAAACTTCCAGCAGACGTGGTTGGTAAATCCACAGTAACTGAATGTAAACATGCCTGGGATAAACATATATCCATTGTACGATAAAATACAGGAAATAGTATAAGGGCAGACTAGATGGACCATGAGTTCTTTTTCTACCGTCAGTCTTCTATGTTTCTATATTTCTAAGACCTTGCATGGGATGTACCATTGACAGAAAGCTGAGGTAGTTTGGCAGACATTGTAAAATCTTGCTTCTGGCTGGAAAGTATTGGACTAAAAGATAACAATGGTCATAGTAGCACAAGAACAGGAACTAAGCACTCAATTCTTGTTCCCAACGTGAGGCCTACGCCCAGTGAAGGGCTACCAAAATTTTTACTATCACACTGTGGGCATGGCTTATGCAGGACATCCTGCATTTTCCTTCAACATCTTTCAATGCAAATTGGGTGCTCTGGGGTGGAGCTCCATTTTCACTACCACCCATCCTGGCAGTAGCCCACCCCTGCCTTACACCCCACAGGGGGGGGATTCGATTTTTAATAGGGGCATTTGGAACTTTGTTTAAACCAAGTTAATGGCCTTTTAGGCTTTCTCTATATGAGTAGGAGTTCACTTTTTGAATAGTAAGAATTATATGTCGGGGGGGGCATCAGGATTTTAGAGATACTTAGGTGGGGCATGGGCAAAAAAAAGGTTGGGAACCACTGCACTAGATCTATAGAAGCAAGCATCTAACTGTGGTGGGATTCAAAGAGTTTTACTTCTGGTTCTCTGGGTGTAGCTTGGTGGGCATGGCAGGGGAAGGATACTGTAAAATCTCCATTCCCACCCCAGTCCAGGGGATGGATTCTGCAAAATCCCTATTTCCTCTTGATCAGCTAGGACACAGGAGGCAGAGAATAGATGGATGTGGGACCAGTCAGATGTGTTATTTACTGGTTATCTGAATTACTCAAAATTTCTGCTACCGATTCTCCAAATTACTCAAAATTTCCACTACCGAAGAACTGGTCAGAACTTGCTGAAACCCACCTCTGACTACCACATTATTTATCGTTACTGCTGTTGCAATATTTCCTGAGTACCACTTGAGAAGAAAGGAAGGAAGGAAGGAAACCTGTGCAGAAGGTAGAATAGAATAGCGCCGGCGGACTTACCCGCCGGCAGCGTTTGTGGGAGGGCCGGGAAGACACCGGACCCCTGGCGGCCGCCATCTTGGTGCTCGGGCGAAGTCTCGCGAGGCGAGACTTCGCCCGAGAGTCAGGCCAACAAGGCCTGACTGCTGATAGGTCCGGGCGGGGCTTGCTGGCCCTATTTAAGGGCGCGCAGGCCCGGGCTCAGCCTTTTTCGCCCGGACCATTGCCCCGAGCAGACACTCGGCTGAGTGCTGCTCGCGTCAGCCATTTTGGGGCGGCCTCGTGTAGCAGCCGCCATTTGGGGGCTTGCTCTGTGTCCGGCGAGAAGGCCTTGACAATAATTTTGCCCTTTGGAGCGATTACAGTGGCGGGAGCCATTTCTTCAATTGCAGAGCCGGCATCGGCTGGGCTCCGCCTCCGGTTTGACGCTCCGGTTTCCCCCGGGATTGGGGGGGTCGTGGGGGGGTGCACATTGGGTGGCGCGGCCTGGCGCTTCCCTCCTAGGGGGGGGTATTTGGCCTCTCTACATTTGGGCATTCCCAGGGTGGGCTATCTCCTTTCCGGGCCCTTATTAAAGGGGTGGCCAGTGAGGCTTCGCTGCCACCGCTGGGGGGATTGGCCTACTGAGGGGCCTCCCCTGGTAAGGCCTGAGTGATTGGTGTCGGCCTTGCTTCCCAGCAAGGGCTCTTTGGTTGGGGTAGCATAACTGGTTAATAGAAATAACAATAAGGGTATGGCCCCAACGAAGAGGCAAACTCGGGCCCCTCCGGCCCCACCAGCAGTGCGGCCTAGGAGGGCTCTGAGGCCTTCTGCCCGGGCTCGGGCTAGCATGGAGGGGCCCCCTGGGGTGGTCCCACCAGAGGGGGTGGTGGGGTTTATGCCCACAGCCCCTCACCCCGAGGTTTCTCCCTCTCTTTCTTGGGCCAGGGTCCTGGAGAGGCTGGATGAGTTGGAGCATTGGGGGTCCGGATCGGGCCCGGGCGGGCCCCCCCTGCCTGCATCGGTGGCCTGGGGAAGAGATCCGGAGGAGGAGGTGGCCCAGGCTGGGCAGATGGCCCAAACCGGGCAGATGGCCCAGACCGGGCAGATGGCCCAGTCGGGGCAGCTGGCGGCATTGCAGGGCCGGGCACGGATGGGCCCCCCCGTGGATGTCATCCACCCCGTACGGGACAGGTGAGGCTGCACCACTCGTGTCCAACACTTCGCTCCTCCCCTTACCCGGTTCAGGGCTTAACCTGCCGGGTTTGGGGACAGGGGCTAGTTTCATGGGGCCCCTGTCAGGCACATGTGGCCAGGTTTGGTCCCCGCCGGCTCTGCCGGCAGTGGCGCCAGGGGTAGTTTTTCCACCGGGGCCTGGGGTAGGGGGTTGGACCCCTCCAGCGTCCGCTATTATGCCCCCGCCCCCTTTGGTGTACCCACCGGGGCTAGGGGTGTTGGGAACGGGGGCCTCCACCGTGTAGGACCCGTTCGCCAGCATCAAGACTGGGGCCATCCCATGTGGGCTTCCAGCCACTCCCCTGGGGTACCACCTCCACCCGTCGGTGAAGGAGGCAATTTGGAGGGGGGAGTATGTGGACCTCTTTTCCCTATTGAACAGAGAGGTCCCCAAGCAGGACAAGGATGTAGTGCCCGGGGAAAAGACTAAAAAGCCCAAAGTCACCAAGTGTTTCAGCTCATGGCTGTACGCTTTCCTGACTTACGCATCAGTTGTCATTCAAAAGGAACCGTTTAGGTCTGCCTCCCTGCTCAAATATATTGACCTAATTGCTAGGGCTCATTTTGAGTACAAAGGTACTATCTGGCGGCATTATGACAAGGGTTTTAGAATGCGTATAGCTCATGACCCCTCCCTGCCCTGGGATATGGTGGTGCCGGACCTATGGTTCCAGGCCACATATATATCCGGCAAGGAAGGGTGCGATAGGACCGATAGCGGTCATTTTATGGAGGAAGAGCCCGCGGCTTCCACACCAGCCAAGGCGGCTAAGGGGGGAGCGTGGAGGGGAGCCTCCCCTGCGTGTCATGAGTTTGCTGCGAAAGGGGCGTGTTTTCGTCCCTTTTGCAAGTACAAGCATGCATGCGGGAATTGTGGGGGGACCCATACCTCTTCCGTGTGTTCCCGCCCCAAGAAGGGGGCGGAAAAGAAGAGTGGGGGTCCAGCAAAACCTCCCCCACCTGCTGGGGGAAATGGGGCCCAGCCCAATTAATTTAAAAGCACTTGAGGGTTGGTTGATTGACTACCACCCTCACTCGAGAGCGGCTGCTCTCTTGCTAGGTTTCTCCAAGGGATTCAGGATCCCTTACGTGGGGGTTAGGCAAGCCTTCATGTCCGACAACCTTAGGTCGGTTGTGGGACATGAAGACATTGTTAGGGAAAAGATTCGGAAAGAGGTGGCCAAGGGCAGGGTCCTCGGGCCTTTCCCGGAGCCGCCCTTCCCGAATCTTAGAGTATCCCCATTGGGGGTGGTCCCCAAAAAGGCGAGTGGTGAATTTAGGTTGATTCACCACTTATATTTTCCTAAAGGGGAGTCAGTGAATGATTTCATTCCTGACAAACTTTGTTCAGTCCGGTACACATCCTTTGATGCGGCCGTGGACATGGTTAGGAAGTGTGGGGTTGGAGCCCTTATGGGTAAATGCGACATTAAGTCAGCATTCCAGCTCCTCCCCATACACCCAGACGACTTCGAGCTGTTGGGCTTCCATTTCGAAGGTGGTTTTTATGTGGACAGGGCTCTACCCATGGGTTGCTCTGTCTCATGCTCTCTTTTTGAGAGCTTTAGCACCTTCTTGGAGTGGGCGCTCAGGAGGCGCAGTGGTCTGGGTTCGGTCGTTCACTACCTTGATGATTTCTTGGTGGCGGGGCCTGCGTGTTCGGAGCAATGTTTTGCTCTGATGCGGGACTTCGCAGCCCTTTGCGCTCAGTTGGGGGTGCCTTTAGCCTCTGAGAAGACTGAAGGCCCCGCCACCAAGATTACCTTCCTCGGTATTGAATTGGACTCAGAGGAGCAATCTTCTAGATTGCCCCTGGATAAGTTGACTAAAATGAGGGATAAGATTGATACGGTTCTGGGCTGCAGGAAGGTTACTCTTCGGCAGCTCCAGGAACTAGCTGGGATACTTAATTTTGCCTGCCAGGTTGTGGTGCCGGGTAGGGCCTTTTCTAGGAGGTTATATACTGCGATGAAGGGGCTTCGTTTGCCCCATCATCGTACCCGCTTATGTGCAGGGGTCAGGGCTGACCTCTGCGTGTGGCGGGAGTTCTTAGACCAATTTAATGGGCTGTCTTTCTGGAGGCACGAGCTTCTGTTGGAAGCTGAGTTGCAGCTCTGCTCCGATGCTGCGGGGACTTGTGGTTTTGGGGTAGTGTTAGGTGACCAGTGGTGCTGGTCGGTTTGGCCTCCGGAATGGAGTGCCTCTTCATTGGTTAAGGATTTGACTTTTTTGGAGCTCTTCCCCTTGATAGTGGCCCTAGAGCTTTGGGGTGAGCAGTTTAGGGACAAGACTGTGCATTTTTGGTGTGACAACCTAGCGGTTCTCCATGTTGTGAACGCCCTGTCCTCTAAGAGTGACAGGGTCATGTGGCTTGTCCGCCATTTCGTGCACAGGTCCTTGTCCCTAAACGCATTGTTTTTGGCTAGGCATGTCCCCGGGTTAGATAACGGGGTTGCTGACGCCTTGTCCCATGGTCAGTTGTCCAGGTTTCGGTCCCTGGCCCCGTGGGCACGTGCGTCACCAGAGGCTTTTTCCGACCATCTTTGGAGCCTGAGTGGGCTCCTGGGCAGTGGAAAGTAAAGGTCTGCTGGGCTACGGCCCTCTCAGTGGTGCCTCACACTCTGGGGGGCTTAGCAACAGGCAGGTGAAGAGTTTGGGGATTTCAGGCAGGATACGGGTTACCCCTATAGCTGGCCTGCCCCAGTTGTGTACCTGGCCATATTTGTGTCCAGCTTAGGCAGCGTGGCCTTTCAGTTAGGACTTTGAGGTCCAGGTTGGCCGGCCTCGCCTTTTGTCTAAGGTGGGGGCTGGTTTGTTGATTTATGGTGACTTCCGCATGGTGAAGGCTGGGCCAGGGCCTTATCGCAGGCTGCCAGGTCATTTCATGCCTTCCATTTCATTGCCTTAGTCAGGTGGGTTCTGGAGTACAGGGTTTGGCCAGGCCAAGCGTGGATCCCGCTGATTGGGGAACGCTCGTTCCATAGCGGCGCTGCCACTAGTGCGGTAACGGCGTTCTCGATACGGAGGATTCGGGGAAGTCGACCGCTGGCGGTCAACGGCCTGTTTTAGGGTACGAACGGCCGATTGAGGGTCCTGGGTAAGATCTTGTTGTGGTTCCGTCTGAGGCCCCTCAGGGAATGGCTGATCTTCTGTCGGTTTCCAGCTCAGAGGGAGATGATGAGGAACAGGAGGTGCAGGCAGATGAGGAGGAGGAATCCCAGGCTGAAGAAGAGGGAGGACAGCCAGGGTCCCCCCAGAGGGAGCTCTCCCCAGCAAGCAGCCTGGATTCCTTAGAGGAAAATGCACAAGCCATAATTGATCTGCGACAGAGAAGAGCTACACAGAGAAGGGACCAATTGGCTAAGTACTTTCAGCATTAAAGAGGCAACAGCTGGGTTTGGGTGTGGTGCTCTTTGGAAAGGCTAAAAGGCAGACCCACCTTTCCTGGCTTGTGGAGTTTTATCTTTGAGAGTCTTGGGACCTGGCTGTGAACTTTGGCGTCTTGGAATCCTGGTTTGTGCCTTTGACTACTGAAACCTTGGGGTGGGTGTGCCAGCAAGAAGCTTGCTGTATTGTCTGGACATCAGGACTCTGCTGTAAAGTATTATAGCCTGTCTGTTGGGAAGAACAGGTTTTCCTCTGTGTTTATTTTTTCCAGCTATAAAGTACTTTTGCTTTTACCAGAGTGTCTGGCTGTTTTTTCCAGTTGGTGTTGAGGTCTGGGGGAACCCAGACAGAACAGTTCTTAGGCCAGGTTTCCCTTTGGTCCCCTTCTATTCAACCCCACCAGGAAACGACCGACGGTGTTGCTTTGGGTCATTGAGCGCTCCGTCGACCACTCAGCAACAAGGTACTGCCGGGAGGGGGGAACCTGCCGTCGCGGCGGCTGGCTCATTGTTGTCTGGCTGGGGAGAAGGGGTGTGCGGTGGGACAGGTGTTTCTACCTCTATGGCTGGGAGGGTGGCATCCCATTGCTGCGCCCAGGTGGTCCTGGGAGGGCGGCATCCCATTGCTGCGCCCAGGCGGTGCTGGGTGGGCGGCATCCCATTGCTGCACCCAGGTGGTACTGGGAGGGCGGCATCCCATTGCTGCGCCCAGGCGGTGCTGGGTGGGCGGCATCCCATTGCTGCACCCAGTTGTTCGGGGAGGGTGGCATCCCATTGCTGCACCCCGGTCGCTGGTCTTGCTCTTTGGGCAATGACCGGTATCTGCTTGGGGGTCTGTGGGGGACCTGCTTGCGGAGACCTGCGATGGCTTCGCGCTGTGTGGCCCGCCATGCATGTGGTGTGGTCTTCGATCCTCCCGGGGATCATTCGTGGGTCGCCATTTCCCTTAGGGCCATTCACCGGATCAGGTGTAGAGTCAATAAGGCCCTGGGTAGGATAGTCAGGTAATTAGGTGGGGTGGTAGCAGCCCATCCCCTCCTCAATATAGATCGGCTGTGGCTTTACTGGGCCGACGGCGTTCACCTGTCAGAACAGGGGAACGCCATTTTCTTACAGGACCTGCAGCGGTCTCTGCGTGAGCTGGCGCATCTAGAGGGGGGAGTCGGGGGGCCAAGATAGAGATCTGACCCCGCTCCGTGGCAGGTTAGGGGCGGAAAACTGGGTGGTGGTTTAGCAACTGCGCGTTCTCCCTTGGGCATCTTTGGGGATGATTGACAGGTTCTCTCCAAGCTTGTGGTGGAAGCAACCTGAGCAGTTGGGGGGAACCTGTCTTTGGGTCCCGCACCTTTAAGTCCCCTGTTAGGGGTTAGCCGGCTGGACCCCCCTCATGCAAGTGCATGGCATGGTCTCAAGTGAGGGAGGGGTCCCTCACCTGGACTAGCATCGAGCTACGCCCATAAGTTGCCCAGGAAGTTTATCTGACGTCATTTTCCGCCCCGGAAGTATTTGTTTGACCCTGCAGGTCCATTGTTTGGGTCATAGTTAAGCATGTTAATTTATGCTAATTTATGCTAATTCAATTAAACAAATTATGCTAATTTATTATTAATAAAAATGACCCAGTTTAAATCCAGCTCTTGTGTCCGTGTCGTTACTCCGTCTCTCCTGCAATAGCGCCGGTGGACTTACCCGCCGGCAGCATTTGCGGGAGGGCCGGGAAGACACCGGACCCCTGGTGGCCGCCATCTTGGTGCTCGGGCGAAGTCTCGCGAGGCGAGACTTCGCCCGAGAGTCAGGCCAACAAGGCCTGACTGCTGATAGGTCCGGGCGGGGCTTGCTGGCCCTATTTAAGGGCGCGCAGGCCCGGGCTCAGCCTTTTTCGCCCGGACCATTGCCCCGAGCAGACACCCACCCACCCTCCCTATTTTGCAGTGTGCTATTGTGGGTCGCCCCTAGGTGGGCCGAATGGGAATTTTTTGCAGCTTTGCCTTTTGCCGGGCTGTTTTTTCGCCCATTCCGCACTGGGGAGATGGATGTGCAGTTAGGAGGTGCTTGCACCTGTTAGGCTAATTGGCTTACCTTTGGTCATTTGGGTAGGCAGGTTAGGGGCGGAAAACTGGGTGGTGGTTTAGCAACTGCGCGTTCTCCCTTGG
Organism: Erythrolamprus reginae; assembly: GCF_031021105.1. NCBI lineage: Eukaryota > Metazoa > Chordata > Lepidosauria > Squamata > Dipsadidae > Erythrolamprus > Erythrolamprus reginae. The sequence goes on along the minus strand of NC_091954.1, from coordinate 60,045,344 downwards.
GCATCTTTGGGGATGATTGACAGGTTCTCTCCAAGCTTGTGGTGGAAGCGACCTGAGCAGTTGGGGGGAACCTGTCTTTGGGTCCCGCACCTTTAAGTCCCCTGTTAGGGGTTAGCCGGCTGGACCCCCCTCATGCAAGTGCATGGCATGGTCTCAGGTGAGGGAGGGGTCCCTCACCTGGACTAGCATCGAGCTATGCCCATAAGTTGCCCAGGAAGTTTATCTGACGTCATTTTCCGCCCCCGAAGTATTTGTTTGACCCTGCAGGTCCATTGTTTGGGTCATAGTTAAGCATGTTAATTTATGCTAATTTATGCTAATTTAATTAAATAAATTATGCTAATTTATTATTAATAAAAATGACCCAGTTTAAATCCAGCTCTTGTGTCCGTGTCGTTACTCCGTCTCTCCTGCAATAAAACATTAAAAGAGAAGCTGGGGTAATTTTGACATATGAATGGTTTTATGTAAGTCTTAGTAATATTGATGCAATTTATATTGACTTTTGCAAAGCCTTTGACTTAATATTGTATATCTATCAGAAACTCTTCAAAGCAGATACATCTTTTTCTGCAGTTGTTCAGATGCCAGAGCAACTTAGAAAATAAGTTGCTCTAAACAGTGTTTTTCAAACTTGTCAACTTTAAGATGTGTGGGTTTCAATTCTTCCCAGCTACCTTCAGTGTAATTTTTGAGTTGAAATCCACACAACTTAAAGTTGCCAGATTTGAGAAATACAAGTAGCAACAAGTTAATATCCCTACGCTTTTTGGAAATAAATCTAAAATAATGCAATCCTGCTGTAAACAATGCTGTAAATTTTGAAAGAGATCTGTGCTAAGTTCTCAGAGGGATTGAAACATTTGAAACATACAAATAAAGAAAGAAACAATAAATTGTTAAAACAATAAGGGACATGAAGAAAGAAAATGGTAAACTGCCTTTTATTATCTCAGAAATGCTGGACTAAAGAATTTGCCGAGGCACAGAGAATGTAGTTACCTTCCCATTGAAACAGTACCTATTTACCTACTCTATTTGAAAGGTTTCAAACTACTGGATTTGCAAGTGCTAAGACAAATAACAATAGTTTACCACTTCATACAACACTCAGATCTTGAACCTGGACTGTCAACTTTTCTGCTGAGAAACTCAGAGTCTTTAATTGTCAAATCATCATGCCTCACTGCTTCTGTTACTATGGACATAGTAATTAATAATTATTATATTAATTATAATTATCCTTGTGCAAGAAGATTGCACAAACTGATTATAAACAATTACATACTGTAACTCAAAAATGATACACTAGCACATTGGTAAAAATGATCATGTGCAAGTAATGAAAAAATGGTGTACACAATATTTTAACCTGTTCATTCTCGACTACTTGACAAAGTAGTCGAGAATGAACAGGTTAAAATATTGTGTACATGTGCAGTTTTAATTTTTAATAAACTCAATTCTATATAAGAAATAACAATTTGTAAAATGCAATAGAGGCAATTTGTTCAATATTTAAATTAAATAACATTGGACAAAATTCTAGGCAAACAAATAAACTTAAACATAACTGCAGGACATGTTCACTGAAAATACAAAATTAGGCCATGCTTTGAATTCAAAATGAAGTAGCTATGTTGAAAGTTAACATTTTTACAAATAAATATGTTAAATTTAAATACATGTTGACTCTATTTCATTTCTGAGATTGTTTTTTCTTACTATATATAGAAGTGAAGTTATTAATATTAAATTTCACAAATAATTCATAGAGTCTCTGCATATCAAGTAGAAGGTTATTGTTCCCTCTATCAGTTTAGCAATAAGAAAAATGTTGGAAATGTTATTTCATTAAGAGAAAAGTATGCATTTAAGAAATAATATTAAAAAGTTGTTTCTCGCATTACTGAGCCAATGTTCTGAAAATAAGTTGACAGGTTCAATTTCTACTAGATAAAATCTATAAAATTAAACACTATTAATGTGTAAAATGAATAATCATGGTACATGTGAAATATTTTAGAGATTTGAACGGACGGCCAATTTAGCAACCGGACGAAAGTTGCAATGGGGCCAGATGAAAGAACCTTTTTCCAACAGTGACCACAGCATGATAAACTTCAGTCTCAACCTAAGCCACACTAAGATCCACCCAATAACGCGACTCCAAAATTCAACTTCAAAAAAGCAAACTACGAACTCATTGATGCTCATCTTTCAACATAAAACTGGCAAACCTTATTCTCTAACTGCAACTCTACGGATGACCTCTACAACATATTCTTGCTTGAGATGAAAATAATCATCAGACTTTACGTACCATTTGCATCTGCCTCAACCAAGAAAAATAACCTCCCCACCTCAATAAGAAAATTACAATTAAAAAAAAATATCTCTGGCTTAAAAACAAAAAAGGACAATTAGTAAACTCAAAAAGCCATTATAAAAGCATATGCAAACAAATAAAAGCAGAATGTCTCAACTTCCAGAGCATATAAGAGGAAAACCTCCTACACACCAAATCCAATCGAGCTTTTTACAACTTTGTCAATAACAAAATCAAGGACTCTAGACCTATCCCACCTCTCAAAGTACCCAACAACAAAGAATACCATGATGTTTCATCCAAAGCTAACCTTCTCAATTCATTCTTTGGCTCTGCCTTTGTCAACAGCAATGACTCATCCCCCAAATTCATCACTCGCACCTCAAACTCTCTTAATGACCTAACCCAAATAGACTTCACTGAAGACCAAGTTGTAAAAGCATTACATGACCTTAAATCTTCCCTATCAGTTGGACCAGATGGTATATGTGCATATTTCCTAAGAAATCTCTCTTCTGCTATAGCAGAACCACTGAATCTTCAAAAAATCCTTCAGAACCAGCACACTTTCTAAATTATGGTCAAAAGCTATGGTCATCCCCATCTTCAAAAAAGGAGACCCCTCTTTTGTCGACAACTACAGACCAATATCACTATGCTGTGTCCCATGTAAAGTTATGGAATCAATTATAAACCAATCAATTACTCTCCACCTAGAAATAATAATATGCTCTCTAACAAACAATTTGGATTCAGGAAAAAACTATCCTGCAACCTACAGATCCTCCACTGCAAAAACATATGGACAACTCATCTTGACCAAGGAAAAACTATAGATGCAATGTATATTGACTTCTGCAAAGCTTTTGATTCAGTGGTCCATGACAAACTACTTCTAAAACTCAAATCCTATGGCATCTCAGGAACCCTCCACAGCTGGATTACTGCATTCCTATCAAACAGACAACAAGTGGTCAAAATAGGAAGCTCTATATCCACATCTGTCTCTGTTAAAAGTGGTTTCTCCCAAGGTAGCGTACTGGGACCTACGCTCTTCATTCTCTACATTAATGACCTTTGCAATCTCATCACAAGCAACTGTGTTGTTTTTGCAGAGGATGTAAAACTCTTCAAGACCACTGAAAATACAACTACTCTACAAAAAGACCTAGACTCAGTTTCTGACTGGTCCAATACATGGCAACTCCAAATCTCAACCAGCAAATGCTCTGTCCTACACATCGACAAAAAGAATCAGAACTTCAAATACAAACTGAATAAACAAATTATCACAGATAATCCCCACTCAGTCAAGGACCTTGGAATACTAATAACTAAAAATCTAAGTGCCAGAGCCCACTGCAACAACATCGCCAAGAAGGCCTCAAGAGTTGTTAATCTAATCCTACGTAGCTTCTGCTCTGGAAATCTCACATTACTTACCAGAGCTTACAAAACTTTCGCCAGACCCATCCTAGAATACAGTTCATTTGTTTTGAACCCATACCACATTTTTTTACATTAACACCCTCGAAAATGTCCAAAGATACTTCACCAGAAGAGCCCTTCACTCCTCTACCCGAAACAGAATTCCCTACGAAACTAGACTTACAATCCTGGATCTTGAAAGCTTAGAACTATGACGCCTTAAACATGATCTAGGTATTGCCCACAACATCATATGCTGCAATGTCCTGCCTATCAAAGACTACTTCAGCTTCAACCACAACAACACAAGAGCACACAACAGATTCAAGCTTAATATTAACCGCTCCAAACTTGACTGTAAAAAATATGACTTTAGTAATCGAGTTGTTGACGTGTGGAACTCATTACCAGACTCTGTAGTATCATCCCCTAACCCCCAACATTTTTCCATTAGACTATCCACGGTTGACCTCTCCAGATTCCTAAGAGGTCAGTAAGGGGCGTACATAAGTGCAGTAGAGTGCCTTCCGTCCCCTGTCCTATAATCTCTTCTATATCTCGTATTTCTTCTCTACTATATTCCTCTATAACATTCATTGTGTATTATTGTGTATTGGACAAAATAAATAAATAAATAAAAATGAACACGGCCCCAGCGCATGCACTGTTTGTCCATTGGTGATCTTGCAAGACAGTGCGAGATCGCCCTATAACCCTGATGCTTCGCGCTGGGCTTCCTAGGGTGGGAGCAGGCTGGACGAGATCTATAAATGGGGCTCTACTTCCCAGAGAAGTTGCTAATCTTACTAATATTTGCAAATTTTCAGTATTGAACCTCTATCAAGTTCATAAGGGTTTGTGAATATCAAGTAAGGTCAACTCATACAACTATCTATGACCTTAACTAGGAAGAATACATTAATGAAGTAACAGGGAAGTATAAATCTTTCTCAGAATTAAAAGTAGTATATATCTTGATTTCAAAGCAACAATGATGTAGATCAGTGAGTGGCCACATATCATATAGTGGGAAAGTGGAAGTCAATAGAAAGGAGGCCCTGCAGCATAAATAGAAAGTGACTTTTATGTGGACTAAGATTAAAACCACAATAGAACAAATTATAGAATGAAGTTTTTAATTAAAATCAGAGCTATTCTTATTATGCATATTTAGAGAAAAAAATGACAAAGAAGATAGATATTTAATATTACATATGACTACAGTGACCAGAATTGTCTATTCCCAAAATTGGAAATCAGAATCAATCCCGACAATGATAACTAAAATTTTAGAACTGGCTGAAATGTGCAAATTAACAATGGAAATTCAAAATAAAAAAGAGATAGATTTCTACAAAATGTGGGATAGAAGTTACGTTATAATAAATTTCTATTTTTTTTTGCTCTTTTAGCCAATTATACCATTGGCTAAAAGAGAAAAAAATATAGAAATTTATTATAACGTAACTTCTTGCAATAATATAATGAATTATAATATATCTCAAATGTTATATTACTTTACTTACAGTGTAAAGTAACGATTGCCTATATATTCTTAAATATATACTTATATACATAATAGGAGTAAATATGAAATGAATAAAATAGCTGTTGAAATAAAATTGATAATGCAATAGATTTAGTTTATAAGAAGACAAATTTTAGAACAACCAAATATACAAAAGTTTAAACCAATAGTTAATAACTAATAGGTTGTTAAATAAGTATGATTTCATTGTAAAGATTTGTATTGGTCAGCGACATTTATACAAAATGATGTGTCTTTATTGTAATTAGTTATTGTAATTAATCTGTTTTTATATTGTATTGTTTGTTTTTTCTGTTTGTCTATTTTTGTTTAAGTGTGTACATAATTTCTATGTTTTTTAAAAGAAAAATTCAATTATTATTATTTTTTAAAGAAAGCGACTTTTATGGAACTGCTACATTACAATCAGCAGGATTTGCAGCAGTTAAGGGATAAATGACATTAACACAACTTGGTATTATAAAGCAAGTCCCATCGCTTTCATGTGTTGTGAAACCACAAGCACATATCAAAGGGACCAAAGTAACTTGTTGCACAAAAGCAGCATGTTTTTGCACACGCTTAGCTTTGATACCAAACTAGACAATCCCAGTGGGTAATTGTTTTGATGAGACCTCTTCAGCTAGAAAAAGAAAAAAGAATGACCATGGGAGGGCAAATAGCAGTGGAAGTGAGAACAACTTCCAACCTGGAACCTGGCAGAGGACGTTGAAAGGATAAATGTGTGATTTATGGTTTTGATGATTAGGCAGGAAAGAGAATAGAAAAAAAGAAGATATAAGTTTAGAAAGAGAAGTTAAAATATAATTGTATTTATAACTGTTGTGAAGACTATTGGAAGGTACTCAGTGAAGGGCTACCAAATTTTTTACTACCACATTGTGAGCATGGCTTATGCAGGACACCCTGCATTTTCTTTCAACCTCTTTCAGTGGAAATTGGGTGCTCTGGGGTGGAGCTCCATTTTTGTTACCCCACTGCGTTCCCCCCAATCTGGGCAGCAGCCCACCGCTGAAGGTACTGCTTTCTGTCTTTATATCTTTTATATATATACAGTGTTCCCTCGATTTTCGCTGAGGATGCGCTCCGAGACTGCCCGCGAAAGTCGAATTTCCGCGAAGTAGAGATGCGGAAGTAAATACACTATTTTTGGCTATGAACAGTATCACAAGCCTTCCCTTAACACTTTAAACCCCTAAATTGCAATTTCCCATTCCATTAGCAACCATTTATATTATTACTCACCATGTTTATTTATTAAAGTTTATTAAAAAAAATATTTATTAAAGGCAGATGAAAGTTTGGCGATGACATATGACATAATCGGGCGGGAAAAACTGGTATAAGGAAAAAAACCTGCGAAGTATTTTTTAATTAATATTTTTTGAAAAACCGTGGTATAAGGAAAAAAAACTGCGAAGTATTTTTTAATTAATATTTTTTGAAAAACCGTGGTATAGCCATTTCGCGAAGTTTGAACCTGCAAAAATCGAGGGATCACTGTATATCTTGCTCTTTCTTTTTCTATTTTCTTCTATTTTTATTTCTTATTGCATTTTTATTTTTTATGTTCTCTCTTCTTCACATTTTCTGGTTCAATTTAGTTCTTACTATTGTTTTTTAAAACTTTTAATACAAGTTATATGAAATTCAACCAATCTGAAGTTAATAAAAATCAAATCCTGGGGTTTATTTTACTATCACTATATAATCACTTTGGTAAGGAAGATGTCAGCTTTGATGACCATTTCCCAACTATTGTTATGTTATTAAATTAAGTACAGTATATCTGAAAGCCCTCAATGATAATATTATCAGCATTGTTTTAATTGACAGAGTTTTATGTGCAAGGAAGGTATCTTTTTTTTCACAAATGTTCATGGGAAATCATTGATAGAATGCCAGAGTCCCACTGTGAGGTGAAACGATCTATAGCTCAGCCAACCCTGTCTGGCTTTTAATCTATACTAAACATAAATATGACACAGATTAATTTATTCCCTTGATTTTAGTAGTAGGAGTGAATAAAACCAAATGGAGCGAGGGTGGAGAAGAAATATACATTCTATTTCCTTTTCTATTTCAAGTAGTCACAGATGCACCAAATTTATTTATTTATCTATCTATCTATCTATCTATCTATCTATCTATCTATCTATCTATCTATCTATCTATCTATCTATTTATTGGATTTGTATGCCGCCCCTCTCCGCAGACTCGGGCGGCTCACAACACAATAAAACAGTTCATGACAAATCTAATAATTTACAATTTAAAATATATTAAAAAACCCATTATTAAGCAGACATACATACAAACATACCATACATAAATTATATAGGCCCGGGGGAGATATCTCAGTTCTCCCATGTCTGACGACAGAGGTGGGTTTTGAGGAGTTTACGAAAGGCAAGGAGGGTAGGGGCAGTTCTAATCTCTGAGGGGAGCTGGTTCCAGAGAGTTGGGGCAGTCACAGAGAAGGCTCCTCCCCTGGGGCCCGCCAACCGACATTGTTTAGTTGACGGGACCTGGAGAAGGCCAACTCTGTGGGACCTAATCGGTCGCTGGGATTCGTGCAGCAGAAGGCGGTCTCGGAGATATTCTGGTCCGATGCCATGAAGGGCTTTATAGGTCATAACCAACACTTTGAATTGTGACCGGAAATTGATTGGCAACCAATGCAAACTGCGGAATGTTGGTGAAACATGGGCATACCTGGGGAAGCCCATGACTGCTCTCGCAGCTGCATTTCGCACGATCTGAAGTTTCCGAACACTTTTGAAAGGTAGCCCCATGTAGAGAGCGTTACAGTAGTTGAACCTTGAGGTGATGAGGGCATGAGTGACTGTGAGTAGTGAGTCCCGGTCCGAATAGGGCTGCAACTGGTGCAGCAGGCGAACCTGGGCAAACGCCCCCCTCGCCACAGCTGGAAGATGGTTCTCTAATGTGAGCTGTGGATCAAGGAGGACGCCCAAGTTGCGGACCCTCTCTGAGGGGGGTCAATAATTCCCCCCCCCCAGGGTGATGGATGGACAGATGGAATTGTCAGATGAAATTCATTTGAAGTGCAAATTTGAATAGCTAGAAAACTTTGGTTATAAAACTGATAGATGAAATAACTATTCAATAAGGCAGAAATATCAAGCAGAAGCTTACCAGAATAGAATTATCTTCATCCACTTCAAGAAGAGGTCAAATACTTTACCTAGAACACAGTTCTATTATATTAGAATTTTAAACTGCTTAACAATTTCTGTCAAATTGTTCATAATTCATACAAAATCAGAAATAATATCAAATAAGTATTACTATGACCATGTTAAAAAAATATGGAATTGATGAATTCAAATGAAGTGATGTCCAGGATATTGCGTTTTAGATATTCATTTGAATTCAATAAGTGATATCTAGAACACAATATCCTAAACATAACAATAGTTTAAAAAAACATTTCTTATTTATAGATAAATATTTATATGGAAAAAAACAGCAGAGTACTTGAAAGGAATCTGGAATATTATGACCTTCCATCTAAAATACAGAGTGTAGAATAAATTAGATTTCTTATACATTGTATTTTTGAACCTGTTTTGTTGCGAGTCGCCTGAGTCTGCGGAGAAGGGAGGCATAGAAATCTATGTTAAATGTTTGTAAGTCTGTATGTTATTTTAAGAAAATTAATAAAAATAATGATTAAAAAAAAAGAAATCTAATAAATAAATAAATAAATAAATAAATAAATAAAAAGTCTCAGTTATCAGCAATTGTCAAACATTATTCAGAGGTGTGTGTGTGTGAGAGAGAGAGAGACAGAGAGAGAGAGACAGACAGAGAGACAAAGACAGAGACAGAGACAAAGACAATGACAGAGACAGAGATATAGTGATCTATTTTGAATCTTCTGATGTAATAAATAGAGGGCAAATGCAAAAGGAAAAAAAATGTTTAGAAAGACTTAATCCCAGCCTAAAATACTTTTTCCCCATCATGAAAGGAAATATCAGACAGTGAAATTTATTTTAGATAATAAATTGAGTTTTTGTTTGAAGACTGGCACTAATGGCAAGCTATTTCTCCAAAGGTTTTGTTTTATTACTGAAATAGGATAATAATAAGAATCTGAATCCTTGTTTACATGGTTGGCTGCCTGCTCAGGCAAACTATTGACCATCTGCACAATAATTCTTTCAGGCAATAGATTGGCCTAAAACATGCAGTGATGATCATACGGTGGCAAACAAACTAAAAGTACACCAAAGAGGAAATCAAATATATTGTTTAATAACACTGACTTCATTTCAGTTCTATTTTTCAGTTCATGATGAGTTGCAGATGTTATAAATGTCTACATTTATAAAAGACAGAAAAGATATTAAAACTTAATTTTGTTTTCATTCATACGAATATTAAGGAAAGGATTTGAGTTATTAACCTTGCAACATTTTTACTACATTTATTTTTTATTTTTTATTTTTAAATTTAATTTGATTTAGAGAAGTAATCTTAATTTAATTTAATGTAATTATTTAAGGAAACAATGTATTTAATTACATTTGACTTGGGGACAGTTGAATAATTCTGGGAAAGAGTCTGGTTACAGGGGTAACATCTTGATTCTAGAGATTTGAGATTTGGAGCTCAATAATCATTTGAAACATACATAGAACCTAATAACTCAAAATAAATTTCTATAAATAGATTAGGGATGCTAACAGTTGTTATTTCATATACAGGTGAAACTCAAAAAATCAGAATATCCTTCAAACATTAATTTATTTCAAAAATGTAACTTAAAAGTTGAAACTTAATATGTGATAGATATTCATAACATGCAAGATACGATAGTTCAAGCCATGATTTGTCATAATTGTAATGATTATGGGATACAGCTCATGAACACCCCAAATCCTCCATCTCAGAAAATTAGAATAATACATGTGATCAATAAAAAATGGATTGTACATAGAACAATATCAGACTTCTGAAAAGTATAAGCATGCATATGTATTCAGTACTTCATTTGGGCCCCTTTTGCAGCAATTACTGCCTCAATGTGCTGTGGCGTGGCATGGAGCTATTAGCCTGTGGCACTGTTGAGTGTTATGGAAGACCAGGATGCTTCAATAGCAACCTTCAGCTCTTCTGCATTGTTCCATATCATGACTCTCATCTTTCTCTTGGCAATACCCCACAGATTCTCTATGGGGTTTAGGTCAGGCGAGTTTGCTGGTCAACCAAGGACAGTAATCCCAGGGTCATTGAAGCAGGTTTTGGGAAGTGTGGGCAGGTGCCAGGTCCTGGTGGAAAATTTAAATCACCATCCCCATAAAGCTTGTATGCTCATGTGGAATCATGGAGCGCTCCAAAATCTCCTGGTAGACTGCTGTGTTGACCCTGGACTTAATGAAGCACAGTGGATGAATACCAGCAGATGACAGGGCTCTCCAAATCAACATACTGTAGAAACATCAAGCATCTTGCAGTGTGTACCTCTCCATTCTTCCTCCATACTCTAGGTCCTTGGTTTCAAATGAGATGCAAAAGCTTCCATAGCCTGTGTCGATTTGGGGAGCCATGTCATCTGCTGGTATTCATTTGCACGATACTCTAATTTTTTGTATTCATTTTTTGTATCAACATACATTTGCTAAACACTTCAATTCTTATAGTTTTCATAGACTTCTAAACACGAGTTTGAAATATAGCTAGCAATTAATAATGGGAAGATTTTTATAAAGAGAAAATAATCTCTTTATGAACTATGGCAATGCTGAGGTGGGTAAAATGAGGACCCAGATTGTGGGAGAAACATGCTGGCTCTGTTAAAAAGTGCCATTGCTAACATGTTGTAAGTCGCCCTGAGTCTAAGGAGAAGGGTGGCATAAAAATACCAAATAATAAATAATAAATAAAAATAATAAATAGAAAGCTAAATGTACAGCTAAAAGGAAAAGCAATGGCATTTTTGTTATTGTCACCTTCTACAATTAGGACTTAACATTATCTGGCTTATGCATCGTTCTCTAATGTGCAACTAGGAGGTCTACAACTACGGAATCTTTTCAACTTCCATCTCTCTATGAAATGTTCAGCTTCGTCCTGTCATCTCAATATTATGTGTTTATAACTATAGTCATAATCCACAACCCAGGTGTTCATTTTGCCATTCTTTTCCATTTACAAATTGAAAAAAAAGGCCATAGTTCTGTTTTTAAGGAATGCATATTTTTCTCTTCAAAAATGCTTTTATCTTCCCACATGTTAATCTGTCTAGGCTACTATGTCCTCCTGATTCTACTTACTGATGCTAATGATTTTTGCCCCTTTGCAATTGTCTAATGATATTCCTATAAACTTTCCTTTAAAGAGTAAAATTGCCTGCTGCAAGTCCATTCTTATATGCAGCTAATATTCACTCAGTAGCCCAACACCCACAGTGGGTTTTTTAGGGAAATAAAATTAGTTCATCTGTGATATTTTCCATTATGAAATCTAATGACCTCCTGCATACAGACTGAAATACAAACACTGCACCATAAATTGTTGTATTCATTGTAGAGGGACTGGAAATAGAATACAGGCAGCAAGATGAATTGTCAGACAAAATGAGGTGCGAAAGATGCATCTGTGTACAGTGATCCCCCGTTTATTGCGTCCCCAACCATTGCGAACAGGGTACTTCACGATTTTTCAACCCGGAAGTCAAAATACCATCTACGCATGCGTGCCCGTTTTTTCTATGGGCACGCATGCGTAGATGGCAACCGGGAGATCAGCTGCTGGGCGGGCTTCCCTGGGTCTTCCCCCTCTTGCTGGCGTCAGCGAGGAGTTTCCCCACCGCCCACGCAAACTCCTCGCTGCCGCCCGCCCTTCGCCCGCCCACGCCGTTCATTCTCGCCGCTTTCGAGCTGAGTCCTGAAGCGAATTCGCTCCAGGACTCAGCTCGAAAGCGCCGAGAGCCAGCATGGACAAGCCGTTCGTTGGCGCTGGCTATCGGCGCTTTTGAGCTGAGTCCGGAAGCGAATTCGCTCCCGGACTCAGCTCGAAAGCGCCGAGAGCCGGCGTGGACAAGCCGTTCGTTGGCGCTGGCTATCGGCGCTTTTGAGCTGAGTCCGGAAGCGAATTCGCTCCTGGACTCAGCTCGAAAGCGCCGAGAGCCGGCGTGGAAAAGCCGTTCGTTGGCGCTGGCTATCGGCGCTTTTGAGCTGAGTCCGGAAGCGAATTCGCTCCCGGACTCAGCTCGAAAGCGCCGAGAGCCGGCGTGGACAAGCCGTTCGTTGGCGCTGGCTATCGGCGCTTTTGAGCTGAGTCCGGAAGCGAATTCGCTCCCGGACTCAGCTCGAAAGCGCCGAGAGCCGGCGTGGACAAGCCGTTCGTTGGCGCTGGCTATCGGCGCTTTTGAGCTGAGTCCGGAAGCGAATTCGCTCCCGGACTCAGCTCGAAAGCGCCGAGAGCCGGCGTGGACAAGCCGTTCGTTGGCGCTGGCTATCGGCGCTTTTGAGCTGAGTCCGGAAGCGAATTCGCTCCCGGACTCAGCTCGAAAGCGCCGAGAGCCGGCGTGGACAAGCCGTTCGTTGGCGCTGGCTATCGGCGCTTTTGAGCTGAGTCCGGAAGCGAATTCGCTCCCGGACTCAGCTCGAAAGCGCCGAGAGCCGGCGTGGACAAGCCGTTCGTTGGCGCTGGCTATCGGCGCTTTTGAGCTGAGTCCGGAAGCGAATTCGCTCCCGGACTCAGCTCAAAAGCGCCGAGAGCCAGCGCCCCCCGGACCCCCAACCCGGGTTTGGGGGGCTGCTAGGAAGCCCCCCATGCCGGCGGCAAACAGCCGCGCCGCCCCCAATCTTCGGCTCCTCGCTAGCGCTGTGGGAGTAAAAACACCATCTGCACATGCGCAGATGGTGTTTTTACTTCCGCAGCGCTACTTCGCGAAAACCCGCTCATTGCGGGGGGTCCTGGAACGGAACCCTCGCAACGAGCGGGGGATCACTGTATTTCAATTTATCAATATTTATATAGAAAAAAATTTCAGATATAAAATCTCTTGAGAATGGATACTATTTTAAATAAACCTATGCAGTATTTAAAATTATATTAAAATTCATTTACATTTATAACAATAACAACAAACATCTGTAGGCAACACCATTCATTATTTCATTCTTCTGCCTAATCTCAGAAAATTATAAGAAAGACAACAGTTGGAGAGAGGCAAAAATCAAAGCACTCATCACAGTCCTCAATTTAAAGAAGCTTAATATTAATTTTAATTAGCATATTCCAAATTCTTAAAATAAATAGTGAAAAATCTAAAGTAGTTTTACAGTAAGGAAGAAAATAGTACTTCCATTCTTTTACAGTTAGTTCTTTACAATTAGAGCAACCATTTGAAGTTATAACAGTGATGAAAATACCGCCTGTGGTCTTCATCCCCCGGCGCATTTTGCAGGAGGCCCGGGGGACACAGAGACCGGCGGCAGCCGCCATTTTGGAATCAGCCGAGATCTCGCAAGGCTTCGTGAGATCTCGGCTGAAGGATCAGACTAGAGTGGTCTGATCAGTGACGCGTCCGGGCGGAGCATGCCGGCCCTATAAAAGGGCTGGCAGGCTCAGAGTCAGCCTTTTCACTCTGACTCCATCTCTGCAGACACTCGGCCGGGTATCTGCTCATCGCGGCGGCCATTTTAGGTGGCTTCGTGGCTGGCGGCCATTTCAGGAAGGCCTCGTCGGAGGCTTTAAGTGGTGTTGGTCAGGCGGGAAGCCTTTTTAAAGTCCTCCTCGGGACCGAGGAGGGCTTTTTTCCCCTGCGTTTTCCCCTTAGTGGAGGTGGTTGTTGGACAATCCCAAGGGGGTAGTTTCAGTGCTGGGGACGTGCCCAATAGGCACGGGTTCCTTGGGCCCTTGAGCTTTGGGCGCTGGTTTTCTCCTCGGGACCGAGAAGTGAATTGTTCCCCGGCTGTTCTTTCCCTTGGGGGGAGGGGTTTCATCCAGCAGCCCCTTGGAGACAGGGGGTAGGCCCCAATTTTGATTTAAGCCTTTTGGGCTTTGGGCCATCAGGCCTCAGTTTAAAAAAAAAAAGAAAATAAAAGAAAATAAAACATTCCAATGGCCCCTAAAAGGCAGAAGGCCCCAGCTCCACTGGCTGAGCCTGTGGCAAGGCCGAGAAGGGTGGTTAGGCCCTCGGCTCGGGCTCGAACTAGCATGGGTGAACCCCAGGGTGGAGCCCCGAGGGGGGGTAGGAGGTCTGGGCCTCCAGTTGCCGATACTAACATGTCCTCTCTTTCCTGGGCCAGGGTCATTGAGAGATTGAACGATCTCGAACGTTGGCGGTCGGTGTCTGGCCCAGGGGGTGCCTCCCCATCAGCACCTGTGGCCCTCGGCAGAGCTCTGGATGAATTGCCGGCCCAGCCCGGGCAGATGGCGGGGTTGCCGGGCCCTGTAGGAGCGGGGCTCCCATGGATGGCTTCTCCCCCTTTGGGGGCAGGTGAGATTGCACCACACTTAACATCCTCACCGCTCCTCCCTCTGCCTGGACAGGCCATTGTCCCACCGGGTTTTGGTAGTGGGGTCAACTTTCTAGGTACACCTGCGGGCACCTGTAGCCAGGTTTGGACCTCGCCAGCTCCAGCTGCGCTTGTTCAGCCCCCTTTGATGGCTTTTCCATTGGGGTCAGGGGTGTCAGGGGCTGGGGTCACCACGGCTTGGGACCCTCTTGCCAGCATTAGGGCAGGGGCCATCCCCTGGGGGCTGCCATCCACGCCCCTAGGGTTTCATTTACATCCCTCAGTTAGGGAAACCATCTGGAAGGGGGAGTATGTCAATCTTTTCTCCCTCCTTAACAGGGAGGTCCCAAAGAAAGACAAGGAAGGGGAGGTGCAGGTAGAGAAGCCTAAGAAGGCGAAAGTCAGTAGGTGCTTCAGCTCTTGGCTGTATGCCTATCTGACTTACGCCTCCATAGTGATTCAGAGGCAGCCTGCTAGGGCTGCCTCGATGCTCAAATATATTGATTTAATAGCCCGTGCTCATTTCGAGTACAAGGGCTCAATTTGGCGTCACTATGACAAGGCTTTCAGGATGCGGGTGGCATTCGATCCCACTCTCCCCTGGGACATGGTCGTTCCCGACTTGTGGTTTGCAGCAACCCACATGTCTGGGAATGAGGGTTGTGATCACACAGATAGCGGGCACTTTATGGAAGAGGAGCCTCCAGCGTCCACCCCAACTAAGGCCGCCACGGGGGGAGCGGCAAAAGCTGCCCCTCCCCCATGTCATGAATTGTCTGCAAAGGGGGCTTGTTTTTGCCCCTTTTGCAAGTTCAGACATGCTTGTGGGAACTGTGGGGGTACCCATGCCGCTGCAGTGTGTCCCAGGCCAAATAAGGGGAAGGATAAGAAGGGAGGGAGTCAGGCTAAACAACCCCCGCCCGCTGGAGGAAAAGGGGCCCAGCCCAATTAATCTTCCAGTGCTCAGGGATTGGCTAACGAATTATCACCCTCGCTCGAGAACGGCTGCTCTCCTGCAGGGTTTCTCTGAGGATTTAGGATCCCTTATGTGGGGATATGGAAAGCTTTCATGTCCGACAACCTAAAGTTGGTTGTAGGACATGAAGACATCGTTAGGGCAAAAAATACAAAAGGAGGTGGCCGAGGGCCGGGTGCTGGGGCCTTTCCCAGAGCCGCCCTCCCTATCTCTGTGGGTGTCCCCTCTAGGTGTGGTCCCCCAAAAGGCGAGTGGTGAATTTAGGTTAATTCACCACCTGTCTTTTCCAAAAGGGGAATCAGTGAATGATTTCATTCCTGATGAACTTTGTTCAGTCCGGTACGCATCTTTTGATGTGGCCGTGGCCATGGTTAGGAAGTGTGGGGTTGGAGCCCTTATGGGAAAATGCAACATTAAGTCGGCATTCCAGCTCCTCCCCATACACCCAGACGGCTTCGAGCTCTTGGGCTTCCACTTCGAAGGTGGTGTTTATGTTGACAGAGCATTGCCAATGGGATGCTCTGTCTTGTGCTCTCTTTTTGAGAGCTTTGGCACCTTCTTGGAGTGGGCGATCCGGAGGTGCAGCGGTCTGGGTTCGGTCGTTCACTACCTTGATGGTTTCTTGTTCGTGGGGCCCTTGCGTTCAGAGCAATGTTTCGCTCTCATGCAGGACTTCAAAGCCCTTTGCGCTCAATTGGGGGTGCCTTTAGCCCCTGAGAAGACCGAGGGCCCTGCTACCAAGATTACCTTTCTTGGTATTGAATTGGACTTAGAGGAGCAATCTTCTAGATTGCCCCTAGACAAATTGGTCAAGATACGGGGTAAGCTCGATTTATTGTTAGGTTCTTGGAAGGTCACCCTTCGGCAGCTACAAGAATTAGCGGGGCTTCTTAATTTTGCCTGCTGGGTCATTGTTCCTGGCCGGGCCTTTTCCCGGAGGTTATATAATGTGATGAAGGGGCTGCGTTTGCCCCATCATCGTACCCGCCTATGCACCGGGGTCAGGGCGGGCTCCCGAGCAGTGGAGAGCAGAGGTCTGCAAGGCCATGGCCCTCTCAGTGGCACCAGGCACTCTGAGGGCTTATCAGCATGGAGGTAAGGAGTTTGGGGATTTCAGGCAGGATAGGGGTTACACCCATAGTTGGCCTGCCCCAGTAGAACACCCGATGGAATTGTGTGTCCAGCTTAGGCAGTGTGGCCTTTCAGTTAGGACAATTAGGTCCAAGCTAGCTGGTCTCGCCTTTCTGTCCAAGGCGGGTGGGTTTATGGACCTTTCTGGTGACTTCCGCTTTCGGAAGATGCTGGAAGGCTGGGTGAGGGAGCGACAGGGGACCCCTTCAGATAGTCGCCAGGCTCTGGCGGTGCAGCAGCTGTCGCTTATTAACCAAGCTTTGGACAGTCTGTGTGCCTCTGTGTACGAGGCCCGTCTCTTTAGGGCAGCGACTTGTGTCATGTTTTGGGACCCTGCGGGTCAGCGAGGCTATGGCCTCCTTGCAGGCTGACAGGTTGCTCCGTGCCTTCCAGTTCGCTGATTTAGTGTTTAGGGACAGGGGTGTCCCCCTTTTGGTGTGACATTCCAAGACGGATCAGTTACATAGAGATGAGGGGACCGGGGCAGGGGGACCTTTTTAAGCATCAGGATGGTACCCCTCTGACCCGCTATCAATTCTGGGTTCTAGAGTACAGGGCTCTGGTCAGGCTAGGCATTGATCCCACTGGCTATGGAACACATTCGTTCCGTATCAGCGCTGCCACTAGTGTGGCACTTACGTGTTTCCCGATACAGAGGATTCGGGAAATCGGCCGCTGGCAGTCAGCGGCCTGTTTAGGGTACGTACGGCTGGCTGAGGGTCCAGGGCAAGGTCTTAGGCTAGGTTACCTCTCTTGGCCGTCTTCCAGTTAGCCCCGCCAGTACGAGACCGACAGCATTGCTTTGCGGTCACAGCATGATATTTTGGGCCAGCCGCTTAGCAGCAAGAACTGCCATAGGGACCCACCTGTCATTGGGCTGATGGGTCAATGTCGTCTGGCTGGGGAGAAGAGGCGTGCGGTGGGAAAGGTTTTCTACCGCTATTGCTGGGAGGGCGGCATCCCATTGCTGCACCCAGGTGGTGCTGGGAGGGCGGCATCTCATTGCTGCGCCCAGGTGGTTGGTCTTGCACCTCGGTGGCAATGACCTGTGCATGCTTGGAGGTCTGCCCTTGATCTGCCAGGCTCGTGAAGACCTGCGGTGGCTTTGCACTGTGTGGCCCACCATGCAAGTGATGTGGTCGGAGATCCTCCCGAGGATCACTTGGAGGGACGCCATTTCCCTTAGGGCCATTCACCAGGTTAGAAGGAGAGTGAATAAGGCCCTGGGTAAGGTAGTCAGAGAGTTAGGTGGGGTTGTAGTGGCCCATCCCCGCATCACCATAAATCAGCCATGGCTTTACCGGGCTGACGGTGTTCACTTGTCAGAACAAGGGAACACCATCTTCTTACAGGACCTGCAGCGGTCACTGCACGAGCTGGTGCAGTTAGAGGGGGGTGTCGGGGAGCCAAGATAGAGATCTGACCCCCACTCCTTGGCAGGTTAGGGGTGGAAAACTGGGTGGTGGTTTAGCAACTGCGTGTTCTCCGTTGGGCATCTTTGAGGATGATTGACAGATTCTCTCCAAAGGCTTGTGGTATTGGCGACCTGAGCAGTTTGGGGGAACCTGTCTTTGGGTCCCGCCCATTTAATTCCCCTTGTAGGGGTTAGCCGGCGGGACCTCCCACATGCAAGTGCATGGCAAGGTCTCAGGTGAGGGAGTGGTCCCTCACCTGGATTAGCATGGAGCTATGCCCATAAGTTGCCCCGGAAGTTTATTCTACATCATTTTCCGCCCCGGAAGCAATTGTTTGACCCTGCGGGTCCTTGTTAGGGTTATAGTTAATTATGCTAATTATGCTAATTTATTTAAAATAAATTATGCAAATTTATTTCAATAAAAATGACCCAGTTTTAAATCCAGCTCTTGTGTCTGTGTCGTTACTCCGCCTCTCCTGCAAAACAATTTCGTGACCATGATGGTTTTATAAAGGAAAGGTAAATTGAAGTACGATTGAAGTATACTTGCAATTTCACTTTGCTTAAAAACAAAGTTGCTGCTTCCAATTGCAGTTGCTAACTAAGGCTCACCTGTATTTAAAGAACCACCTTTATCTATTCAGGTTTTATTTTTTATGTTGAAGCATTTCCGATAAAGTTAATGAAATGAACTGTTATTTATTCCTTGAATATTATTCATGTGGCTTTTGCAACTATGAAATGGAAAACTAAATAATAAAACCAAATAAATGCAATACATGCAGATGTACCAAAACAAATAATAAATTATGTGCATTAAATAGACAAGCAAGCAATGTTATTTGTCAAAAATGCTAAACCTTCCAGGAAAAGACCATAGCAACCTGTATGCAAACAGAAGATGCATCCCAAAACAGCTAGACAACTTAGTTCATTTCTCATCACAGCATCATATTTCCAATCATGAAAAAGTCTTTAAAGATGCAGAACTTACTTCTTCCATATTGGTTTCAAAATCAGTAATGAAAAAACACATACTAGGGGAAGAAAAAGGGATAATTTTAGTTCTTTTCTTAGACTTTGCAATACAACTTACCAAACCCATTATTAAGAGATAAACGGTGTAAGACAGAAAGTTCCCTGCATAATTTACAGAACAATAAAAATTGTGTTAAGTTACTTTGCAACTTGCCAGAGTAGAAAGGTGGATATAAATCAAGTAAATAAATAGTAAAGGCAGGAGCTCCTGCTGTTAGTGTAAGAACCTGAAAAGCTGTAACACAGACAGGATGTGGTGGGAAAGAAGAACTAGAATACTAAAGTATTAATTTTATAATGGCCTTTGTGTTGCATCTCCCACAGGTTTGTGTAATTGCTACTGGGAAAAACACTTAAGCCTTTCTACCTGCAGTTTTCATGATTTCATCATCACATCAATCATTTCCTCCCTGATTTCTCCCTCCCTTGTTTCCCTCCCACTTTGAGGTCTCATTACTTCAATTATGGCTGAATGTGAAGTCAGACAAATCTAATAAATAAAAAGCAGGTTCAGTTCCTTTGTTGAACTACATAAATGCATTGTCTGTATTTTGGATTGTTGTTTTTATGGATTAATTCAGTTTACTTTGTTTTCAACAGACAATTATATTTCTAAGCAAGAATAGCAGATTTCCAAAGTGTTTTTGCAATGAACCTAACATCACTTTACCTTTTGAAAATTCTATTTAAAAATTTGTTAATCTAAAGTTTATCTACATTTTGGTAGGTTCGGGTAATAAAGCAATTCTTAAAGCATACATATGCATGCACGCATAGAGAGTATATGATAGGGAGGGAGGAGAGAGAGAGAGAGAAAAAGAGAAAGAGAAAGAGAGAAAGAGAGAGAATATGAATGAATTAACTTTCCATTCACTTCTATTGTGAATGAAACGTGGACATTTCATAAAAAACCTTTCTACTCTGACAAAGTCAACTACACAAATACTTCATGTTTTAATCCTGATTTAAGTTTTGCTGTTTTGTCCTGAAATATGCCTTGTATGAATACAGGTCTGGTTATTGTTATTGCTTTATGTTCCCTTCTTTTAACCTACAAACATGCACATGTATTTGTATCACATTTTCAGGAACTTAAGGTACATGCTTAGTGTTCAATCCTCCTATATTTCTTCACAACAGATGTGAGATGGCCTAGGTTCTAGAGAATCAGTAGAAGATGGCAGGTTCTAGAGAATCAGTAGAAGAAATTTTGAGTACTTCAGAGAACTGGCAAGTAACACCTCTGGCTGGCCCCAGAGTTGGGTGGGAATGGAGATTTTGCAATATCCTTCTCCCCCAGGACCGGTAAGGGAAATTTTTGAATTTCACTCCTGTCTAAAAGTCACCAAATGAGCTACTGTGGCTGTAGATAGAATAGAAATCGGTGTCATTTAAAAACATTAGCAATGAATACATTGAATTACACTGATTTAAACACTTCTGAACTCCAATTAATTCAATAACTAAATAACTTCATGGTAACAATGAACATAAATGCCACGATTAACAGTTTCATCCCTTTGCAATAAAATGTTGCATATGTGATCAGTAATATAGCCATAGATACAGATACAGATATATGTAAAAAGTCAGACTCAAGCTCATTGACATGTCACCTCAAACATAGTGTAATATTATTTTCTTTCATTCATTCATTTTATAGCCACTAAGCTGTCATTTCACCTTGCTTGTCTTATTTGGTGTTCTATCAAATTTTCTTTCATGTTAGAGATTTCAAAAGATTGATTGTTATAAACACCAGTTGTTCAAAGCTTTTAAAACATAGACACTGCGGGAAGATTAAGGGAAACATAAAATGAAAAGAACAAGGAATTGGAACAAGTTTGAATAACAAAAGCAAGATTTTAACAATCACTTCCAGCTGTAATTACCTTGATCCCCTCTAGTGGCTAAATGACCTGTCAATGTGTCCAGGAGAAAATGGCATACAATTTTCATTCAGCTTTCTTTGTCATCATGTTCATTTCTTCTGGTTAATTAGTACAATGCAGAAAGAGTAATGTCAAGGAAAAAAATGTTAGTTGTTTATAAAGCACAAAAAAGAAACCAAAGAGCCAAAGGAAAGACTCCATAGATTCAGTCATAAAATGATAATTCTGCTCCTTATTCTTCTCCTTCTGTCTGGCTTATTCCCCAAAACTGATCCTTGAATCAATCGATCAATTAGAATAGAGCTGGAAGGGATCTTCAAGGTCCTCTACTTCAACCCTCTTTTGAAGCAGGAGACCCTATCACTTTTGGACAACACATATTTAGAATAGAATAGAATAGAATAGAATAGAATAACAGAATTGGAAGGTCTTCTAGTCTAATACTCTGCTTAGGCAGGAAATCATATACCACTTCAGACAAATACTTAACCAATCTCTTCTTAAAAACCTCCAGTGATGAAGCACCCACAACTTCTGGTGGCAAGCTGATCTACTAATTAATTTTTCTCCCAGTTAATTCCAGGTTACTTCTCTCCTTGATTCGTTGACATCTATTGTTTCTTGTCTTGCCCTTAATGGCCTTGTGTTATTTATTTCTATCTTGAATAATATATATTCCAATGCAAACCTCTTATTATTTTTAGCTGAGGAGCATTTTGAGTTTTATATATTAGACCCAAGAACCATATTTGTTCATGCTATTTAACTCAAATATAACTGTAGTCTTGGATAAAGGATAAAGGTTAAAATGTTTATTGAAATAAATTATTTTTCTCTGTTCTTTATAGAACGAAATAAAATCCATTATCTTTTAGTTTCTTATTGACTGTACTGACTTCCGCACTGACATGTCACAGGGCTCAACCTTAAATAGCCAAAAGGCGTGGCCAATTGTTCTACAGATCTATTCACACAGAGACCTCCTCTTGCTTAGCCATTCATGTTTTCTGGCAACTTTGTGTACTCTAGCATCAAGAAAAGGCTCCTCCTCTTTTCCTTAGTCACTCATGTGCACTATGTGCACTATGGGAGGGGCAGCAGGCCCTGGTTAGCTTTCAGCCTCTGATACCACATCCTCTCTGACCTTCTCATTATCAGACTCTGGACAGTCCACACCCATTTCTCAATCCTCGGAATCCGTGATCAGTTGCGTGGGACGTGAATGAGCCACAACAATATTAACCTTGGGGAATTAAAAATCAGAAGTTTTATAAATGCTGTTTTTCTCTAAATACAAATGCCATAGACTATTTACAATAAATAAACAAACTGTAGAAAAAACTGTTACCAGTTTCCTGAAAGAATTGGAACACCTTGCAAACAACTTCACATACTGTACATGTATGGGAGTTAAATATAAAATTATAATTATACATTTATAATGTATTATTGAATTAAAATGTCAATATCAAATATTTGCAGCAAACATATTTGTAATTAACATTTTCAGTGAAACAGTTTTCACAGGTTGTAAAACTTCCAAGAGATCAGATAGAGAGTACAGTACATTTAATCCAGATGTAGCTCCAGGAAAAATCACACAATTCCCCGAGGAAGTGTTTTTAAGAGCATAAGCACTATGCTATAGTGTTACTGAAAAGTTGCAATATTTAATTAACATTATTGGCAAAAACATCCAGTCCTAAGCACAATTATGTTAAAAATGTCAAAAGTGTTTTGTGACAATTTGACTCCGTGTCTGCTCTATTGTATTTATACCATATGTGATGTCATAACAGAAATATAAAAACAGGGAGTTTATGTTGTGATATTAGATTGCCCACCACAGATTTCTATAATTATTGGCATTCAAAAATCTAATATAGAAATTTCTTGTTAATTAGGGAAGGAAGAAACATTTTATGCCATCTTTAATCACAGTTTAGAATAGGATGTTTTGAATTTGATGGAACAATTGAAGGTGGTTATCATTCATGTTAGCTACTGTATTGCCATTTTTCTTTGGTGATTCTGGAGATATTCATTCATTCATTCATTCATTCATTCTTTCATTCATTCATTCATTCATTCATTCATTTATTTATTTATTTATTTATTTATTAGATTTGTATGCCGCCCCTCTCCGCAGACTCGGGGCAGTTCACAGAAGTGATAAAACAGTATACAATGACAAATCTAATATTAGGTCTAAAATAACAATTTTACATTAAAAACCTAAAAAAACCTCCTTATATAAAAACATACACACAAACATTCCATACATAAAACTACATAGGCAAGGGGAGATGTCTCAGTTCCCCCATGCCTGACGGCAGAGGTAGGTTTTAAGAAGTTTACGAAAGGCTAGGAGGGTGGGGGCAGTCCTGATCTCTGGGATGAGCTGGTTCCAGAGGCTTGGGGCCGCCGTAGAAAAGGCTCTTCCCCTGGGTCCCACCACACGACATTGTTTAGTCGATGGGACCCGGAGAAGGCCAACTCTGTGGGACCTAACCAGCCGCTGGGATTCGTGCGGCAGAAGGCGGTCTCGCAGATATTCTGGTCCGGAGCCATGAAGGGCTTTATAGGTCATAACCAACACTTTGAATTGTGACTGGAAACCGGTCAGTAACCAATGCAGACTGCGGAGTGTTGGTGTAACATGGCCATACCTAGGGAAGCCCATGATTGCTCTCGCAGCTGCATTCTGCACGATCTGAAGTTTCCAAACACTCTTCAAATGTAGCCCCATGTAGAGAGCGTTACAAACAGTAGTTGAGCCTCGAGGTGATGAGGGCATGAGTGACTGTGAGCAGTGACTCCCGGTCCAAGTAGGGCCGCAACCGGTGCACCAGGTGAACCTGGGCAAATGCCCCCCTCGCCACAGCTGAAAGATGTATCTCTAATGTGAGCTGTGGATCGAGGAGGACACCCAAGTTGCATACCCTCTCTGAGGGGGTCAATGATTCTCCCCCCCCCTATGGTGATGGATGGACAGATAGAATTGTCCTTGGGAGGTAAAACCCACAGGGGTTGAGTTTGAGTCTGTTGACACCCATCCAGAATTTAAACAGTAGCATAGAAGCAGATTCTATCTCATTTAAAAAAACAGCTTTGATTCTGAGTCTGGGAAGTACGCCAAAACTCAGTCATAATCCACATTCATTAGATAACCTTTGGGTTTGGGTTGTGTTTTTAATCAAGGGTTTTTAACTGTTTTGCTTTTTTAATAATTGGATTTGTATTTTGTATTCCTGTTATGAGCTGCTCCGAGTCTTTGGAGAGGGGCGGCATGCAAATCAATCAATCAATCATCAATCAATCAATAAACCTCCATTTATTATTCAAAACATAGACAGTAGCTCACTGAAAAATTTTGCTAAAACAGAAATCCTGCGCAGAATGTATTTTGAGGCAGAGATCAGGATTTTAAAACTTCTTTTCAAAGCACACCATAGTTTCTTGTCTCTTCCATGGAATGAACATTGAGGATCCACACCCCCATTTCCCACAACCCCTTCCTTTATATTGTCTGGAAGTGACATCACACCTCAAAGAGCTAAAGCGCTGAATTAATACTTTTTACTCTGGATCTCCTCTCACCTTCTTACCATTCTTCTATAGCGAGGATTTATCAAACTATCTTCCACTAACATCTTCCCCACTGTCTTACAGAGACCAATCTCTTAATGTCATAAGAGCCCCCTCAGGCTCTGGCCAGTCACTTTCTGTCTCACCTTCGCTCTCAGCTTCCTCTCGCAGCCTCTCTGGCCCAGGGTACCCAGAGAGGCCTGGTTCATCCTCTTTAGAATCAGGCATGACCTGAGGTGGACAAGGATTGCTCACAACAGAAACTAATGAAGGAGAGAATCAACCTAGAATTAAGGAGAAACTTCCTAACAGTGAGAAAAATTAACCAGTGGAATAGCTTACAATCAGAAGTTGTGGATGCTTCATTACTGGAGGTTGTTAAGAAGAGAGTGGACACTTGCCACTTGTCTGAAATGGTATAGGTCTCCTGCTTGAGCAGGGGGTTGGACTAGAAGACCTTGAAGGTCCCTTTCAACTCTATTCTGATTGATGGATTGATTGATCCTAGTACCAGGGGTGGGCAGCAGGCAGGACAGGGTGGAACACAGTTCCACCAGCTGAAATGAAGATGTGTGTGCAGCTCCAGCTAGTTGGCGGCTGTCACTTCCTGGATTACTGGTCTTGACTTGGCTCTCCTTTCCCCCCCTGCTGCTGCTGCTGCTGCTGCATCTGCACTCCTTACTTTTTTCCTCTTCCCTCCTTTCTGGCCTCAGACGAGCTTCCCTCTCTGCTGCCCGACTCCCCTCCAGCCTCACATGGCCACCTCCCACCTGAGGTGCAAGCAGAAGGTGTGGGTGGAAGCGGCACTGGCAGCATTTACGCTTCTGGCAGCACCAGTTCGCCTAGCTACCCAGCCTGAGGCCTGGGGGCGACCCAGGAAGAAGAGCACAGGAAATGTGAAGCAAATTGTCACCCCAGCGAGGGACACTGGTAAGGTTTTAAGTCAAGGATTTAACAGTTCACTTGAACGATGTTGATCGTTCAAGCCACTCCCACCTGATCACATGGCTGGCAAGCCATTCCTATCCAGTCACATGACTGTTAAGCCACACACACAAAATAAGCCACACACACAGTGTGGTAGTAAAAATTTTGGCTGCCCATTACTGCATAGTATTACTGGAAGAGTGCAGAAGAAACTACACACGCTGTTGTACATCTCCATATTTCTGCTTTTCAAATGCTTAAAAAGGGCAGGTAAGAGACTGATTTAGATCTGCCATGGAAATTGGTAGTTGTAATAAAAGACTGATTAAAAAACTATATTTATATTATTAACTAATAACTAATAACACAATTTTCACCCCCCCCCAAATAGAAACAGATGATAAGAGATAAAGATTAATTATTGGAATAAGTCCAGAGATACACACTTTCAAGCTGTCTTTACACAAGATAGTTAAAATTGTAATTATTCTCTTTCATACTACATACTTCTGACAACATTATGAGAATAAAAAAGAATAACAAAACACAAATGCTGATATGACTTCTTTGAAGAAAGGATGAGATATCAGTAATATTTAATGATCGTGTAGACAAGAAGACCTTAATTTGATAAATAACTATTTCACATACATCTTTGCAGTATGAAAAACTTTATTCATGTCTAAGAGAAACGAACTATATATTTTAAAAAAAAAATTAAAAGGCATGCTGTTTGGTTGGATTGATATCAAAAAGATCTAGGACCAGGGCAATTTTGAGGTCTCTTTTTTCTGTCCGTGCTTATCAGCATATTGGAATCAAGTGGATATTGGGTTCTTGTAATGTGCTATTTGTTTTGGTTTTTCTGATCCACCACCATATGTTCAGTCTTTTTTTATCTAAGAGACATATAAAATAGAGCCAAACATTATGTATTTGCCATTTCAGAGAAAACATTTATCCCAAAGCAGGAAAACATCAAAATAATGAATTACTGATAACTTAAACTGAAATTGAATTTGTAATTAACCAGTTCATTCAAAGTTTAAAAACTTATTTTCTCTTTCATTTTTTAAAATGTTTAACTTTTTTTCAAAAGATTAAAATACAAAATCTAATGTAAAATAAACAATTAGGGAACACAAAACAAAAACTAGACAATAATATTGCATTATTAAAGAAAAATGTGGATTAGGACAAAAAACAAAACCACATAGAAACCTCCCAATTGAACACTGGCAAATATATTGAACAATAGCAGTTTCTTCCTCTACAAAGCAGGGTTTCCCTCAACCTTAACCAGTCTCCCAGTTCCTGATGCCTCAACATTTTTAACTAATACTGCCACTAATAAGAAGGGGTCAACCTATTTTCAAAAGCATTAGAGGGCAAAAAACAATGGATGGAAACTAATGAAGGACAGAAGCACTTGGAATTAAGGAGAAACTTCCTAGCAGTGAGAACAATTGACCAGTGGAACAGCTTGCCATCAGAAGTTGTGGGTGCTTCGTCAGTGGAAGTTTTTAAGAAGAGACTGGAAGTCATTTGTCTGATCTGGTGTAAAGTTTCCTGGTTGAGCAAGGAGTTGGACTAGAAGACCTCTAAGGTCTTTTCCATTGTTGATTGGTTCAAAGGTAATATTTCATTCTGTAGCAGCATTTATGAAACTCTCATATTTAATCATATTTCTTTCAATCTTGGATGTGTACGTTTATGGGATATTGCCCATTCAGAGTGTTTAAAATGTGTCTTTTAATTTTAAGACACATTTAAGTCATTTTCCTTGATTTTATGCATTCATCTTATTTCAAAATGTAAAAAACCCCTTAGGTTTTGAGTGTATTTGGGGCAGATGAAATTAACTTGAAAAGATAAATTACCTTAACATTATGCCTTTTGTAAGGCTCAATAATGGCCCAACAAACGCATTTATTTATGCAAAAGAAATTTGTAAAGAGTCACCACTCTTTACATTTCCTTTAAAAAACCTCTTGAATAAAGCTTTCCTGCACAGCAATAAATACCACAATAAACATTCTCATTCTTTTTCTTCCTCCCATTTACTCAGTTGTTCTGCCAGGGTAATTAGTCCAGGAAGACACACACCACACAATAAAAGGAAAACCCAAAAGTTTTTATAAACAGAAAAACAGAAACAGCTCCCTTTTTAAATGTCAAAGACATTTTCTGGTACACACAAGGCATAGGTTAAATGCAATCCCATTGCTCACCCAATAACTGGGAAATTGAGTCCAATTCTAAAGTCCAGAGAGTCCCCACACAATCTTGAACAGCACAAAAACCACGATCTTGATGAAACAATGAATCAGATAAACTGCCATGAGGCTAAAACACCAAGCTGCACTTTTATCTGTAGCACTAATTACAGCAGCCCCACCCAACCACAGGTGGCCTCATTTTCTCTTGTAATAATCCTTCAGTTGTTGTCTCCTATGAATCACTCTACACATGCATGGATGTGTCATTAATTCTTGTTCAGAATCCAGGGATGATACAGATGATTGATCTCCTCCTGGGCTTCTGCCAAGCTCCCCTCTTCCCTGTCACTCATGCTTCCTTGGTCAGAGGAGGCTTCGTCGGCAGATTCCATCGGAAGCAAAACAGACCTGCGACATGTGGATGTTTCCCTCACATCCACCTGCACATTCCTTGTGGCAGGAGCTGGGCCAGAGCTAACCACAACACTCAATAATATTAATAATATTATTTGCTCAATAATATTGGCTGAAGGGCAATGTTTGAACAGGGCTGTGGAAGATGACCATAATAAAAAAATCAAAAAGAAAAGGAACTCAGGGAATATGCCCAGTCTGTGTAGTGGAAAGAAAAAAAACACTACAAGAATGTTTTCTGGAAGCTGAACACAAGAGATTATAAAATGAATCATAAAACTGATTGCATGGACATGGCGCTTAATGAACTATCTCTCATTGGCTTACATGGTTTCATAACAAGTAGCATATCTCTGAAATTGTTACACATTCTCACCTGAC
This sequence comes from Erythrolamprus reginae, assembly GCF_031021105.1. Lineage (NCBI taxonomy): Eukaryota > Metazoa > Chordata > Lepidosauria > Squamata > Dipsadidae > Erythrolamprus > Erythrolamprus reginae. The sequence goes on along the minus strand of NC_091954.1, from coordinate 60,016,558 downwards.
AAACATATCCACATGTATTTTTCTGAAAGCTATTTTGGTTGTTGTGTAGTCCCAAAACTTGTCCTATTTTCCCGATTGCTTAGCAAACATGTTTTTACATGCCTTGTAATGTTTAAAATATGTTCAAATATGAGGATGAAGAAATTGCATAGTAGTCTGCCTGCACGGTCATTTTTTGGTCCCATTTCCCATCTCTATCCATCCACCTCTGTTTGTATTCAAATCCCAAATATGGTGGCCCATGGTGGCACAATGGTTAAATGCAGTACTGCAGGCTACGTCTGCTGACTGCCAGCTGCCAATAGTTTGGCAGTTCGATTCTCACCATCTCAAGGTGAGTAAAATGAGGACCCAAATTATTGGGATACAATATTCTGACTATGTAAACCATTTAGAGGGGGTGTAAAGTGCTGTGAAGCAGAACATAAGTCTAAGTGCTATTGCTAGCTGGAAGAACTGGACACGCTCATTCAGAAACAATTCAGAGTTTGTTGGTGTAGCAGAGAGCCTAAAGCTCTTCATATCATCATCTCACCCCCTGCATCAGGTCTATGCAAAGCAACTGAAATGGTGCATTGCAAAGTATGTTAAAACAAATCAAACATCCTTTCCCCAAAGCATTAGATCAACTGTGTCCCCTGCAATACCTGGCACAGCTGCTTCAAAGCCTTTTCCACTGTTGTCTGTACATATGTATGCCTACACAACTACTTATCTTCCCTGACAGTCCCAGCAGAAGTGTTGTCTGTGCAAATACAGGCAAGCAGAGACAAGTGGAAAAGCTTTGAAGTAGCTCCACAGAGGCATCCCATGGTTGCAATAGTTGCTTTGTAAATACCAGCATGCCAGAGCAAATAGGGGGTGAGGTACTTCAGTGCAAGATCCAGTGGGACTTCAGCCACTTCTTGGCTTATTTTAAGATTTCATGCTTGGAAAACAACATTTGAAATATTATTTTCATAAAAATATAATACACAACCTTCATATTTAGTATCGAGTTCAATCTTCACAAATTAGGCTTCTCCCCAGATTTAATACTTGAGATGAACTATGATCTAGCAGGACAGACCTTGCGACAAAGGGTGGAGGACATCGAGAGGCAGGAGGACTTGGGTAGAGCTCTGCTGTTTCTGGTCCCAGATGCCACTAGATATGTTGTGGCTCCTGCAAGATACCTTGGACAGCTAGAGTCAGCAAGCCATCGAAAGGCATTTGCTCTTGTATGGTGCCGTGCGCTTCCATCCGCCGTTTTGTACGGCAAGTACAAGGGAACTCCAGCCACTGAAAGATTTTGTCCTTGTGGCTCAGGAGAGGTGGAGACTGAGGGACACATGCTCCTGAGATGCTCCTTTTACACTGACATTAGGAGAAAGCATATTCTACCACTTATTGAGGGATATCCTGGCCGCTCGGACATTGCCTATCTCCGGTGGTTGCTTGGGGATGAGCAGGCCAGGATTACGGCACAGGTGGCCAGATTCTGCCCAGCAGCAGCGGGGATTCGTCGCAAATGTGTGCCTTCATAGCGAGATATGTCCATCTCTTGTATAGTTACAATGGGTCAATCTTGGCTGCTCAGCCAAAAATCCTGTTTCCTGTTCTTTTTCCTTTTAATTATTATTAATATTATATTGATGGTCTTTGACCATAAATAAAATTTTATTATTATTGTTGTATTTAGTATCAAATATTTGAACAGTAATGTAATTTCAAAAGTTCCTATCGTTAAACCTATTTTAACACAAAACTTTGGGGGAGGAGTCATTTTTAAAGTAGAAAAGGTATTGAGGGATATACACTGGGTCATTTGGATGTTTAGTCTTTTTTTTAAAGTAATGTGTGAAATCTTTATTTTACTGGAGATTGTATTGCAGAAGATACAGCTGGGGTTTTGCGATGATTCTGACAGCAGGTTCAAGGGAAGCTGACAAAGCCAGCCAGGGAGTTGAGGCTCTGCCCTATGGAGATAGATTTGGGAAATTTGGAAAGTTTGGTTTGGAGAAAAGAAAACTGAGGGGGACAGGGTATCCATGTTCAGGTAGTTAAGTGTACCATTGGGAAGATGGTCAACAACTACTTTGCATTGCCACAGAAACTAGGACCTGAATGGACAATACACCAATATATATTTCAATATATATTCATAGTGGTAAAATCTGTATAATAATCAAATAGTTTACCAAGAGAAGCAATGGTTTAATTCACGTTGAACTAAAAGAGCTCTTTATCCTATTTCCATCCACTACTCTGTGATATGATACTAGCAGTGAAGGGCTACCAAAAGTTTTACTACCACACTGTGGGCATGGCTTATGCAGGACGCCCTGCATTTTCTTTCAACATCTTTCAGTACAATTGGGTGCCTTGAGGGGGAGCTCCATTTTCACTACCCCACTCCGTTCCCCTCCATCCGGGCAGCAGCATACACCTGGATACTAGATTGAGGATGGATACTTCCTGACTCAGCAAAGTACTTGTTGATATCAAGAACCCATGCCACTTGTCCAATGCATTTGCTGGACTATCTACATATGGGTCTAAATTAAGATGTTGACTGCTGCTTAATACTGGATTTATGTCTCTTTGCATGTTATGGTAATGAAAGAAAAATGAATATATTAGCACTTTCTTAGGGTATATTATTCTTTAATATAGTCTCATGAATGTCTTTCTTTCATGAGGAAAAACAGTTAAATCATCTGAAGTATAGAATCATCTTCCATTGTTGCATAACAAATATGACTATACTGATTATTAGCAACAGTCAGAATTATTAGATAATAAATTTCAGTTTGTTACTGCTGTGGGCAAATTGAGAGAAACATTTTGTTAAATTCTATTTATCTTTTTCATTTAATGTATTATCATTGCTATAGCTTTTGAAAGTTGTTTGTTGCTTTCTTTTCTTTTCTCCCTTAACTTTGTGCTTATCCATTAAAAAAATAAAGATGAAATATTAATTATCAAATAGGCATGTACAAGGTTAAGGTTAGTACAGTTAATTCTCTGTCTTTATATATAGATATGTCCTATTCACCTTCTGTCTTTGTGTAGAAGATCATACATTACAATCTCTGATGAAAATGACACTCACAATTAAGACAACAATGTCAGTAAAATGAAATTAATAGTGCAAAATGCTAATTAAATAGGTAAATTGTCTTTCTACTCTTAAAAATGTATTAGCCAGACTCATATTTACTCTTCTTCTGTTCTGAAATTAGTGTGTTCCTTGAAGCATATGGAAAACTGTAACTGTAATGAAGCAGAAAAATGATGAATGTTAAAAAATTAAGGTAATCCATGAATGGTAATAAATGTGCTCCTCCTTTTGGGGCCCATGTACTTTTGATGAGCTAGTGAAGTTTTAAACCTCTTTAATTTAAGAGAGAGAGATTTTATTTCTTTCAAGCTACAGTGGAAATAATTTCCTTATCTATCATTTAGAATGCTTTAATACTTTCATTAATCCACACATCATAAAGCAGAAAGTGATTTTTATACCTATACCAATCACTTTTTGTGGCTGGCTGCAAATGGAAAATGGCTGTTTTTCTGCTGATTCTGAATTTAAACTTAAGGGCAGTATCCCCACAAGCCTGAGTAATTGTGGAAGCAAAGATTTAAAGACAGAGAGAAACACTGTCATCTCTTTCTTGCTGTTATTGGACTTAGTATTGGCTCGGAGAGGAAATAAATGAACAAAGCAAAAGGAAATAACCTCAGAGAAAAGAATGGAGCCCAAGCATAATAATGAATTAAAAGAAAGCAATGTTTTAGAAGCAGGGATACAATAGTGATTGATATTAAGTTTTCATTCATAGAATGTCTATTTCCCTTTAAATGTTTAAAATACCTACAAATATTCTTTTTCTGCTTATTTGTTTTTGTCTATCTAGGAAATTTGTCAGGATTGAGCTCGAGTCTGTTGACAATTATCCTCACAGGGTGTGTGTCTGTTGACACACACTGTCACAGCCTCCAGGCACCAGAACATCACCTACACTGCTTCACTGAACTGACACAGGGTGGAGATGTATCGCTGAGTATCATCAGTGTACTGATGGAAACCATCCCATGTTGTTGGATCTCACCCAGCAGTTTCACATACATGTTAAACATCAGGTGAAAGGGAACCGACCTCTGAGATACCAAACAAAGGAGCAGCCTACGAATCAATCTCTGACACACCCACCCACCAACATCGACTGCGACTGACTGGAGAGGTAGGAAGAGAATCATCATAAAACAGTGCCTCCCACCCCAACCCCTCCAGTAAGTGCAGAAGGATACCATGGTCGATGGTATCGAAAGCTGCTGAGAGGTCAAAAAGCACCAGGACAGAGGAATAATCAGGCCCACCAGAGATTATCCAACAGTGGGACCAAAGCAGTTTTAGTGATGTAGCCAGGCCTGAAAACAGACTGATAATGGTCAAGATAATCAGCTTCATCCAAGGACTGCAGAAACTGGAGCACCATCACCTTCTCAACAACCTTCCCTAGAGAAGGAAGGTTGGAGACAGGACATTATTTGTTAGGAATAGCCAGACACAGGGAAGGTTTTTGAGGAGGGGACACACCACTGCCTCCTTAATCAGGCAGGAAGGACCCCTCCACCAATGAAGCATTGACCACCACCTGGATCCAGCCTTGTGTTAACTCATTGCTGGTCAAAACCAGACAGGAGGGGCACGTGTCCAATAAACAGGTGGAGGAACTCGCAGCCTCCATGGCCTTGTTCACTTCATCAAGTGTCACCAGATCAAACCCATTCCATATAACTGGACTAAGACGTGGCCTTGTCTCCTCAGTCAATATTGCCCAGTTGGAGTCCAGCGCAGTCCAGATATGAGCGACTTTATCTGCGAAAAACTCTTCAGCTCTACCCTGCAAGGATTCTTTCACTCTCCCTGTATCAAGGAATAAGCGAGTCACCCTAAACAGAGCAGCTGGGTGAGAATCATGGCTTATTCTCTCTGTTGATTTATTGTGATTGACTCTTTGACTTGATAGTGATCTCTGTGTTATGCTCTGTTATTCTCTCTGATATTCTGATGTGATTGTAAACTGTAATATCTTTGTTGAATGTATATGACAAAGACAAACCAGTAAGAAGATTGACTGATTTGAACATGTATGAGCTGAACTGTTTATTTGGCCTTTTTAAAAGTAAACATTATATGCACTTTAACCAGGGGTGGGCAGCAGGCAGGACGGGGTGGAACACAGTTCCACCGGCGGAAATGAAGCTGCATGTGAAGCTCCAGCTGACCAGCAGCAGTCACTTCATGGATTACCAGTCTCGGCTCAGCTCTCCTTTTTTTCCCTGCTGCTGCTGCTGCTGCGTTTGTGCTCCTCACCTTTTTCCTCTTTCTTCCTTCCTGGTCTCAGATGAACTTCCCTCCCCCCCGCCCGGCTCCCCTCCAGACTCACACAACCACCTCCTGAGGCCAGCAGGAAGAAAAGAGGAAAAAAGTGAGGAGCACACAGCAGCAGCAGCAGCAAGGGAAAAAAGGAGAGCCATGCCATGCCAAAGTGATCTGAGCTGCTCTTTTCCCCTTTCAAAGCCCTTACTCTGCCCACACCTGAGATGAAAAGGCATCATGCAGCAATAATAACCTTGTAACTCTACCTCGGTTTTCTGATATTTTTAAATCCCCCCTTCCTCCCCTCCTGTCCTCCTTATCCTCCTCGAAAAGTGGCAGGGAGACCAATTGCGGGGGGCTCTTTTCCTCCCCCCTCTTTTCTCAACAGCTGATCTGTACCTGTTTGCTTAGCTACCCAGCCTGAGGCAGGGGCGACCCAGGAAAGAGAGCACAGGAAATGCGAAGCAAATTGTAACCCCAGTGAGCGACACTGATGAGGTTGTAAGTCAAGGACTTAACAGTTCACTTGAATGATGATGATCGTTCAAGTCACTCCCATCTGGTCACATAGCCAGCAAGCCACTCCCACCCAGTCACATGACCATCAAGCCACACCCACAAAATAAGCCACACCCACAGTGTGGCAGTAAAAATTTTGGCTGCCCATTACTGACTTTAACGTATCTGTGTGTGACTGGCTAATTACTCATATCTACTGCAATATCTCATTTCTATATGCACGTTCTTGATAACTCAAGGGTTGCTCTGCACACACCTTAACAATTATTAAAATCAAATTACATGAGCATACTCCACTTTCTTCTTGTTGTACCTGAATTTAAAAATTCTTGTTTAGGGGCAGGACTGTGCCCAAAGAATAAAAATGTTATTGGTTTTGGTCACCCTGACCAATTTTTTTTGCATCCATTAATTACATGATCTTTGATTTCATATTTTAAGCCTATGCATTTGATAATGTTTGATATATAGGGTACCTCTACTTAAGAACTTATTTTGTTCCATGACCAAGTAAAAACGTTTGTAAGTAGAAGCAATTTTTCCCACAGAAATCAATGTAAAAGCAAATAATGCTTGCAAAACCATTAGGAAAGAAACAAAAGCTCGGAATTTGGGTGGGAGGAGGAGGAGGAAGAAGAGGAGGAGGACAACCGCTGCCAAAGGAAGAAGGTGAGTTGAGGGGAATCAAAAAAATCCAAAACTTTAAGGCTTAAAAAAAAAGGAAGGACTCTGAGGCGGCGAGGAGGAGCACATGCCTCCCATAGACCGAAAGGCTCCTCTGGCAGCCCAGAAATGCACAAGGTGGCCAGGATTAAAAGGAGAATGGCACGAAACTGGGCAGGCCTTCGTGCTGTTCTCAAATTTCCTGGGATATTTTTCTGGACTCCGGTTCTTAAGTAGAAAATGGTTCTTAAGAAGAGGCAAAAAAAATCTTGAACGCCCGGTTTTTATCTAGAAAAGTTCTTAAGTAGAGGCGATTTTAAGTAGAGGTACCACTGTATATTGAATCCCTGATTTATGTTCATGAGCAGTAGAAATTGTTCTTTTGGTTCCTTTTTGATGCTATAATTTGTAACCATTGATAGTTTCTGGCCTTGTCTCATTTCCAATTTCTTTTATATACTAACTGTATAATGATTTACTTCTCCAAAATTCTAAAGGGTTTTTCAAGGTTTCTTTTTTATAGTTATTGTTTTACTTAGTGTTAATTTTAGAATGTTTTCTTTACAAAATGTGATGGGGTTTTTTTTGCCTTGATGTCATAATTTAATCCAGCTTCAGCTATTTCATTTTCAATAAACTATGGTTATGTTATGTTAAGTATAGTTAATCAAGAAAACATTTTTTCAGTTATTATTATTCTCATCCTGAGTTAATCCACTGCAGAATAAAATACTTTTATTTGAAGATTAAGCATCATAACCTACCATACTGATCCAGTCTGATGGGTTAGTTAGTAATAAAATGTATATATTAACTGTCCAGTCTACAGCACACAGAAAATTAATGGCGCAAAATATATCTCATGCATGTTTGTGTGTGTGTGTTTGTGTGTGTGTATGTGAGTTCCTACAGAGCTCTGCAGGAACATACATTTTGTTCATTGAATGATAATATCTATGTAGTTATAGCAGAACACTATGAGTAAGTGGATTTAATGCACTTGAGTTAATATAAAAAGAAACATTGCTGTAGGTGTATTCTACAGGCCACACAATCAAGCAAAGGAAAGTATTATTTTTTTCTAACCAGTTAACTAAGGTGTGCAGGAAACACGCCACAGTAGTAAGGAAAAAATATCTACCCTGACATTATCTGGGAGATAAACTCAAGTGCCAAGTGTGAGATCAAAAGGTTTCTTGACAAGTCGAGCAGACAACTTTATCATCCCAAAATTAGAGGACAAAGCACGTGGAATCATCAGAGTAGTTAGTTGTTCTGTCCAAAAAAACCCTTTAATCCTTGGTTTTGTGAAATTCTGTAAATCATGTAGATGAATGATATGTAAATGTTTAACTTATGAGGTAACGTATCAGGAAAGACTTAGTGAACTCAATCTGTATAGTCTGGAGGACAGAAGGGAAAGGGGGGACATGATCAAAACATTTAAATATGTTAAAGGGTTAAATAAGGTTCAGGAGGGAAGTGTTTTTAATAGGAAAGTGAACACAAGAACAAGGGGGCACAATCTAAGGTTAGATGGGAGAAAGATCAGAAGCAACGTGAGAAAATATTATTTTACTGAAAAAGTAGTAGATGCTTGGAACAAACTTTCAGAAGACGTGGTTGATAAATCCACAATATATCAAGTCCCAGTGGGTATGGCTAGCTGATGAGGCCAAAATAAGGCCGAAATAGATCTATCCTAGTCTCCCTTAATTTTCAAATTCAGCTTAAACATGTGACACATACAGATAGAATTGTCGGCTATCAATAAAAAAATTAACTGCCTTGGAAATGGCCCTGGGTTGGGCCGAGAGGCAAAAAAGGAGCTGTGATGTTCCTTCAATATACCAGGGTGATTCGACACAAAATGTAACCCTTCCCTGGTACAGAGCTGAAGGGATTGGATACTGTAGCCTAGAGCATAATTCTCTGCCTTACAAGGCAACAGTTGCAGGTTCAAGTCCCAGTGGGTATGGCTAGCTGATGAGGCCAAAATAAGGCCGAAATAGATCTATCCTAGTCTCCCTTAATTTTCAAATTCAGCTTAAACATGTGACACATACAGATAGAATTGTCGGCTATCAATAAAAAAATTAACTGCCTTGGAAATGGCCCTGGGTTGGGCCGAGAGGCAAAAAAGGAGCTGTGATGTTCCTTCAATATACCAGGGTGATTCGACACAAAATGTAACCCTTCCCTGGTACAGAGCTGAAGGGATTGGATACTGTAGCCTAGAGCATAATTCTCTGCCTTACAAGGCAACGGTTGCAGGTTCAAGTCCCAGTGGGTATGGCTAGCTGATGAGGCCAAAATAAGGCCGAAATAGATCTATCCTAGTCTCCCTTAATTTTCAAATTCAGCTTAAACATGTGACATATATATATATATATATATATATATATATTAGTTAGAAATTCCAGAACTTTCAACAAAGATACTCCATGAATTCATCAAGATGAAAAAAATATCCAAACTTTAAACATGCTTCATTCCTATATTTCCATCAGAAAATCAGACTAGAGTATGCCGTGTAAAAAGCATGTGACTCCTGCTCTTTTTCTATGTCTAATTTGGAATCTATGATACTGCAATCTCAAATGGTCAATTTAATTATTTGGACAGAACAACTGTTCTGATTATTATACTTTGGAAATTAGAAAGTATATGTAATCTGCCAGTGATTATTTCTTATGTTGCATTATATATCATATATTCAAAGATTAAAGAGAAAGAGATCAAGTGCTTTTTAATGATATATCATTCCATCTGTTCACTTCAGTCATTTTTTGGTACATTTTGTGCCATCTTCCAAAATCTTTGATGGAATATCTTCTTACCAACATTCATGACTAATTAATAGTATTTATAAAAGGATCCATGTAGCTCTTTCAAATGACACCAGGAGCTCCTATTGATAAAATGACATTTATCTAGAATATCATCTCTTTGATCTTTTTACCCAATTGAAAAATAATGATAAGAATATTACAAAATGAATTCTTCTGCCATTTTATTAAATTTCTCTTCAATGGCATTTTACATACTTAAATTATTTTTTTTTCTCTTTACCCTCACACAACTCTTCTATGAATTATTTAATTATAATCAGTTCGTAATTAGAGTACTGTCAGCATTCCAACACTGGTCTTAACAACCAATGAAGGAAGTACTGTATTTGGACCAGAGTACATGTGTCAGTGGTGGTTGTTCAGACAATAATACTAGCCAACATATAGTAAAGGTATTATTTACAAGGTATACAATATCTCCATAATATTACACAGTAATTATAATTCAGTCCATAGTACACACAGTTCCATATCATTTTAGCACCTGACAGGTACATTAGACCAAGTAGCACACAGCAATTACAGTACATATACAGTATTCTCTTATTCGCACACAGCTGGTACATATACTATTACATATATTATCTCCTTTGCACACAGCAGGTATAATATACCATTTAGTATTAGCACACAACGTATTCTCTTATGAAATACAGCAAATACAAAATTATATTCTACACAGTATATTGCACACAGCTCCCTACACAGTATATTGCACACAGCTCAGATATTAATACTAACCAGCATATATAACCAACAATGGCATCGGACCAGAATATCTCCTGGACCGCCTTCTGCCGCACGAATCCCAGCGACCGATTTGGTCCCACAGAGTTGGCCTTCTCCAGGTCCCGTCGACTAAACAATGTCATTTGGCGGGTCCCAGGGGAAGAGCATTCTCTGTGGTGGCCCCGAACCTCTGGAACCAACTCCCCCCTGAGATTAGAACTGCACCCACCCTCCTTGCCTTTCGTAAACTCGTTAAAACCCACCTCTGCCATCAGGCATGGGGGAACTGAGATAACTTCCCAGGGGCCTATACAATTTATGTATGGAATGTTGTGTGCATGTTTTTTAAATTATGGGTTTTTAGCTTTCTAATTATTGAATTTGTATTATATATTGTTTTCTGTTGCTGTGAGCCGCCCCGAGTCTGCGGAGAGGGGCGGCATACAAATTTAATAAATAAATAAATGAATGAATGAATGAATGAACGAACGAACGAACGAACGAACGAACGAACGAACGAACAAACAAACAAACAAACAAACAAACAAACAAACAAACAATACAATGTAAAGCATACAGCAGAACAGACGCAATGCAACAACAGAATGTAACCACAGAATGTAACAGAGAGTGGCACATCTGTCTCCCTTAAATGGCTAAATTGCAGCCTAGCTCATAATTACTACCTAGCTCTTAAAATAATACTATTGTTTTTTTCTAACATACAGTGGAACTCGACTAGTGACCACAATCCATTCTGGAAAGTTGGTCAGTACCCAAAATGTTCAGTATCCAAAGCAATTTTCCCCATAAGAAATAAAGGACATAGATTTAATTGGTTCCCAGCCCCTGTTGACTCACTAATATATTATCGCTGGCTCGACTTACCGGCCACGGCGCTATTGCGGAAGGGCCGGGCAGACACCGGACCCTTCATGGCGGCCGCCATTTTGTTTTCGGCCGAAATCTCGCGAGACGAGATTTCGGCCGGGAAAGCCAGGCCCACGTGGCCTGGAATGACGTGGGGACCGGGCGGGGCTTGCTGGCCCTATTTAAGGGGCCGCAGGCCCTGGGCCAAGCCTGTTCGCCTGGACCCAGTCAAAGGAGCAGACACTTGGCTGTCTGCTCCTGGAGCCTTTCGGCGGCCGCGTGGAGGCGGCCGTCGCTTTGGAGGCCTCGTTGGAGGCTGGAGGTGGCCTGCTCGTCGCGGGCAGCAGGCTTCGGCCCATCCGAGGCTGGCGGTCTGCCCATCTTCCGAAATGAGCTCTTGGGCAGCAACGGGCTTGCGGAGGAGTCCCGTGTGAGGCCTCCCACCCCCACCCAGCTGAAAGGCGGCCGCGTGTTGCGGTCGCCATTTTGTGAGCCTCATCGGAGGCTCGGGGGAATGGTTTGGGGGGCTTCGGGTCCGGCGGGAAGGCCAGGCCTGGTGCCGTTTGGCTGTTGCCCCCCCTATTTCTGGGGGGGGATCGTTCTGGATGCCCCCTTAGGGACGTGGGGGGCTCGGGCGGAGGGCTCGCGTGTGCGGCCCCTCCCGTTTCGTGGCCCCCGAAACACAAGAAAAATAAATAAACATAAAATAAATAAAAATGGAGGACAGTTGGGCCCGTGGCGGCAGCTTCCTGCTGCTGCGCTGCCTGTTTGGGCAGAGGCCTTTTGCTGCCCTCTTGGGGCCCGGGTGGCCCCGGTTCCTTCATGTGTAAAATAAGAATCACGGGTACACAAGATTATATTAATATTAATGGGACTGATGATGGTTGCAATTATTTCACATATTTATATGGAACCATGGGCATATAACGGCAAGAGAGACCCATTGGTCCCTCTGGTCTGCCCTTGTTCTGTTCTGTATTTTATCTTGGGATGGATATATGTTTATCCCAGGCATGTTTGAATTCCGTTGCTGTGGATTCATCTACCGGGCCTGCTGGAAATTTGTTCCAAGCCTTTGCTATTTCAGTGAAATCATGGACAAACTTCAGTACAGTTATGGTCTAACTTAATTATTTAAATATTGTTGCCACTCGGTCCCAGTTTCTTGGGGTTTTTTGTTTCGGGGGGGGACAACTGTACCCAGGTTTGCCCCCCCCCCTGGCTCCTAGTGCAGGAACACAGGCCCCTGGGGCTGCTTTTGCCAGGGCCTGGTGTGTCGGGGGCGGGGGGTTTGACCCCGCCAACCCAGGCTGTAGGGCCTTCGCCCCTTTTGACGGCTTACCCGTCGGGGCCAGGGAGATTGGACATGGGGGGCCACCACAGTGTGGGACCCATTCTCTGCATGTCATGGGTTTGCTGCAGAGGGGCTTGTTTCCCCCCTTTTGTATGTACAGCCATGCGTGTGGGAGGGTGGGGCTCCCATGCTGCTTCAATGTGCCCCTGCCCCTAAAAGGGGACGGTTAGGAGGGGAGGGGGTCCAGGGTACAAACCCCACCTACTGGGGGGAAAGCTGGGCCCTGCCCAATTTAATTTACAAAACAACAACAACAACAACATTGGGGTTGGTTGAGGGACGACCACCCTCGCTCGAGAGCGGCCGCTCTCTTGCTAGGTTTCTCCAAGGGATTCAGGATCCCTTACATGGGTTCGAGCAAGCCTTTGGGTTCAACAACCACAGGTTGGTTGTGGGGCATGACGGCATTGTTCGGTCCGGAATAGCATAAGTGGTGGCCATGGGGAGGGGCCTTGGGCCCTTCCCAGAGCCGCCCTTCCCGAATCTTGGGGTCTCCCCATTAGGGGGGTCCCCTGCAAGGTGGGTGATGAATTTAGTTGATTCACCACTTGTCTTTTCTTAAAAGGGAGTCAGTGACGGATTTCGTTCCTGACGAACTTTATTTAGTCCGGCTCGCATCCTTTGATGCGGTCGTGGCCATGGTAAGGCAGTGTGGGGTTGGAGCCCTTATGGATAAATGCGACATTCAGTCAGCATCCCGGCTCTTCCCCATGCACCCGGACGGCTTCGGGCTTTTGGGCTTCCATTTCATAGGTGTTTTTATGTGGTCGGGGTTTTACCCACGGGTGGCTCCGTCTCATGCTCTCTTTTGGGCGAGCTCGAGCACCTTATTGGAGTGGGCGCTCAGGAGGCGCAGCGGTCTGGGCTCGGCGTTCACTACCTCGAGGGTTTCTTGGTGGCGGGGACTGCGCGGGCGGAGCACTGCTTTGCTCTGCTGCGGGTCTTCGAAGCCCTTTGGCTCTGTTGGGGGTGCCTTTAGCCCCTGCGGGGACCGAGGGCCCCGCCACCGGGATTACCTTCCTCGGTATTGAATTGGACTCAGAGGTGCAATCTTCTAGATTGCCCCTGGACAAGTTGGCTAAAATTAGGGATAACCTGGGTACGGTTCTGGGCTGCAGGAAGGTCACCTTTGGCAGCTCCAGAAACTAGTTGGGATACTTAATTTTGCCCGCCGGGTCGTGGTGCCGGGCAGGGTTTTTCTAGGTGGTTATATGCTGCGATGAAGGGGCTCCGTTTGCCCCATCATCGTACCCGCTTATGTGCAGGGGTCAGGGCTGACCTCTGCGTGTGGCGGGAGTTCTTAGAAAGTTTTAAGGGGTTGTCTTTTTGGAGGCAAGAGCTTCTTTTGGAAGCTGAATTGCAGTTGTGTTCTGATGCTGCAGGGACCTGTGTTAGGTGCAGGGTTGTGTTAGGTGACCAGCAGTGCTGGTCTGCGTGGCCTCCAGAATGGAGGGCCTCTTCATTGGTTAAGGATTTGACCTTTTTTGGGAGCTCTTCCCCTTGATAGTGGCCCTAGAGCTTTGGGGTGAGCAGTTTAGGGCACGACTGTGCATTTTGGTGCGACAGCCTTGTGGTTGTCCACGTTGTGAATGCCCTGTCCTCTAAGAGTGACAGGGTCATGCGGCTTTTCCGCCATTTTGTGCACAGGTCCTTGCCCTGAACACATTGTTTTTGTCTAGGCATGTCCCCGGGTTAGATAACGGGGTTGCTGACGCCTTGTCCCGTGGTCAGTTGTCCCGGTTTCGGACCCTGGCCCCGTGGGCACGTGTGTCGCCAGAGGTTTTTTCCTGTCCACCGTTGGAGCCTGGGTGGGCTCCTGGGCAGTGGAGAGTAGAGGCTTGCTGGGCTACGGCACTCTCGGGAGTGTCTGGCACTCTGGGGGGCTTAGCAGCAGGCAGGTGAAGAGTTTGGGGATTGCAGGCAGTATACGGGTTACCCCTATAGCTGGCCTGCCCCAGTTGTGTACCCGGCCATATTTGTGTCCAGCTTAGGCAGCGTGGCCTTTCAGTTAGGACTATTATGGTCCAGGTTGGCCGGCTTCGCCTTTTGTAAGGCAGGGGCGGGGTTATTGATTTACGGTGACTTCCGCATTGTGACGGTGCCGGAAGGTTGGGCCAGGGCCTTATCGCAGGCCGTCAGGTCATTTTGTACCTTCCACCTCATTACCTCAGTTAGGTGGGTGCTAGTATGTAGGGTTTGGCCAGGCCAAGTATGGATCCCGCCATTAGGGAACGTCGTTCTCGAGTGGCGCTGCCACTAGTGCGGTAACGGCGTTCTCGATACGGAGGATTCGGGGAAGTCGACCGCTGGCGGTCAACGGCCTGTTTTAGGGTACGAACGGCCTGTTGAGGGTCCGGGGTAAGATCTTAGGCCAGGTTCCCCTTTGGCCCCTTTCTATTCGACCCCGCCAGGACGCAACCGAGGGTGTTGCTTTGGGTCATGAGCACTCCGAGACCACTCAGCAACAAGGTACCGTCGGGGCTGGGGACCCTGCCGTCGTGGCGGCTGGGTCCTTGTTGTCTGGCGGGGAGACGGGGTGTGCGGTGGGACGGGCGTTTCTACCGCTATTGCTGGGAGGGCGGCATCCCATTGCTGCGCCCAGGTGGTCCTGGGAGGGCGGCATCCCATTGCTGCGCCCAGGAGGTGCTGGGAGGGCGACATCACGTTGTTGCGCCCAGTTGGTCCTGGGAGGGCGGCATCCCATTGCTGCGCCCAGGTGGTGTCGGGGGGCGGCATCCCATTGCTGCCCCCAGTTGGGCTGGGAGGGCGGCATTTCATTGCTGCGCCCAGTCGGTGGCCAGGGGCGGCATCCCATCGTTGCGCTCAGAGGTGTGCTGGGAGGGCGGCATCCCATTGCTGCGCCCAGTTGGTGCTGGGAGGGCGGCATCCCATTGCTGCGCCCAGTCGGTGCCGGGGGTCGGCATCCCATTGCTGCGCCTGGATGTGTGCTGGGAGGGCGGCATTCCATTGCTGCGCCCAGTTGGTGCTGGGAGGGCGGCATCCCATTGCTGCGCCCAGTTGGTGCCGGGGGCGGCATCCCATTGCTGTGCCTGGATGTGTGCTGGGAGGGGGGCATCCCATTGCTGCGCCCAGTCGGTGCTGGGAGGGCGGCATCCCATTGCTGCGCCCAGTTAGTGCCGGGGGCGGCATCCCATTGCTGTGCCTGGATGTGTGCTGGGAGGGCGGCATCCCATTGCTGCGCCCAGTTGGTGCTGGGAGGGCGGCATCCCATTGCTGCGCCCAGATGGTACTGGGAGGGCTGCATCCTCTGGCGGCGCCCCGGTGGTGGGTCTTGCACCTCGGTGGCAAGGACCTGTGTGGGCCTGGGGGTCTACTTCAGATCTGCCAGGCTCGCGTTGCCTGCGGTGGCTTCGCACTGTGTGCCCCTCCACGCAGGGGGGTGGTCGAGATCCTCACGGGGATCGCTTGGTGGGACGCCATTTCCCTTAGGGCCCTTCACCGGGTTAGGAGGGGAGTTAAGGCCCTGGGTACGGTAGTCAGAGGGTTAGGCGGGGTGGTTGTGGCCCATCCCCGCATCACCATAGATCAGCTGTGGCTTTACCTGGCTGCTGGTCTTCCTCTGTCAGATCTGAGGAACACCACTTTCTTACAGGACCTGCAGTGTCTCTGCGTGAGCTGGCGCAGTTAGAGGGGGGAGTCGGGGGGCCAAGATAGAGATCTGACCCCCGCTCCGTGGCAGGTTAGGGGCGGAAATCTGGGTGGTGGTTCAGCAACTGCGCGTTCTCCCTTGGGCATCTTTGGGGATGATTGACAGGTTCTCTCCAAGCTCATGGTGGGTGCTACCTGCGCACTTGGGGGGAACCTGTCTTTGGGTCCCGCTATTGAAGTCCCAGGGTAGGGGTGAGCCGGCGGGACCCCCCTCATGCGAGTGCATGGCAGGGTCTCAGGTGAGGGAGAGGTCCCTCACCTGGACCAGCATCGACTACGCCCTTAGTTGCCCAGGAATGTTGACCTTTTACGTCATTTCCGCCCCGGAAGTGTTTGTTTGACCCTGCAGGTCCACTGTTTCCGGGTCATAGTTGAATATGTTGATTTATGCAAATTTATGCTAATTCATGCTAATTTAATTAATAAATTATGCAAATTTATTTTAATAAAAATGACCCAAGTTTAAATCCAGCTCTGGTGTCCGTGTCGTTACTCCGTCTCTTCTGCAATATCGCCGGCTCGACTTACCGGCCACGGCGCTATTGCGGAAGGGCCGGGCAGACACCGGACCCTTCATGGCGGCCGCCATTTTGTTTTCGGCCAAAATCTCGCGAGACGAGATTTCGGCCGGGAAAGCCAGGCCCACGTGGCCTGGAATGACGTGGGGACCGGGCGGGGCTTGCTGGCCCTATTTAAGGGGCCGCAGGCCCTGGGCCAAGCCTGTTCGCCCGGACCCAGTCAAAGGAGCAGACACCCACCCGCCCTTCCCTAATTTGCAGTGTGCTATTGGTGGGTCGCCCTCGGGAGCCGAATGGGAATTTTTTGCAGCCTCGCCCATTTGGCATGGCTGTTTTTTCACCCATTCCACACTGGGGAGATGGATGTGCGGTTAGGGGGTGCTTGCATTCAATAGGTTAATTGGCTTACCTTTTGGTCATTTGGGTAGGCAGGTTAGGGGCGGAAATCTGGGTGGTGGTTCAGCAACTGCGCGTTCTCCCTTGGGCATCTTTGGGGATGATTGACAGGTTCTCTCCAAGCTCATGGTGGGTGCTACCTGCGCACTTGGGGGGAACCTGTCTTTGGGTCCCGCTATTGAAGTCCCAGGGTAGGGGTGAGCCGGCGGGACCCCCCTCATGCGAGTGCATGGCAGGGTCTCAGGTGAGGGAGAGGTCCCTCACCTGGACCAGCATCGACTACGCCCTTAGTTGCCCAGGAATGTTGACCTTTTACGTCATTTCCGCCCCGGAAGTGTTTGTTTGACCCTGCAGGTCCACTGTTTCCGGGTCATAGTTGAATATGTTGATTTATGCAAATTTATGCTAATTCATGCTAATTTAATTAATAAATTATGCAAATTTATTTTGATAAAAATGACCCAAGTTTAAATCCAGCTCTGGTGTCCGTGTCGTTACTCCGTCTCTTCTGCAATAAACTCACTCCTTTCGAAACATTAGCTTCTTTAAGCTGCTCCTTTTGCTTTAAAACCATCAAGATTGTTGACTTCGACATGCCGTATTTGGTGGCAATATCCAACACACGCATGCCTTCTTCATACTTTGAAACCATTTTGATCGTAACTGTGTCTTGAGCGCAAATGATGCTTAGTCTTTGATGCTGGTCGCTCACATCTGGGTGACATGGCTGTTAGGAATCCAAATTTTGTTTGGTACCCGGTGCAAATTTTTAATGAAATTTTTGGTTGTTATCTGAAATGTTCGCTATTGAAGGCGTTTGCTACCCAAGGTTCCACTGTATTGGAAATTCAACCAATACAGTACGTGGTACTGATAATTTAATTATAATAAGTTTGCAATTAAAGTACTGTATTAAGGTAATATTAATATTCACACAATCATTTTAGTCATATCATGTCTGCATATATCTCAGAAATAAAATAAATAAAAGTAATTTTTTCAAAGTTTAAAACTACTTATGTAAGAAAGAGATCTTCTCTATTATTTATTATTTATATTTCTGCACTTTTTATTTTTATTTTTTTTATTTTTTGGTAATTGTATTAGGGTTAAGGCTACAATTTATTAAGTACCTATACAATTCTTAATAATGTTATTCAGAAAAAAAGAGTCTTTTCACTACTAAATAGCAGATTTTAACAAATCTATAATTCTGCCACTAATTTTTGTCACCAAAAGTATTTCCAATATTCTGTATTATGTTCTTTCTCAAGCTAATTCCAGAATATGTAGTTAATTTCTATAGATCTTTCTTCAGAAGTCACTGAGTTTAATGGCCCCAAATACTATAATATAATATTAGATAATACTGTTGCAAATAAAATTGTATAAATTTCCACTTGATGGATTTAGGCTATAAACCTAATGCGCATGCTGCAGCATAAGGTTCTGACTGCCCATTATAGAAAGCAGGGCTAGATACACCTTTAATCTGACCATGTTTCAATGTACTCATTGAAGTGTAAGGAATGATTTGAACAACATTTGAGTGAATCCAGAAACAGAAAAGCATCAGAAGACCCTTAGGTTTTGTTCTGTCGAGCTCTCTGGTAGAATCCTCCCAAAAATGCACAGATACAATTTCAGACACACACACGTTTGAAAATTCAAAACAATGTTCTTTATACCGAAAATGCAAATAAACAGAGCACTCTTTTTGTATTTAAAATTTAAAATTGTTGATTACTTATGATTTGTCTTTTTACATGTTGTGAGCCGCCCCGAGTCTTCGGAGAGAGGCGGCATACAAATCCAAGTAATAAATAAATAAAATAAAATAAATAGCAAAAAGCACTTGTCTCCAAACAAATTGGTAATTTGCACAAGTCCCTTATCAGTTCTGTGATATTTAGCTTGCAGCTGTGAGGTAATTCACAGTCCTTCTTCTTTCACAAAGTGAAACACACTTTGCTCTGGGTTAGTTTCAAAGTGGGGAAAAATCAGCACACAAAGATCAAAGTCAGCAAAGCAGTCATGAAACACAATGATCAGATAATCCTCCACAATGGCCAAACCCACAGCTGCTATTTATAGCAGCCTCACTAATTACCACAGCCCCACCCAACCACAGGTGGCCTCATTTTCTTTGATAATAATCTCTCAGTTGTTGTTGCCTATGCATCGCTCTCTGCATGCGTGGCTGTATCATTAACTCTTGTTCTGAATCCAAGGAGGAGATAGATAATTGATCTCCTTCTGAGCTGTCTGCCACACTCTCCTCCTCCCTGTCACTCATGTCTTCTTGGTCAGAGGAGCCTTCATCAGCAAATTCCACCGGGGGCAAAACAGGCCTGCAGCATGTGGATGTCTCCCCCACATCCACAGTCCTTGGGGCAGGAGCTGGGCCAGAGGTAACCACAACAGGTTTATAACAGCTTTTTCTTACTCTTTCATTAGAGTTCACCAGTTTTCTTTTCTTTTTTCTTTCCAAAACTAAGAGAGAAATTCAGAAGTATAACAGTTAGACGAATCATATGTGTATATAGAGGTATTAAGGTTGTATATCTGGAAAGCTATAGAAAACCTGTAATCTTAGATTTCTAAACACAATTTGATAAATTATAGGTTGATAATTTGACAGTGCCCTAATCTTGCTGACATCATATTGCAGAAGAGACGGAGTAACGACTCGGACACAAGAGCTGGATTTAAACTTGGGTCATTTTTATTATAATAAATTTGCATAATTTATTAATTAAATTAGCATGAATTAGCATAAATTTGCATAAATCAACATGCTCAACTATGACCCGGAAACAGTGGACCTGCAGGGTCAAACAAACACTTCCGGGGCGGAAATGACGTAAAAGGTCAACATTCCTGGGCAACTATGGGCGTAATCGATGCTGGTCCAGGTGAGGGACCTCTCCCTCACCTGAGACCCTGCCATACACTCGCATGAGGGGGGTCCCGCCGGCTCACCCCTACCCTGGGACTTCAATAGCGGGACCCAAAGACAGGTTCCCCCCAAGTGCGCAGGTAGCACCCACCATGGGCTTGGAGAGAACTTGTCAATCATCCCCAAAGATGCCCAAGGGAGAACGCGCAGTTGCTGAAACCACCCAGATTTCCGCCCCTAACCTGCCTACCCAATGACCAGAGGTAAGCCAATTAACCTAATTAAATGCAAACACCCCCTAACCGCACATCCATCTCCCCAGTGTGGAATGGGCGAAAAAACAGCCTGGCCTAATGGGCGAGGCTGCAAAAAATTCCCATTCGGCCCCCGAAGGCGACCCACTAGGCACACTGCAAATTAGGGAAGGGCGGGTGGGTGTCTGCTCTTAGTACCAGGTCCGGGCGAAAAGGCTTTCTTCCCGGCCTGCTGTCCCTTAAATAGGGCCAGCAGGCCCCGTCCGGACCCGACGTCATGCCCAGCCACGTGGGCAGGGCATTCTCGGCCGAAATCTCGCCTCGCGAGATTTCGGCCGAAAACAAGATGGCGGCCGCCATCGGAAGGGTCCGAGTTTGCCCGGCCCTTCCGCAACAGCGCCGTGGGGCCGGTAAGTCAGCCGGCGATATTGCAGAAGAGACGGAGTAACGACTCGGACACAAGAGCTGGATTTAAACTTGGGTCATTTTTATTATAATAAATTTGCATAATTTATTAATTAAATTAGCATGAATTAGCATAAATTTGCATAAATCAACATGCTCAACTATGACCCGGAAACAGTGGACCTGCAGGGTCAAACAAACACTTCCGGGGCGGAAATGACGTAAAAGGTCAACATTCCTGGGCAACTATGGGCGTAATCGATGCTGGTCCAGGTGAGGGACCTCTCCCTCACCTGAGACCCTGCCATACACTCGCATGAGGGGGGTCCCGCCGGCTCACCCCTACCCTGGGACTTCAATAGCGGGACCCAAAGACAGGTTCCCCCCAAGTGCGCAGGTAGCACCCACCATGGGCTTGGAGAGAACCTGTCAATCATCCCCAAAGATGCCCAAGGGAGAACGCGCAGTTGCTGAAACCACCCAGATTTCCGCCCCTAACCTGCCACGGAGCGGGGGTCAATCTCTATCTTGGCCCCCCGACTCCCCCCTCTATCTGCGCCAGCTCACGCAGAGACCTCTGCAGGTCCTGTAAGAAAATGGCGTTCCCCTGTTCTGACAGGTGAACGCCATCGGCCCGGTAAAGCCACGGCCGATCTACAGTGATGAGGGGATGGGCCACTACAACCCCACCTAATTCTTTGACAGTTTTTCCCACGGCCTTATTCACCCTACGCCTAACCCGGTGTATGGCCCTAAGGGAAATGGCGTCCCTCCAAACGATCCTTGGAAGGATCTCTGACCACACCACTTGCGTGGTGGGCCATACCGTGCGAAGCCACCGCAGGTCTTCGCGCGCCTGGACGATCAACGGTAGACCGCCAAGCAGGCACAGGTCATTGCCACCGAGGTGCAAGACCAGCCATCTGGGTGCGGCTATGGGCTGCCGACCACCCAGTCCCATCTGGGCGCGACCCTGGGTAGCCGCCCGCCCAGCAGCGCCGGGTACCGCCCTGAGATGCTGCGTACCCAGCAACGTCGGTAGGAGCCCCTCCCACCGCATACCCCTCCGGCCCATCCAAACAACATTGACCCACCGTCCCAACGACAGCTGGGTCCCGATGGCGCTTCTGGCTGCGGAGCGGCCGGCCCAGAAGACCATGCTGTGGCCGCACAGCAGCGCCGTCGGTTTCTGCCTGGACTGGGAACCTGGAAGAGGACACACACAGAGAGGTTACCTAGCCTAAACCCTGCCCAGAATCCTCAGCGGGCCTAACATAACCCAAATATGCCGCTGACCGCCAGCGGCCGATCTCCTGAATCCGTTGGGCCGGGAAACCGGAAAGTGCCGCGCTAGTGGCGGCGCCGATACGGAACGAATGCGTTCCATAGCCGGCGGGATCCATGCCTACCTGAGACATTGCCTTAGACACTATCGCCCAGAATTGATACCGGGTCAGGGGGGTGCCATCCTGGTGTAGAAAAAGGTACCCACGCCCTGACCCACGCAAAACACAAAATTGCTGCAAAGCAGCCACCGGGCAAACAGACTTATCGGTGGCTGCGCTAAGTTCAAGTCTAACCCCTCTGTGTAACTGATCTGTCTTGGAGTGTCTTACCAAAAGAGAGACACCCCCCTGTCTAAAGGTCAGATCAGCGAGCTGGAAGGCGCGGAGCGACAAGTCAGACTGCGAGGAGGCCATTGCCTCGCTGACCCTGAGGGCCCCAAAAAACATAACACAAGTCGCTGCCCTAAACAGACGAGCCTCGTAAAGAGAGGCACACAGACTGTCAAACGTCTGATTAATCAGAGACAGCTGCTGAACCGTCAGGGCCTGACGAGTGTCGGAGGGGAACCCCTGTCGCTCCCTCACCCAGCCTTCCAGCATCCTCCGGATGCGAAAATCACCTGAAAAATCACCAAACCCCCCCGCCTTGGACAGAAAGGCGAGGCCGGCTAACCTAGCCCTGATAGTCCTCACTGAAAGGCCACGCCCCTTCAGCAGGACACAGAATTCAGCTAGGTGCTCAACCGGGGCAGGCCAGCAATGGGGGTAACCCTTACCCAGCCTGAAATCCCCAAACTCCTTACCTGCACGCTGATAAGCTCGCAGGGTGCTAGGAGCTACCGATAAGGCAATCGCCCTGGAGGCCTCGTCTCTCCAGCTCTCGAGAGCCCGCCCAGGCTCCACAGCTGGGCTGGAAACACCTCTGGCGACTCTCGGGCCCACGGGGCCAGGGTCCGAAACCTGGACAACTGACCACGGGACAAGGCGTCAGCCACCCCGTTATCTAAACCAGGGACGTGCCTAGCCAAAAACAAGGCGTTCAAAGACAAGGACCTGTGCACAAAATGGCGGACAAGCCGCATCACCCTGTCACTCTTAGAGGACAGGGCGTTCACAACATGGACAACCGCTAGATTGTCACACCGAAAATGCACAGTCTTATCCCTGAACTGCTCTCCCCAGAGCTCTAAGGCCACTATTAAGGGGAAAAGCTCCAAAAAGGTCAAGTCCTTAACCAATGAACAGGCACTCCATTCCGGAGGCCATGCCGACCAGCACCACTGGTCACCTAAAACTACCCCAAAACCGCAAGTCCCTGCGGCGTCGGAACACAGCTGCAGCTCCGCTTCCAAAAGAAGCTCCTGCCGCCAGAAAGACAACCCGTTAAAACGTTCCAAAAACTCCCGCCACACGCAGAGGTCAGCCCTGACCCCTGCACATAAGCGGGTACGATGGTGGGGCAAACTTAGCCCCTTCATCGCATCATACAACCGGCGAGAGAAGGCCCTACCAGGCACCACTACCCGACAGGCGAAATTAAGAATCCCGGCCAACTCCTGGAGCTGCCGAAGAGTAACCTTCCTGCAGCCCAAGACCGCCTCAAGCTTGGACCTAATTTTAATCAACTTATCCAGGGGCAATCTGGAAGATTGCTCCACTGAATCCAATTCAATACCAAGGAAGGTAATCCTGGTGGCAGGGCCTTCGGTCTTCTCGGGGGCTAAAGGCACCCCCAATTGAGCACAAAGGGCTTCGAAGTCCCGCATCAAAGCAAAGCATTGCTCCGATTGCGCAGGCCCGGCCATCAAGAAATCATCAAGGTAATGAACGACGGAACCCAGGCCACTACGCCTCCTGAGCACCCACTCCAGGAAGGTACTAAAGCTCTCAAACAGGGAGCAGGAAACAGAGCAGCCCATAGGCAATGCCCTATCCACATAAAACCCACCTTCGAAATGGAAGCCCAGCAGCTCGAAGTCGCCTGGGTGAATGGGGAGGAGCCGAAATGCCGACTTAATGTCGCATTTACCCATAAGGGCTCCCACCCCACACTCCCTAACCATGGCTACGGCCGCATCAAAGGATGCGTACCGGACAGAACAAAGCTCGTCAGGAATGAAGTCATTCACTGACTCCCCTTTTGGAAAAGACAAATGGTGAATCAACCTAAATTCACCACTCGCCTTTTTGGGGACCACCCCCAGGGGGGACACTCTAAGATTCGAAAAGGGCGGCTCCGGGAAAGGCCCGAGGACCCTGCCCTCAGCAACCTCCTTTCGAATCTTAGCCCGTACAATGTCCTCATGTCCGACAACCGACCTGAGGTTGTCGGACATGAAAGCCCTCCTAACGCCCACGTAAGGGATCCTAAATCCCTCGGAGAAGCCCCTCAAGAGCAACTCGGCTCTCGGGCGAGGGTGGTAGTCGACCAACCAACCCTCGAGCACAGACACATTAATTGGGCTGGGCCCCTTTTCCCCCAGCTGGTGGGGGAGGTTTTCCTGGACCCCCGCCCTTCTTCTCCGCCCCTTTCTTGGGGCGGGGACAGACTGAAGCCGCATGGGACCCCCCACAATTCCCGCAGGCATGCTTGTACTTACAAAAGGGACGAAAACACGCCCCTTTTGCAGCAAACTCATGACAAGCGGGCGAGGCCCCCTTTCCAGCCACACCAGGAGTCGCCTTGGCCGGCGAAGCCGCGCCAGGCTCCTCCTCCATGAAGTGCCCACTATCCGTACGCTCACACCCTTCCTTCCCTGACATATGCGTGGCCCGGAACCAAAGGTCCGGCACCACCATATCCCAAGGCAAGTTAGGCTCGACCGCCATCCTCATACGGAAACCCTTATCATAATGGCGCCATATGGTGCCCTTATATTCGAAGTGGGCCCTAGCAATCAAGTCTATATACTTAAACATGGCAGAGGCCATAGCCGGCTGCCTTTGAATCACCACAGACCCGTAAGTAAGAAAAGCATACAGCCAGGAGCTGAAGCATTTCGTTACTTTGGTCTTCTTTGTTTTCTCCCCCGGGACAATCTCTTTCTCCTGCTTGGGAACCTCTCGGTTCAAAAGCAAAAAAAGATCCACGTATTCTCCCCGCCAAATAGCCTCCTTGACCGACGGGTGAAGGTGGCATCCTAGAGGGGTGGACGGCAACCCGCACGGGATAGCCCCTGCTTTAATACAAGCGAACGGGTCCCATACCGAGTTGGCCGCTACGCCAAAGACCCCCGCACCGTGGGGGTAGGGCAAGACGGGTAGCGGGGGCATGACAGCAGGGGCCGGGGGAACCCACCCCCCTGCCCCGGGCACCACAGATATCCCCGTAGGACCCGTCCCGAGCTGCGAAGCAGGGCCGGCCGCCGGCGGCCCCGAAGGAGGAACCGGTTGTGCCCATACCTGCCCGCAAGTGCCCGTGGAGGACCCCAAAAAACTGGACCCACTCCCAACCCCCGCCGGGGGAAAACCCGGGATGGGGGAAGGAAGAAAGGACAGCGGTGTGGTGTGTGGTGCAGCCTCACCTGCCCCGAACGGGGTTGATGACATCCACGGAGGGCCCATTGTTGCAGGGCCCGGGAAAGCCGCCATCGGCCCTGCCGGGGCCTGTCGTCCAACCGGAGCCATCTGCCCAGCCTGGGCCGCCGCCGGATCTGTCCCCAACGCCGCGGGAACTTGATCGATGGACGCTCCGGGGCCCGCACCGCTCCTCCACTGCTCGAGCTTGTCGAGCCTCTCCAACACCCTGGCCCAAGACATGGCGGGAGAAAGAACAGGTTGAGGGGCAGGAGGCAACGAAACCACCCCCCTTGCTCAGGGACCACCCCCGCAGTCCCCTCCCTACTGGCCCGAGCCCGGGCAGAAGGCCTAAGGGCCCTCCTGGGGCGTGCAGCCGGCGGAGCCGCAGGGGCAGTGGCAGGCCTCTTTTTTGGAGCCATCCCAACTTTCCCTAATATGCAGGGCAACCCAAACTGCCTGGGGCAAAACCTACTGACAGTGGCAAGCAAGGTCCCCCACCGCTGTGCCCTACCTAGGGCCAAGTACTGGAAACAGGAGAAGCCCCTGCTACCCCCCAGGCCCCGTTACCCCGGCGCTAGTGGAAAGCCTCCCCTCACAGGTAGGCCTTACAGGCCCGCAATCCGGCCTCCCAACCGCCCAGGACCGTGGACCCCAGAGCCAACGCCCCCACCGCGCCCTCCTCCCGGCCGGGAGGAGGTTACCAGTCCCCCTCGGGCCCGAGGGGGATCGCTGAAAACCGCTCCACAGGTGTTGAGGATTGAGCCTCCAACGTCGGCTACAAGCCAGGAAGAAACTCTTCGCCCCCTCGGCAGGCCACAAAATGGCGGCCGCAACACGAGGGCAACCAAAATGGCGTCGGAGCAGCACCAGAGAGTGTCTGCTCTTAGTACCAGGTCCGGGCGAAAAGGCTTTCTTCCTGGCCTGCTGTCCCTTAAATAGGGCCAGCAGGCCCCGCCCGGACCCGACGTCATGCCCAGCCACGTGGGCAGGGCATTCTCGGCCGAAATCTCGCCTCGCGAGATTTCGGCCGAAAACAAGATGGCGGCCGCCATCGGAAGGGTCCGAGTCTGCCCGGCCCTTCCGCAACAGCGCCGTGGGGCCGGTAAGTCAGCCTGCGATATTCTATGTCAGTAATAAGAAATTTAATTATTACATTTTTTTAGTCCATACACTTATTTAACACTGGATTTAATGTTCCACAAGTTTTCATAAAGATGCTTAAGGATGCTATTTATTGCCAAATATCTGCCCTCCTCAATGAAAATATCCCTGCATCAATATCATTTCATTGCAAACCACTCTCTAATCTCAATGCCACATTATTAACAGCTTTATTGAGCGATAAGAAAATTGCTTGGTCTTATAAACATGCACATGATATAGTTACATGCAATCAAGTCATTGAGCTAAATAAGATAAACTCTTAATTGTGTTTTATATTCTAAAGATGCTTTGTTCATTAACGCTTGAAAGCATAAGATTTTAAAAGCAATATATTAAACTCCTAGGCAAAAGGGACAAAGGTTAACTCCAGCTTAAATGGTGAATCAAGCAAAAAAGCAAAGTGCACAATCTTCACTTTGGCAAAGTATTTCACTCTGTTAAAATGAATTTTGCACTTGGAAAGCAGTTTTGTATGGAAGGCAGTTTTGAAACAAAGAGAAATGGAAAATTTAGTGTAACAATTATTATGTACCTTGACTTTATTTTTCCAGAAATATAAAACAGAGAATATTTCTAATTTCTATGGAACAAGAAAAGTGATGAAATCTACTTCATGATGTGAGAATGCAAATTCTACCCCTAACATATTTAATTTCAATGCCATGATACAGATAGCTTCTGTCATAACATCACAACATAGAGTATATTTAGAATAGAATAGAATAACAAACTTGGATG
This sequence comes from Erythrolamprus reginae, assembly GCF_031021105.1. Lineage (NCBI taxonomy): Eukaryota > Metazoa > Chordata > Lepidosauria > Squamata > Dipsadidae > Erythrolamprus > Erythrolamprus reginae. The sequence continues at coordinate 59,989,355 of NC_091954.1, read as the reverse complement.
GACCATGGAAGCCTTCTAGTCCAGCCCCCTGCTTAAGCAGGAAACCCTTCAGACAAATGGTTATCCAAGCTCTTCTTAAGAACTTCCAGTATATGCACGACCGGCGGTTTAAACCGCCGGTCGAAATTACCTTCGGAGCCGGGGGACACTGCTGGCAGCTCCTCGGAGCTCCGAACTTCCGGATCCCTTTGGAACCCGGAAGTTCGGCTTCTGGCAGCGCGCCAGGAAAGCGCGCTGCCTGCTGGTCCGGGGGAGGTCCGAGATCACCCTATTTAAGGGCGATCTGGATAGGATCTGGATCCTCCTTGCTTGGCTGAACTTTGAAGCGAACACCCACCCACCCTCCGCTATTATCAGTGTGTCCTAAGGAAGTCGCCTCGGGGCCGAATAGGAATTTTTTGTGGCCTCCCTTTGGTCACTGGGGTTTGGCAGGTTAGGGGCGGAAATGGGCAATTAGAAGCAACTGCGCATGCTCCATTGGGCATCCTTAAAGGGTGATGGACCGCCTCTCTCCAGGAACTAGAGGTTGGAACAACTTCGGGGATTGGAGAGAGGATGTCCATGGGAGTCACCGGATCCAATTTTCCATGGGGATTGGAGGGTGAACTCCTCCCACACAATGAAGGGGCGTGGCTTGGATCCAGGTGAAGGTGGTACCTTCACCTGGTTCAGCAAGGTGTTTTTGCCCAATGTTGCCAAGGAATTTTCTGGTAGGAATTTCCGCCCCGTTAGTTTTGGCCTCTTCAGGTCCTTAGTTTGTTTTGATTTAAATATTTAAATTGACATATTCAAATTTATTCAAATTTATGTTAATTTAATAAAATGACCCTTATTTAATCCACAATATATTGCAGCGTCTTTACTCCGCTTCCGGGGGTAATGGAGCATTTATAACTTCTGGAGGCAACTTGTTCCACTGATTAATTGTTCTAACTATTAGGAAATTTCTCCTTAGTTCTAGGTTGCTTCTCTACTTGATTAGTTTCCCCCATTGCTTCTTGTCCTGCCTTCAGGGGCTTTGGAGAATAGCTTGTAGCAGTCCTTGAGATATTAGAACACTGCTATAATGTCTCCCCAGTCCTTCTTTTCATTAAACCAGACATACCCAGTTCCAGCAACCATTCTTTAGATGTTCTTTATTTTACCATGACATTGTTATAGTCAGGAACAGATATCTTTTTCAGTTACCTGACCATTTTTATGCAGGCAGAAATCTTGGTATTGCAAGCAAATTTGTCAGACAATTGCTGAAATTTTAATAGCATTAAAGGGAGGATTACATACATTGATTCAAACCAAGCAGAGTAACAAGATTTATTTTTGTATTAACTTTCTGTTAATACCATCAAGGTCACTTTCTCTATGAGATGGGTGCTCACTATATAGTTATTGTGGGAAGGATTATTATAGATTATTTTTTGCATAAGCAATCATCGGGAACCAAGAAGTCACAGTAGGCAATGGACTGTATCTTTATTATTCTATTCTAATTTGTATGTTTAATAATGTTAGATCACATTAATCACCTTTTTTGCAGAACTAAGAAAAGGAAACATCAATGGATCCAAGCTAGGGTTATTAATAAATTCATTTCTGAATTTATGCATGCATTTTAGCTATGCTAGTCAAGTATGGAAAAAGCAACTTCTTAATGTGAGGAATTAAAGCTTACAATGGCACAATAATTTGAGTTATCTAGTTTTAATATAAAGGAAGTTGAGCAGGATGAAACTGAATTAAAACCAAAGAGAAAAAAATAGCTCCCTTATTTACTGGTTTCATAGTGCTCTCTGAAAAAAGTATACTTGGAGTAGCATTAAATACGTTTCTTAAGTAATCACACAATAACTTAACATAAGTGCACTTACATTCATATTACTCTCCTGAGGCACACATGATTTCATAAAGTTTTTCTATTAAGAAGAAAGAATAATGAAGGCCATTAGGGAACATGTGAATTACTAGTATGAACTGTGTTTGCTATCTATTCAATATTAATCCCATATTAATTTAATTTAGATGGGAACACTATACATGTATATGTACCATTATAAGCATTTGGTTCTCCTCTACCTAAAGAGGATTTTGAATAAGATTCGCATTATTCTGTTTTCTGTACAATGCATCAATACACTTTTAGAGAATGTATAGTCTTGTGAAGCTCTTGTTTTCCGTATTTGAGATTATTCTTCTCTAAAAGCCCTGACTAGATAAAACTAGTATTGTAAACAACAAAGACAACAAAATGTAGTGCCATGCTTGTTAATGATTTTTTTCTTATATGTGTTTCTTGTGTCATTATTCATTCTACTTTATAGTACTATCTGCTTCTGGTAATCAGATGTTACATTAATAATCCTCCCATTCCTGATACCATTAGATCATATGGATAAATATATTTTAAATCATTTATAAACCTAAAAATGCTGTTTTCTACCAAATACAACACAGCTGCATGGATTTAGAATCAGAATAAACCCTTCGTTAATTCTATATAGTGGTACCACTACCTAAGAATGCCTCTATTTACGAACTTTTCTAGATAAGAACCGGGTATTCATGATTTTTTTGCCTCTTCTCAAGAACCACTTTCCACTTACAAACCCGAGCCTCCGAAACTATAAGCAGAAAAGGCAGGGAGAAGTTTCCATGGGGGCTCTCTAGGAATCTTCTGGGAGGAAACAGGGCCAGAAAAGGCATGGAGAAGCCTCCGTGGGGCCTCTCTAGGAATCTCCTTGGGAGGAAATAGGGCCTCCCTGTGGTTTCCCCAATTGCACACATTATTTGCTTTTACATTGATTCCTATGGGAAAAATTGCTTCTTCTTACAAACTTTTCTACTTAAGAACCTGCTCACGGAATGAATTAAGTTCATAAGTAGAGGTACCACTGTATTAGAATTATATCTTCTATATAAGAACTGTGGTGGCATAATGGTTGGAATACAGTGTTACAGACTAATTCAGACTAATTCTGCTATCTGCCAGCAGTTTGATTCTTAGCAGCTCAAGACACAGCTTTCTATTCTTCTAAGTTAGTAAAATGGAGACTCAGATTTTTGGGGGCAATATGCTGATTCTGTAACCTGCTTAGAGAAGGCTGTAAAGCGCTGTGAAGTGATATGTGAATCGAATAACTATTGCTGTTGCTATATGTGGCTGGTACTTCCTGGTATTCAAGACTTTTGTAATGAAAAAATTACAAAAATATAGGGAATGACACTGGATAATAATGGATCAAGATTGATCATTATGGTAGTTTATAAATTGATCTAATTGGATGCATACTATTTAAAAATTCTCGAGCACAAGATAGAGCCTGGATTATTTAAAGAAATTATAAATCCATTGTGATGAACATCTAAAAGTTAAGAGATGAGGGAAACTGTGGTAGATACTATTAGATTAAGATGATGCATTATTACAAAATCAAGCAACACTGATGCATTGTAACATTGGTTGAAATGGATATGGGGGGGTTGTTTGAAGTACTTGGTTTTTGCATGAGTTTAAGGAAATTATTTTCTGTTTATAAAATATTACTGTGTGAGAAAGAATTCAATTATTCAAGGATAACATGCAAGGAATTTTTCAGTCTTTTGAAGGTGTCATTGGAAGGGAAATGCTTCATTTCATGTCATTATCATCATTGACTCAAAAGATGGCATGGCACCATGGACAGCGTTTCCTTTTAAGCTCAAGAAAAAAATATCTTCTCAAGTTATATTCAAAACATTTTTATGCAGATAATAACAACTGAACAAGTTCATAATAAGGCAGTCTTGTTAGATAACTGGATTTTTTATGGCTTCAAAGTACACCGACAAAAAGATGCAAAGCCGCTTCTTTTTCTATTTTCTTTCTTATATTCACTGTCCTGCTTCATTTTCTCCTTTTTATTTTCTAATGTTTGCATTGCTTTTACTGTTAAAATTTAGAATTTATATTGCTTTTACTTTGTGAAAAGAATTTTTTGTAAAATATAAATTTTAAATAGAATAAATAGAAATATGTAAAGACTTCCAGACTTCAACAAAAGAAAAGATAAGCAAAAAGAGTTACCAGAGATTTATAAAAAGATGTCTTATTTTAATCTTGATCAAACATTTTACATGATACAATTCAACCCAGAATCTAGATGACTATAGCTTTAGCAACCTATATGAAAAACTGAATATTGCATAACTCACTATTTCTCTATATCAACCTTTTTTTTTCTATAGAAACATTTTCAATAATCTGTTGTCAACACTTTTATATAGTCCATTTAGATAACCTTGCCCTGGTTCTATTACATTTACTCTCTCTATACTAAGTGATGGCTCATTTTTATATTGACACCATATGCTCTAAGCTGTCTTATTTTAATTGTTCTTATCAGTTAAGAAAGTCTTATTCCACATTAACGAGGGGAAATTTTGCATAGTAGCTGCAAATGTGTAAAAGCAACTGGTCAACAGGAGTAATATCTTTACATTTGCTCCATCAATCCTTGCCCATGCATGAAAGAAGCATCAGGTTTAACTTAGCATAAATATTTTAAAAATTAGATCTTAAAGTACAATTTATTACAATACTGCTAATTTATTATTCTATAACCCCAGAATCTAGTTTTTAGATTTAACTTACAAATAATTTAAGGAGTGCTTGGGTTTGTTTGTTTTTTGTCTATACCTCAATGATTCCTTGGTTTAAATATCTTGTTCCATTAATCAAAATAAAGCTATTTGGGCATCTATGATGTTTATGGTAGCCGAAAATGTTTGTTCTGAACTACTGAAAGTGAAAACAAGAATAGTGGTTATTAAGTATAAAAGGCACTTAACCTTTCAGAATTGTTTTACATGTGATTGGACAAATACATCTCCAACTCAGGTGTGCTGGATTTCCAAAAAGCAATAATCTGATTATGCTGTCTTCTCTTTAAAAATAGCATACTTAAGCTTAATGTCCTTTCTATAGTGTACAAATTCATTCTCCAGCAAAGGTCTGGGTAAGCTACTTTATCACAAACAGCCAGAGGTTTTAAACTGATTTACTGTAATTGTTGTAAATGTAATTTAAAATCTCATTAACATGAATGGCATTTGTATGAACACAGTTGGATGCCAAGTTGTAGCTGTCTTTCCCCCCTTTCTTACTGCCTTCCATATTGAGATAAATGAAAACCTGAACTTTACAGCTAAAAATCTCAGATATGTTTGTAGAACATACATTTGGAAATCATGATGGACTGGGATTTGTTTTTCCTTTTTAATTATTAAATGACAAACTCTGTCACCATAGTTAGCTTGAATTCTTTGAATGATATTTTTTCTATAAAAATATTATTACCCATAATGCACCCAGATCAATCCATCCAGCAATTTCAGTGATGTATGCTCCATCTTATTCCAACTAAGTATTAATAATCTAATATTAAGAGCTAATACAATTTTAACTGCTACCCCATTTTCATGGCACCTTTTATCTCAAAGTTTGTCAAAAAGAAAGAAGAAGAAAAGAAAAGAGAGAGGGGGAAAGGAAGGAGAAAGAGAGAGAGAGAGAGAGAGAGAGAGAGAGAGAGAGAGAGAGACATTCTTATTTTTTATCATGGTAATAGCCTTCCTACAGATTAGAACCAGTCCAGTGAGATGGTTAAGGCCCCAGACACAATGCTAGTTGAGTAGCTTTAGGACACTCTCAGCCCTAGAAATATAATAATAGCAAAGTACTTCTGGATTCTTGTCAAGAAAACTGCAGGACTGGCCCAGGTAATCACTGGGAGTTTACAGTACACTGATCAAAAAGAATCTTCCAAATCTGGAGCTTGTTCTATTCCAGAATGTTAAGAAATGACTTCGAAGGCCTGCCTTTCCACACTTGAACCTCAGGATATCTATTACCTTATCTCTTCATCAGTTTGTATTAGCCAAGAAGATTCTGTATAGACAAAATGGCCTTGAAACACCAAAATGAGAAATGGATTGATATGTTTATATATTATGGTCAGTGTATTAAACAGGGTTTAAAAGCAAACCTAGTTTATACCCTTGTTGTATCTAAAATTTGCATTTAAAAAAAACCCAGGTAGTGAAATATTGGTTCCTTCCAGATTTATGTTAAAATCAATTTAGATAGAAAAAAAACATCCTGCAATCTGCAACTTCTACATTGTAAAAAACATATAGACTACACAACTTGACCCGGGCAAAACAATAGATGCAATTTACATAGGCTTCTGCAAAGCCTTTGACTCAGTGGTACATGACAAACTATTTCTAAAAATAAAATCTTATGGCATTTCTGATCCCCTGCACAAATAGACAACTGAGTTCCTGTCAAACAGACAACAAGTGGTCAAAATAGGAACTGCTTTATCAAACCCTGTATCTGTTAACGGTGGTGTTGCCCAAGGCAGCGTTTTAGGACCAGCTCTCTTTATTTTTTTATATAAATAACCTTTGTGATAATATAAAAAGCAAGTGTGTCCTCTTCACAGATGATATAAAACTATTCAACACCACTGAAAATATTATAACCCTTCCAAAAGACCTTGACTATGTATCAGAATGGTCAAACAAGTGGCAACTTCAAATCTCAATCGACAAATGTTCAGTCTTATACATTGGCAAAAATAATCAGAATGCAAAATACAAACTAGTTGATCACGACCTTGTTGATTATCGTCACTCAGTAAAGGACCTTGAAGTACTTATATCTAATGATCTAAGTGCAAAAGCCACTGCAACAGCATTGCTAAGAAGGCATTAAGAGTTGTTAACTTAATCTTGCATAGTTTCTTGTCTGGTAATATTGTACTTTTAATCCAGCATACAAAACAATTGCTAGACCAATTCTCAAATACAACTCATCTGAAACCACACTATATATCAGACATTAATATAATTGAGAATGTCCAGAGATATTTCACAAGAACAGTACTACATTCCTCTGTTCACAAGAGAATACCTTATACCACTAGACTTGAAATTTTGGGCCAAGATAATTTAGAACTATGCCACCTTCAATCTGACCTAAGTGTAGCACACAAAATTATATGATACAATGTCCTACCTGTCAATGACTACTTCAGATTCAACTGCAACAATACACAAGCCCACAATAGATACAAACTTAATGTAAACGGGTCTAAACTTGATTGCAAAAAATTTGGCTTCAACAAATTTTGGTCAATGCCTGGAATACATTACCTGACTCTGTAGTTTCTTCCCCAAACCCCCAAAACTTTAACCTTAGACTGTCTACCATTGACGTCACCCCACTCCTAAGAGGGCTATAAGGGGCATGCATAAGCACACCATCATACCCACTGTCCCTGTCCTAATGTATTTGTAGGCTGTATTTGTAAAAGTTCCTACTGTATTTGTAAAATGTATTTGTAAAAGTTCATGTACTCATAACCATGCTTGTACTTCTTATATATTCACAATTGTGTTATACTTTGTTTGTAATCATATACATGCTTGACAAAAATAAATAAATAAAAATAAAAACAAAATAAAGCAATTCAATCTAGCACTACCAAACAATAAACACTGTGGTTTTTTCAACTGTTTATCCTGTTTTAAGTCATACGATAACAGAATAAAGTGACTGGAAGAGGTGGAAATGTAACCCTTCCCCACTCTTAGGTTAGGTGAGATTTGAACATATATATGCCTTAAAAAGAATAACCACATAATGGTAACCCAGCTGGAAGCATCTCTAATTTCCTGAAAGTTAAACAAGCAAAGATATTTTTATTCTCCATACAATGTATTCTGCTTATTCCATTATTAAATAACTTCTCTTGCAAATGTATTCTACTGAACAGATTGAGATATCAGCATACAAATTAGTTTAGTGGATGCTCTCTTCTAATATGGAATATAAGTGTCCATGCATATAGAATTTTCAAAGTACATGAAAAAGGGGTTAAGATTATTTTGTTAAGAATAAATTGAGCTCCAACCCTGCTGGCTTTTGCATTATGAAAATGTTGTATCTGGAATACATATTTATATTAAAGATCACACATCACCTCCCTTTTATTTTTTCCTCCTACTGAATATATGCTGTAGGTATTAATAATGGGGATGGAGAGGAGACTTTTTCTCATACCAGCCAACAAACTGTCATTTAATAATTTTAAAAAGGAAGTGAAAAGGATAGGGGAACCTCTCTACTTTCAAGAAACTAGAGAGAAGGAAGATATATTTCTGACTACATAATACTCAGCGAAACATTTTTTAATTATATCTAAGAAATGCCATTCTAATCTTGTAAAACTGTACATTTTAGGGAAGAAAAGTAGTGTGGAAAAGAATACAGCAACATTTTAAGTTAATCCGTTAACGATGCTATAAAGAATTTTCCATCAAAACAGCTTCAGTGAAAACGTTTCTTCATTTTGCACTTCATTTGCATTATTCTCCAATTCCTGATGTTTTATAAATGCATTTCTAATGCAGAGGTATATTTGTCATAGTTCTCCTTATTTCTTGCAATTTATAGAAAATACTTTTGATAAAAAACCCTAATTTTTTGCTGCTTTCTTAGCCAACTGCAAGCTATGGAGGGTATTCAATTAGAGGTTTTTTAGGTTCTCTGACAATTGCCCCAGAAGCAGAATAAGGAGCCCAGGAGGCAGCACGCCTACTTGGCGCACTGCCAGAAGCTGAACGTCTGGCCACTGCCGGAAGCTGGAGAGCACACATGCACAAACCGCATCTCTCCGGCTCCAGGGGCAATTTCGGCCGGCGTTCACAATGTCGGCCGTGCCTTTCTGTGATTCTTATTTAACAAAAATCTTTACTATTACATATAGTGAGAACAGACTGATTGATATCCACTTGCCTGTTCATAACCTAATGATCCAGTTATAACACATTATCTGTTTCAGATCTTAGTGATGCCTCATTTATGGTCTAGGGTAAATTTTACAATGCAGCTCATAGCATAATAATGATAATGCTATTGCAAAGTAATATGCCCCATTACACTGTATGTGTATACTTTAACACTGTTTTAAGTAAAGTTGTACAATAAGAATAAACAGAGATTTTACTAAGCATTTACTTTGATTTTGTCCTACTGTCGGGATCCTTTGCAAACTCTAGTGGAATATTTACTATGATGCAGTGGGAATCTCTAAGTCTTACCTTTTGAGAGATATCAGATGCAGAACTTTTTTTTAAATGGTGCTTCATTCCCTCAGGAGACAAGCTTTGGAATGAAGAATAATAGCTACAATTACCTAGATCCCGCATGTGATGAGGACCCAATCTAAGCTACATTTTGGCATTTAAAATTCTCTGAAAGATCAATATTTTTCTCTTCCAGGCAGTAAAATTGATCAAAATGCAATCCCAGGAGTTGTTTCAGTATTTTTATCTTCCCTAGCCTCTTCTGTTTATTGGACCATTGACTTTGATGACTTAAAATGGAGAAAATAAAATCTTTCAGAACACTAGACACCTGTTTAAAAGTCTCCTACCTAGCAGCTCACCAGCACAGAGAATGGGGTACAATAAATTGAAACTTGTGCTTTATGACACAATTCTCATGTATCAATTGACTCTATTGCACTGCATCATGCTACTCATTCACCCCACCATAACCATCAATTGTATTCTTAACGTTATGGAATAAAAGGATGGAGGGATGCTATAATGGGGGTGGCACTCCAACTCATGCAGTCAACTGTTTTGGGATGTAAGGCTTCCTCTACCTGGCGCTGTTTGGGATGTGAGGCCAAAATGGGGGTTTTCAAGCACATGAGCAGGGAAAGGGCAGGGATTGTATGTGTATGTGCAGGGAGCAAGGTACATGGGAAGCGCACTCCATTATGGGTGTGGGCACACACATGTGCACAATAGTGCACACCCACATATTTTGAATACCCATGAAAAAAAAAAGGTTATCCATCACTGGCATAGTGCAATCATAATGGATTTCATGGTGTACCAGCAGTAAAGGGCAGCCATTAATGACCCTACTGAAATGCTTTGGGGGGGAGTGCACGCATGCACGCATCCCTTCACCTTCCTGCATATGCACAGGATGAATCAGCTGCTGCTCAGAGGGCAAGGGGAGATACATATGATAAATAAGGGGTTTATGATATGTACTGTATGATTTTATGAGTTTGCATTATGAATTTAAAATATACTTGGAAATGTAGAAGATTGATGAAAGTTAATAATAGTAAATGCTAAGTGCCTGAAAATTAATTGAGTTTGGAAATATTGAATGAAATTATAGAAAAGTATAATTTATGGAAATATATTAATTGATGCATCAGTTAGATTTTCATAGTATTACTGGATTACAATAATACTATGATAAATATTTAAGAAATGAAGATTTTAAAGCATGGATTTATTAATAGTTGTGTTTTTGGTTTTGCTGGTTGTTTTAGTTTTAATAGCAATAAATTTTGGTTTTGTTTTATTATTTATTTCTTTTCATATAAAAGAGGGGAATTTGTTTGTTTGTTTGTTTGTTTGTTTGTTTGTTTGTTTGTTTGTTTGTTTGCTTGTCTGTCTGTCTGTCTGTCTGTCTGTCTATCTATCTATCTATCTATCTATCTATCTATCTATCTATCTATCTATCTATCTATCTATCTATCTATCTATCTATCTATCTATCTAATTTTTCCATCCACACCGGAAAAAAATTAGAGGGAGCATTGATTGTAAAGGGGGCAATCTATGCTCCTCCTATTGCATCACGCAGTCTGCCAATATTATCAGTTGGTTTGGGGATTGCACAATGCTGTGGGACTTTTTTTCTGTTGCACTGGAGCATCACCCTGATTCCTTTCGAACTTTGTGTTTATTTCATTTTGTTTTAATATACTTTTATGGATTTTTAATAAAAGTATTAGAATATCGCCGGCTGACTTACCGGCCCCACGGCGCTTTTGCTGAAGGGCCGGGCAGACTCGGACCCTTCCGATGGCGGCCGCCATCTTGTTTTCGGCCGAAATCTCGCGAGGCGAGATTTCGGCCGAGAATGCCCAGCCCACGTGGCTGGGCATGACGTTGGGTCCGGGCGGGGCCTGCTGGCCCTATTTAAGGGGCAGCAGGCCGGGAAGAAAGCCTTTTCGCCCGGACCTATGCCGAAGAGCAGACACCCACCCGCCCTTCCCTATTTTGCAGTGTGCCTAGTGGGTCGCCTTCGGGGGCCGAATGGGAATTTTTTGCAGCCTCGCCCATTAGGCCAGGCTGTTTTTTCGCCCATTCCACACTGGGGAGATGGATGTGCGGTTAGGGGGTGCTTGCATTTAATTAGGTTAATTGGCTTACCTCTGGTCATTGGGTAGGCAGGTTAGGGGCGGAAATCTGGGTGGTGGTTCAGCAACTGCGCGTTCTCCCTTGGGCATCTTTGGGGATGATTGACAGGTTCTCTCCAAGCCCATGGTGGGTGCTACCTGCGCACTTGGGGGGAACCTGTCTTTGGGTCCCGCTATTGAAGTCCCAGGGTAGGGGTGAGCCGGCGGGACCCCCCTCATGCGAGTGCATGGCAGGGTCTCAGGTGAGGGAGAGGTCCCTCACCTGGACCAGCATCGACTACGCCCTTAGTTGCCCAGGAATGTTGACCTTTTACGTCATTTCCGCCCCGGAAGTGTTTGTTTGACCCTGCAGGTCCACTGTTTCCGGGTCATAGTTGAATATGTTGATTTATGCAAATTTATGCTAATTCATGCTAATTTAATTAATAAATTATGCAAATTTATTATAATAAAAATGACCCAAGTTTAAATCCAGCTCTTGTGTCCGAGTCGTTACTCCGTCTCTTCTGCAAAAGGAACAAAACAGTAAAAAAAGAAAAAGAAGGGGTTTTGTCACTGGTTATAAATGCATTTAGATTTTATCCTCCTTCTCTACAGTTATATCATAAATTCCTTCTTCTATAAGCAACCCTGTCTGATAGTTAAACCCATAAATTACACGCTCATATTTCGTTTCCTTTTTCAGCAAAAGCTCTATCAGAGATTTCCAGTCACTAATTAATATAATACTTATCTAAGCAAAACATTAATTTTGTCATGCCTGCTAGTTCCATTATATTTAACCCACCATTTCTTTATATTTATTTATTTATTTATTGGATTTGTATGCCACTCCTCTCCAAGGACTCGGGGCAGCTTACAACATATCAAACGTTCATAACAGTATACATCTCAGAAATCCAATTAATATGCCTTTGCATCTTTGTGCATACAAACTTTTCACTGCAGTTACCATGTACAAAAGCAAAGTTATTTGAGTTTTTCTAACTGTCCATCATACAAAAGAAGCATGTTTAGTCTACTCTAGTCTTAATATATATTAATTTTTAAATTCTCTGATTTAGGGTATTATTTGAATTCATAAATTTCTAGCTCTTTTACATGTCCACCAAGTATGATAAAATGTTCCTTCTAGTTGTTCCACATTTTCAAAATAAATGTGAAGTGGCTTTATACATTCTAGGCAATTTCTCTGGTAACATATACCAATAGTACAGCTCTTGAAGATTATAACATGGTGTAAATTTCCATGCTTTCAACCACATATTTCCCCATTGTTCCATCTGTATATCATAACCAAATTGTTAGCTGCCTTTATGTTATTTCTTGCATTTGTTCTTTTGTTTTAAATTTCAATAGAAACTTGTATATTTCAGCAATTACATGTTTATCATTTGTACACATACAATGCTCAAAAAACATAAACTAAGTTGTCTACTTTAAATCTTCTTAATAATTGTAAATAGCAAAGCATTCTTCTTCTTCTATCTCCAGTTCTCTTGATTTTATTTTGTATTCCCTTTGACAAAATTTTAATACCTCATGATAAGCTAACTTCTTGTGTTTGCTTATTATTTCTCATCTGTAAAACGTCTTGAGGGTGTTTTCAGAGTTTTTATCTATCCCATATTTTCAAAATGGGATCTATAACATAATGATGTTTAACATCTAACTGTCGTATCAGAAAGATCCATACTGTCCAAATCCTAGGTCATGTTTTTCTAATTCCAAGAGCCTTCTATTTCTCAGAAGTACCCAATCTTTCATTCGAACCAAGCAGCAAGCTACATATTACAATTTCAGATCAGGTAAACTCAATTCTTCTCTTTCTTTTATATCTTGTAATACCTTATATTTAACTTTTGGGTTTTTAACTCTGCCATACAAATTTAGATATGTCCATCTGACTCTGTTTACATGGTGTACCGGTTATATGAAGACACATGAGACTAAAATTTGGAAAACTCAGTATAAATTTGCATTATCAAGAAACTTGCTGACAGTTTAGAACTCTCTGCATGGAAAATGACAGACTTGGCATTATAATGTCACTACCCCAAACAGACTCTGTGCATAATCTGGGGGTTCTCCTAGACTCACAAAGAGGGCCTTTGCACAACTATGGGTTGTGCACCAGTTACACCCTTTCCTAGACCAACAATCCCTATTCACAGTCACTCATGCCCTAGTCACTTCCCATCTTTGCTATTGCAACATTCTCTATGTAGGAATGCTTGAAGAGCATCCAGAAGCTCCAATTGCTACAAAATGCAGTGGCCTGAATGGTTTTGTACAACCCCAGTATGCACATATATCACCTCTCCTACTGGAGCTGCATTGGCTGCCAATTTGCTTCCGGGTACAATTCAAGGTGCTGGTTGTCACCTTTAAAGCCCTTCATGGCTTGGACCAAGGTTATCTGAGGGAATGTTTCTTGCCAGTCACATCTACCTGACCCATCAGAGCAGGGAGGCAGGAAATGCTGCCTCCAAGATATATATACATGGTGAGACCCAGAATAAGGGCCTTCTCTATGATGGCTCCCTCTCTCTGGAACAGAGATTAGAATGGCCCCACTCTAATACTCTTCCACAAGGCACTGAAGACCTGATTCTGCCAGGGGGCCTGGGGAATCCAGATCCCATTAAATGACTCATATGAGTTGTTACCGGGGCAGATGTGGGGGATGATTTTAATATGATTTTATTAGATAGATAGTGTTGTGGTTCAGTCTGGGACCCCTCCGGGAATGGCTGACCTTCTGTCGGTTTCCAGCTCAGAGGGAGAGGCTGAGGAACAGGAGATGCAGACTGACGAGGAAGAGGAATCCCAGGCTGAAGAAGCAGGACAGCCAGAGTCCCACCAGGGGGAGCTCTCCCCAGCAAGCAGCCTGGATTCCTTAGGGGAAAATGCTCAAGACATCATAGATATGCGACAAAGGAGAGCTAATCAGAGACGGACTCAATTGGCTAAGTATTTCCAGCATTAGAGGTCACAGCTGGGTTTGGGTGTGGTGCTCTTGGGAAAGGATAAAAGGCGGACCCACCCTTCCTGGCTTGTGGAGTTTTATCTTGGAGATTCGTGAGACCTGTCTGTGAACTTTGGTGGCTTACAATCCTGGTTTGTGCCTTGGACTATTGAAACCTTGGGGGGGGTGCCAGCAAGAAGCTTGGGGTATTGACTGGACATCAGGACCCTGCTGTAACGTATTATAGCCTGTCTGTTGTGAAGACAGGTTTTCCTTTGTGCTTATTTTTTCCAGCTATAAAATACTTTTGGCTTTTACCAGAGTGTCTGGCTGTTTTTTCAGTTGGTGTTGAGGTCTGGGAAAACCCAGACAGAACAGATAGATAGATAGATAGATAGATAGATAGATAGATAGATAGATAGATAGATAGATAGATTTTTATTGGCCAAGTGTGATTGGACACACAAGGAATTTGTCTTTGTGCATATGCTCTCAGCGTACATAAAATAAATATACATTTGTCAAGAATCATGTGGTACGACACTTAATGATTGTCATAGGGGTCAAATAAGCAATGAAGAAGCAATATTAATAAAAATCTTAGGATATAAGGAACAAGTTACAGTCATACAGTCAACATGGGAGGAAATGGGTGAAAGGAATGATGAGAAAAAAAAGTAGAATAGAAGTGCAGATTTAGTAGAAAGTCTGACAGTGTTGAGGAAATTATTTGTTTAGTAGAGTGATGGCGTTCGGAAAAAAAACTGTTCTTGTGTCTAGTTGTCTTGCTGTGCAGTGCTCTGTAGTGACGTTTTTAGGGTAGGAGTTGAAACAATTTGTGTCCAGGATGTGAGGGGTCAGTAAATATTTTCCCCGCCCTCTTTTTGACTCGTGCAGTATACAGGTCCTCAATGGAAGGCAGGTTGGCAGCAATTGTTTTTTCTGCAGTTCTGATTATCCTCTGAAGTCTGTGTCAGTCTTGTTGGGTTGCAGCACCAAACCAGACGGTTATAGAGGTGCAGATGACAGACTCAATGATTCCTCTGTAGAACTGTATCAGCAGCTCCTTAGGTAGTTTGAACTTCCTGAGCTGGCGCAGAAAGAACATTCTTTGTTGTGCTTTTTTGATGATGTTTTTTATGTTAGGTGACCATTTTAGGTCTTGAGATATGATAGAACCTATAAATTTGAAGGTCTCTACTGTTGATACTGTGTTGTCTAGAATTGTGAGAGGTGGGAGGGTGGAAGGGTCTACCACCATTTCTACGGTTTTGAGTGTGTTCAGTTCTAGATTGTTCTGGTCACACCACAAGGAGAGTTGTTCAACTTCCCGTCTGTATGCGGATTCATCATTGTCTCGAATGAGTCCGATCACTGTTGTATCATCTGCAAACTTCAGTAGTTTAACAGATGGATCATTTAAGATGCAGTCATTAGTGTATAGAGAGAAGAGAAGTGGTGAGAGTACACAGCCTTGGGGGGCACCTGTGCTAATTGTACATGTATCTGATGTGATTTTTCCTATCTTCACCTGCTGCTTCCTGTCTGTTATGTTATACTATATGAATTTATTTGATTCCTTTTATTAACTTTATTGTTTTAAATATAGTTTTATATTTTGTAAGCCTCTTTGAGTCACCATGGGCTGCAATATGAATTAAATAAATAAAAAATGCAAACCTCTCTTGTTTTGTATATTCCTGTTGTGCACATACAAAAAGTTCAATATTTGCATTTTGATGTTCATTAACTTACCTATTTTAATACCACCAGTACCTCCTGTCACTCTGGAAACTGCTATTTACTACTGAATATGATTCAGGAAAACTCTAACTAGTTAAGGTGCTAGACAAGGAACAGGGAAACTGAGTTTTAGTCTTGTCTTTGGTATGAAAGCCAACTTGTTGACTTTGGCCTACTTATTCCCTCTTAGTCCTAGGCAAATCAGAACTATGGTCCTTTCCCCCCCAAAGTTCCAGCACAAAGAAAACAAGTATGTTGACAAGGGTCTACAACCTCCTGCCTGAAAGTTGCCAGAGTCAAAATATCTACATATGCCTTCAATAACACAATATCTGTATTATGTGATGTTGGGTAGTATTTCCTCATACAAATCCCAGTCAATAAATGTAATGAAGAAAATGGCTTCAAACATACAAACATATTTGTATTGTTCTCTTCAGAAAATTATTAGCAAAATAATTAAATAAAGACTAAATAGGAAAAAAAATAGGCACTTTAATGGTATGGTCATACTGCAATTTTTTTCCAGCAAGAAATGTGCAAAGGTTTATCTTTTAATTTTATGAGCATATCAATATTTTTTTAAATTCATGACTGGCTTTCCAGTAGAGGACATTTCATTTTTCCAAAAGACCACAAAACATTTTTTAAGAAAATGCTTAATCATATTCTGGATGCTAAATTGAACAATAATTTTTGTTTAAATTAATAAATATTTACTTTGGAGTTGACAAACATTATATTCTGAAATAACGACAACTATGTAACAGCCTATTGTGCATTTCCTCCCTTGGGTGCTTATAGAAACTGACATTTGCATAAAAATTGCTTTCTTCAATAAACAGCCACTGAAATATTTGTGAAGGTGGCAAGGGGAGGGGGAAAATATTGTTCAGACAATCTGCTGATATGGCATATAATAAATGTATGCAGTGAAGGGCTACCAAATTTTTTATTACCACACTGTGGGCATGGCTTATGCAGGACACGCTGCGTTTTCTTTCAACATCTTTCAATGCAAATTGGGTGCTCTGGGATGGAGCTCCATTTTCACCAACCCACTGCGTTCCCCCTTTCCGGGCAGTAGCCCACCCCTGAATGTGTGCCGTCTTTGGCTTTAATTATTTTTAGGTTGAAGTGTTTCGTGAATGTAGAGGTTCCTCTACTATCCGTCATATAGACTCTGTCAATTCCGCACATGTAATAATCATATAATATCTTTCTATACTTGCCAAATCATCTGTTTAAATGACATTAAGGTTGCAATTCACAGGGAATCTTGAACAGGCAACTAAGCTACTATAAAAAAAACTATTACAAATCCATGAGTGATTCAGTATTTACATATTTGGCTGTCTAGAACCCTTGTTTTGTACACATTGTTTTCATTGACCATAGAGGATCACTTCTATTATTGTATTTAATGGAAACAGAGTGCACTTTCAAGTTGCTCCTGTCTTAGTAAATGACAAGTGGACACGATTAATACATTACTTTGGATAATTTCCTCTTTAGGAAACCTATTTTAAATTTAACCAATAGTGACAACAAATAGAACTGCTTTCCTCTGGGAAACTGCTGGTTTAACTTTTGTTAGCTATAGCAAATAGCATTTGTCTTAAACAAATTGCCTCTTCTCTCTTTTTTAAAAAAAATAACTATATATGCAATTTTATAGTAGTGGCTTCTTGCAATGTGTCTGTTCATTATGATATTTTTTTAACATTCTTTAGTTCAAGAGTTTAATTTCAGAGGTAAGAAATAGATGAACTTAACCTATCAAGTTATGTCAATGGGCAGACTATGTACATAGTTATTATTTTAACATTTGACTTATGTCAAAATTGTTCAACTAATTTACAGGGTTTTGTTAAATGTTTTAATTAAAGTATAAGAGGTTGAATGTAGAATTTGCATCTTGTAGATGAAAGGTTCCAGCCTTTGCAGAAAGTTAATTTAGCATTCAGAAGCGAACAAATGTAAATGTCATCAATTCTCCCTCTTGACCCTATTCTTTCCTCAGGGAGTTAAGAATCTATAAAAAGAAGGGTATTTGTGGTGTAAAGAAAATGAAAATTGTCAAAATTACCTCTGCTTTCTGTTAGTATTTGATAATATTATGGAGATTCCACTCTTAGTAAATAGAAAAAGTGGCTGACGTCCCCGGAGACTTCAGATATGAAGTCAATCATTTGTCCAATTTCCATGTATCTATACCATCATTTGTTGCATTTCTCATGTGGAAATATGTTCACTTAAGCAAAGAGTTTAGTTATCCCATTTTATTTCTCACTTCAACTGAAAATGCAAGCAAAAAAAGAAGAAGGTGGGAGTAAACCCTTCATTACTGCCTTCTACCTAAAAAAAGAAGTGAAAAATGTATATGTTGCTTATCAAATGATTGAAAGATACAGACTCTTCTGAATTTAATTTCTCCTTCTCCTTATTTTCCCTTTAATTTAATTTTTATAGGTTTTTTCTTTTAATTGCAAGGTTTTTCAGAAGTAATTTTCCACTGCCTTCTATCTAGGACTGAGAGTAACTTGCCCAAAGCTTTATGCCACAAAGTCTTCTGATTTCCAGCTGATGCCTTAGCCACCATATCAAAGTCCCATTTTATTTCTCTTTTAATAGAGAGGTAGAAATTTCACAATCTAAATACTGTTCTGGTTTCAGGCTAAGGCAAGCTCGGAGCTGGTTAGAGAAGCCCCCATTTTGAAACGGCAAGATTGACGACTCAGTTTCCTCTTCCGCTCTCAACTGGACCTGAGGAAATTAATTAACCAGTTCCTCCCCTTCTATTTTTTTCCCTAACACTTGTTCTCTTCTCCTCTGTAAGCATATGAAGTAAGGGTTAACCCAACTGACATCTTCTTTGCTAGAACTGGAATGCATCTGCACGTCACCTGCCTCCTCCTTTTCTGTCTGTAAATCATGCCCTTCTACCAATTCATATTTTCCCCTTCGGAATCTGAAAAACCTGCAGACTGAATGGGAATATACACAACAAATACTGGTTCTAATATACAAAAGGTATGATTGAACACCATGCTTAATCCAAAACCAAGCAATCCCACTATGCTGTAATCTCTCTGAGAGCTCTTTGTGTAGTATTCTAAGACTAGATTTGTTTGGACTAAGGTCATACCATTTTACAGTAATTGAGTTATGGATTGTTCTCTCTATTTCCTTTTCTTTATACATAGGAAATTGCAAAAAATTACATATCTCCAAATCATTTTTGTTTGTTTTAAATCAGTGGTTCCTAACCTGGGGGGCAATTTCATCCCTCAGGGGGCAATTTCATTTTTCAAAGAGATGACAGAACAAAATGGGGTGATGCGGGGGCAAAGGAACGAAAAGGGAATGATATGGGGGCAATGGAGAGAGGAGTTTTGGGACATTTTTGAGACTTTTTTGTACAGTGAATCACTGTATATCTGTCATACAAAAACATCAGATCACTCACTATTATTTATTTATTTGTTTGTTTTGTTTTGTCAAGTACGTATTGGTGGTATACAGAGAAATAATAATATTTATATACATGATACTAGTAAAAGAAAAACATTAGGACAGGGGAAGGAAGGCACTCTGGTGCACTTATGCACGCCCCTTACTGACCTCTTAGGAATTGGGAGAGGTCAATAGTGGATAGTCTAAGGGTAAAGTTTTGGGGTTAGGTGATGATACTACAGAGTCTGATAGTGAGTTCCATGCATCAACTATTCAGTTACTCAAGTCGTATTTCCTGCCATCAAGTTTAGAACGGTTTAAAGTTTGTATCTGCTGTGTGCTCATTTGTTATTGTGGTGAAAGCTGAAGTAGTCGTTGACAGGTAGTCATGAAAATGCATGTAGCACAGCAGTCTCTTTCCATACAGTGGCACACCATTGGCCAGAATGGGCAATGTTAGCAGGAGGGAGCGCTTCTTCCAAAACATTGTATGCTGAGTGGCTGTCCCCTGTGACATCAGCTGTAATGTCAACATACTGTAACTGTTGAAACTAGGTTTATCAGTGTGTTTTTCTAGTGTTCCAGTGCAGCAAAAAAATTAATTTGCAGGAAGTGCCTTTCATTTTGAAGGGCTCTCAACATGGCCGAGAAGAGGAAGTGTCAACAATATTCGATGGAGTACCTAAAATTGGGATTCATTCATCCTTCCAACATACAGCTTTTGTTTTGTCCTCATTGTGAGAAAACATTTTTAAATGAAGTGATGAAGCCTTCCCGACTGAAAGACCATTTGGTAAGAATTCATTCAGATAAAGCCAATAAACCGGCATCGTTTTTCCAATCTTAAGCACAAGCCTCAAAACTATTGGAGAAACACTGATTTTAACAGCAATGAAACAGATTGTTGCCACTATGTTGGGGCACAGCAATTGATTCCCTTCACTTTGTTGCAATCAAATTTTGTTCTTAGCAGCCATTACATTTACGTGTCTTGAATAAATAAAATAATAATAAAATACATGTATCATGAAGTTTGGGAATAAAGTAATGGGTGGCACCAAAATTTTTCACTTAGCTGAGGTATGGGAAAAGGACTGGAAATAAATTATTTGCATCAATGTGTCCTCATGACTATTTTAAAGAAAACAAAAAAAGTGTTTGCATAAATTGAAGAATTATTTCCTGTGTTGTGATTGAAAGGTTATGTTGGTGGTTATAACAACTTCCTCATTGGCTCAAGGGAGAGATTCATTCAAAAAATGAATGGTTTTACAAACCATTGTTTTAAATGAACATAAAGTTTACAAGTGCAGGAAGAAACAAAGGTGTGAAATAAAGACATATTGTTTATCAGGCCTTTAGATATCAACCTAATTAGCTAATATATTTATTTATTATAACAATGAGCCCAGCTGTAAACAGATCATAAAAATAATACATCATTTACATATTTCTATATCAACATGTCATCTGTAATTGGAATATAAATTAAATGATCCATCTGCTTGCTATCATCTATGCTATTCTTCACACCCACAATATTTAAATACAGTCAGTATTATTTATACTAATTATCTGCTAACAATAAGAAAAATAACAAATTAAACCACCCCAAAATTTCCTCAGAGGATTTGATTGATTTGCTCTGTCAATCTTTCTTTTCTCACTCCCACTCAGTTTTACTTTTTGGTTTGGGGTTGTTGTTGTTTTATTGTTAGTTTTGTTTTCTGTTTTTGTTACATTCAGTCTTACTGAACATCTTGTATTTGTTGGTTTTTTTATTAAAGGCATTCACTTTATCAGTTTTGTGAATCCTTTGCTTCCAGTGATATGTGTTATATGAAGAGGTGAGAAGACATCTACAGTAGTTCATTAAATCATTGAAGGTTAGTTAACCAAGGTTTGGAAACTGATAAGTAACTAATAAGTTATGAATGATACATAATCTCAGGAAGCTTCATGTCTTGGGTGAAGCCAGAATTAAAAGGAAAATCAAAACAAATTAATCTGATTAAGCCCCATCTCTTTTAGCATGATACACATGATACACAATACAATAAAAAAACTGTTGGACTTCGATTGTGCCCCTGGTTTCTCTCTTTTTCTATTACCCTTTCCCTCCCATTTTTCTTTTCTATGCTAGGGATACTCACGTATTAGACAGAAGTAAGTGGGCACAATGATTTTTCAGGTCCTGAAGTCATTCCTGTTCTTGTGTGTGTGTGTGTTGAAAAGCAACTTTTGGAATTGATAACATAACTTTGACTTATCCTGTTTATTCAAAAATAAATTCATACTATTCTATATGAGTTTGCAAGCAGACCTGAGATTTCTGATGTTCCATTTCAAGTAGTATTGTGATTTATATCTGCATTGTTCAGTTTCCCCCTGACCAGAACAAGCAGAAGTTTGTTTGTTATTTTTTTATGGCTGATTATCTTACCCTAACACTAACACTAAGGAATATATAAAGTAGCACTATGAAAGATGTCTAGGGATATTTTCAATAATCCAGGTCATGATTGTCCCAAAGGTGCTTTTTTCCCCAAAAGGCAACTGGACATTCTTGGTTTTTCTTTTTTGTTTTTCTTATCTTTGAAAACATTTCACTTCTTATCCATTAAGGTTTTTTAAAATGCTAATTGACTGGTGGCAAATAGAAGGACTTAAATTCGTTGTAATCATTTGTTTGTTAGCAATCTGAGGATCAGTTATTAACTCCCTGAAAGTTGTTGAAGCTATCTGATGGTTTATCTGTATCTTCAGAGTCACCTGAATCAGAAGGTTCAGTTGAAGATTTATATGTAACTGTCATGAACTGTCAGAGAAAATGCAGGATAGAATTGTAATAAATAATTGCAATGATTTTAAATAAACTGGAGTTTTTCCCGACAGACTTTCTCTCCATTTTCCAAATGGAGCTCATATTTGAACAAAATATACTTCACTCTTAAAATATGCTGCTCTTCTAAAGTTCAAAATCTTGACAAAGTTACTACCCTGTTTTCTCTAACCTAACAACTAGAGATATACATTCAAAGGTAGATCTTTCCACTGAGGTTAATAATAAGTGAACATCTTTCTGCTTGAATACTCTAGCATTATTGTTCAGCAATAATGTTTCATACGCGGCCTTTTAAAAGCTTCTGTTGCCTTTTCATGTATAACCCACAATTCAGAGCCTTTAACTAAATCAACAAAACCTCTTATAACAAAAATTACAGAGGAAAGGAAATGATGTCATAACAAATTCAGGCCATGGAAAATGGCAACGAAAAAGACAACCAATAAAATAGATGTCCCCAGGAAAGCAAGGACTCTCCTAAAAAGGTTTACAAGTAAAAAACAATTTAAAATGATATAGGTAATACTACAATATAGATGCAGCCATTGAGAAGACCTTGCCTAGAATGATGTTTTGTTTCAGACAATACCTGTTTTGACAACTAATATACCGTTGAAACAAAAGGATATATGTAAATTTGAGTAACAGGAAAAGAAAACCACAGGTTAAATATAAGGTGTTGCAAGATGCAAATGTAAGAGGAGGATTGACTTTTACACAATTTGAAATTGTATTTGGCAGGTTTGGTTTGAATGAAAGAGGTGTGCTATTCAGAAGTAGGAGGCCTTTGGAGTTAGAAGAACATGACTTGTGATTTGGATGGCATGAGTATCCGCAGTATGAGGGGCGTATCTCCTGTGAGCCGCCCCGAGTCTTCGGAGAAGGGCGGCGTAGAAGTCTAATAAATAATAATAATGATGATGATGATAAAGTCAAAGTTAATTTGAATTTCAAAAATTATATTGTTAGAATGAAGATAAATATAGATAATGTTGCAAGATCCAATTTGGACCAATCACCACGACCAGAGATTTAGTTTAGTAAGATTTTGGAGTCGTGCTGGAACCCATCTTCAGGGAACTTTTCTTTATCAGACTTTGTGTAGAGTAGAGTATATTGTTAGATATGCCATATTGAGAATATGGGATAGATACAATTCAGTTTTTTCCCAAAAACACCTATCACAAGAAGCATTTTGCAGAGAAATAATACACAAATACAAATGGGTAGTTTAACAATGAGATACAGTACTAGAATTCTGTCATGCATGTGAAATACAAAATAAATTCAAAAGCAAAACTGATAGTAGAGGGACAAAGTTGCCAAATAGTTTTCTTATTACAGTTTAAAGGTTTAAAGTAGAAGAGAGTTTATAGTCCTAAATATTTTAAGACTAAATTTGAAATAGACTTATATAAAATCAATGATGAAAATGCTAAATTGAATAAACTTGTGAAAATGTGTGATAAATTTTTGGTTATAATATACAGGTGGAACAATGGAGAACAATGTGGTTGAAAAGTGTATACTTTATCTTAAAGAGAATTACTGTTGGTATACCGTATTTCTTCAAATTTCATCATTTCAAATTTATGCTAAAAATGTAAACAAGAAGGAACATTTAGTCATTCTTGGTGGATATAAATAAAAGGTGAAAAAAATGGATTCAAGGATATACATTGATACAGAGGATTTTAAGGATTTTAAAGCTTAACATACAATTGACATCTTTCTTTTGAGGTTAATGAGAAATTAGAAAAAAATCATGGAATTTGATAACTGCAACAAGACTATTCTATGCACAAAGGTGGGCAAGGCAATACCTACAAAAGAACAAGAGATGGTGACTATGATGGAATTTGCACAGATAACTACACTGACTTCTTTAATTAGAGAAAGGACAATATTTAAATTTATTGCTCAATGGACATTACTTCATGGATATATTTTTTTGCTGAAAACAGAAAAAAGTGAATTTATAGTTTACTTTATAGTTCACTGATTTAAATTTTTTATGATTAGGCAGAAAAGAAGAGAGTAACTTGTAGTTTTAGAAAAAGCTACATTATAATTATAAAGCTGCTATAAGAAAGATCAGATATTTTTTCTATTTTTTATTTCTTTTACTTTGTTCCTTTTCTTATACTTTTAGATTCTTTTAGATAGCCCTAAAAGAAGGGATATAATGTAAAGAGGCAGTGGAATTGTAATGTGTTGCGTGCCTCACGGGCATGCACATGTGCAGTGATAAAAAAATTTAAATTAATTTTTTTTAAAGCCAAAAACAAGATGAAAATGCATGAGTAGTGCCAGAAAGTATGCTTCTGTGCATGCACAAGAGAAAAAAGAATTTTTTTAAAAAAAAGATGGCAGCACCCACGGACCAGCACTGACAGAACTGAATCTGTGATGTTATTATGACATCATCAGCAAAATGGGAGGAACCCACCTCTGGGTTGTACCCACATAATTTTATCACCCGATAACAAACCTTTGATAAGGGTGGAACAGAAAGTACCTGACTTCTCTGAAGTTACCTATTGAGATCTATGGCCAAGGCGATTGTAATTTGGTCTTCCAGAGCTAATTTCTATATCTTAACTATTACAGTATACTACCTACCCTCAGTGTAGTCATTAATATATAAGATAGATTGATGATATAAATATATAAAATACAATTGTTCCTGAATTGTTAGTCCCGGTTGAAAAAAGAGAATATTGAATGATTAATAGTATCAAAAATCCAATGCATACAAAGTATCTGCTTTGCATCCATATAAATGAAGTAATTCATAATAAATTCATAACTATGAGAAGTTTTCCCCAGAAAATTAAGATCAGTACAGGCATCCACAAGTTAAAAACATTTGATTTAAGGACATCTCTTAGAAACGACTACCAAATATGATGGATACGTTATCCTTTCTCAAGTGGATAAAATGCTGAAGTGGCACAATGCTTTCAGAAACTGCTGAAACCACATATTTTTAATATAAAGCAGTTCCTGAAAGCATTGCTTCAATGCTTTGTCAGCTCAAGGAAGGACAACACCGTCCACCATTTTATACTAGACATTCCATTTGTAAGTACAAGTTCTGACTGGCATACAAATTAGTAGTCCATGGAGAGGGGCGGCATACAAATCTAATAAATTATTATTATTAGTGTTAAAGACAGAGGTAGGAAATGGAACTTCTTCTTAACCCAAGGATTATCTGTATTGAATATAATTAAATCCCAAGTACAGTGATACCTCGTCTTACAAACCCCTCGTCACACAAACTTTTCAAGATACAAACCCGGGGTTTAAGATTTTTTTGCCTCTTCTTCCAAACTATTTTCACTTACAAACCCAAGCCTCTGCCATTGGGATGCCCCGCCTCCGGACTTCTGTTGCCAGTGAAGTGCCCATTTTTGGGCTGCTGGGATTCCCCTGAGGCTCCCTTCCATGGGAAACATCACCTCCGGACTTCCATGTTTTTGCTATGCTGCAGGGAAATCTCATCAGTGCAAAAATGGGCGCTTCGCTGGCAATGGAAGTCCGGAGGTGGAGTTTGCCAGCGAAGCACCCATTTTTGCGCTGCTGGGATTCCCCTGCTGGGATTCCCCTGCAGCATCGCAAAAACATGGAAGTCCAGAGGTGGGGTTTCCCATGGAGGGGAGCCTCACGGGAATCCCAGCAGTGCAAAAACGGACGCTTCGGCTGGCAAAAGGGGTGAGTTTTGGGTTTGCACGCATTAATCACTTTTCCATTGATTCCTATGGGAAACATTGTTTCATCTTGCAAACTTTTCACCTTACAAATCTCACCCCGGAACCAATTAAGTTTGTAAGATGAGGTATCACTGTATTAAGTTAAAGCTGGGGCCCTCAAACTTTTTAAATAGGGGGCTAATTCATGGTGCCTCAGGCTGTTGGGGGGGCTAGACTGGTTGCATAAGTGTTTGCTAGATGGACATGTGACTGGGTGTGCATGGCTAGTGGGCATGTGACTAGTTGGGTATGGCCAATTTAGAAGTTTATTAAGCAATACACAAAAATTAAACTTTAATTTATTTGGCTCCTGAGGGTGTTTTATTTGCTTTTGTTCACATGTTGCTCTTTGGTTGACTTTTCTTTTTACTAGATGACTTTATTATTACGTTATTTAGGAGTCTAGTGATCCACTTCAGGGAACTCAGTTTCTCAAGCCCAAGGAGCTTACAATCAACCTCTCTCTTTCTCCTCTGTCTCCTTTCTCTCTCTCTCTCTCTTTATGTCTATCTCTAGCAGGGCCTCCACTTACCCCATTTTTGGCGGGGAGACAGTGCTACTGTCAGTGCTACTGTCTCCCCTGTTTTTGGCCTGGGGAGGCCAAAAACAGGACATGCAGAGGCCACAGGAGGCCTCTGTACCTCCCATTTTTGGTATCTTCCTCCTACAGAAGCATTCTGTAGGTATCTTCCTCCTACAGAAGCATTCTGGTATCTTCTTCCTACAGAAGCATTCTGCTGACCAAAAACATTGGCTTTACTTTCCAGTTCCATCTGCGGGGTCCACGAAGGTAAACTCTGCGCTCAGCTAAAGGATGGGGCCCTGTGATGGGAGATGTTGGTGGGGCAGCCTCATGTCCAATGTGAGCCGGATTAATGGCTTCAGTGAGTCATATCAGGCCCACAGGCTTTAATTTGAGAACCCATGAGTTAAAGCAATCTCATTTTCAAAATGGAATGTAGCCAAGACATCAATAGCTACACTGTTGAGATTCTTAGTGGTGACATTATGATAACACATCAGCGTTGGAGTTCAATTGAATATTTGCAATTTACAATAAGAAGATTGCTGATCTTTAAACAGAAATGACAGTATTTTGAATAGTAATGTATAATATTCCTTTTTAACTTTGGGATTAGCATAATGACTTTTTTATGTAAGTTTGTAGCATCTATGCCATGTTTATTAGAATTTTCAGGGACTAATGATCCCAACAAAGTGTAGGATACAGACCACGATGAATGCAACACATTCCTATATTCTATTTAACATGAACGGAACAGGACCTAAGATAAGAATCAGACATTTGTTTGTTTATTTACAACCAGCCATCTTTTACCATGATGGAAACCGGGCATCCTGGTCTTACAGGTAGAACATTTAATGTCATAGCAAGCTTTGTCAAATATCATTGCTTAAAGCCTTTCTTTGGATACAAAAGAAAGTTTTCACCCTTTGCAAAAAACCCTCCAAACTTCTTTTTCTCAAGTCTCAAGTTTTGGCAACTTCCATGAACAAATCTAAGAGCTCAGACTTCCCCATTTCAAGTTCTACATCTTAAAACAATTAGTCCAAATTGGCTAGGACAAAGGTCTAATTAGATCCAAAATTCAGACTAACCTATGCCTTATTTTACAGGGAAATTAACCCTCTAATATCTAATGTTTTAGATATGCAGCCCTTGCTATTGCTAATTAACCCTTCTGGAAGATCTTACTGCTTCTTGATGACCTATGCTATGCTGTTCAATTTTTTCAAGTGTATATTATTTGCATTTACTCAATATCCATTTAGAATTTTAGATTTTTCAGCAACCCCATCTTTGTGTCTTGGTACAGTAATAGCATTAAAACAACAATGAAAGAAAATTGAAAGAATTAGCAAAATAATTTTTTCTAAGTTAGTGTAAAAATTTAACAATGACTTAAATCGTTAAAAAGAACAATTCTTTTGATATTTGTAGACATTCTGAAGCTTTTTCCCCAAGACAAATTGATTGTACAGCTGAAGGTTAGTTGAGCCTGAGAAAAGAAATTGCAAACATCCGAATCTTATTGAAAAATGATCAATTATATTTTATAGTAAAATATCTCTGTCTATGGAAAAGATTTTCAGAAAGATTTCTGCTTGAATATGAATTCCAAATATAGGATAAAGTTAACTTAATACGTTAAGGGCTTTTATTACTGCTGTTGGACTATAATTTATGTACATAACTGTTGTTCTGGCTACTTCCGATTATGGAATGAAATCTGGATTATTTGTTTTGTTTGTTTGTTTTGTTGTCTTTCACTTTCTTTAGCCATTGTAATAGTTTCACAACTACTTGTATTACATGGAAATTGTTCTGTACAAGGGAGGTATTTATTTTCCATAGCTCTAATTTTGCAAACCCAAAGAAAGAAAAATTGTGCAAAATCAACCTGGAGAAAGGTCAAATGGAAAATAATATAGAAATATTTTAAAAGTTTTTTTTACATGTGTGGAGAATGCTACAGAAAGTTATAAGTAAGTACTTTATTAAAAAGCCCCGTCCCAATATGATGCCTTGCCATATTTAAATAAGGTATTCATTTTAGAGGCAAACAGACTAAAATAATTGACAAGAACCATTATAACATACTATGCAAACTGAGAATTTTCTTCTACTATCTCTTAGTTCAAAAAGGTAATTTTCATTTAGCTTGGGTTTCTGTTTGATTTGTTTTTAAAATTATTAATGTTCCTATCAACATTTAATTTTCCGAAGCAGCCTTCTTTTCAAAAGTTCTATGCTCACCATCCATTGTTGAATTTATTGTTCACAATAATCTAGAGTCTAATAAATACCAAAGGACTGGTTAATGGGTCAGCCTTTTGAAGGGATCAAACTAGGAAACAAGTGTCATGAAGATCAATACTACTTTTATTATAATGTACACTTGTAATTGTTATTGTGCTTTTCCCTCCCTCCCTTTATCTTTGTGTGAACTTGGGAGCAGCTTCTCTGACACATTTATTCATGTTACTTTCTTACTTCTCTTTTATGTAAAAATTGCCTTCATAACTAGTCTTCCACTTGTGCTTCAGGACCATTTTATCTATCCTCTATATAATGCAAAGAAAACATCCATTTTTAGAATCAGTCAATTACAGGATAAGAAGAGACCTTAAAGTTCTTCTGGCATGACCACCTACCCAGAGAAGGAATCCTCAAATTAGGCCAGTGACTATCTGTTGTGATTCAGCCTGAGGCTCCTCAGGGAACGGCTGGAACTCTGCCGGATCCATGCTCAGAGAGGGAGGACGATGAACAGGAGGGGGAGGACCAGGCAGAAGAGGAAGAGGAGGAGGGAGAGCAGCCTGAGACCCCCGGGGGGGGGGCTCTCCCCAGTGAGTAGCCTGGATTCATTAGATGAAGACGCCCAGGCTATCATAGATATGAGGCAGAGACGGGCAGCCCAAAGAAGGGGCCAATTAGCAAGGTATTTCCATCCCTGAATTGGTAACAGCTGGGTTTGGGTGTGGTTCTCCTCAGCAGGGTTGAAAAGGCAGGCCCGCCCTTACTGTATTGTGGAGAGTTATCAATTGGGAGTCCTGTGACCTTGCTTCGATTCTTGGCGTCTCTGATCCTGGCTTGTGGCTTCGAAGGCTGAAGACTTGGGGGAGGCGTGGGTTTTATTACCTCCAGTGTTGTTTTTGCCAGCAAGAATCCTGTTTTATTGCCTGGCCGTCGTGAAACCTCTGTGAAGCTTCATAACGTTCCTGTCTGTAAGAACAGTTTTTGTTACCTGTGTTTGCTTTCAAATATATAAACTGCCTTTGCTTTGTACCAGTGTGTCTGGATACTCTTTTTAGTTGGTGTTGGCGTCTGGGGGGACCCAGACAGAACACTATCCAACCTTTGCTTGAAAATCTCCAATGGTGAAACACCCATGACTCCATGATTTAGGTTGTCCTGCGTTCAATATTTTTCACAATTACAATTGTTATTTCAGCTTTGTACTTCTTTGCATAAAACTTCAACCCATTGGACATCATCCTGTCTTCAAGTAGAATAAAAAATAATCATCTTTTCTGTAACAGCCATTCTTATACAAGTGGTCCTTAGGTTATGTCAGCAATTAGAGGTAGAATTTTCATTATTTATATCTAGCAACAGCATAGCCCTTAGATTTATATACTCTTTTACAGTGCTTTTACAGCCCTCTCTAAGTGGTTTACAGAGTCAGCCAATCTGGGTCCTCATTTTACCAAACTCAGAAGGATGGAAGGCTGAGTTAACCTTGAGCCTGGTGAGATTTGAACTGCCAAATTGCAGGCAGTTGACAGGTAGCAGAAGTAGCCTGCACTACTGCACTCTAACCACTGCACCACTGCAATTCATCTAAAAGTACTTGTCCATTTTTACCTGTATACATGACATATCTTTTATTTTTTTTCTACTAGAACCATGCATATGAATATTATTATATCTAATGTTTCTTCTTATTTTTTTCTTGTTACTAATATCATGTATGTGAATATTATTATATCTTTACATACCTCCAATATGTACTTGAGAAAACAAACAAACAAACAAACAAACAAACAAACAAACCAATAAATAGATTTGTAATATATGTATACATATATTCATTTATATGTGGCTCAATCTGAAAATGAAAAAAAAATTATGCACTTTTGTTAACCTTTTTTCCTCTATACCCATGTATCTCATAGGATACTTCTCAAATTAAAATGTTGCTTCACATTTTTTCACATCATCTACTCCACAAAACATTCTGCTCTACTAATCTTACTAATCCTTAATCTATCACTGGATTTGTGGGTTTTGACTCACTGACCCACAGGTTATCCCTTTTAAATTAATTACTGTGAGATTATATATTAAAGAGACTATGAATAGCATGAAACAACGACTGCTGTGTAATTAGAAGAACTGTTAGGAACTGTTCCTAAGATTTTCTCAAGAACAAAGGAAAGTGGAAAGAGAGATGGAAAGTTCAATATATTGTAAGCATGGGAAATTCCAAGACTGGAGAGAGAAGTAACAAGACATCGACTGTATTTTCTTTTTGTATTTAATGCCAGTGAACAAGGACTATAAAGAGAAAGTAAAACATCATTTGTTTGTTTGTTTGTTTGTTTGTTTGTTTGCTTGCTTGCTTGCTTGCTTGCTTGCTTGCTTGCTTGCTTGCTTGCTTGCTTGCTTGCTTGCTTGCTTGCTTGCTTGCTTGCTTGCTTGCTTGCTTGCTTGCTTGCTTGCTTGTCTGTCTGAAGACTCAGGGCGTCTTACAAACAGGGCATCTTACAACATAAAAATGAATACACAAAACATAGCATATTAGAAATCGAGACTTTACATTTAAAAATTAATCCAAAATCTAAAACCCATTATAAATACTATAAACTCCAATTAAAATTAATCCTAAATCCCATGTGTTAAAACCATTCAGCCACATCCATCCATATCACAGTCATAATGTTGGCCAGAGCAGAGTGACCATGCTCAACGACCCCAGGTCTCCTGGCAAAGGTGTGTCTTCCAAAAGGCCAAGTGGGTGACAGCATTGAATTGATTCTAAAAGACTGGGACTGCCACAGAGAAGGCATTTCACCTAGGGCCCACCAGCCAGCATTATTTTTATTTATTTTATTTTATTTGGTTGGATTTCTATGCCGGCCTCTTCCGCAGACTCAGGGTTTGTTTTCTTAGGCTTAAGGAGATTAAGGACCTAATATTATTTCACTCTTCCTTGAAAATGATTAATATATTTTTGTCTCTGTTAAGAATTCTGATGTATCACCTCCAACCAAATTTGAATTTTAGGTTGCACATTTTTGGAAATATAGTGCTCAACCTGCCATATAAAATTCAATATTGTCCCCAAGGCTGGCTGAAAATATGCTGCCTAATGGACAAACAGTACAATGATATATTTACAGACACCTCACATCCTGGACACAAACTGCTTCAACTCCTACCCCCAAAATGACACTATAGAGCAATGCACATCAGAACAACTAAACATAAGAACAGTTTTTCCCAAATGCCATCACTCTGCTAAACAAATCATTTCCTCAGCAATGTCAAAATATTTACTAAGTTCACACTACTATTAATCTTCTCGTCGTTTCCATCACCCATTTCCTCCCACAAATGACTATATGATTGTAACTTTGGTGCTCGTATCCTTACAATTTATATTGACTGGTTCCTAATATGATTTGATTGTTTATTTGTACCTGGACTATCATTAAGTGTTGTACCTTATGATTCTTGACAAACTTATCTTTTCTTTATATACACTTAGAGCATATACACCAAGACAAAATCCTTGTGTGTCCAATCACACTTGGCCAATAAAATTCTATTCTATTCTGTTCTATTCTGTTCTGTCCTGTCCTATTCTATTCTATTCTATTCTATGTTATATATTTTGTTCATTATGATAATATAATAAAGCATTATCTCTGAATTTTGATAAGATTCTACCTAAAGCAAACATAATATTTTATTTGAAAAAGAAGCTGCTACTCAAATTCTGTCATCTTTGTTGCACTATATTCTGTTTATTTTCTACTATTGGTTGCATTTTTTTCTGTCTTTGTGAGCTGGCGAGGAAGGGAAAGGGAAAGTTCAATACCAATAGAGATATTCTTCTATAAAATTATCGTAATAATTTAGATTTTTACAAAAATATACGAACAGTAATATCTAGCTATGTGAAACAGTTAATACAGTACCTATGTATATACAGTAACAGTGATTTTTATTCACAGCAAAGCACTGGAAATTGGCCCACAGCAGGAAATGGTAGTTCTCATTCTAAGCCTTCATGAAGGGAATTTAATTAAATATATATCATCTATGGGGCAAGGAGGCAATGGCTGCCTAGTTTAATAGTTAATTAATCTTTTTTTATTATTACTATTATCTAAGACCTTTAAATTATTATTTAGCCTCTGCTGTAATTAGGTTAAAATCCCTTTTGTATTACCATCTCATTTTCTTCTTATCAACTAAACAGCATGGTTTCTAAAAGTACAAATCTCTTTATTAGAAGGAGGACAAGCTGCCTTGTGTAGCATTAATGAATCTTTCATTAGTTCATTCAGAAATCATTGCATAATAAGTAAAATGTGGAAAAAAGCACAGGTCTTTTTTCCAGTTGTTGTTTTCTTGGTGAATTATTGATGATGCTCCCATAATTCTGATTTGTTTTGACTTTACTGAGGCTTCTATGCCATCGCAATTCATAAATACCCTGATAATCATCAAAAGGATTAAAAACAGCATATCAAAAAATGCAGTGAAAATAAAGGGGTAATTATTTGCATTTATTCAACATTCAGAGCAATAAACAATCAAGTATATTATAGTGTGCCTTCACCAAAACTCTACATTCAAGGGCTTTTGAAATAAACAGTTTTTAAATGCTTTCTTAAAAAATAGATAGATTATTATTATTATTATTATTATTATTATTATTATTATTATTATTATTATTATTATGTCAGTACAACACAGCAAATGAGATCACTATGCTGGATTTCGTATTTCATCACCAGTCGGGCACTTCCCAAGCACCTAGGACTGCGTGATGTAGCGGCGAATTATGTTTGCCGATCCCATTAAAGCGCCCTTTTGTAATTGACAGATGGAGATTTTGTCAATTCCGATGGTTTTCAAATGTCTGCTGAGATCCTTTGGTACTGCGCCCAGCGTGCCAAGTACCACTGGGACCACTTTCACTGGCTTATGCCAGAGTCGTTGCAGCTCAATTTTTAGATCTTCGTATTTCACTAATTTCTCTAGCTGCTTCTCCTCAATTCTGCTGTCTCCTGGGATTGCGATGTCGATGAGCCATACTTTCTTTTTCTCCACGATAACAATGTCTGGTGTGTTATGCTTCAGAACTCGGTCAGTCTGAAGTCGGAAGTCCCACAGTAGTTTTGCTTGCTCATTTTTGAACTATTATTATTATTATTATTATTATTATTATTATTATTATTATTATTAATTAGATTTGTATGCCGCCCCTCTCCAGAGACTCGGAGCGGCTCAAAACAAAACCAATAATGTGACAAATCCAATATATTAAAATACATTTAAAAACCCATTATTAAACCCATGCAACACAATCATACCATACATAAACAATATAAGCCCAGGAGTATTTTAATTTCCCCATGCCTGATGACATAGGTGGTTCTTCAATAGCTTATGAAAGGCAAGGAGGGTGGGGGCAGTTCTAATCTCTGGGGGGGAGTTTAAATCCATCCCAGATAAGACTGTACAATATAGCCCAAGGCACTTTTACAAGTTCAATTGGAACTTGAGGGGTGGTATGTTGATAAAACATAAAATATTACAATGTTAGAAAATTGTCTTCAGCAGTCCAACAAATGCTTATTTATTTATTTATTTCTTTTTTAAATTTATTTGACACTTATCTCAGTGTAGCTTACAACAATAAAAACAAAGAAAGGAAAAGAAACATAAACACACCATAGCAAAGTAATGGAAAAATAGAACAATGAAAAAGAAAACAATGAGACTACAGTGATATGAGAACAAAAAATTAATAGGTTTTCGAACCAATGAGTGATGGAAAAGTGGAATTTGCTATTAATCTAGTACCACCTCTAGTATGGTTGGATCCCAATGTTCTTCAATGTCCATCCATTGCTAAAATGGCTTACCTATTAGCACAAGGCAGACTGGAACCTGACTTTTTTTCATTCATGCTTGACCTGATATGGCTTAAATTTTCACCACTAGTGCTTAACTGCTTTTTCTCTTGGAACTTCCAATAAGCAATTAGCCCATTTCATCAGCAGACAGAAAGAGGCCACTCAGGTTCATTTTTGTTTAAGGCTGTAGCTGCCCCTTTATTTCAACTAGCAATTAAGGACTCAACAAAATTGCCCATCCAGGTTTCATAAATTACCCTCTGAAAACCAAATGAACCCATTAAATACCTGGAGCAGACTAATTTGAATACGTTTATCCCCCATGCATCAGCTATATTTGAATGCCTAGTGTTCATGTCTGCCTAAGATTATTAAACAATATGGCTTCAATTTCAATTGCTTCATGAAATCTCCAAGGCCTTTAGTCAAAAATCACAGGGGTATATTCTCTCAGCTATACTAGCTAGAAGCACAATGAATAACATTACATATCAACAGAAATTATTTCATATGAATGAGATTTTTAATGGGGTTTTATTTAACTTTTTTTTGAGGTTCTATATTAAGCCACTCCACACAACTCTTAACATAAAATAAAAAGATACTGGCAAGGGCTGGTGCTAACTTTATTACATATAACTTGGCTGGCCCTAGTGACCATAAGGTCTTTTACAGAGGCTACAAAATATTTGCCAAAGCAGCTGATGTCATGCCAAATATTTGCATGCAATTAAGTACATGAAAACAGCATGGGGAGCTGAAAACCGAAGAATTATTAGTATTATTCACTCTCTCAATTGGCAAATGATTAAGCAAAGTTTTTACTGCTTATACTGCTTTTGTTTGTGTATATTGTATTTTAATCCCAAAGGCTCATAAATATATGAATAGATATTAATATCCCTCCCAAAAAGAAAGAATATATATAACAGAATTGGGAGGGACCTTGGAGGTCTTCTAGTCCAGCTCCAGGGTCAGACAGGACCCCTTATACTCTTATAGCTCTCCAGTCACTTCTTAAAAGCTTCCAGCTAGGAAAATAATTTTCTTTGGAGGTTTGGTTAGTGTTCTGTCGAGCTCTCTGGTAGAATTCTCCCGAAAATGCACAGATACAATTTCAGACACACACACGTTTGAAAATTCAAAACAATGTTCTTTATACCGAAAATGCAAATAAACGAAATACTTTTTTTGTATAGCAAAGAGCACTTGTCTCCAAACAAACTGGTAATTTGTACAACTACCTTATCAGTTCTGTGATACTTAGCTTGCAGCTGTGAGGTAATTCACAGTCCTTCTTTCACAAAGCGAAACACACTTTATTTATTTTATTTATTTATTAGTTGGACTTGTATGCCGCCCCTCTCCGAAGACTCGGGGCGGCTCACAACAAGTAAAAACAGTCACAACAATCCAATTAATTAAAATATTTAACGATTTAAGAAAAACCCCATGTAGTAACAAACACACACACAAGCATACCATGTATAAATTAACATGCCCAGGGGAGATGTTTAGTTTCCCCATGCCTGACGGCAAAGGTGAGTCTTAAGGAGTTTTCGGAAGGCAGGAAGAGTAGGGGCAGTTCTAATCTCCGGGGGGAGTTGGTTCCAGAGAGCCGCCGCCGCCACAGAGAAGGCTCTTCCCCTGGGACCCGCCAACCGGCATTGTTTAGTTGACGGGACCCGGAGAAGGCCCACTCTGTGGGACCTAATCGGTCACTGGGATTCGTGCGGCAGGAGGCGGTCTCGGAGATATTCTGGTCCGATGCCATGAAGGGCTTTAAAGGTCATAACCAACACTTTGAATTGTGACCGGAAATTGATCGGCAGCCAATGCAGACTGCGGAGTGATGGTGAAACATGGGCGTACCTAGGTAAGCCCATGACTGCTCTCGCAGCTGCATTCTGCACGATCTGAAGTTTCCGAACACTTTTCAAAGGTAGCCCCATGTAGAGAGCATTACAGTAGTTGAACCTCGAGGTGATGAGGGCATGAGTGACTGTGAGCAATGAGTCCCGGTCCAGATAGGGCCGCAACTGGTGCACCAGGCGAACCTGGGCAAACGCCCCCCTCGCCACAGCTGAGAGATGGTTTTCTAATGTGAGCTGTGGATCGAGGAGAACGCCCAAGTTGCGGACCCTCTCTGAGGGGGTCAATAATTCCCCCCCCCAGTGTAATGGACGGGCAGATGGAATTGTCCTTGGGAGGCAAAACCCACAGCCACTCCGTCTTATCCGGGTTGAGTTTGAGTCTGTTGACACCCATCCAGGCCCCAACAGCCTCCAGGCATCGGCACATCACTTCCACCGCTTCGTTGAGTGGGCATGGGGTGGAGATGTAAAGCTGGGTATCATCGGCATATTGATGATACCTCACCCCATGTCCTTGGATGATCTCACCCAGCGGTTTCATGTAGATGTTAAATAGCAAGGGGGAGAGGACCGACCCCTGAGGCACCCCACAAGGGAGAGACCTCGGAGCCGACCTCTGACCCCCCACTAACACCGACTGCGACCGGCCAGAGAGGTAGGAGGAGAACCACTTTGCTCTGGTTTAGTTACAAAGTGGGGAAAAATCAGCACACAAAGGTCAAAGTCAGCAAAGCAGGCACAAAACACAATGATCAGATAATCCTCCACAATGGCCAAACCCACAGGCTGCTATTTATAGCAGCCTCACTAATTACCACAGCCCCACCCAAACACAGGTGGCCTCATTTTCTTTGATAATAATCTCTCAATTGTTGCTGCCTATACATCGCTCTCTGCATGCGTGTCTGTATCATTAACTCTTGTTCCGAATCCAAGGAGGAGCTAGATAATTGATCTCCTTCTGAGCTGTCTGCCACACTCTCCTCCTCCCTGTCACCCATGTGTTCTTGGTCAGAGGAGCCTTCATCATCAGATTCCACCGGGAGCAAAACAGGCCTGCAGCATGTGGATATCTCCCCCACATCCACAGTCCTTGGGGCAGGAGCTGGGCCAGAGCTAACCACAACAGTTAGTCATTTGTATTTTAATTTTGTATTATTCTAATATCATTTAGAAATGAAATAGGAATTATAAGAATCTTTAAAATGTACATTATATAAGGAATTGGAACCAGGGCTGGATTCCACCTAACTCCCATACCAGTTTGCATCATTTTGCGCATGTCACTGTTCGATGTCCACAGCAACCAGAGAACCATTTTGGGTGCATGGACAGCCAGAAATTGCTGCCTGTTTCGCAAATGAGTGGAAATTTCTGCCACCGATACATGAGAACTGGGCCAAACCAGTTCTCACCACCAGGGTAGGCTCTACTTACCTTCATTACCAGTGCACATTGCAATGTTCTGCGTGTGGGCGGTCATTTTGCTCACACGCGTTGACATCCCTTTGTGTATTTTCACTTTTGCACATGCTCAGAAGGTGGTTTCAGACTGAAACACAGCTGAGCAGCTGCTCAGTTGTGCTTCAGATCAAGAAATAAAGGTTGGTATTAACCCAGAGGCAGGCCAGATAGCTTTTTTGACAGCAGAGGATGAGGAGGAGCCATGAAAACAATGGAAAAAATGCCAAAAATTCCAAAAAAAAAAAAAAAGAAAGAAAAAGAGATGGTGGGGCACCTGGATCAGCACAGACAGACCGGCATCCATGAGGCCAAAATTACATTATCAGCAGGTCACTAATGGTTCAGGCAATCTGGTCCAAAATGGGAGGAAACCACCCCTGCTCTCTCCACTGATTGGAACCCAACGTTGGCAACCTTAGATAGAGAGCCTAATGTGCAAGGAAAGGAGAAGGTGAAAACATTGGGATCAGATGCTGCCACCAGGAAAAAAAAAAGCCTGTGCTTCTCAAATATGATTGCCAGGTGAGACAATGACAAAGTGTGAGCCAAATACTCCATAGTTTTATGTTCAGTTCACAAAATGCAGTGCTTAGTAGATTTGCAATGTAATGTAACTGTGATTATTGTTAAAATAATTTGCTTTTATTGGAAGTTGACTGTGAACCATGCCTTCAGGTTTATGTGAAAAGCCTTTGTTCACTTCCAGACATATACTGTAAGAAAATTAATAGTACTGTCACCCTGCTCTCTCTTAAGAATTAGGTAGGGCCTCAAAAAAAGGGGAGTATAATAAGAAACTTGTTCATAAAGCAGAAACACTTTAATCTCCAGAGACATTTGTATGGTGCTTCACAAAATCATTACCTTCCTCTTTGCTTGAAGCCACCTATTTTTCAGATACAGAACAAACAACCTGCCATCTGCATGTCAAGTATCTCGAAGAACTTAAAACTGACTGCTACCAGTTGCCTGCAGCACATCAACAGACACCCGTATAACTAGGTTTTGTCAGTGGTGATTTGGCTGATTGCTAATGCGTATAAAGCTGCAAGTACAGGAGACAAAGCTAGCAGTTCACTGTAAGGTCATATCTGAGTTCTGACACGGAAAATAATAGACCTTTTACTCTCAACGAAATTTCCCCTCCCATCTCCTTTTTAATGAAATGACTTATTCTGTGCACAGTAAGAAAAGACTCATTGTCTGGACAATTTTAGGCATGGATGAGTCCTCTTCTAACTCTACAAGAGGAAAGAAAGATATATCTATA
The DNA here is from genome assembly GCF_031021105.1 of Erythrolamprus reginae. Classification (NCBI taxonomy): domain Eukaryota; kingdom Metazoa; phylum Chordata; class Lepidosauria; order Squamata; family Dipsadidae; genus Erythrolamprus; species Erythrolamprus reginae. Next base: position 59,950,025 of record NC_091954.1, on the reverse strand, counting down.
GCATATTTGTTAATGAAATCATTGCTAGTGAAATTACTATGGAGAGAAATCATATTGGTTTAATAAATTAAGTCTGGGCAAAACACACGCTCCTTGAAATTAAAGGTAGAAGATGCAGAAGTAAATAAACTTTTATAAACTACTTCCTATTGAAAGTAGGTTTTGTCAATAATATGATCAATCTATATAGACTTAGACTTTAAGATTGATAAGACTGCTAACAGCTACCAGACATTTCTTATAAAGTCTACATTGTTTCAAAAGTAATTTGTTGGGGACTGCAAGATGCTAGGGATAAAACACAGTAGATGGCACTAGAACAAAAACTGAATGGAGACAATCATTGACCTTTGCCATTTTCACTCAAACATCTGGCTACATAATAAGACAGATGGCTCTTATCAGAAGTTTGGACTGATCTCTTCAATAAAAGTTGTGAAATAAGGCTGATTGCCCTCTTTTTAGAGCAAAGAAGATGATTGTATCCAGATTCAATTAGTAAACTTGGCCCTTTCTATATGCTTTTCCTGAAGCCTGCCAGAATCACCTATTATCCCCCTACCCAGTCCATGCAATCTCCTGCAAATCTTTCACTGAATTAAATGAGTGCTAGTTTGCTGGGTCAGTGGGTGAAGAATAAAATTGTGGCTCTCATTCCAGTTAAAAGAAGAATTTTATTTCAGAGTGTCAAAACTGCTTGTACAAAATTGTAGGCTCTTGTGTTGCCTTTTTCTCTGTCCCATTTGAGTTTTTCTCCAGTGTCAGCACAGCAGAGTTACCAATAAAGCTGAAACCTTGACAAGTATGGAAGACGAATGGAGGAGATGCATGCTTTAGAATTGTGCAGCCAGGAGAATGGTGTGACCAAACGCCACGGCAAGATGGGTGTTCCCCGCGCTCCATTGGGAAATCCTGATATCCCTGCTGCTAGGAGGTCCGGCTCAATCAGAACTGGACCAGAACCGCCCTTTTGGGGTGGAGAGAAAGAGAGGCACCTGCTTGAAAGCTGGAGGATGGCAAAGTCCCAGGGAGCCGACAAATACCTGCCAGCTTATGGTGACAGAAAATGACATTGTTGTCCTAGCTGTGGCAGCCATGAACAGCTGGATTGATTGTTGAAGATTGAAGTCACTGGAAAGGAAGATACAAGATATAGCGAGAAAGAAGAAGGTAGTAAACAGAAGTTACATACATACATACATACATACATACATACATACATACATACATACATACCGTCTACAAGTAGTTTTGGATCCTACAATTATATGGGACCCACAATGAGGAGGCTAGGAAGACAGCACTATCCAAATGTCACCAAATGATAAGACAGGCCCTGAACAATCAGCTCAATTGAAAGAACAATACCATCAGATATACTTCCTGTATAGAAAGTTGGTGAAAGAAAGGTATAGAAGCTGCCAGTGTAATGATCTGAAAGTTCCTCATGGTGTATAAAGGTTTTCACTCCAGGTTCAAACCCAGAGATTGTATAGCATGCAGAAAGAGAGTGGAAGAATTCTGATGAGTGTCAAAGCCACTATCCTAGATAAAACACAGAACATCAGTAAGATGGCACCCAAAGACGAGTTCTTTAAGAATGCCTGAAGCAGCAGACATGTGAAGAAGATTAAGTAGAAGAATTGCCATGGAAAAAACCCCACCTGTATGGAAAACCCTACCAGTGAGTGGATTTAAAAGAACAACACTAGAGCACCAAACATAGCATTACAAGAACAAGTATAAGCATGAGATCGATAGAATCAGAGGTCTACCATCCCGGCCAAGACCTAAGATATGGACCATGTAGAAGGGCCCAAACACAATTGAATACATAATGGCATAATAATAATAATAATAATAATAATAATAATAATAATAATAATAATATAACAACAGCGGAATTGGAAGGCATTCACAACTTCTGGAGGCAAGCCATTACACTGATCAATTGTTCTAAGTGTCAGGAAATTTTTCCTTAGTTCTAAGTTGCTTCTCTCCTTGTTTAGTTTCTACCTATTGCTTCTTGTCCTACCCTCAGGTACTTTGGAGAATAGCCTGACTCTCTGTTCTTTATGGCAACCCCTGAGATATTGAAACTGCTATCATCTCTCCCCTATTCCTTCTTTTCATTAAACTAGACATACCCAATTCCTGCAACCATTCTTCATATGTTTTAGCCTCCAGTCCTCTAATAATCTTTGTTGGTCTTCTCCGCACTCTTTCTAGAGTCGCTACGTCTTTTTTATAGCATGGTGACCAAAACTGAATGCAGTATTCCAAATGTAGCCTTAACAAGACTTTATATAGTGATATTAACACTTCATGTGATCTTGATTTTGTCCCTCTGTTAATGCAGCCTAAAACTGTGTTGGCTTTACAATAAAAGTTTTTTGTATTTTTTCTGAGAAACCCATTTATGCCAATTTTCCCATGCTTCGTAGTATTCTGAGTCTTTTTTGTTTTGTGCTTCCATTGCTATTTTAGACATTTCAGCACATTCATTAATTTTCGTAATTATTGTAAAGAAAGAGGGTACTTGATCAGATTTCCAAAGGGAGGCATATGATATTCTGGCTGCAGTTATAATTTGTAGTATAAGGTATTTTTGTGTCTTGGTAAGGTTTTGTCTGAATATCCCTAAAAGATAAAGCTCGGGTTTGAGTGGTACTTTGATTGACATGACTTGGTCGATTAGGGATTGAATTGTTGTCCAGTATTTTTGTGCAATTGGGCATGTCCACCATGTGTGGTAGTAAGTTCCAGATTTGATCTTGCACTTCCAGCAGGTCGGTGAAAAGTTGGGGAACATTTTGGATATTCTTGCTGGGGGCAAATGCCAACGATAAAACATTTTAATTTGGTTCTCCTTGTAAGACATTGCCGTTGTCATTTTATAATTTGATGTCCATGTTTTCTCCCACTCAATTAGGTTAATCGTATATCCAAAATTCTGAGCCCAAGCTATCATACAGCATTTCACTTGCTCTTCGGGATTTTCTTGGATTAGTAAGTAGTTGTACAATTTTGAGATCATTTTTGTAGAAGGACCGAAAAGAATCGTGTCTATTACATTATTATTTTGAAATCCAAATTGCTTTTTGTGTTGTTCGTACTTTAATTTAATTTGTAAATATGTTAACCAGTCTATATTAATTCCTTGATTGTTCAGTTGTTGTTTAGAAATAAGAGCATCTGATTCGTCGAGTAGTTGTTGGTATCTCAGAATTTTAGAGTACGAGAAAAGATTGGGAAAAGTTAGTATTTCATTGGGGGATATCCATTTTGGTATTGAGGTGTAATAATTTTTTTTTATAGTGAACCAGATTGTTATTAGTGTTTTGCGTAAGTAATGATTTTTGAAGTATTTGGGTATTTTGTGGTAGTCTGCTGTCAAGAAAGTGTGCCACCCAGCAAGAAGATCGAATCCTTCCAGAGTTAAGAGTCTTGTGTTTTGGAGCGTAATCCAATTTTTAATCATGGTTAAAATGGTAGCTTGATAATACATATAAAAATCTGGAAGTCCAAGTCCACCCCTGGATCTAAGGTCTTGAAGGTTTTTCAATTTTATTCTGGCCTTCTTCTTGGTCCAAATAAACTTCTTTACTTGTTTGTGAAGAGTATTGAAAAAAGTTTTATTCAAATTTATTGGAGCAACTTGAAATAGGTAAAGAAACCTTGGAAGAATGTTTGATTTTATGGCAGCTATTTTCCCCATAATAGATAGGTTTAATTTTGACCATCTGTTAAGATCTTGTTGTATTTCTTTAATTAATCGTTCGTAATTGTCTTTTTTGATCGTTGCATAATTCGAAGTCATCCAAATTCCTAAGTATTTAATTTTTTTTGTGGTCTTTATTTTAATTAATTCTTCCAAGGCAAGTATCTCTTTTGGTATCATATTTTTTGTCAAAATTTGAGTTTTATTTTTATTGATTTGGAGGCCAGATATTTCACCAAATTTGTAAATTTCGTCAAATAAAATGGGTGCTGTTCGAATTGGATCCTGTAGGATGAATACAATGTCATCCGCAAAGGCCTGCAATTTGTAATGTTCTTTTTTAATTATAATACCGTGAATTTGTGAGTTGTTTCTTATAGTTTTGAGAAAGGTCTCGATGGCCAGAATAAAAATAAGTGGGGACAGAGGGCATCCTTGACGTACACCTTTAGTTATAGTAATTGTGTTGGTAATATCATTGTTAAAGAGAATTTTGACCGATTGAGTAGAATAAATAGTTTTGATTAGATTGAAAAATTTGGAGCCGAAATTCATGAATTTAATTTGATTTATAAGATAGTGCCATTGAAGACTGTCAAAAGCTTTTTTGAGATCCATAAATACTAATGCAGCTGCTTTGTCATAGTTTTTGTCATAGTATTCCAAGGCATTTAGTATAGTTCTTGTGTTCGTGGAAATGTTTCTTCCCGGAAGGAATCTGTTTTGGTCAGAATGGATAATTTTATTTAATATATTTTTTAGTCTGTCCGCAATTATTGATGCAAATATTTTATAGTCAGTATTAAGTAATGCAATCGGTCTGTAATTCTCCAAATGGTGTCTATTTTCAATGTCTTTAGGGATAAGGGTTATATAGGATTCAAACCAGGACGCGGGCAGTTTTGCATGTGAGAGCGCATTGTTATAGATGTCTAAGAGTATGGGTGCCATTATATCAATATGATATTTATAAAATTCAGATGGGATTCCGTCTGGTCCTGGGGTTTTATTGTTTTTTTGTTTGTTTATTGCAGCCTCAATATCCGAAATAGAAATTGGTTTGTTTAGAAGAGTTCTTTGGTCATCTGTTATCATAGTTGTTTGTTCATTGGTTTGTAAATATTTTGATATTAAATCGGTATCCAAATTTGAGACTTGATAGAGTTGTTGATAAAAGTTTTGAATAATTTGTTTTTTATCAGAATTGGTCGTTTTCAGTTGTCCAGAAGGGTCAACTAAAGTTTCTATCGGATTTTTGATGGGCTAGTTTGAGAGAAAGCCAACGTCCTGGTTTATTGGCCGATTCAAAGTATGTTTGTTTCGCATTTTTAACCTTTTGAGCAATGTGTTGTTGTGTTATTAAATTTATTTGATGTTTGATCGTATTTATTTCTAATAAAATTATGTTATTTTTAGGATCATTGAAGAGTAGCTTTTCTGCTTCTTGAAGAGAGATGTTTAGTTTTTGAAGTTGCGCATATTTTTCTTTGTTTTTGTTTGCTGTATATGAGATGTAAATACTGCGTATATATGCTTTAGTGGCGTCCCACGCTATTTCGTTGGGTATCTCGCCATTGAAGTTAATTTGGATGAAAGGGGGGATATCATTCTGTATTTTATGTTGGAATTGTTTTTGGTTTATCACTGTTGAGTACATCGACCATCTATGCGGAATATTGTAAGTGTTGTCTCTTATTGTGAGTAGGAGGGGATTGTGGTCTGCCCAAGTTGCATTGAGTATTTGAACATCAATTATTTGATTTATTATTTCTATATTAGACCAAGCCATGTCAATACGTGAGCAGGTTCGATGGGGGGGAGAGAAAAAGGTATATTGTGTAGATTTAGGGTAAAAGTATCTCCAAATGTCTTTTAAGGCATATTCATAAATTATTTGTTGAAAAGTGGAGGGAATGATGTTACGAGTACGGCACTTGGAGTTACCTTTATAATCCTTGTTTACGTCAACTATTGCGTTAAAGTCTCCAATTATCACAAAATTGTTTAGATCTAATTCTAATATTTTTTTGTGTAAATTTTTAAAATAGGGAGATTGTCTAACAGATGGTGCATATATTGATATTATATTTATTGTTCTTTTATTTTGTAAAGTTATTTGCACAATTAGTAATTGACCATTTTCATCAGTATATATTAATGTTGGAGAATAAATTTTTTTAACATATAGAACTATGCCTCTCTTTTTTTCGGAGGCAGAAGCACAAAAGAATTCGAACTCAGATTTAATTTTAGGGTTGGGAATAGCTAAAAGAGTAGTATCTTCATTTTTAATGTGGGTTTCTTGTAGTGAAATTACATCATAGTTGTTTTCAAATAGTTTATGGAATATTTTTTGTCTCTTTTTATATGAGTTCAGACCATTTATGTTTGTTGAGAATAGTGTGATTTGGGGTTGTTTATTGTTGGTTGTGGTGTTGGTTGTGGTGTTGGTTCCTTAAATTTCTCCTTTCTTGCCTCAGCTCTTGCCCGGGTAACTGGTCCATGTTTGCTTGACTCGTCATTCTGAACTTGTAATTCTTGATCATTGTTTATCTGATTGTCATCAAAGGTAGCTTCTTCATTTCGGGGAGTGTCTCTAGTGTCGAATTCTTTAAGGGCAGACTGATCCATCTTCAAGATGTGGGCGTAGAAGTCCCTTGCATCTTCAGGAGTGGAAATTTTATATTTTTTATCCAGAAGTGTAATCGTCATTCCCTCTGGTATCATCCACCTGAACTGTATAGATTCTTTATTTAATTTGGTGGCTAGCGTTTGATAGGGTTTGCGTTTCTCCCTTACTCGCTTTGGGATTTGGCGTAGGATTACTATATCTCGACCTTGATGGGTAGCTGGATTATCCTTAGAGGCATTGTAAATTTCGTCTCTGAATTTCCTTTTGAGAAAACGTACATGGACCTCTCGTGGGAGTCTGTTTCGTCTAGCGTATGAAGTTGTAAGCCAGTATACCTCGTCCATTTGTGCTAAAATTTCGTCCGTTGGTTTATCAATGATTTTAGCTATTATTGTCGCCACCGTGTAAGGAAGGTCTTGTTGATCGGTTTCTATGATATTTTGGAAACGCAAAAAAAAGGCTGATTTCTCGAGCTCCAGGTTCATAAGGGACTCTTCCAGGGATTTGTTGGTATATTCTGCCTTCGCTTCTGAAAATTGAAATTTGGTATCCATCCTGTTGGTTAATTCTTCAATATTATTTATTTTTTCTGTATTCTTGGTAATTGTTTCACAAACGACTTCCATTTGGTCTTCCAATTTGGTCGTTCGCTCCTCAAGATGACCCGCATGTTCTTGAATTTTCTTGATGTCGTGCTTCATTTCTCCCATCGTTCCCTTTATGGATTCAAAATTAATATCTAATGTGTCTTGCATTTTGTTCATCTTCTCCAATAAGGCGTTTAGTGATATATTGGGAATTTCCTGTATTTGTTGTTGGAGAGATGTTTTGTCTGACAAGTCAGCTGAGCGTTGCTGGGTTGAATTTGGTGTTGCAGGCTGATTGGGGGTTTTCTTCCAAGATTTCATAAGGGTTGGTTGATTTGAGGCAGAAATTTTTATGTTAAGGAGAGGTCGTTAGAACAGTATATAAATGGTGTGTATGTTGTAGTAAAAGGATGTATGTGGTGTAGAGAAGTGTATGTAATGTTGTCGGAAGTAATGAGGTTAGAGTGATTAAGGTGGTATAGAAAGTTGCAGTATATGTAGTAAAGGTTTTTTGTTTTTTAAAGATACAATTAGTAGAGAGTTGTTAAAAGAATATCAGAATTTGTTACCCTTAAGAAGTAGCAAGAGAAAGACAGTTTATATTTAGAGTTCAAATTATCAATAAAATAGCATTTAAATCAATATGACTCCAGTAATAATATCTCAATGTATGGAAAAGAAAAGGAAGGGAAGAGAAAATGGGAGAAAGTAATAATTCAGTAGTACAATTATTCGATATTCAGTATAAGGGGAAAGACAGTTAATCAATCGGGGGGTTACTCTATTAAGGGTTTAAATCAGTTGAATCAGTTAAGTTGATTAAATCAGATACATCTTAAAACATTAAATTACTATAAGTTATAGAATCAAGAAGAAGTCCAGTTACTATTTGCTATTTAAAGTTAATTAAGGATAAAGTCTAAAGTTTAATGTTAATATAAAGTAAAGCTATCAACTCAAAGTAATCTATCAGTATATTCTACCTAAATATAGTACAATCTATCTTAATATAATATAATATAATATAATATAATATAATCTATATAAATAGTTCAGTAGCTAGAGTAAATATTACAATATTTTATGTATTACACAATTGGATAAGGAGGTTTTGTCAGTATATATAGTCCAAAGATATCAAAATAAGATTTAAGTAAATTAAAAGAAATTCAATCCAAATCAAATGGTTTGTGGTTCAACAATATGGTGCTATTGAATTGATCAGGTTCGGTGCAGTTCGGTTCAGTTATATTGAGAGTTTGATAGAAGGATATTGATGGGGTATAAATTCAAAGAGTGAGGTTTTGTTAAGATTTTTGTTTGTAGTTGATGAAATAAATTTTAGTGACGAAGTTCCAGGGAGGATGAGAAAAAAAAGAGACAGTCGAGGATTAGCAAGTTGTCCAAAGTTCCGGATTTATAAACGTCCAATATTCAAGTGTCCTAATATCAAAATGTCCAAGTTGTTCAATTTCAATTTCCAAGTATCCAAAGGTAATCCAATATATGCAAAGATGTCCAAAAAGAAAAAGGGTAATAGTAGTGAAAATTAAAAAAAAAAAAAGCAAAAATATCTATCTATGTATGAGACTCAAAAGTAAGCAAACTTTATTTATTTAATATTAAAGGAGGAAGGTAAAAAGTAATGAAAATTAAGGCAAAAAAGGGTATGGAAAGGGAGGGTAAATGGTAGGTAGAAAAATAGGGTCGGGGTTTTCCGGTTGCTGTTTTAACTCTTATCTGCTTCACTTTTTTTTTTCCAACTAATCAGGGTGTTATTTCAAAGACAAATAGCAAAAATATTATTTTCCTTGTTGCGGGGGGTTTGAACTTTCTCCTACCTTCAAAACACGTTACTTAAACCTTCTCTCCTTGCGAAAATTTAAAGTGTAGCTGATAGTTCTAGGGCAAGTCGAAATCACAAATAGACGTGGCGAAAATTCATTCTAGAAACCTTCAAGTAAATTCCGCCGAGTCATCGTCGCCATCTTTGCCAGGGGGATCGTAACACTCACAGATCGAAGTCGCCGCCTCCCGTTCTTCAGACTCAAAAAAAGAGTCGGGATGTCTCTTTCGCAAGGAGTAATCCAACACGTATACCACAAATCCAAAAACCGTCCTCAGTCCTTCTGCAGCAAGCAATAACACCCCCAAAGGTATTTGTCGTTACCGCGGCTTCCAAAATAAAGCAGAGCGCAGCGCTTCCGGATCAGCAAAAAAAAGCTGATCTCTTTGGTTGATGATTTGGAGGATCTCCCGTCCCCCGGGGGGGGGTCCGCCGAACACCCCCGGGTGCACGCAAACTTCCCCTCAAAGACCTTGGGCTCTACGGGTCCGCGGTCGCCCGATGGGGCAATCAATCAACGCAAAAGGCCAGATGAAACCCGGAGAACCGGGAAACACACAGCGACAGCACCGCACCACAACCGGAAGTCTTTATTGTAAAATTCATACTCTATCATACTCTATCACACCCAAAAGTACCTTCAACACTTAAATTAATATTAAAATAAATTAGAAAAGAAGCACCAAAAACTAATCAAATTTCCAACAAAAAAATATATCAAATCTCTTTTTATCTGTCTTCTAACTAACTCAACACACACTATAAACGTACTAACTACTTTTAGAATAGCCAATCTTTATACACACCCATTACATCACCTATATACTCCCCACTCTACAACTAAACAAAAGTCGTCCATAAAAACGTCTGCATTAAATGCAGATTCTTCACTCTCTCCCTTTCCCTTTTTTTTTCTTTTTCTTTTCTTCTTCTTTTCTTTCTTCCTCCTCTTCACAGCTAGAACTTTAATGCCTATATATACTAAGAAATACGACATTTGAGTTATTTCCATATATAAATATTAAGATTAAGAAAGTAAGAGTTATTACATTCCCTCTAAGACACTTGTGTATTCAACTCACATGTATTACAATTCTACCATAAATGTTTTGTTTTTTTAATTCTCCCTCCCCTTCCCACCCTACCCCACCCCCAACCCTTCGTTCTGTCCCCCCTTTCCCCAATCCCCTTCCTTGTTTTTAATTATATTTGTAAATAAATAAAGTATATTTTCAAAAAAAAAACAAAAACTGTGTTGGCTTTTTTGACAGCTGCTGCACACTGCTGTTTAAATGGTTGTCCACCAGGACTCCAAGATATCTCTCACAGTTACTACTGTTGAGAAAGGTACATATATACTGTATCTGTGCATTTTGTTTTTCTTGCCTAAATATAGAACCTTACTTTTTTCATCATTGAATTTTGTTAGATAGTGCCCAATGTTCAAATGTGTCAAGATCCTTTTATATTTTGCATCTATCTCCTGGAGAGTTGGCTATTCCTGCCAATTTGGTGTCACCTGCAGATATGATGTGTTCCCCATCTATCCTCATACAAGTCAATTATGAGCCTAAAACAGAGTCTTGGTGTACTCCACTGCATACATCCTTCCGTATAGATGCAGTTCCATTGAGCACTATATGTTGAGTGCAGTTAGTTAGCCAATTTAGAATCCATCTGGTTCTGCTGCTGTCTAACCCACATTTTTCAACTTTATCTAGTAGTAGGTTATGGTCTACTTTATCAAATGCCTTACTAAATTCCAATTAAATTATATCGACAGCATTCCTCTGGTCCACTAATTTTGTCACTTTGTCAAAGAATGCAATAAGATTAGTCTGGCATGATTTGTTTTTGAGAAACCAATGTTGGCTTTTGGTTATTACTTTGCGTCTAGGTGTTTGTTGATTCGTTGATTCATTGCTTGATTATTGAGTCCTCGGATACGGGCGGCATACAAGTCAAATAGATAGATAGATAGATAGATAGATAGATAGATAGATAGATAGATAGATAGATAGACAGACAGACAGACAGACAGACAGACAGACAGACAGACAGACAGACAGACAGATAACTATTTTCCACAATCTTCCCTGGCATTAAGGTCAGGTTGATAGGTCTGTAGTTTTCTTAGATTTTTTTTCTTTTCTTTTTTCCCTTTTTTGAAGAACATTTGGAATATCTGCATACTATGTGGGCTAGAGTCTCTGAAGTCTAGGATATAAGAAATTTCACAGAAGATCATTGGGAATAACCATTCTAAGATCATGTGAGACTTCCAGATTCAGACAGGCTGATCTGGCCAATCAACCAGACATCATAGTAATAGACAATCAATAGAGGTTATATTGGCAAATGACAGCAACTTTAAGAAGAAGAAGCAGGAGAAGTTACAGAGCCTGAAAAAGGAAGTGGAGAAGGTATGGAAAATTAAAGCCAATGTGGTCTTATTGGTAGCAGGAATATTCAAAACTGTGATTCCTATGCTGGGAGAGTGGCTGCCACAGATTGCAGGAACATCAGAAGAATGCAGTGCTAGGAGCAACTAAGACATTGAACCTTCAGATTCCCAGGAAATGAAGATAGATATGTGTATGGGTATCCATGTGTGTCTGTCTGTCTGTCTCTTCTACCATCTATTGTATCTATAGTGTCTATCTTCCTGTCTATAGTACATTGTATGTAGAAAGTAATATGTAACCTCTGTCTGTCTGTCTGTCTGTCTCTGTCTGTCTGTCTGTCTGTCTGTCTGTCTGTCTGTCTATCTATCATCTATCTAATCTATTGTATCTATAATATCTATCTTACTGTCTATTGTAAGTTGTATATAGAAATTTTCTGCATTTATATGTACTATGGTTTAGAATGAACAACGTTTTGCTTCTTTCTTTGATTTCTGATAAAACTCTTACTTCTCACAAGTATTTTAAATGCAATGAAAGTTTGAAGCCTTGAGGTTGTGTGACGGATGATGTTTTGTTAAATGACTTCTTGAAGAAAAGGAGATCCATCAAGCCTTATCTTCTGTCATGATGGCAGCCCTTTTGGCTATTCTAGAAACCAAATTTATTATCATAATACTTTCAGCGATTTGACTCCATTGAATTTAATGCAGACAATCTGGATCAAGTTTATGGATTTAGCCTTCTGATTTGCATGAGTCAAATGAACAAAAAATACCCCTTTCCTCCTTTCTCCATTCTCCCAGATACCCTCCTAGCTCTTCTGCATCTAGAATGCTACTTGTTTGAATAACATTCTTTGAAATCTTTCTAATTTCAGAGGTTGTCACAGTTTAGACTTTTGGACACTTGCCTCTGGCTGACTGCAGTATCAAGAGACCAAAAGAAAAAGTCAAACCTCTAAAGAAACTGTATAAGATTTTTACATGCAATATATTTAAAACCTAAATGGAAACATTAAGTGAAAGATAGATATGAATCTATGCCCATATTACCTACTGAAAGAAATTAGAAAAGTTAAACAACTTTGCAATTATATGTTAATTTCATATTTTAAACCTAGCAATATTGCCTATTAAATATCTTGGTATATTAAATTGTATGTGAAGTTTAAACCTTCAGAAAGTACGGCATTATAATATCATTCAAGACACGGTATAGAAAGCCAATCTCATTGCTTCTGCTCAAACTTTTTTTTCAAATTTCATGCAGACATTTGCTTTTAATAACCTATTCCATATGAAAGGAAAACCAACCAAAATATCCTAAACAAATTAAATGCAACCTATTTTTGACATGCAAAATAAAATTTAGATTTGTTCCGGTAAGGTCTTGTGTTTCATTATTATTAAAAATGTCAGCTATATTTTGCCTGCTGGGAATATAGCTTTATCTCTTCTTTTTCCATTTTAAAAACTTTATTGCATATTTTACCACTCATATCACCAGAGACTAATAGCCTTTTTACATTTTTAACCAGTTTGAAGACTCTACTATCCCTCTCCTTCTTTCCTCTGAAACTAAATTTCATATCAATTAAATAAATAACATTATGACTTAATAATACATATAACTATATAACACATTTAAGTTTCTGTATTTAGAGTTAAGATTACATATTTGAGAAATCCATAACTTAGCGTTCTACTTTAATCATAGCTTCGGCTAGAACATTGTGTTCTATTATTGCTTTTCCCAACCATGGCAAGTAGATCTGTTATCTCTCAGTCAAGCTATAAAATATGTTCTATTTTCCCCCAACTGGGATCAGTTGAGAAAAGGAGAAACTAAGCAAACATTTTCTAATATTTTAGAGAACATGTCTCTTGCTCTGGTAATCTTTTGGGCCTAATTCTTTAAGAATTACCGGTGTAAGTAACTATCTTATGTCATTTGGAATAATAAATTAGATTGTAATACTGTATATCAATATGACTGAAGTGCCCTACTTATAGACCAAAGATAAAGATTTGTTCAATAATCTGAACCTCTAATGAGGGGGGGGGGAATGTAATGATATGGTTATACAGTACTATATTTCCATTTCCACCCACAAGCCATACATGAAGTGATATAAACAGTACTTTTCTTCATTTATTCTTATGTTTGGGTAATGAAAGACCACGTTGTTTTCATTTTAAGTTTAAGTTAAGTTATTGGATTTATATGCCGCCTGTCAAGGCTGCCAGTCAGAATTCAGATAAATAAAACTCAGAGTCCTTTTATAAAGTTCAAAAGTGAATTGATCAAAATCAGAACTTGAAGCATCGAAAGAAAAGTCTGAAGAAAAATGGCGCGTTACACACATATCAAAAACCCTTTTTCACCCACCCCCCTTTTGGGCATTCACCCAATCTCCATTGTCTATATGCATCAGGTGGCACAAGTTGCTCCTCCCGGACTCTTCAGGAATTTTCCATCTAACGGTCTCCGCCTGGCACCTGGAAAATTGAAACTTACTCTCCCTCTGCACACTTCCCACTCCCCCCGATCTCTACCCCTCCCCGTCTCTATGACAACCAAGCGCAAGAATGCAGCAGCATAGCGAAGGTTGACACCGCCCCTCCCTGAGGACTCAGGGCAGCTTGCAACATATGAAAGAAACAATATATATTGGAATCCAAATAATTTAAATTCAAAGTTACAACTAAAAACTAAAGAACCAATTAAAATACATACATAACCATTCAATCATCAAACTCACTATACATTCATTGGCCAGGGGGGAGAATCTAATGACCCAAAAGCTTGGTGACATTGGTGAGTCTTTAGACTCTTATGAAAGGCAAGGAGGGTAGGGGCAGTATGAATCTCTGAGGGGAGCTGATTCCAGAGGGCTGGAGCCCCCACAGAGAAGGCTCTTCCCCTAGGTCCTGCCAAGAGACATTGTCTAGTTGATGGGACCTGTAGAAGGCCAACTCTGTGGGACCTAACCGGTCGCTGGGATTCATGTGACCGGGGGCGGTCCCGTAAGTAATCTGGTCCCATGACTTGTAGGGCTTTATAGGTCATGACCAACACTTTGAATTGAGTATGGATACCAATTATACTTATTAGATTTGTATGCCGCCCCTCTCCGAAGACTCGGGGTGGCTCACAACAACATAAAACAGTATACAAATCCAATTTTAAAAAATACAATTAAAAACCCTTATAATAAAATGATTCCACAACCCAATCAAACCATACACCAACCTTGATAATTGGGGGGTGTGTTAATTTCCCCTGGTGGCAATTGTGCTCAAGATTTAAGGAGAAAATTCAGGTACCCCAAAGGTTGTAAATTGTACATCTCAGGAGTTTTTGATAGATATAGCATAATACAAATGGAATGAATACATTCATTAAATAGTTCTAACCTTCCACATAACAATAAGCATTAAAACAAAATAAGTGGATGTCCTCACTTATAGTGAAGTATACCCTGAATACAGAATAAGGGAAAAACTATCACAGATTATTGTGATTATCCTTATGAATCACCCTTTTGCCATGCCAACGAGTAGAGAAATGTGCATATAATGTGTGAATATCTTAGTCATTTCATTGTAGTGAAAACTGCAGATTGACTTTAATTTAAAGTAAACATGCTGTATTCTACAAAAGCTTCGTTTTTTAATGCAAAGAAGCTAGACTATAAGACAAGACATTGTGAAAGAAATACATTAAGATTTCACAGAAACAACATGTTAGAGAAAACCTCCTCCTCCTCCTTCATGCTGTCTAACATCACAGCAGACATTTGCTCATTCATCTGAAGTAACCCAGCAAATTACTTCAGATGAATGACTGAATGTCAGCCTACCATATTTTTGTATAAAATTAACTTTATAACTTGTGATCTTAAAATGCAATTAAAATGATACATTGTTCTTAAATGAACATCAGTGCTTACATTTTCTTTCTCTAGTCCAGCCAGCCGGCCAGATACATTTTGTATGCATGGTTTGGCTAATCTGTATAATCTGTGTAGATGTGTAGTTATTAATCATCCCAAAACACAATGCTTTAGAACAGAGGTGGGTTCCTCCCAGTTTGGACCGGATTGCTTGAACAAAGAGTGACCCGCTGGTTATGTCACAATGATGTCATGGAACTGGTTCAGTGGGTGCTGCCATCTATTGATTGATTGATTGATTGATTCAATCATTCATTCATTCATTTATTGGGGATTGCGATGTTTTTAATTATTTTTTTCTTCTGAGTACGTGCACTGCTCATGCACCACCGTTGTTTTTGGTTCTTTTGGGGGGGGCACTGTGCATGTACGGTGTATAAGGCACACCCATGAGGCATGGGAAAAAGCAACAAGGTAAGTTAGAAGCCACCCCTGGTTTAGAATCTCTTAATAGATTAGACTTGACTCAAGACTCAATAGGCTTCGAGGAAAGCCTGTTTAGAAACCCACGTTGAGCTGAAAATACATTTGAAAATAGAACAAGATACAGGTCACCATGGAATCAGTATACGATTAAGAACATTTTGGTTGAATTTGATGTTGCCTTAGCCATAAAAGTCAACTTGAGCCAGTTACCCTCTCATAGTATCACTCACCTCACAGGCTTTTTACTGTAGGGAAAATAGGGGAAGGAAGAAGTAGTAGATGGGATCCACTTTCAGATATTTATAGAATAATAAAGGCAGAATATAATATAATACGATACAATAATATAATGTAATGTAACGTAACGTAACGTAACGCAACGCAACGCAACGCAACGCAACGCAACGCAACGCAACGCAACGCAACGCAACGCAACGCAATGCAATGCAATGCAATACAATATAATATAATATAATATAATATATTAAAATGCTAATTATGCTATCTTTATTTACCTGAAAATATCTTTTTGATTGTACGTGAGGAATCCCACATAATGGCATATAGACATTTAACATTTTCTTTCAAGCAGTTTGTAAAGTGTTTTTTAAAAATGCTTTTTAAATTCAGAAAATTATTGAAGAATCTATGAACATGTGGTGAAAAAAACAGCTTTTATAAAACCTCTTTCTTCTACTCTTTTTTTGCTTCAAACGCATTTCAACAGTGCACTTATTTAAACTTTTATTTAAACTTTTATTTTAAAAGATGGGTGTCATTGATTTAAATCCCAGTAGAAATTCTTTTCTTTACAAATTTCCTCTTTCTTATTAGAGGTCCATCATTTTTCAGATATCTGAAATAAAACAGTTTCTTCACAGCCCTGAAATAGCCCATAGATTTTTGAAAAACTGAGTAGACTCTTCCACTGTAACAGTGAAGGTATAGGCAAATCTAGAAGATTGGAGCTCTAAGCATTTGCTTAGTTTCAGGGATGGTCCTTCCTCTGCAAATAAACCAGTGAACAGCTGAGATTAGCCTGCAGCCTGTTGAAATATACAGGAATGTTTCACAGTGTGAAGTATCCATATAACTGCCAGAATGATGAAAAATCTAATCTGATGATAGAGTAAGAACTAAATCCAGATGTGTTGGGAGTCTTTTACCTCCTCTCTCTTAACTCAGTATATTCCATCTGACTAGTTTTTATAAGCTCTATATACAAATGCTTTTATGTGCCAGGTGTTTGTTAAACTATTTTGACAGATAATATATCAGATGAGGTTGATATATTAATGTTTGTTCAACAAAGTCTAAAATGTTAAAATTCTAAGAAGTGATAAGGTCTTTCTTAAATAAGAATTCATGATTCTAGTTGAAAGGATATATAGCAGCAACTCAATAATGATTTAAAGTATGGATACTGTCAATTAAGATAACTGCCGGGGTGGGGGGTAGGTATTGTTGGAAGAAGAAATCCGAGTCCCGGGGAGAAGGATGGCATAGAAGTCAGATAGATAGATAGATAGATAGATAGATAGATAGATAGATAGATAGATAGATAGATAGATAGATAGATAGATAGATAGATAATTATTATTATTTTATTATTATTATTTATTGGATTTGTATGCCACCCCTCTCCACAGACTCGGCTAACAACAGTGGTAAAACAACATGAACAATCCAATTAATAAAAACAACTAAAAAACCCTTATTATAAAAAAACCAAACATACACACAAACATACCATGCATAACTTGTAATAGCCTAGGGGGAAAGAATAACTTAACTCCCCCATGCCTGGCGACAAAGGTGGGTCTTAAGTAATTTGCAAAAGACAAGGAGGGTGGGGGCCATTCTAATCTCTGGGGGGAGTTGGTTCCAGAGGGCCGGGGCCGCCACAGACAAGGCTCTTCCCCTGGGGCCCGCCAAACGAAATTGTTTGGTCGACGGGACCCAGAGAAGGGCAACTCTGTGGGACCGTATCGGCCGCTGGGATTTGTGCGGTAGAAGGCGGTTCCAGATGTATTCTGGCCCAATGCCATGTAGGGCTTTAAAGGTCATTACCAACACATAGATAGATAGATAGATAGATAGATAGATAGATAGATAGATAGATAGATAGATAGAATTAATTAATTAAATAAAAAATTATTTGAAGCAATTCATTTATATCAAGAACAAAATCAAAACACTTTTTGGTTAAATGCATATCTATTCAAACAAGAAATAAGAAAGGAAGTTGAATCCAGCTCAGCATTCAAATTAAGGCACCAAATTATAGTCTATTGGGCCTCCCTATTAACCTCTGGAAAACCTACCATATAAAGCATCTCTTCAGTTAATATGAGTTCAAGAAATTTGCTAATTCAAGGTTAGGTTCATAATGGGATTGACACAAATGACATGATTTGCATAATTTGCAGATGAAATCATGACTTGTGTGACATAATATTAGATACCTATGGACAGAATGTTAAATGTAGTTAGATACAAAGTGAGAAAAAAAATCAAGAAATGGCAGTAAACAAATACAATGCCACAGTTCTGTATAGGAATGTTTTCTCTATACATAGCATATAAGTTTACTATTCGGTTATCAATATATTATCACTGGAACAGTAAATTTTAAAATGTACATTTCCAATATTGAATCTGATCTTGTATTATTTTCTGATAGAAAATAAATCTTTCTTCTACCAGAAGAAGATGAAGACATGAATCAAGAATCACACAGAAAGACACCTACAACTAAAACCCATTTATGTTGAACAGCAAACCAAGATAAAGGCAATTCCTTCATCTTTGCTACCTACATATCTTCATCCCTTTGACAAGGTATGAAGTGTGTATGAGAGGGCAATTCTGCCTGTCTTTCTCACCAGGATAATCCTCTACTTGTTAGTGTCTCTGTTCATGTGGATGTATGTCCTGCAGCTTGTAGAGAATTGTTTTTTTCTGGAAGATGGGCAACAGACCAAATATTTTTGAAGAAAAGCTGGTTGTTTAAAGGAATGGCTGCTGTTATCAGAACATCAATGTGGTAAATGATGGGTGGAGAAGAAAAGAGGAGGAAGGAGAAGGAGGGAAGTATGTTTCTGGCCCTAGGGCTATTGAGCAGTACCATCTAGCCCCAGTCAAGAAGAAATGAGTGGTTTTATTTTTAGGGGTTTTAATTGGTTTTTAATATTGTTTTAATTGCTCCGCCCAGAGTCCAGAAAGTATTATATGGCAAATAAATAAATAAATAAATAAATAAATGGACAGACAGACAGAAAGACAAACAAACTAATAAATAGGAAATCCATAGTCACAAAGTCCATCAAAAAGTTGCATCTCAAGATGCAAAAAAATTCCAAGCAGAGAAAGGATGCAGTAGTGAGGTTATTGTTGGATGTGTGGGTATATACCAGTGATGGGCAACCTTTTGAGCTTGGTGTGTCAAAATTCGCCAAAAAACTGAGCATAACTCGGGTGGTGTGTCACCTTGAGAAAAAAACTGGGCGGCATAGAAGTATATATATATATATATAGGTAGGTAGGTAGGTAGGTAGATATATAGGTAGGTAGGTAGGTAGGTAGGTAGGTAGATAGACAGATAAACAAACAAAAAATAAATATAAATAAATAATAAATCCCTTCTTTTTTATTAAAAGAAATTAATAATAAAACAAAACCAAACTCTATTACTATTAAAACTAAAACAACTAGCAAATTCAAAAACATAACTATTAATAAAAACAGGTGAGGGTTGGGGGTTTTCTTTCTCTGTTATTATTTAAGTGCTTTTACCATATGCTTTAAATCAGTGATTTTCAACCTTTTTTGAGCCGCGGCACATTTTTTACATTTACAAAATCCTGGGGCACACCACCAACCAAAATGACACAAATCTAATAAATAAATAAATAAATAAATAAATAAATAAATAAATAAATACATACATACATACATACATACATACATACATACATACATACATACATACATACATACATAAATAACCCCCTCATATATACAATCCCATGTAACATCCCCTTATAAATACAGTCAATCATCAATCATCCCTCCTCAAATTTATACCACTGTCTCATTTCTGGGTATTTCTCCTGTCTTTCCCCCTTTTCTCTCATGTTTCTCATTTCTCTCTCTTCCTCCCTTTTCCCCTCATTCCTTCTCCCTCTCACTTCTCCTCTTTTTCCATCCCTGTCTCTTTCCCCCCCCTTATGTGTGTGTGTGTATACACTTGAACCATTTCCAAAACCAGTTGAGGGCTGGGTTTTTTTTATCTTTTATTCTTTTCAAAAACAGGTGTGGGCTGGGGGTGGGTTCTTATTATTTGGATGCTTTTTACCATATGCTTCAAAAATCACCTCTCTCTCTCTTTTGTTTCTCTCTCCTCTCATTCTCTGCCTCAATCATTTTCTCATTTCTCCTTTTTTCTCCCCTTTTTGTTCTCATTTCTGTCGCTCTCCTTTCCTCTCCCTATCTGTCTTGCTTTCTCTTGCTATCTTTTTTCTCTCTTGCCTTCCTTCTCTCTCTCTCTCGTTCTCTTATTTTCTTTCTCTCTCTTGTTCTTTCTCTCTCATGCTTTCTCTTGTTCTTTTAAAATTTTTAAAAAAGTGTGGGCACACGCTACTACGCATGCGTGAGTTCTGACATCCATAATTCGCTACCCCTCCTCTCTCTCTTTCTCTCTCCTCCTTCCTCTCTCATCTCTCTTCCCTTTCTCTCATTCCCTTTCTCTCTATCCTTTCTATCTCTCACTCTTTCCTTCTCTCCCTCCATTTCTCTCATTCCCTCTTTCTCTCTCTCCTTTCTATCTCTCAATCTTTCCTTCTCTCCCTCCCTTTCTCTCTCTTTCCTTTCCCTCATTCCCTCTTTCTCTCTATCCTTTCTATCTCTTTCCTTCTCTCCCTCCCTTTCTCTCTCTTTCCTTTCTCTCATTCCCTTTCTCTCTATCCTTTCTATCTCTCACTCTTTCCTTCTCTCCCTCCCTTTCTCTCTTTCCTTTCTCTCATTCCCTCATTCTCTCTATCCTTTCTATCTCTTTCCTTCTCTCTCTCCCTTTCTCTCTCTTTCCTTTCTCTCATTCCCTTTCTCTCTATTCTTTCTATCTCTCACTCTTTCCTTCTCTCCCTCCCTTTCTCTCTTTCCTTTCTCTCATTCCCTCTGTCTCCTGGGGCTGACTGCGCCTGCCCTACACCCCCAACCGCGGAGGGAAAGCATTTGCCTTTCGGCACCGCCAACCCCCCCTCCACCAGCAGCAAAAGCCTGAACGACGGAGCCGAAAGCAGCAAAAGCCTAAGCGGCGGGGCGCGCCGTTTGCCTTTGGCGCCTTCCCCTCCACCAGCAGCAAAAGCCTGAACGACGGAGCGCCCCGCCGCTTAGGCTTTTGCTGCTTCTGGGGGGGTGCACCGTTTGCTTTTCGCCTCCGTCGTTCAGGCTTTTGCTGCTGGTGGAGGGGAAGGCGCCAAAGGCAAACGGTGCACCCCCCCAGAAGCAGCAAAAGCCTAAGCGGCGGGGTGCGCCGTTTGCCTTTGGCGCCTTCCCCTCCACCAGCAGCAAAAGCCTGAACGACGGAGCCGAAAGCAGCAAAAGCCTAAGCGGCGGGGCGCGCCGTTTGCCTTTGGCGCCTTCCCCTCCACCAGCAGCAAAAGCCTGAACGACGGAGCGCCCCGCCGCTTAGGCTTTTGCTGCTTCTGGGGGGGTGCACAGTTTGCTTTTCGGCTCCGTCGTTAAGGCTTTTGCTGCTGGTGGAGGGGGGGGTTGGCGGTGCCGATGCCAAATGCTTTCCCTCCGCGGTGGGGGGTGCAAATGGCGCGACGTCTACGCGGGGGGTTTTTTTCCAGACTCTTTTTTGCGAGCCCGGCATGATTTTTTTAAATTACAGATTAATAATAACCCCTCATCCTTCCCCTCTTCCCCTCCCTCTCTCCCTTTATATTTAACCCTTCCTTCCTCTCTCCCTCTCTCCCTCTCTTTCACTTTTCTCTTTGGTGAACCCCCCAAAGCCCAAACTGTTCAGACTCAAGAAAAAGCTTATCAAGGGGGGTGGGGGGGTTGTGAAAATCTAGTTATGAGCCGCCAAAGACGTCCACGCAGGGTTTTTTTTTTCCCACTCTTTTTTGCGAGCCCGGCATGATTATTTTTAATTACAAATGAATAACCCGCTAAGGGTTTACCTGTAACAGCTATAAGAGAAACGGCAATTAAGTTATTCAGCCCTCCCCGATGCGATCGACCCAAGGTGAGGAGACACCATGCGCTGCTCGTGGAGGGAAAGAAGCGAAGGAGGGGAGGGGAGGTTGGAGTAGATTTCCTGGCGGAGCGATATGGGATGAGCAGTTTAATGTAAGCAAAGTAGGACCCCGGGTAAATAGCCCTGGGAGTGAAATTAAAATTGCAACCGGCGCAATTTTTAAAAAAATTGGTGCAAAACAAAATTAAGGGGAGAGGAAAAATAATAATAATTGCAGTTTCTGTACTTGCAGTCGGTGGGAAATTGGAAAGCGGGGAGATTTGCATCTTCACCACTCTAAGCTCCCTGTTTCTCCGGCGTGTCACCTAAAATGGCTCCGCGTGTCAGTGCTGACACGCGTGTCATAGGTTCGCCATCACTGGTATATACAATCAAGATGGGAGCAGGCAAATCGTAATCAACAATTCAACAAGCTGAAAAAAAGGAAAATATGCTATCCTATTACAAGCAAATGTTGCTTATTGGATTGAAAATTTTTTAGCAGCCGGTTTGCCGCCCAGTTGGTGAGTGGCCATGGCCATAGGGTGTAGCTAACTTGGCCTCCTGCACTATGGTCAGGCTTTTTTCGAGCCTCCATGAGAAAGAAAACGGCCTCCCCCAGACACCGAAGCCCGTCCAGAGACGAAGAAATTGACCCATTTCCAGACTACTGGTACTTCTAATAGGTCTGTTTTTCACCCTACCCAGGCTCCTGAGGCTTTCCTCAAGTTTCTGGGAGGGTAAAAATGACTTCCACTGGGCTCTGGAGGCCCTCCGGAGGCTGGAAACAGGCTCCTTTCTGGACTTCCAGTAAGCCCGATTTTTGCCTCTCAGAGCCTCCAAGCATGCCCTCTACTTACCTGGCTTCCAAAATGGGCTGTCGGGAGATTCTTTGGAGGGTCAGTCAGTGCTTGGAACAACCGGTTCGGTGAACCAGATTAAAATTAACATCCAGTTTTTCAGAACTGGTCTGAACTGGCTGAATCCCACCTTTGCTTATTCCTGACCAATTGCTCCAGGAATAATCTGGAAAAGGCAAAGCAAGTGAATCTTTGTGAGCTGCCCCAAGTCTTTGGAGAGGGGCGGCATACAAATCTAATAAATTGAATTGAATTGAATTGAATCTTGGAAAAAATCAGGGTGGAGAAAAAGAGGAAAACAAAGGAAAATGTACTAAGAATCAAGAATCAATTTGCAGAGCAATAAAAGAAATGCTGCTTTAGCAGCTGGCAGAAAATTGCTCCGGGGCAGGATGAACACATCTTTGGCAATTTGCCTAATTAGACATCTGCGATCTGGCGGGGATCACAAGATCGCTGTTGCCAGTCTTCGCGCTTCCGAGAGCTGCCTTTTGGTGCCGGGACATGCGTGGATGAACCCTATAAATAGGGCTGAACCACAGGCATTCTTCTTTCGCCCTCCAGCTCCTGAAGAAGCAGACACCCACCTGCCCTCTCTTGAAGAGGTCAAATAGGATTTTTTTGCGGTCTCCACATTTTAGTGGTGACCATTTTTTTACCTATTCCACACTGGGGAGTGAGGATGGCCTGGTTAGGGGGTGTAGCGTAATTAGTCACAATTTGATAATTGGCTTCCCTTTGGTCACTGAGGTTGGCAGGTTAGGGGCAGAAATGGGCAGTGGTAGCAACTGCATGTTCTCCTTTGGGCATCTTTAAAGATGATGGGCAGCCTCTCGCCAAGAGCTCATGGTGTCTGTTGCAGCCTGGGCGATTGGAGAGGGGCTGCCCTTGGGGACTCATCTATCCCAATAACCAGAAGGGGATGGCATGGTGAGCCCTCCCACATCCTAGGGCGTGGCCAGGAACCAGGTGAAGGCGTGGTACCATCACCTTGTTCAGAAAGGAGCTACACCCATAGTTGCCCAGGAAGGTTATTCGTCAATTATTTCCACCCCAAAATTTTTTAGAGGCCTCTGTAGGTCCTAGTTATTGGTCGATAATCAGTTAAAGTTCATTTAACTTTAATAAAGTGACCCATTTAAATCCAGCTCTTGGTGTCCATGTTCTTATTCCACCTTCAGTACAATTATTACTAAGCATCAAATAAGAGTAAATGCAGAAGGATTAAAAAAATTGTTAAGTACAGAAGAAGTTTCACCTTTAAAATTGAAGTCTAACTATAGTAAAATAAGTTAAAATATGGTACGAAAGGAACAAGTCTTTAAAATGAAGGAAGATAATGTTTCAAAGTGACACAGGTAAGAAATCAGCACCTTTGGTGTGAGAGCATTTAATATGATTAATTATACCATAAAACCCCTTTATAATAAAACACTGATCTCCTGCCAGATTGCCATCTTCCTTTGTAAAACACCATGTCTTGCTATAAGAGACAGCAACCTATAAGTTGAAAGAATATATCAGAAACTCATGCTACATAAAAATCCTTCGATGTTGGATTTTATTAATTATGTACTAATGAGATATGAAAATGGAAAAAAATGACACCAAATGAAGGAGGCTCTTGTCATCTCCTTCAAAATGTTTACTGGAATCTAACTTTCTCTACTTTTGTTCCACAACAATGATAACTAGAAATTTTATTTTATTGAAGCACAGTATTCAGAAGCTTGCTTGAAAAAATAGAATGTCATTGTTCTGTTAACATATAAGATACTGTATATTATGGAAAGAATCTGAATAGTGCAATTAATCATGAGTTTTGATAGCTTGCCTGTACTTGAGGAGAAAAACTCAGGTAAAAAATATTTATAATATTCCAGAGAGTTGTAATAAATCAAGAGAGATTCCTACAGGAATGTCCTGTTTTGTTCATCTTAGTCATCTCTTCCATCTTAATATCTTCAATATGTCTGTTTTTATCACATATGTGGAAGGAATAAATGTATAAGAAATATTTAAATTTAGAAGGTTGTGAACTTAAAGAAAAAAAGCTTGATTGATTCATAGAAAGGCACAAGATACTCATTCTTCTAGAATTTCCATATCTAAATGAAAAGAACTGTTTTTGTTGTTGCTGTTTTGGATTTCAATTAAAACAATGTGTGGATTTGAAAGGAATACACACACACACACACTCACAAAGTTTAAGGGAAATGTTTAGCAGACAGATTATATTAAATTTAGTAAGTAAACTCTTAAAACCCCAAGCTCATAAAAATCATAAAGTTCATATTTTCTGTTACTATTTTGCCCCCCAGAGGCGGAGTAAAGACGCTGAGACATATATTGTGGATTAAGGGTCATTTATTAATTATCATAAATTTAAATGACTTTAAATAAATTTAAATACGTAACTTTGAATATTTAATTCAAAACAGACTAAGGACCTGCAGAGCCAAACTAACGGGTCGGAAATTCCTACCATAACATTTCTTGGCAATATTGGGCAAGAACTCCTTGCTGAACCAGGTGGAGGTACCACCTTCACCTGGATCAAACCACGCCCCTTCGTCGTGTGGGAGGAATTCACCCTCCAATCCCCGGGGGAGATTGGATCCGGTGATTCCCATGGACATCCTCTCTCCAATCCCCGACATTGCTCAAACCTCTAGTTCCTGGCGAGAGGCGGTCCATCACCCTTAAAGAATGCCCAAAAGGAGCATGCGCAGTTGCTTCTAATTGCCCATTTCCGCCCCCAACCTGCCACGGAGGGGGTGTCAGATCTCAATTTTGGGGGGCCTGCCCCCCACCCAGCCTCCTAAACTGGTTCCTGGAGGCGCCTCTGCAGGTCCGACAGGAAAATGGCATTCCCCTCATCTGAGAGGTGAACGCCGTCGGCCCGGTAGAGCCAGGGGGTTCCAAATTTTATCAGGGGATGCTTCACTACACACACACCCCAACTCCCCCACCACCCTTCCAATGGCCTGGTTGACCCTTAACCTGGCCTTGTTCACAGCTTTAGGTGAGATAGCATTCCGCCAGACCAGTCTGGGGAGAATCTCAGACCACACTATGCGTGTGCCTGGATATGCAGTGGTGATGGCCTGCAGATCTTTGCGAGCCTGGATGCTCACCGCCAAGCCACTCAAAACACCGAGGTCATTGCGCCCGAGGTGAATCACCAGCAACTCGGGGGCTCTCCCGGACCAACACTGCTCAGAAAACAGGGGGCAGAGCCCCTCCCAGCGCATTCCCCTGCGGCCCATCCAGACGACGTCCCTCCTGGCGCCCAGGGAAAGCTGCGATCCGACAGGAGACCTCGCAGCAAAACAACCGGCCCAAAAGCCAAACTACGGGCCGGAAAAACAGCAACGGCTGAAACAACAAACCAAACAATTAAAACGGCCAATACCCGGGTCCCTATCGGGGAAGCCTACGACTGGTATGGCCAAGCCTGCCTGTAACCCTAGCTAGCCCTAAACTCCAAAATTCCTTACCTGTCCTGCGGTATGCAGTTCGGGTGCTTGGAGCTATTGACAGCCCAATGGCCCGATCTGCCTCCTGCCTCCCTGGTTCTGTAGCCCCGCCAGGCTCCCTAAGATCACTACAAATTCCTGCTGCCTCCCATTTGGTTGGCCACGGTGAATGGCGCCACCTTCCTCCTAGCATCACCCCAAAGCCAAGGAAACCCGAGGCATCGGAGTGCAATGGCAAGTCTGCTTGGAGAAGCAAATCTTGCTGCCAGAAGGAAATCCCGTTAAATCGGGCCAGGAATGTCTGCCATACCTGCAAGTCCTCTCTGGCCCCTGCATTGAGCTGCACATGATGATGGGGCAAGCTTAATCCCTGCATGGGGGAATACAGTCTGCGTAAAAACGCCCTACCGGGAGCAATTACCCGGCATGCGAAGTTAAGCAGCCCTGTGAGCTCCTGAAGCTGTTAGAGGGTTGCCTTTTTACGGGGTGAATAGGCCGATATTCCCCTAGGGCTTTCTTGGGCACCACCCGGGGGGGACCCTCCTATTAGGCACGGGGGGGAAAGGGGCCCAGGACCCTTCCTTTGTCTACCTCTTTCTTAATCTTAGCTCTAACTAAATCGTCATTACCCAAAATTGACTTCAAATTCTTTGACATAAGGCCTTACGTGGACCCCGATAAGGGATACTAAAGCCTTCATAAAAGCCCCAAAGGATAGCATGCGCAGTTGCCGCCCTCTCTGGTGGGTGGTACCCTTGCAGGAGTTCGGCCAAGCGCTCAAGCTTGACCGGACTGGGGCCCTTGCGTCGCAGGAACGGCTGGCTTACTTTTGTCCCTGTTTCCACCGGGACGTGTGCACATGTGGGTGGCATGGGAACCCCCACACTTACCGCAAGCATGCCGGAATTTACAAGAGGAGCGTGCACAAGAGCCCTTGGCACTGTACTCAAAACAAAGCTGGGTGGTTCGAACACCCTGCCCCGCAGCAGTGCGGGGTGCAGCCGGCTCCTCCTCCATTAGATGACCGCTATCGGCCCGCTGACCCGACCCGCTCTTACGAGTCACCTGAAACCATAGGTCGGGCACTTCCCGATCCCAGGGGAGAGAAGGGTCAAAAGCCACCCTCATCCGGAATGCCTCATCGTAGTTCTGCCAGGCATCCCCCTTGGCCTCGAAGTATGCCATGGCAATGAGGTCGATGTATTTAAGTAGCGCCGTAGCCCTACCCGGTTCCTTTTGTATTATAACGGTGGCATAGGTCAAAAAGGCGTACAGCCAAGACCTGAAACTTCTGGGGACCTTGACCTTTTTGCCCCGATCGGTCCGAGCTTCCTCATCCCTCTCCTTCTTGGGAACCTCCCTATTTAACAGGGTATAGAGGTCAATATATTCTCCCCTCCAAATCTTATCCCTAATCGAGGGGTGCAAATGATATCCCAAGGGGGTTGATGGAAGGCCTACAGGCACCGCCCCCATGGCAGCAGCCATGGGGTCAGTCGAGGTGGCCACACTGTTACTGGCCGTCCCTGCCACAGAAGAGGCCGCCACAAGGGAAGAAAAACCCGGCACTGTCACCGCCCCAGCTACCCCAACAGGAGGTACCTGGGGCCCTCCACTGCCAGTCATGTTGAGCGATGACCCGGTTAGCCCCGAAGATCCGGGCAATGGTTGGAGCCACTGTGTATTAGAAATACTACCCTGGCTCCCCCCCGCGGTGGACCCCGTGTTCACCATTGGTGCCCCGGCCGGGACCAAAGCCAGTTGCACAGTCGCATCCCAAACTTGGGAGCATACCGTAGGCATGCTGGACCCCAAAGGGGGAGCCATGCTGGCCGGCCCCGCCATGGGGGTTACGGTGGATAACCCCCGTACAACCGGTGTGGGTGCAATGGATACTGACTCACCCCTGCCATCCAATGGGGCCCCGAGGGCCCCGGCCGCCGTACTGGCATCCTGTACCCTCGGGTTGTTCTTGTCCGGAGCTGGATCTTGCGCATCCCCGCTGGCAGGAGGGGCTCCCAACGCTGCCGAGGGCCTGGATCCGCTGTGTGCCCCGAAGGCAGCTTCCCAGCGGGCGTCCATCCGGTCCAGGCGATCTAGTAAAGCGGAAAAAGATTGAGCTGAGATAATGGGTTCGGGGCCTGGGGTGGCTTGGCTGACAGAAGAGGGTTGCGCACGAGAGGTAGGAACTATCTCCCCCACCTCCCTAGCCCATAATGAAGGGACCCTCGCCTTCTGAGGGCAAGGACCCAGAGGGCCCTGGGTAGGGGCACGCCTCTTGGGAGCCATGCAGACAATCCCTCTAAAATCCCAGGGGTAAAGTTAAGATCGTAGGCCCAAACCAGGCCTGCTCACCTCTAGCCACCCGGAAGGGAGGTCTTGGGGTTCAGGAAACCCTGGTACACTGTTAACAGGGAAAAAACCTGGATGCCCCCACAACCCAGGCCAAGACACCCGAACGGGGGGGCCCCTGGGACCAGATCGCACCACTAGGTGCAGTACTTGATCCCACTACCCTGCACTAAGGCCACCCTTGCCTCTAAGTGCCCAAATCCCCTTGTCCCAAAACAAGAGGCTTATCTTCCTTTAGCCCTTACCAGCCCACCTTAGTAAAACAACCCCCCCTGTGGAGAATTGGGGGCAGGGGGGGGAAGTGGTGTGTGTGTGTGCGTGGGGGGGTTAAACTCCCCTTAAGTGGGGGGGGAGAGGCCTGCCTGCTAACCCCCAACGCAAACAAAATCCCGTTCGTAAAATGACATTTATTTTTATTTTCTATTTTTACAAAATTAAATTAATTTAGCTGAGCTAATCAATTAAAGACTTAATTAAATATTAATTATTAATTAAATATTAATTAAATAATTAATTAATCGAGAATTAACTCCACAAAATGTCCCAAATTAATATTAATATTAAATGTTCGCTGGCAAAGGCAATGGCGATCTGGGACCCGGCAGGGCAAGCCGGCAGCGCGCTCTCATTGGCGCGCTGCCAGAAGCCGAACTTCCGGGTTCCGAATGAACCCGGAAGTGCTGAGCTCTGAAAAGAGCTAGCTCAGCGTTGCCCCCCGCCCTGTAGGCAATTTCAGCCGGCAGCTTTAAAAAACTGCCGGCTGGCCATTTCTTTTAATCTTATGGTTAGTATTTATTTCACTAGAATAGCAAGCCTCGTGATTTCATTCTAATGTTACAAATAACAAGTATTTATCCCATTTGGAATAAATTCCATTTTTTATAAAATTAAAGCTGTAATGTACACACTTGGCAATTTTTTCTTCAGATTATCCTTTTCCAAGAAACTGATTATTCCATAGACTTAGTCTAATGTGCAAATATATACGGCTCAAAAAAATAAAGGGAACACTCAAATAACACATCCTAGATCTGAATGAATGAAATATTCTCATTGAATAATTTGTTCTATACAAAGTTGAATGTGCACAACAGCATGCGAAATTGATTGTCAATCAGTGTTGCTTCCTAAGTGGATAGTTTGATTTCACAGAAGTCTGATTTACTTGGAGTTATATTGTATTGTTTAAGTGTTCCCTTTAATTTTTTGAGCAGCATATTTAAATATAGCATATATAAATAGATGCAAACTGTTTTAATAAAATCAAGAGAAAGCAAACTTTTCTTATTATACATTGCATAGAAACATAGAATATTGATGGCAGAAAAAGATCTTATGGTCCATCTAGTCTGTCCTTATACATTACAGTATACTCTTTCTATTAAAGGCAGATTTTTACATAATTTGTCCTAGCATAATCTATATTATATTCTGTACTTCCCTCAAAATGTACTTATATCTTTTCCAAATATTCATGATTTCCTACAAAATAATGTCTATAAATCCATAAATATCTAAAAGCAATTTAACAGTTGCTTAAATGTAATTAATTAATTTAACATGGGATGCTAGAGGTCTCTGGGTGTTACTCTTTTCTATGCAATGGTGAGGTTCACATTGGATTTCTTTGATATATCTACTTTAGATGAATTGCTCAAGACAGAAAAGAGAAAAGCATAGTATTGAACAATGTCATAAAACCTAATATTACACAAAACTGTAGATACATAGTATATATTTTAGACTGGGAATAAAGAGAAATAGGGCCAATTTTCTGCCTGTAGACAAATATCAAAGGTAATTGCTAAATGCTCACTATCAACTGTACTTGATAGTGAACATTTATCAACAAATAGGTTCTCTTATGAAAAAAATACATTTATGTTTTTATAAAACTGATATCCCTAGCATGATATGATTAATATCTAGTTATTTCAAGGTAAGGAAATTTGTTAAAGATGATTAAGAATAAAATCTTAAATATAACAAAACCATGATTTGATGGACCATTGTGGGGAAGGAGCATCCATGAAAATCAAATATCCATGAAATCTGAACCATTTAATTGGCTAATTACATAATTGATGGTCTTACATCATTTGCATTATTCAAATGGCATAATGCAACAAAAATAGTATAAATTATGCCAATTATTTGGACTATTTTGCAGAACAAAGTAAAATTTTGTCCATTGCCTCCAAAATAGGTTTGCAAAATTGAAGTTTCACGTATTTCATGCAGCTAAAGCTTTGCAGATCAGTTTACAAATTATATCCAAATTTAAATCAGAAAATCAGAAAAAGTTAGTGGCAAATATACATTGTTTATTTTCCATAAAAGAAGTGAGCAGGCTTCACAATGAAGATAAAAATGGTATTTTTGTAAAAAGCCTAAATAACACAGGATTTATTTCAATCAATAATTTTACCTATTTAACTGAAGAATTCTACTTTTGCCACTGTTTTTATCAGCATTTTTAAAAATGGGAAAATGCTGCTTGGCCTTGGTGTTAGAAAACTCTACTGGTCTAGAAATTGAAAATGGATAGATTTTCATTTTCTACAAATTTAGCTTTTTAAAAAAAAATCTATTTTTTATTTCTAACTGATGACACAACTGGAGCTGTGAATTGTAAGCTAATTTGAAAACTTTCTCTGAAGCCATTAAGCTTTTCAACTACTCAGTAACACAACCCAAGCCAGACTTCTCTGGTAGAAATAATCAACCTTTAATGGAGTGGAACTCGCTGGGAATGTTTTTATTTTGATGCAGGTCAGAGGTAATGAGACATGTAATCATCAGGAATGCAAAAGATGACAAGTGTGCTTCCATTAATGAACATTATGGAGAGCCCTTTTCACTTTGGACTTTTTTTCAGCACTAAGGACTCTGAAAGAATGCCAGTAAGTTGCCAAGAAACTGAAGCACCTGCCGTGAAGCCATTTCATGCCACATTCAATAAAAATGCTCACATCAAGAAAAGAAATAGAAATAAGTATCTAGGTGACATTTTCAGGGAAAGAAAGGCATCAATCTACAGAAACATTTTAGCATCTGCAAAGTCCAAGCATATCAGGTCTTGGTCTCTCTCAGCAAGGCAGAAAATTTCATATAGAACCAGAGGTGAGTTGCTTACAGCTTGGACTGGTTCACCCCAGTAGTGGGTTGCTACTGGTACAGATAAGTATATCGCACTGGTAGGAAAGTTGCACTGAGCATGCAGCTTCCCTTCTGTGCATGCACGCATGCATGTATCCCAGCATTTTTTGTTTCTGTGCATGCACAGAAGGAACATGCATGAGCGTGAAAATTTGGTTATTTTTTTGCTTCCACCCATGTGCAGAAGCAAAAATCTGATGTGCACGTGCATCCCCTCATGACATTTTGCTTCCCGCACATGCACAGAAGAAAAAAAAATGCTGGGGTATGTATAGGCAGGTGAAAAAAAGCTGCATGTGCAATTCCCTGGTATTGGTGGGATTGGAAATCTACCCCTGGTTCACCTGAACTAGTAACAAACTGTTGGTGATGTCACAATAATGTCATGGAATCAGTTCAGGCAATGCCAGTCTGTGGGCACTGCCATCTTTTGTTTTGAATTTTTTCGGTGGGAAATTTTTTAATATATTTTTTGGAGGGGAATTTGTTTCTGGGTCTTTTTCACGCCTGTGCAGAAGCTGAGTTTCCAGCACTGGGCATGTATCTCCATCTTGCTTTTGGCTTATTTTTGCTCTGCACATGCACCCGCAAGGCACACAGCGTGGGAGGAAGTGAACCAGCAGCGAGGTACGTTAGAACACACCCCTGTATAGTACCTATAACAATCTTTTTTTAAAAATCTCATTGGGTTCATATTATAAAGATATGGTACTGGCAAGACGAACATTCAAATTAAATGAATTCTTAACATTTCTATAGAAATAGATCCTAGATGTTTATAACTTGTATATATTTTACACATTTTTTAAAAGATGTTTCTTTGTGCCTCTTTTTTTGTTCTTTTTCCTTTAGTTGCATGAATGTGTGTATGATAATGTTTATATGTTTATTTCATTTATTTATTAAATTCATTAGCCGCTAATCTCATTGGGACTCTGGGCAGCTTACAACATTAAAAGCAGTAGAGCCATGGACATCCAGCTACCCACACATATAAATAATAAATAAAAGGCAAACATTATGACTTAAGATAGAAGAAGATGGATTTGGGCTAAATGTTATGAAAAAAATATCCTAATGGTGATCAGTCTTACAATGGAACCAGAGAGATAATAGATGCATTTATTTCAGTTGTTTTAATTTGGAGTCCTGAACTGAGTAGAGGATTAGATCCAATGCTTTAAATGTCTGTTTTAGACACTATGATTCTATGATTAAAGGAATGATGCTGTCATCTTCTATTGCCATTCCCATGTTCCAAATACTGTATTAGCTCCAACAATATTGCCAACATGCAGGAAGCTTCCAGTCAACCTTTAGGGAAAAAGACATTGAACTGGATCTTAAATGTTATGGCCTTCAAGTCAACATTCAGCAGATGTTATTTCAAATTGAAACTCTTTGACAACAATCTTCCCAGCAATTTGAGATATGTTATGTGGTTGGTCTAAACAGGAAGCTATTTATTCCAGCTAATTATTTAGTGAACATCTTGTCTGCCATATTGGGCAGGCTTATACTTGATAATTGGTCTCTTCTATCTATTTTAATAGAAGGGAGATACAACATTCTAATTCAAAAGAAAATTATGTCCTTGCCAGTGGGGGATATCAAATCTGTTCCCTGTGTCTTACTGTGATTCCCTTTTTACACAGCTTGGCAGTTATACTTAATAGCCCCTTGCTATAAAACTCATGAACTCACCTCCTTTAGACTGTTGAACCTGCAGAACTATTTGAAAGGCAGCCATGTTTTGTGCAATTATTACTGCCATTGGGGAGGTAACCATTTAGCTCTCCAGTTATCAAATATTAATCATCTTCACATGCCATTTTACATCAAAATATTAATCTTTAATGTTAAGCTTTCTCAGATCCTTGTGAACTAATTTTTTTCTCCTTAATTGCTCACATTTTATAGCATTTTTACCACTGCACTGTCTCTCTCCTACTCTCTCTGAAATATGTGTCCTTTCAACAGCTGGTTTATTTCAGTAAATAAAGCTAAACTATTAAGATGAGGTAAAAAAAATTCTACAAAAACAAAATATTTAATTAACTATGTGCTTTACTACATGTGTGTGGCAATTATGGGCTCCTACAGGTACGGTCAGGTACGCAGAAACAGTAGAAAAGTTTTCATCAGATATGCAGAACCAGTAGAAAAAGTTTGAATTTTTTTCTTTTTTTCCCTTCTGGGGCCTGGGTATGTTTTTCCTATTGCAGGAAATGCATTTGAATGTGTATAATTTCAGAAGAGCTGTGCGTGGGTGTGTATATACACATACAGCTTATATAGTAGATAATGTATATTTTTGTGTGCCTGTGTGTAATATGTATGTACAGTATAAATATGGCATATATACATAGAATTAAATAGTATATTTTGGATGTTTAGTAATACTAAATAGATAGGGAAACTGTATCTCTTTGAGGCAAGGAGAGACCAGGCACTCTAACCCTAATCTAAATTCTTGACGTAAGTGATGTCAAGTTGGCCACCTTTTAAGCCAGTCACATGACCTTTAAGCCACCCCCAGTCACATGATCGCCAAGCCACACCCACCTGATCACATGGCTGGTAAGCCACACCTACAAAATAAGCCATGCCCACAATGTGGTAGTAAATATTTTTTGCAGCCCTTCTCTAATGTGTGGATTATATATCCATTTGACCAGTTCATGAGTACAGGCATGGGATCCTGAGTCCTCTATCTGAGCCATCATCAATATTGAGGTCTTCCCACTGCCCGGGGGTTCTGGTCCTTTAGGAAGAGACCGGATCCTTTCTGCAGGGAGGGTGACGCAGGGGACGCTGCCAGAGGTCTGGTATGGGCCAGCATGACCCACCAGGTGAACTGGCTTGGTCTCGCACCAGCTGTGGTGAGGCCAAGCAGCTATGCCTGAGCCGATACAGCCATGGAGACAACGCAACGCCAGGATGGAAAGGCGAATGGTAACATCTGGAAAAGAGCTGGAGGAGTCACAGATTTGGCCACATGGAAAAGAAAAACTGGACAATTTCCTCACACATCTCAATAGCCTACACCTCAAAATACAATTCACTATGGAAACAGAAGCCAATGATCAACTTCCCTTTCTGGATGTCCTAATCTATAAAAAAACCCAATGGCACACTAGGACACAACATCTACCAAAAGAAAACCCAAACCAACTGTTATTTAAATGCACACTCCCACCACTACCCTGCACAGATCACCTCAGTAGCCAAAACTCTCATCACCAGAACCAAACGCCTAGCTGACCATGAGCACTTAAAAACTGAATTGAACAAACTCAAAGATGTATTAATTTCTAATGGATTCGAAAGAAAAACAATTACAAACCTAATCAAAAAAGAAACATCCCCCAAAAATCAAGACCAAGAATAGGATAATGGCACCACCCTCCTCCCTTACATCAAAGGCACCACAGACAAAATTAGTAAAATTCTCCACAAACATAATATCAAAACTTCATTTGTCACTAACCAAAAAATATCAAACATCCTAAGAAACCCAAAAGGTAAAATCCAACTCGAAAACCAAGGAATCTATGAAATCCCTTGCAAAACATGTGCAGCCACATACATTGGACAAACTAATTGAAGAATAAACGCATGCATTGCAGAACATAAAAATGCAGTCAAAAAAGAAGAAAAAACTTCCTCCCTTGTCCAGCACATTAAAAAAACAGGGCATGAAATTGACTTTGAAAAAACTAAATTACTTTCCAAAACAGAACACGTATATAAAATAATAATCATGGAAGCCATAGAGATTAAAAAAACACCCCCTCAGCATGAACAAACGTGATGACACGTCCCACCTACCAGAAATTTGGAAACCAGCCTTAAACAAAAAAACATATCATAATCATCACCATGTCAATCCTTCAACTAAATGTGATTCCACCAACCAATCAAATCATTAAAACATAGCCACCCAATTTATTTGCTACATTCAAACCAAATTTCCACTCCCACCACTATTTATAAGGAACAAATGGCAGTTGCAAACAAACTATATTTACAGCAGCACGAAGCTTACAACTTCAGCCTGATGATGGTGAATGTGATTTCACCGAAATGTCGCATAGACATGCAAAATATTACACGGGGCAAAACCCGAACTCAGAACAATCTACATACATATACCTGTGAAAATCTATGAAAACATATATATATATGTGTGTGTGTGTGTGTGTGTGTGTGTGTGTGTGTTTATGTCGGATCACCCTGGTATATTGAAGGAACGTCACAGCTCCTTTTTGCCTCTAGGCCCAACCCAGGACCATTTCAAGGCAGTTAATTTTATTTATAGCCGACAACTATATTCTGTATGTGTTAAATGTTTTTAGCTGGAATTTTTTAAAATTAAGGGAGAATAGGATGGTCCCATTTCGGCCTTGATCTGGCCTTATCAGCTAGCCACACCCTTCCTTCCTGGGATTTGATCCGATAGCCTCTGCCTTGTAAGGCAGAGAATTAGCAGTTGAGCTATCAGACCTGATCCCTTCCAGCTCTGTACAGGGAAGGGCTATATGTTTTTTTTTTATGGCGGATCACCCTGGTATATTGAAGGAACGTCACAGCTCCTTTTTGCCTCTAGAAGAGAAGAGCCTGTTCACTGTTTTCAGATGCACAGTCTCCTAAGTTGCAGGAAGGAAAGGGAGGGATTTGTTTACCTGTGCTTTCAGTTGTTGTTGCTGTTGTTGTAAGATATTATTAGGTAATATGACAACTCTAATATAAATGTTTTACTTCTTGTTTAGGCTGCTGTTCACTAAATCATACCTTATTGTTTTATGAGCAAACCAGCTTTCCAGCCAAGCTGGGAAAACACAAACAAAGCAGCCCTTTTGCCTTTGCCCTTTCCAAACTATTTGATGCTTGCTCCACCATTCCTCTGGTTACCGTCATAATGACTAAGTTTCATAGGAAATATTGCATGCTGAGTTTTAAAGAACTTTCAGATAGGTGATTTGCCATTCACATTCAAGGCAGTTGCTGTTCTGAATGGATATTCATTTTTTTCACAATCTTTCTCTGCAGTACATTAATGCTAATTAAAGAGGAACAGATGGGAATCTCGGACCTGGGCTGCCTTCAATCATTTATGTCATTTTTAGTCTCTTGCCAAAATTATACTAGCCATGTTAGATGTATATGTAAGCAACAT
Source organism: Erythrolamprus reginae (assembly GCF_031021105.1). Lineage (NCBI taxonomy): Eukaryota > Metazoa > Chordata > Lepidosauria > Squamata > Dipsadidae > Erythrolamprus > Erythrolamprus reginae. Next base: position 59,913,177 of record NC_091954.1, on the reverse strand, counting down.
GTCAGGTTCTTCCAATCTTCTTCTGTCTTTTTAAGATCCATCCTTGATATGATTATCCCTTTTGTCTAGATAAAATTTATCCGAGCATTTTGGAAGGACCAAAATGATTTTTAAACAGACTTCAGATATTGTTTGCTCTTATTATCATACCATAAGAATCTAACAACACAAAGGACTAAGGCATTTAGAAACAGAGTATGAATAAAAATCTGTAGAAAAAACTGCACAAAGTAAAAGAATTATTAGCTGAATTTTCAAACAATGTTCAGAAGCAGAATAATCAATTGCAATTACAAAGTTTTAGCATTAAGGTGATAAATAAGGTGTGCTGAGTTTTAGAGGTATAAAGGGAATAAAAGTTTGGATCCAAGCTGCAATTATTTCCTTTCCAAGAGAAGGGAAGATGCCAGAAGAAGCATTAATTCACCCATTTAAGAGCCCAGGCCTAAATCCCCAAAACTGAGAAAATGATAGTTAGTGGAAAGTGAAGTACCGTAATACAAAGGTTCTCTGGAGGATATAGATTAAAGTATATGGATCCTTGGTAATCTGGATGGTCTTTGTTAGGAGTGAGATGGAAATGCTCACAGATCTTTCAGGAACTTTCAATATCATCAACTGCAGTATCTTTCTGGATATCTTCTGAAGTTGGAAGTTAAAAGTATGATATTATGGTGGTTCCATTTGTTCTTGAGCACATGAGTCCAGAGAGTTGTCAGGCAGGTAATTTGTGTACCAAGCAATACTTTGTGTACCTGGATGGCTGGTCAGATTTCAATACTTCAGCAACTATATGAAATCACTGGGACGGGACGTTTGCTAGTTTGGAATAAAATAGCATCAATATAGAGATACTACTTAAGATAATAATTAAGGGAACTAGCAGTACAGATTTGGAAAAAATGGTACAATTGGATGGGTAACGAAAGTAAAGACAGGAATAAAATGGGAAAGGATGTATCAAAAGGAATATAAAAATATGTAACATAATATATGCATTTATAAAGAGGTGATATAAGAAATGTAACATATACAAGATATCGGGTATAAATCTGTATTAAATTATTGAAATATTTTCTTTTAAAAATTTGGAAAAATTAATAAACATTATTTTTAGAGTAATACTAACATGTACATCTTCATCCCATATTTCCCTCACTTTTGGAGATATGGCAGAAGCCTTAATCCATTATCTGGAGACTGTTAATGTATGGAAAAGGAGAAACAATCAGGCTCAACCTAAACAAGAATCAGTCAACAGAATGACACTTCATCCAGAAATCCCTTGATAAGACTATAAATTTGGCTGTTGATTGGACTCTGATCCTCAGAAACAGCAGGTTCACAATCTGATAGTCCCCCTGAACTCATGGCTTCTGTTCAGAAAGCATTTGGATAACATAATCAAGCAGGCATTTGCCCCGCTTTCATTGTTACATAAATGAAATTCAGGCGATGCACTGAAAATGGTCGCCTATAGCTAAGTCATTTCTTGATGAGATTACTGCAATTTACATGTGCCAGCCTTGAAGATCTTTAAAAATCAGCACATTTACAATGCTTACCTAAGTATATGTAGCGATCAGTCATGGTACATTAGCTGCACTGGTTACCAGTAGGTTTCTGAATGTAATTTAAAGTATAGGCTACATTTCATAAAGATACAACTCAGCTCTTGGGTATCTTAGGGACAACCTTTCACTAGTAATTTCTCTCATTTCAATCTGGAAAACTAGGGAATGCATGATAAGTATCTCCACCTACTTGGATTTGAAGTGGTGACGGTTCTTGTAGCAGCTTCCTTCCTTTGAAATAGCTCGTCCACAAAAATTAAACGCCACCCCATGGTTTTCCAGAAACAGATTGAAACATTATTCTTTTATATATATATATATATCTAAATAGTATCATTATTAGTACTGTGTATAAAATATATTGACCAAGACAATGCACCATTCACTAAGCACTTACGGATATTAGAGAAAAAACTGTAAATGAAATTATATATACAGCAAAAACATGTGACATATATATATCAGTTCAGAGTTTAGTTTCCTCGGACGAAGAAGAAGGTGGGAGTGACTCGGCAGAGGAGGGCTTGGCACAGAGCCAAGGCAGTCAAACTTCCTTATCTTCTATTGCTTCAGATGATGACATTTTGGACCCATGCCAGCGCAGAATTATGCATAGAAGAGACCAAGTAAGAACATATTACAGGAAATAAGGGAGGCCACCTGTGTTTGGGTGGGGGTCCAGTAATTAGGGCTGCTGCTATAAATAGCAGCATGTGGGTTTGGACATTGTGGAAGAATATCTGTTCGCAGTTCCTCAACACTCTTGTGTGCTGGACTTTGTTGCTTTTTTATGCCTTTGTAACCAAAGCAGAGCAATGTATGTGCATGTGTGTGTGTGTGTGTGTGTGTGTGTGTGTGTGACTTTGTTGGAAGAAGAAAAGATGTGAAGTTTCTTCACAGCTGCTGGCTAAGTACTTAATGACTGCTTAAGGGAAATTGTACAGACTACCCGGTTGTTTTGGGAAGAGTACTCTTTGCAATACAAAAAGAGTGCTTAGTTTATTTTGACTTTTGTGATAAAGAACATTGTTTTGAATTTTCAAACGTGTGTGTATCTGAAATTTGTACCCTTGAATTTTCAGGAGGCTCCTATCAGAGAGCCTGGCAGAACAATTATATTTGTGAAAAAGTGTATTTTATTGAATGTTGTCTGTAAATAAAAAAAAACACTTATCAAACAGTACACAGTGAAAAGCATATTTTGTCTGTCTCCCTGTCAATCCATCCATGTAAAAAAAGTATTAAAATAGGTTTCCAGCACTATTTAGGGTTATTTACTTATTTTATTTTTCATTTTAAAAAAGAAAAAAAGAAAAAGAAAAAATAGAAAAAGAAAAGAAAATGTAGAATTTTGGCTTGCACCCTTCTTTCCATCAAATAGCTAACATAATACTCAAGGTTAACAAGCACTATTTATCCCTTTCAGTAAAATTCCCTACTCATCTAATAGGAAAAAATAAAAAGAGTTGAATCACTCCATAATTAAAATGTCTATATATGTTTTCCTATGGGAGTGGTACATGAAAGTGGCTAAAATATTAATTTATAATCTGTGTCTGTATGATACTTTGTAATATATTTGAAGATAATTTAACCTGTCTCCTATTATTATTAATAATGCCACTGGGTAAATATTTTGACAGAGGCAACTGGATGAATTTTAAGGTTATAACCACAATCCATTCTATATAATCCTAGTAAAATTGCCTCATGGTTTCTAAGCAAATCATTTGGCATCAAATATTTACTTAATTAATAAACAATACGCCTAATATATGATAATTATCTGGAAAGAAAAAAGTGTTAAATACCCATGGGTGCTTTAAATATATCTATTGCATACAAACAGTCATCCCTAGTTCCAGGCCTGCCCAAAAAGCCAGGTCTTGACAGCTTTCCAGAAGACCGGCAGTAACATCTTGCTCCAGCCTAACTGTTGAATGATTGATGGATGAAAGTTTTTTTATCACGAAAGCCCGGTTTTGGCTGGTCCTACTTCACACACACCACTCCCTTTTCTCTTCACGAGATGGGCAAGGAGGGTAACCTCTAGCCCACTCCAACCTCCACTTCACGGCCAGCCCCCCTTTTGTATGGCATCTCAAAGACAGTGCCAGTAAGGTAACTGTGGACTGTAACTGGGCGGATCTATTCAGCAGCCCTCCCTCTCCCCCACCAAGCTGTGGGATATGCCACCGTTCCAGCATTTAAAGGCATCCAAGGGGACGACGTCCATGTGGTCAGAGCGACTAATTGATTTAGACTCCAAGGGTGTGCCCTGGCAATATAGAACAAGCAATGCCCAGTTAAGAGAGTGGTAGGCTTTGGCAGGTGCAATAGTGGGAGGAGGAGTCCCCCTCTCACAAGGTGAAGTTATGCAGTTGGATTTTAGCCGGCATTCCCACAGAGGTATGGAAGTATAGTGTGATAAGGGAGTCAGGTCACCAAAGAGCACTGGAGTGTTCATGAAGGGCCATGCGACCTCAAGGACTGGTAGTCCCCAGCAAAGGCCTGGGCATGACTGGGGGTCCCTTTTAGTTGTCCCTGAGTAATGGTATGAATGCGTTTTGTTTTTCTCACAGCTCTCCTGGGCAGGTTGGAGTCTAGACTTGTTGTTTGAGATGGCACATGAGAGCTGGACCTTGAATGCCAAATGTGAAACTTTAGCCCAGGCTGGCAATGCTGGAGCTGAGCAAGAGTGGGAGAGTGTGACGAGACAGACAAGGACCATCAGGCCCAGGAGAAGGAAGTTTGCTGTGACTCACCTACTCCTCCCCTTAGCCCAGAAAGGGGAGCTCAGTCAGGGAGATCATTGTTTGATGTACACGAGGCCATTGGTCCAGTTGGCAAGAGAGAATATGCGAGGATGCTGGCCCAGCTAGCAAGAGAGAGTAGCGAGGCCGTTGGCCCAGTTCACAAGAGAAGAGCTTGTCCATTAGGGGGGGCAAGCAGCAGTGGACCAGCTGGTTGTGGTGCCAGATTGCCTGGTGAGGGGATTGACCTAAATGTGTGAGCATGGCTTGGCTCATCAGAGCAAGCTGCTGTCATGTGAGGCCTTTTGTCCAATTTGCAAGGCCATTGGCCCACTTAGAGTGAGAGAGGCTCACCCTTGATGGGGGGCAAGCTGCAGCACACCAGTGGGTAGTAGCGCCAGGTTGTCTGGTGGGAGTCCAATGCTTAACTGGACCTGCAGAGGTGCCTGCATGAGCTGATGCAGGTTGGGGGAAGCAGGGAGACAAAATAGAGATTTGACCCCCTGCTGTGGTGGTATCGGGTGGAAAAGGGGGCTAACAGCGACTGTGTAATCTCCTTTGGAGCACCTTTTGGTTGACTAGACAGGGTGTTGGAGGAGCTGGTACCCTTGGGGCTCATCTGCCACAAGCCTACATGAGACATGCTGGATGGAGCCTTCCCACATGCCTTGGGCATGGCTAAGAGCAGTAAAGGTCAAGGCTAAGACCAAGTTCATGGCCAAGGTCAAGAGCTTCATTCCTTTGCTCAGCAGGGAGTTTCACCCATAGTTGCCCAGGAATGTTGAACGTGATTTCCGCCCTGTTTATTTCATCTCTACAGGTCCTGATTTAATAAATAAAGTGACCTATTAAATCCCAGCTCTGTGGTCTGTGTGTTTACTCCAGCATCTGCCACAACAATCCTATGGACCAGGTCTGGGTCATGCTTCAGGAAGATCACTGCCATCCTGCTTAAATTTGAGAGAGGGGAAGCCTTGGGAACAATTGGGACCAGCTAGAAAAATAGCAGCTGCTGAGGAGAGACAAAGAGACAGGAATTTGTTTTACTGTGGCATGCTGGGACTTGTCATCAGAGCCTGCCCAGCAAGCGGCCCACTCAGATATCAAGGACTCACCAACCAGAGCATGAGTGAAACACGCCTCTAACCAAGCACCTCCAAAACCATAGTGGCTCCTCTCTCAGTAACTGGTAGATAGGACCATCTAGATTCTAAAAAGAGATCCATCCCCAGGGTATGGGCCTTTTGTAAGAGTAGCATAAAGTTCAGTCATTGTTAAAAGAGCAACTAGTCCAAGCTAATTTTTTCTATAAAAGGACTGCTGACACTCATCTGCAGAACGGACTGGCTATTGCTGCAGATGGTTGTCAATCAAAATTTTAATTTCTATCAGACCCTCAAAGAACCTTTCCACTGTCTTCCATTTTTTCCCATTTTCCAATCATTCCATACACATTTTCCATCCTTGCCATTAGAGAAGTGCCACCAAGCCCTTTACGATCACACCAAATGTTGCCTTTCCCAAATGATTATTCAAGAAGAGGAGACAATTCACTTGAAAGGCTATTTGAATGAGTACAGGGCAATAAGATCCAACATATGATCAACTAAACCAATCAATTAATCAATAATTTTTATTTATTAACAAGCCTATAGAATTGTTTTAAAAAAGGTGGAATATTAGAATGGGCTCAGAATTTCCTAATTGATAAAATATTACAAATGAATGGTAAATACATGTTCTGGACCAAAACCTAAGGTGTATGGAATCCTTTAGGAAAAGGTAATCTCATGACATTTAATAGAATAATAAATGATTTTCTTCAATTGTTCTAACAGATATGAAGTTAAGATGATATGAAGAGGATTGTCGTGTATTGGTTAGAAATAGAAAAGAAGATATAGGTATGATTGATTTAAATAAAGCTTTAATTAAATCAGAAAAAGGAATAAGATTAAAGAGTTGCCCAGTTTTTATTATCTAAGGCAGTGTTTTTCAACCAGTGTGCCGCGGCACACTAGTGTGCCGCAAGACATAATCAGCTGTGCCGCGAAGCTCAGCAAGAGAAAGAGAGAGAGAGAGAAAGAGAAAGAAAGCAAGAGAGAGAGAGAAAGAAAGAGAAAGAAAGCAAGAGAGAGAGAAAGAGAAAGAAAGCACGAGAGAGAGAGAGAGAGAGGCAGGGAAGGAGGGAGAGATAGAAAGAGAGCAAAAAAGAGAGGAAGGAAAGAAGAGAAAGAGGGAGAGAAATAGAGCGAAAGGGAGGAAGAGAGAGAGATTTTTTTTGTCCAAACTTTTTTTAGCCCCACCACTCCCCCCCCGCTCAAGGTGCCCCATTATTTTGTATATGTAAAAAATGTGCCGCAGCTCAAAAAAGGTTGAAAATCACTGATCTAAGACAATGAGCACAAAATGTATATAATTACACCCAGAAAAAATAGTTTTGTACCTTTATAAATAGTGTTATCAAACTGATACCTAGTTTTTAGTCGGGGGCCACATATTTTGACTGGAAGCATCAGATCCTATTGATGTAAACCTCATCCACATCTGTTTTGAAGTATTTCAGGATATTTCAGTGAATGTCTGATAAGGAAACTATTGAATATTTAATTTTTTTTTGGTCCAGTTGTAGAATATAGCATTAAATTTTTCAGCTTCAAAATTATTGTTGCACACAGGGGATGTAATTCAAATGAGATTACAGACTGATCTGTGGAGATTTTAATTAACATATCTTGAAAGTATTATGCAAGGGAAAATGAAAATGTCTATATCTTTAAGAAGGTCTTTATGGAATAGATTGAGAGGTAGTGAGGAAAGTTTAAGAATAAATATTTCATCAGGCATTTAAAGTTTCAGGAACAAGTGCTGCTATGTAAACCTTCCATTTGGGAATAATCTGTTCTTGATTGCGCATACTAAATTGTGAGTGAACCTCTTTATAGATTTTTCCATTCTACATAGATGTGTAAAACTCTGATGGTGGATATGAATTATTTGGGGCAGGCAGACACATTTTTATTCTGTGGAATCCAACATTATAGGTCTTAAGTATATATTTAACACTGGAGTCAATACCACAGGACATTTGGTTTGGGAATGCAAAAGCAGATTTTACATTTCTAAATTGGCCAGAATTTGAATTTGTGCATATCTATTTGTGCATAAAATAGTTTTATCCCTCAGTGGCTTAATATAAATGTTTTTTTAAAAAAATAGATTGTACTTAAAGGTTAGTAATGCTTCTTTGTTACGGTTGATAGCTGTTTGCCGAAGAGCCGTAGTAACGACACAGACACAAGAGCTGGATTTAAAACTGGGTCATTTTTATTAAATAGATTAGCATAATTTAATTTAAATAAATTAGCATAACAACATAACTAACTATGACCCAAACAATGGACCTGCAGGGTCAAACAAATACTTCCGGGACGGAAATGACGTAGCAACAAACATTCCTGGGCAACTTATGGGCGTAGCTCCATGCTAGTCCAGGTGAGGGACCCCTCCCTCACCTGAGACCCTGCCATGCACTTGCATGAGGGGGGTCCTGCCGGCTAACCCCTAACAGGGGACTTAAAGATGCGGGACCCAAAGACAGGTTCCCCCCAACTGCTCAGGTCGCCACCACCACAAGCTTGGAGAGAACCTGTCAATCATCCTCAAAGATGCCCAACGGAGAACACGCAGTTGCTAAACCACCACCCAGTTTTCCGCCCCTAACCTGCCATGGAGCGGGGGTCAGATCTCTATCTTGGCCCCCCGACTCCCCCCTCTAACTGCGCCAGCACACGCAGAGACCGCTGCAGGTCCTGTAAGAAAATGGCGTTCCCCTGTTCTGACAGGTGAACGCCGTCAGCCCGGTAAAGCCACGGCCGATCTACTGTGATGATGGGATGGGCCACTACAACCCCACCTAATTCCCTGACTATCCTGCCCAGGGCCTTATTTACTCTCCGCCTAACCCGGTGAATGGCCCTAAGGGAAATGGCATCCCTCCACGTGATCCTAGGGAGGATCTCTGACCACACCACTTGCGTGGTGGGCCACACTGTGCGAAGCCACCGCAGGTCTTCGCGCGCCTGGATGATCAAAGGAAGACCCCCAAGCTGGCATAGGTCATTGCTACCGAGGTGCAAGACCAGCCATCTGGGCGCAGCAATGGGATGCCGCCCTCCCAGATCCTCCTGGGTGCAGCACTGGGACGCTGCCCCCCCAGGACCCCTGGGCGCAGCAATGGGATGCCGCCCTCCCAGCAACTGAGGTATGAGGCTCTCCCACCGCATACCTCTCCTTCCCATCCACACAACATTGACCCAATGGCCCAAGGACAGCTGGGTCCCCACGGGGCTTCTTGCTGCTGAACGGCCGGCCCAAAAAATCATGCTGTGGCCGCACAGCAACGCCGTCGGTTTCGTAGTGGCATGGCTACCTGGAAGAGGACACAGAGAGGTTACCTAGGCTAAGACCCTGCCCTGGATCCTCAGCGGGCCTAACATAACCCAAATATGCCGCTGATCGCCAGCGGCCGATCTCCCAAATCCTCTGGGCCGGGAAATCAGAAAGTGCCGCGCTAGTGGCAGCGCCGATACGGAACAAATGCGTTCCATAACCGACGGGATCAATGCCTACCTTGACCATGGCTCTGGACACCAAAACCCAGAATTGATAACAGGTCAGGGGGGTACCGTCCTGGTGTTTAAAAAGGTACCCCTGCCCCGACCCCCTCACGCTACAAAATAGCTGAAGAGCAGCCACCCAGCACACAGACTGGTCGGTGGCCGCACTAAGCTCTATCCTAACCCCTCTGTGCAACTGATCCGTCTTGGAGTGTCTCACCAGAAGGGAGGGCCTCAGCGCCCTCCTAGGCCTAACCGCCGGCCGTGCCGGTGTGGCCGAGGCCTTCTGCCTCTTAGGGCCCATGACACACCCTAACTGGCTAAGCTCAAGGAAAGGGTACAATTACCTAAGCTACTTATCACAAGTAATGCAATGAATGTTATATTACAATTTATTGTTTTGTTTTATTATTATTATTATTTTTGAAAGAATGTGTCTTGCTTAAACTAGAAGGCCCAGGAGCCACAAGGCCCCCAAGCCTCCAAGAGGGCAGCAGGTAACCCCTGCCCCGAAATGCAGAGAAGCAGCGATGCTGCAAACGGGGGACCAATCACCCCCCCCCCAGAAAGGGCACACGCAGCCCCTGTTCGCCTCCCCGGTCCCGGGAAGGCAGGCTGCGCCAAGCACCCCCACCCCACCAGCGACGGGGGCCCGAGCGCTCCCTCCAACACCCGGGAGGGACCCCAATCAGATCCCCCCGATCCGCGGGGGAAGCACCCCCAACCGCTGCGGCGGCAAGGCTCCTCCGAGCCCAAAGCCGCAATGCCGGGGAGGAGCGCAGACAAAAGCGGCAAAGCCGGCGAAACCAGCTGGCCCGCTAATAGCCTTCCCGCCTAATAGCCCCCAAACCATTCCGCAAGCCTCCGATGAGGCTCCTAAAATGGCGGCCGCGCACGAGACTGCCTCCAAAATGGCAGATACGAGCAGACACCCAGCCAAGTGTCTGCTCTGGTGAGCTGTCCGGGCGAAAAGGCTGAGCCCGGGCCTGCACACCCTTATATAGGGCTGGCAGGCCCCGCCCGGACGCATCACCGATCAGGCCACTGTGGCCTGATCCTCGGCCGAAGTCTCGCAATCTCGCGAGACTTCGGCCGAGAAACAAGATGGCGGCTCCACCGAGTGTGCCCGGTCGCCCCGTTGCCTATCGGCAAACGTCGCCGGCGGGTAAGTCCGCCGGCGCTATTATTAATGGATTTCAAGAATTATCTCGTGAAAAAAGTTGAGTTTGTATATATAAACTTGCAGTTCCTGTACTTTTCAGTCAATTTCTGCTGAGTTCCAGTGAACATAGCAAGAGTGCTCTATGAGCTTGGTTGTTTGCTTGCAGACATTTCATTACTCAATCAGGAACATTGTCAGTACTACTATTTATGTCTGGCACTGATGACATTACCTAGTTTTGGTAATGAAACTTCTGTAAGAAAGTAGCTGCCCTCAGAGAACACCAAGAACCCTTCATTTCAACTTTAAATTACAAATATTCCAATATATATTGGAATTCACATAGCATTTGAGGAAAGGAACAGACATCATTTAATTAAAAAATTAGGTTGTTTTTTAAGAGATCGATTCTAAATAATGCAATGGGATATACAGAACAATGACTAGGAGAAAAGAAACCTATCATGAGAATGTTTGTATGTTTAATTGTTGATATTAAAATATGATTCAGAATTATTCAGTGGAACTTGAGTCTGAGAGAGGCGGCATACAAATCTAATAAATTATTATTAATTATTATTATTCCCTGATAATTGGGTCAATTTTATCTTCTGTATTGTATTAATTTTGCATTGGTAACAGTTTGGGATGGCTGAAAATTGCCTACAATCTAAAAAGTCAAGATTCCTTCAAAATTGATAGCTAATCTCTATATAGAAGTATCCATGCCCTGTTCTTGGCAACATTATAGAAATGTTTTGTTATTGCTTTCTTCTGGTATGTGTTTTGCCATTTCAGTCTAGCCTACAACCAACGTTCCCTGTAAGCTGCCCCCCGCGCACCCTTTTCCACGGGCGCGCGCTCCCCATCCCCCTGCCAGCCCACAGGGGGCGGAGGTGGGGAGGCGCCGGCAGTAGAAAGAAAGGGAGCTGCGGCCGCGCCTGCCTCCCCACAGTGCTTCCGGCCCCCTCTCGGCCCTGCCCCCTGCCCGCCCGATCGGCCCCCTCTCCTCCTCCACCGCCTCCTGCTTTGGGGCGCGACTTCTCCCACGGCCGTGGCTGCGGATTCTCCTCCTCTTCTCTCCGTGCGCTTTGGGAATGCCCGCCCCTCCCCTCCCACAGCCCCTTTGCTGGGAGCGCTTTCGTCCCGCACTTTTAGCACGGGGGTTGCAGTAGAGGCAGGGCAGGCGTTCCCAAAGCGCTCGGAGAAAGCGCTCTCGCAGCCCCCTCGCTGACACAGAGAGAGAGGGGGGAGAGAGAGAAAGTAAGTGAAAAAGAGAGAGAGAGAGAAAGGGGGAGAGAGAGATAGCAAGAGAGAGAAGAGAAAGAAAGCAAGAGAGATAGAAAGAAAGAGTGAGAGAGAAAGAAAGCAAGAGAGAGAAAGAAAACAAGAAAGAAAGAGAGAGAGAGAGCAAGAGGGGGAGAGAGATAGAAAGAGAGGGACAGAGAAAGTGAGAAAAGAGAGAGAGAACAAGAGGGGGAGAGAGAAAGAGAGAGAAATGACTCTTGATTTAAAGCACATGGTAAAAAGCACCCAAATAATAACAGAAACCCCCCCCCCAGCCGTTTGTGTGTGTATGTGAACTCTTGAACCATTTCCAATAGCTCACCTGTTATTGGAAATGGTTCAAGAGTTCACACACACACACACACACACACACACACACACACATACACACATACACACATACAACACATGGTTTTGTTTTATTATTAATTTCTTTTAATAAAAAAGAAGGGAAATGTTTGTTTGTTTGTTTGTTTGTTTATTTGTTTGTTTGTTTGTTTATTTATTTGTTTGTTTGTTTGTTTATTTATTTATTTATTTATTTATACTTCTATGCCGCCCAGTCCCAAAGGGACTGCCGCTCAGACACTATACTTTTCCGCCCACACCGAAAAAAATTAGAGGGAACATTGCCTACAACCCTTGAATTTCCTGGCAGTCACCCTTTTTAAATATTAACTTTTTCTAATCTTAATTAGCTGTTTTTTAAAATAAATCAAGTTAGTTACTGCCATTTGAGTTTGATTGAATAGAACACACCGCTGTACTATTAATATAGATACCCTGGTATAGTAATATTTGCAATAAATAAACTAGAAATATTTCATGTTTATTTTTTTTTCATTGAGAACAATAGTATATTCCTTGTAAACTTCAGATTTCAGATAAAGCTACTTTCTTTATTTTAAGCTTTTTAAAATGCTGCCTCATTCTGGTTGGATTTGGGTTTTGTTCGTTTGTTTTACTTATTTATTTTTATTTTCCACTAACATCAATAGTGTCTAATGAGGGATTGCACTGGCAGTCCCTAACAAGACACACTACATAAAATGATTCACAGTGCAAGGCTGTATATGTAATGCTCTTACCAATGGGTGCCATGTCATTGGCCTTAACATCTGCCTGATGGCTCCTAGTAGTTCTAATGTTTGCAAAGCAGATTCAGAAACAATTCCTAGTCTTATATTTCACAGTAACATTGATCTGTTTAATGCCAGTTTAACCTCATGCCATGTCCTTGTGCCTGACAAATCCCATTACCTCCTTGGTTTGAATTAAGCAGCTTAGTTTAATGAGCCAAGTATCCTAATCCTTCTGATAAAGAAGATTAGACTATGTCAGGAGACATATAAATATAATTGCTCCACTAAACATTTTGTTTTGTTTTGTCCTGGTTTTGGAAGTGCAAACTGATGAACTGATCTTCTAGAAAGGTGACTCCCTATTAATGCTAGAAAGCTATTATATTTCCCAGGCATTTGAGGACTATATTAATTAGAGTACTTAGATACAAAGGACAGTTAAGCAATTTATTTGATGGTTATGACATAGTTTACTCACTGTAAAAGAAAACATAAAATTTACAAGCTGCAATTTGTAGAAAGTGTAATTCAGTTCATCTCAGAAAAAAATCCTTCTTATTCCTTATTTTTGAGCAAAATGGAAGGCAATATTTAAGCAAGAATTTTGATAACAAAAATATGGAATGTCTGCATGGAATATACCGAAAGTACTTGAGTCAGTGGAGCTAAGAGTGTTTATATCTTCTCACTGACTCAGGCTGGCTTTTCATTTCCAGTTAGTTCTATTGGACTGTGAATAGTGGACTATTCAGAAGGTTTGTTGGTCTAATGTTAATGCTGGTGTTAAAATAGATACAAATAGTTTTTCTTTTGTTGGCATGATCAGCACATCTCCTTTTGGCTTCTTAAAGCTGAAAAATCAAAAAATGATTTTGATGATGCTTCTATCTTCTACAAAATGAATCTTTTTTGCTTCCAACCAACTCTTCAAAGATTTTTTTTATTATTATTGATTATCTGAGTCATAGTTCTAGAATCAAAATATCAGCCTTGGATTAGCCTCTTCTATATTGTACTGAATGCCGGCGCCGGACTTACCCGGCAGCAGGCTTTGCTGGAGGGACCGGGAGACACCGGACCCTCATGGCGGCCGCCATCTTGGATCCCGAGCGAAGTCTCGCGTGATGAGACTTCGCTCGGGATTTTTTCGGGCCTGAATGGCCCGGCTGCTGATTGGTCCGGGCGGGCCTGCTTGCCCTATATAAGGGCGAGCAGGCCCGAGGCTCAGCCTTCTTGCCCGGACAGTAGCACGAGCAGACACCCGCCCGCCCTCCCTATTTTGCAGTGTGCTTAGGGGTCGCCCTTAGGGGGCCGAATGGGAATTTTTTGCAGTTCTGCCTCTTAGCCGGGCTGTTTTTTCGCCCATTCCACACTGGGGAGATGGATGTGCGGTTAGGGGGTGCTTGCATTTTATTAGGTTAATTGGCTTACCTTTGGTCATTTGGGTAGGCAGGTTAGGGGCGGAAAACTGGGGGGTGGTTTAGCAACCGCGCGTTCTCCCTTGGGCATCTTTGGGGATGATTGACAGGTTCTCTGCAAGCTCATGGAGGGAGCGACTGCCTGAGCAGCTGGGGGGAACCTGTCTTTGGGTCCTGCACCTTTAAATTCCCGGATTGGGGTTAGCCGGTGGGACCCCCCTCATGCAAAGCATGGCAGGGTCGCAGGTGATGGAGTGGTCCCTCACCTGGACTTGCATCGAGATACGCCCATGAGTTGCCCAGGAAGTTTTTTGCCCTAACGTCATTTCCGCCCCGGAAGTATTTGTTTGACCCTGCAGGTCCAGTTCCAGGTCATAGTTGATTATGCTAATATATGCAAATTTAATGAATAAATTATGCAAATTTATGTTAATAAAATGACCCATTTTAAATCCAGCTCTTGTGTCCGTGTCGTTACTCCGTCTCTCCAGCAATATGCTGTGTGTCTGCTGCTCATATGGCTATTGTTTTCTTCATGGGTGTTTATGTAGACAAATTTTATTCTTCAAGTGGTCCTCCTTCTTGAACCAGAAACATGCTTTTGTTTCTTATTTGTGTCATTTATCCATGGGTTTCAGAACTTTTCTGAGGGAGAAATGTCATTATTTTATATTACCCCATTTCATCCATAATTATTCCTTTTAAAACAGCAGAGTTAGCTCTACTTCTCATATTCAGGGCATTTACAAAGAGACAGTCTGATTTTGAAAAGAAACAGGGCTATTATGTTATTATTCTTTGTGTGTTCCACAACGTTGAATAGGTTTTCCACAAATTCTGACAATTCTTGCTTTATACATTCCTGCATCCTTTTCTCTTGAGAAAGCTCATTTAGTATAACTTCTCAACAAGTTTTTTTCATTTTTCACATGTTTCATTTCACAAAACTATTTGAAAGAAATGAACATGTATTCTATCCCAAGTCCACTTAATGCTTTGTTTCAAAAAGAGGATAAGAGATAAAGAATCTGTGGATACAAAGGAAAATCTAAGAAACCGTGCGTCAATTGATGCAACTTCAAGTTTACATCAACATTTCTGAACTCCAATAGCAGAAAATGTCCCCAACAGAAAAAAATATTCCCTGGTATTCTGTTGAAAAGCAATACATTACTGAAGTGTTAATTCAAATGCATTGAATTGTGAAATATAGCTCATATAATTAATCTAATTATATTGTAAATCTGCTTTATTATAGTACATACTTTTCCCAACAATATGTAGTTGCTCTGAATTAACTTCACAGTCCTAGACCTTGCACATTAATGTAGCCAAATAAATAAGTGTTTGACACCCAGCCCTTAAAATAAATAAAAGCTTTAAAGCTTTTAGAGTGGATTTTATTCTTTGCCTCCCTCCAAAAGTTCTTTCACTTGTTGGGATCAGGTGGTTGCTCCTCTTCTGGTTGCTATCAGAAGAGCCACAATGGCGCCGTGGTTAGAATGCAGTATTGCAGGCTACTTCTGATGACTGATGATTGCCTGCAATTTGGCAGTTCAAATCTCACCAGGCTCAAAGTTGACTCAGCCTTCCATCCTTCCAAGGTTGGTAAAATGAGGACCCAGATTGTTCGGGACAATATGCTGACTCTGTAAACTGTTTAGAGAGGGCTGTAAAGCACTGTGAAGCATTATATAAGTCTAAATGCTATTGCTATCAGCTCAAGCTTTAAGCAAGCTCCAAGCAATAATCAAATTATATGGTTCTGGCAGTTAATTGATAGCCCACTTGCTTGCCTGTAATGAATGTAATGATTATCTTGACTCCTTTCAGTCGGGCTTCAGGATCGGTCACAGCATGAAAACCGCTTTGGTCGCACTGAGGGATGATCTCTGGCAGGCCCAGGACAGAGGATATTCCTCTGTCCTGGTGCTCCTCGACCACTCAGCAACCTTTGATACCATTGACCATGGTATCTTTCTGCAGCGACTGGATGGATTGGGAAGCACCGTTTTACGGTGGTTCTCCTCCTATCTCTCCGGTCGTTTGCAGTTGGTGTTAGTGGGGGGGCAGAGGTCCACTTCTTGGCCCCTCTGTTGTGGGGTGTTGCAGGGGTCTGTCCTCTCCCCCCTACTATTTAACATCTACATGAAGCCACTGGGTGAGATCATCCACCAGTATGGGGTGAGGTATCAGTACGCTGATGAAGCTGTAAGCACATGTGATGTGCTGGCACCTGGAAGCTGTAAGGGTCTGGATGGGGGCCAACAGGCTCAAGACCGAGTGGCTGTGGGCATTTCCTCCACAGGACCATTCGATCTGTCCATCCATTGTGCTGGGGGAAGAAACATTGATCCCTTCAGATAGGGTCCACAACTTGGGTGTCCTCCTGGATCCACAGCTAAATCTTGATGATCACCTCTCTGATGTGGTCAGGGAGACCTTTGCCCAGGTTCACCTGGTGCACCAGTTGTGGTCCTACTTGGACCAGGAGGCTTTACGCACAGTCGCTCAGGCCCTCATCACCTCCCATCTTGATTATTTCAGTGTGCTCTACATGGGGCTATCCTTGAAAAGTGTTCGAGACTGCAAATAGTCCAGAATGCAGCCGCACGAGCTGTGCACCTTGGTACACCCATATAACACCTATTCTCCACGAGCTGCACTGGCTTCCTATTATTCTCCGGGCAAAATTCAAGGTGTTGGTTATTACCTATAAATCCCTATATGGCTCAGGACCAGATTATTTATGGGACCACCTCTTGCCACATACCTCCCAGAGACCTATAAAAGTACACAGAGTTGGCCTCCTCCAGATCCCGTCAGCCAAGCAATGCAGGCTGGCGAGACTACGGGGGAGGGCCTTCTCTGTTGCTGCCTCGGCTTTATGGAATCAACTCCCCCCTGATGTCTATACCGCTCCCACCCTATTGGCCTTCTGTAAGGCCATGAAGACCTCGCTTTGCAAACAGGCCTGGGGGCCATGAACCAACAACAACAATGGCTAAATTGTATGAATGTTTAGTATGCGTGTTAGGTTAGTTTTTATGTCATTAGGGTTTTATTTTAATGGTTTTGTTACCCAGTTTTATATTTTACTTCTTTCTTATTGTTTGTATTTTATACTGTTGTAAGCCATCCTGAGTCCTTCGGGACTGGGCAGCATAGAAGTTGAATGAATGAATGAATGAATGAATGAATGAATGAATGAATGAATGAATGTTGCTTCTTGCTTCTTTATCTGCTTGCCTTTTTCCTACACTCACCCTCATACCATTCTAGCTTTCTCTTTCGTAGGCTAAGGGCCTGAGTGGTATGAATAGGGCAGATGTGGCTCCATTATCTAGACAGGAATCCCAGCAAGGATGTTTGAGAATGTGCTATTTCTCTCAGCAAACTGCAGTGTTGTATTGAAATAATAAATGAACCCTTCTCCCCTCATTTGATGTTCTTTGGGAAAAGGGATGAGCTGAGCCTTGCCTTAAGGAAGCAAGGGAAGTAATATTTTTTCCTGGCTGAAGTTCCTCTTCCAAGCATAAACAACAACCTTAGCTTCACTTCCTCACAGTAAGTGGCAGATGCATCAATAGAAGGCTGTCCTGGATAGTAATAATGTTTACATCACTGTCAAAGTCTTGTCGATAATTAGTAGTACAATTTGAAAAGGATGTCAAAAACAGTCAAGGATTTACCAAATTTTGAACAATGTTTTCGTTCACACATTCTACTTTATTTTCCTAGCAGGTCTTAAAGCAAATCCTAGAAATCTATTTACTTAGAGCATTCGTCAGTGACCATTGGAATCTTAACAACATAAATATCAACTGTCCAGATTAGTAGACAGCTGATGTTAAAGAGATTAACCATTCTACAGGGTGTTTCCTTCCATGGCCTTCAAACCATGTTGGGCACTAGTGTAAGGTGACCAGATTTTAACATTTGTAAAGTGGGACACCATTGAGCGGGGGTGGGGTGGGGTGGGGTCTCTTGATTTAAAATTTGGTCTATATGGAGCAAAAAAAATCTTCCTTCCTTTCTCTCTCTCTCTCTCTCTTCCTCTGTCCCTTTCTCTCTATTTTTCTCTCTCTCCTTCCCTCTTTCTTTCTCTCTCTTTCTCTCTTCCTCCCTCTCTTTTTCTCTTTCTCTCGCTTCCTCCCTCCCCTTATCTCTCTTTCTTTCTCTCTCTTCCTTCCTTTCTCTCTCCCTGTCTCTCTCTTTCTTTCTTTCTCTCTCATCCTTCCTTCCTCTTTATTTTTCTCCCTCTTTCTGTCTCCCTCCTTCTCTCCCTCTCTTTTTCTCTCTTCCTTTCTTCCCCCTTCCTTTCTCTCTATTTATCTCTTTCTTTCTCCCTCCCTCTTTCTTTCTCTCTCTTCCTCTCTCTTCCTCCCTCTCTTTTTTCTCTTTCTCTCTCCCCCTCCCTCTCTTGAGTTATCTTTTTCTCTCTTTTTCTCCCTCCCTCCCCCCTCCCTCTTTCTTTCTTTCTTTCTTTCTTTCTCTCTTTCACTTTCTCCCTCTCTATTTCTCTTTTTCTCTCTCCCTCCTTCCCTCTTTCTTTCTCTCTCTCTCTCTTTGTTCCTTCCTTCCTCTTTTTCTCTCTCTCTATTCCTTTCTTCCTTCCTCCCTTTCTCTCACTTTATATCTCTCCCTCCTTCTCTCCTTCTCTCTCTATTTCTCTCACTCTTTCTCTCTCCCTCCCTTTTTCTTTTTTCTCTCCCTTCCTCTCTTTTTTCTCACTCTTTCTCTCTTCCTCTCTCCCTCTCTCTTTCTCCTTCTTTCTCTCTCTCTCTCTCCTCCTTTCCTCCCTCTCACTTTCTTTCTTTCTCTCTCTCTCTCTTCCTTCCTCCCCCGTAGTTTTGGCAAGGCTGGGCTCAGCAAAGGGTAGAAATTGTGAGCCCCTTTTAAGATCACACCACATGCCATGGACAAGTCAGGAGAGGGCAGAGAAAGAAGAGGAGGAGGGAGGGAGGGAAGAGGCACAGCAGCTGAGCCAGCCAGGCCTTTCTCACCAAAGGAGCTGGCCAGAAGGACTCACACGGGAGGCGGAGGAAGAGGAAAACCTGTGAAACACCCGGTCATGACTGGAGAAGACGGAGAGTGACATTCCGCGCAGCTCAAGGGCCGCACAAGGGCTCGGCGCCACCACCTCTTCAGCTCTTCATGGTGCTGGCTGCTACAGTGGCCCCTGAGCACCATCCCAGGCTCGGGCTCTGCAGAATATCCCACCCCCAAGCACTGCCTTTGACCAATCAAGCTGTGGGGGCAGGGAAAAGACCTTGCTACCAATGAGGAAGAAGAGGGGCATAATTGAAACATGCCACTCTCCTGCTCTTCCCCCCCACTGCTGGCCTTCCCCCTCTTCCATTCCAAAATTGGGACATTTTGGAAACCCTGCAGGACATGGGACAATTTATTCAAAAGCGGGACTGTCCCACCAAAAGTGGGATATCTGGCCACCTTACACTAGGGTGCCTCCAACATCACATTTTCATTTAAACTATAACCCTATTGTTATGAGAAAACTGAAAAGCACTGAGCAAGCTGAAACGTATTAAAGAAATTATAAATAATAAGTGCTTAAAGCAACCCCCCCCTTAAAGTATATAATATTAATACTAAAAGCCCTTGCATTAATTTGAGTTGAATTCAACCAAAGAAGAGCTATAAAAAGTAGAAATAGTGAGAAGTAGAAGACCACCCTGACATACATCAGGGACTGACTAACTCAATGCATTATTGATGGACTGCAAAGGCTTTTATCTTCAAGTCATTAGCATTTGGAATCAATCCAATATCAGAAGGAACTTGAGGCCATTACCAGCATTTCAAAATTGCTTCTGCTCAAGCTATAGGATTTATTTTACTATTTGTCTTGTTCTTTTTTTAAAAAAAAAATACTGATTAAGAACCAAATACATAGGTGCAGACATGCCTATCTCTAACAATTTCATTTCAAAGTTGGCGACCTTACGCAAAGTACAGAAACATATAAGTAAAAAACAGAGAACTAATGCAGGAAGGGAAAAATACAAAATGGAAATTAGATTCTACTTGAATCCAATTTACACCAGAAACATTATCAATGACTCTTCGTACTTTTTCCCCCTTGCAAGCAACATTGCTTTTATTTTGTCAATAGCTTTTGTTTTTATTTCTTCTTTTTATAATTTCAATTTCTCTCTTTTTAAGGTCTTACCAGTTCCATCTAAACTCTCTGCTTTCTTTCCAGTGTTGCTTTAAATATTTTCTATTTAATACTCATTCTGTACATTAGTTGGTACTACCTGTGAAGATGAGTCCTTTTTATGTTCAAATTAAATTATTTTTTTATTTAATTTTGTTCTTGTTTTGCCATGTTCTTATCATCATGAAAATGGGACAAATTATCTAATTGCATCTGCATCTTCAAAGAAGGAAGTGCAATAGGAGGTATTCTTCAACTTACAACCACATCTGAGCCGAAAAACTTTGTTGCTAAGTGGGGAATTGTTAAATGAGTTTTGTTTCACTTCATGATCTTTCTTGCCACAGTTGTTAACAGAATCATCATTGTTAGTAATATAACTAAGTTAATTTGGCTTCCCCGTTGACTTTGCTTGTCAGAAGTTCACAAAAGGAGATAATATGATCTGGAACACGGCAATCATCATAAATGTGAGTTAATTCCCAGGCTTTTGAATTTTGATCATGGGACCACAAGGATGTTCCAATGGTTGTTAGTGTGAAAAATAGTCATAACTCATTGTTTCAAGTGCCACTCTAACTTTGAACAATCAGTAAATAAACTATTGCAAATCTAGGATTACCAGTCTATAATTCACATCATTGTAGCTCTGGGGGATATGCATATACATTTATGCTTCAGTATATTATTCCTAATGAGTTAATCCTATTTTTATGTTTCTCTTAAATATATAACAAAATTAAAAAGCACAACATGATTTCCTTATACTTACTTTACTCTTCCTTGATTTATGCTTCTGTATTTAAATAATGCAACATTAGAGTCAAAGCACACAACTACAGTTCAAAAATACTGCATATTCAACTGCAAGACTTGGAAGAGTCATTCATGGAATAATGTGACATATTGAGGAAAAAGAGAGCCAAATGCATTCTGAAATATTTAGTGATCAGTTTCCTTTACCGCTGACATCTCTTTTTCATGTACCACGTTTTTATAAGAATCATTGCCGACACCTGCACTAGCACCTGTGATTAACAAAAAAAATCTTGACATATAACTTTAAACTATGCTTAAAACAAACAACTACTTTCCTCTAACATTATACCATTGGTATATAGATCATATTTATATTAACTATTTAAAGTATCTTTGAGACAGCCTTCTACCACATACCTCCCAGCAACCAGTAAGATTCCATAGGGTTGGTCTTCTTCAGGTCCCATCAGCTAAACAGGATGTAAGGTCCATGGGGGAGGGACTTCTCTGTGGTTGCCCCAACTGGAATCATCTACCTCCTGAGATCCACATTACCCCCACCTTATTGGCCTTCTGGAAACCCAAAAAAATCTGGGTTTTCCAACAAGCCTGGGGCCATTGACCTCGGGGGCGGATGACTAACAAGGCTAGCCGATGAATGTATGGATGGCTGCAATTATTTTAAATTGAAATGTTTTTATACTGATTCATGTTCATTTTTGTTGTAAGACACCATGCATCCCTGGAGAGTTGGGCAGCATAGAAATATGAATGAATGAATGAATGAATGAATGAATGAATGAATGAATGAATGATGGAAATGGTGGTTTGAGTCCTAACTTCAATACGCTTGATTCTTCATTGATTTTTCATTTTTATTCACCTGTAAGCATTGCCTATAGATAAAGAGGTTTTTGGACGTATTTGGAAATTACTGTAAGTATAGGGAAAGAGAGATCAACTCCTAGAACACTATAAACCAAATTTGAAATAATTGGCATTAATAATTTTACAAATGACCTTACGATTAGAAATCCCAAAACAACAGTCAGTGTGCTTTGTTATTGGGTTGAAACATTATATACTGATTTGTCTTAATGTGAATTTACATTACTCTTTGGAAATTACTTGCATAGCCCAGTTGGAATTATCTATTGCAGTCAAAAAAATCTGGAAAGATACTGATTAGGGAATTCTACCCTAAGAATACTGTCCTGTCCCATAGAACTTTTAAATTGCATGTCTATAAATAAAGTGGCAACCCTCCTCCTTCTTAAAACAGTTTTTATTCCATTTAGGATCTCTTCTACTTTCATGTAACTATCCATCAAAAATGACATTATCAATTGTATTATGCATGGCTGTACAGAAGAAAAATAACCTGCTTTATTGTTACTGTCACTCTTGTTTGTATCAGTCTTAGAACATTCCTAGTTACAATTTTCTGTTGTTCTTGAATCTGTTAGGGCTAAGCAATAAAGTCAAGTAGCAATTCCAACTTCTCTGGTTAATATAATATATTTTCAGCAATACCTCATTTTTTAAAAAATCAGAACAACTTTGAGGCATATATAAAAAATAAAATGTGATATTCTTATGCAAATTTACCTTAAAAAAACAGAGCCAATATATACAATGCTCCACATTGCTCAAAAACCACAAAAGGAAATGTTAACTGGACAAAACCTAAACCAAAAAAGACCTCAAGTTCCTTAATGCCATGCTTCGCTTCCTACTTTATTACAGAGCCCCAGAGTACGACATCACACTCGCAAACAAATTAACCTCACTGTTAACTTGGGCAGCCTCCTGCCCATACCCCCTTATCTTTACACTTTACCCTACAAATAAAAGAACCCTTTTCCAACAGTGACCACAGCATGATAGATTTCAGCCTCAATCTACACCATTGTAAGAATCGCCTTAATAATAATGTCTATAAAAGCAAGCCAAACAAGAACATTATTTATTATCTCTTGTGCTTATAAGACCACTAATAATCTATCTATCTCTCTCTTAGTTATTTTCAGTAGAATTAGTTTTTATATACCTTTCACGCATATTAATGGGAAAAGACAATAGGACGGTTTTCCTAAAATGTGATGAAAAGAAGAATATTAATTTCAGTTTGTTCAAGTGCTTCTCAATTTATCCTTCCAAATA
This sequence comes from Erythrolamprus reginae, assembly GCF_031021105.1. Taxonomy (NCBI): domain Eukaryota; kingdom Metazoa; phylum Chordata; class Lepidosauria; order Squamata; family Dipsadidae; genus Erythrolamprus; species Erythrolamprus reginae. The sequence continues at coordinate 59,890,179 of NC_091954.1, read as the reverse complement.
AATCTGAAACTATTTGAGAATGTTGAGTCAGTCTGAGTGGAAACTAGAGTTCCATAAACTAACCTGATGTAAAACTGTTTCATAGATACCTAAGTTTGTAGAGAAGTATGAGATCTATGATGTACCAGTATCCATAGAACAATCACACTGAAAGTTAAAGTACAGCTAAATTTATGCAAAAAAATTCCTTTTTTCTAAGGAAAGGAAAGTAAGGCTAATCAGGATACATTTGGAAAAAAAGACTTTAACTGGAAGCAAAGGAGTTTTATCACACAATATGATTATTTCCTAGGACATGCTCATTTATAGCTCTGTTAAGGAAGATAGCCTTCCTTTCATTCTTTACTTTGACCTCATGGGGATATTCTTGCAAATTCTAATCATTCTGGATGAGTTTGGAGTTTAGAGAGAGTAGCTAATGCAAGAATATTTCTGGGGTTTTTGTTCCTAATTCCTTCACATTGCTTTTCTTCTGTCTTTTCAGGCTTAAAACAGTAATTTGGTAATATCTTAATGTTATTCACATCTCTTTTAAAAATATGGTTATGCTAACTCTAAAGTACTGGAGAATATGTAAAAAAAAGAAGAATAAAAGTTGGAAGCAGAATGAGTTCTTGTTCAATTAAATTAGTATATTCATTTCCTAGATAACCAAATATACAAAAACTCCTTTAATTTTACAGATCTGATTTCATGTCTACATGTATAATACCCCCATAACTCAAACCAAGAATAGCCATTATAATCAGTTACATGATTAAAAACAGCAGTATGTTTCCTCCCCTCTCCACTTTCCCCCCAAAGAGGAGATTAGAGGCTAAGATCAAGGCACCTCAGACAGAAGTTAGTCAGCTGGTAGAATTGTCGAAGAGTGTGAAGATTATGGATAAGACTTAGGTACTGAAAAAATACAAAGGCCTGACTCCATCTTAAGCCATAGAAACTGCTATACCAATATTATGAGAATATTTGTTTAACCAGAGACCTCAATCCCCTTACAGGCAGTAGAAAAGATTTCACAAGCAATAAAAAAATAAACTAGGAAAAAATATTGCCAGAGTCATTCACAGAAATTGTTTAAGAATTGTTCTGCCGGCGTGTCTCAACCACCCATAATTACAGGGTAATTAGTCCAGGAAGACACACACCACACGATAAAAGAAAACCCCAAAAGTTTTTATAAACAGAAAAACAGAAACAGCTCCCTTTTTAAATGTCAAAGGGATTTTCTGGTACACACAAGGCACAGGTTAAATGCAGTCAAATTGCTCACCCAATAACTGGAAAATTGAGTCCAATTCTAAAGTCCAGAGAGTCCACATACACAATCCTGAACAGCAAAAACCACGATGTTGAACAACAATGAAATCCCATAAAAAGTGTGAGTTGAATGGTTATATAAATATTTTTAATTAATAAATAAATTGGATTCATACAAAGAGTCCTTTGGCCATGGCTATGATAGATTGTTCTAGCAGGAACTGAGAATTCAAGAAACATACCAGTTCTGTTTAGAAAATACAAGTTCACCCAGGCCCAAAATGGGGATTCCCAACAAATTAATTAAAAGCCATACTTCCCCATCTCTTACTCTGACTTCCCCATCTACCATAGTTTCCAGATAGAGTAAAGGGGTCTTTGGACTTGTTGGCCTACAATAGTGATGTAAAATTAGGTATCATTAACCTATTGATTTATCACAGGGGCAAGAGAAAATAAAGTCAGATGAACCTTGTATAGTAGGGTATTGAGCTAGCTCTCTTGTTCTTTACCAACAATGTCTGGAACAGGCTGCAGAGATAGAAGAACCACCATAACACTATAGTTATTGTTCTGGTCTAACTGACTGCTCCAAGAATACTCTCTTTACAGGCTTGTATTTTCAAAAATAACACTTCTTTATTTATTTTGTTCCACATTGGAATTTGTCAGTATACATCTCCGGCATGCCAGTGCATTACAATCCCAGAGGCTAGACTATAAAGTCATAAATTCTTTCTAATGAGCAAGCTGTCGACTTCAAATATCTCCTTATCTCTGGGTCAGGTTCAAGCTACTTTCAAACAATTTTATCATGCAATATTAAAACTCACTTCTCTGAAGAAACAGCAGAAACATCAATCTTGTCTCTTTCACTTTGCAGAAAAGCATTCCATTTCTGGTCAACTCCGGATATGAGGTGATTATTTAATTTACACATTCTGAATAGCAAATTTAAAATCTCTTTTCCCCAAGTTCATCTTTCCTTTTCTCTAACCTCTAAATTTGGCACTTAACCAACGGCTATTCTCTAAACCCCCATTATCTGAAGAAGTACTATCCATACTGACATCCAATGGATTTTCTATTAAGTTCTCATCCTCCCTATCCTCTTCCACTTCTCTTAAATCAGGGTAATTTACAGCTTCTACGTCTCCTTCCTCCTCTGAATCTGACATTTCCAAAGGCTGACAGGGAACACTCAAAACAGTAATCACTCTCCAATTTCAAATAATATAGCAATAGCACTTATGTACCAACTCATAGTGCTTTACAGCATTCTCTAAAGAGGTTTACATATTATCCCCAACAATCTGGACATAATTATAGTATTATATAATTATTATTATAATTCAGTAATTCCCCCCCCCAAAAAAATTCCAAAAATGATCTGATTCTTGCAGATTTCTACTACATATCTAATTTCTACTCATACTTACAATTATAAACATTTGACAAATCTAGTATATTGTTTTGTCTAAGTAAAGTTTTCATTATAATAAATGCTAATAAACTAGTTTTTCAGTTTTAGTAAATGTTTGAATAAAAATACTCCCAAGATGCAAAATCCAATCCGATATTTTATTTTCTAACAATTTTGTTATTATTTTTCACTTATTTGTACATAACATGTATATAATCGAGATTTAAATATTTTTAATAAAATGTATTTCATATAGGATATACTGCATTCCTCTCAAATACAACTAGTCTTATGTATACATTTTGGGATGAACTTATGGAAAGTAAGAATGGAAATGGCTTTTCTTTCCTTTTTTTCAAAGACTCCTGGATTCAAAAAAATCCATAAATATATCTCAAGGAATACTAGACAGCTTGCAGCATAAACAGGTTAGAAGAAAGGATTGTGTAGGAGCTAAAGCAAATGTTTTCAGAGGGAGAAACACAGTAGAAGTCTGGGTGGCTTTGCATCTATAATTAAAATTTACTCATTAAAGTTTCACACATTTTATCTGTGTTAAATATCAAAAGAAATGAAGAATTTTTTTGTACATTGAAGAAGAAAGAAAAAGAAATTAACATGTAGCTTGTCATAAAACATAATATTGTAAAATTGGAAATAATATATGATTCTTTAATTAATCCACAAAATAAATTCCAGACAGAGATTCAAAAGAGTTAGGGAATGACTCTTTTGCTTTGCTTTGCTTTGCTCTGCTCTGCTCTGCTTCACTTCGCTTCCACAGCCATAGTAATATCATGGCAATACAATGCCCATGCAATATTACGGTAATCCAAAACTTCAGATTCCATTTAATAAGATATTTTAGATCACACTTGCGCATGAATATATTACCAGACTGTAACTCTGTAAAGCAATAACCAGTGTTATGTGACAGCTGTACAGAATAACTGTGTGACATGGCTGTTTTAAGTGTGGCAGCTGCTATGTAGATGTCTTTCCCCAAATTATTTCCAAAGTCATTTCCAAAGCATTTTCCCCAAATTATTTCCAAAGTCCTGTATGATATTTTAAATAAATTGTGCTGTGCACGTCAAACTAACGTTTTCTTTCCACATCTGCATCATTCCCTCAAGCATGTATGAATGTACATACCAATTAATTCGCCCCTCCCCATGGGGTCACTCTTGTCCAGTAAGAGTTGTTCATCCTCAAGATTCATTGAGGATCTTTCCAATGGGGGTAGTGAAGTGACACTTCCAGCTATAGGTATTGTGCAAAAAGACAGCTGGATACTATCTGGATCCATATCGCCAAGGATTCTTTCTGGATTAAAGAAATATTTTGAGATTATCTTCCTGTACTCTGAACATCTAGGAGGTTTTTTAATTGATGGCAGAAACTGATATGTTTGTGCTCTTTTGCAATCAGATGGGAGTTGTCAATATCATCATGGTCTGACTCTGACCCATTAATGTTGCCTTTCACAGATTTAAAGTTTAACCAAACCTCATCTTTTTAATCACATTGGAATTTAATAGTAGTAGCAGTAGCAGCAGCAGCAGTTATTGTTGTTGTTAATATTAATATTAATATTTTCAGAATGAAAAACTTTCAGAATGACGGCGCTGGACTTACCCGGCAGGCAGGCTTTGCTGGAGGGACCGGGAGACACGGGACCCTCTGGCGGCCGCCATTTTGGATCCCGAGTGAAGTCTCGCGAGGCGAGACTTTGCTCGGGATTTCGGGCCTGTTTGGCCCGGCTGCTGATTGGTCCGGGCGGGGCCTGCTTGCCCTATATAAGGGCGAGCAGGCCCGAGGCTCAGCCTTCTCGCCCGGACAGCAGCCCGAGCAGACACATGGCTGTCTGCTCGTGGAGTCCTTTCGGCAGCCGCGTGGGCGGCCGCCGCTTTTGGGAAGCTTTGTCGGAGGCTTGAAGAGGCTGCAGCTCGTGGTGAGCAGCTGGAGCAGCCCTTCCGAGGCCTGCGGTCTTCTCCGACTTGTAAAAGGCGGCCGCGTGTTGCGGCCGCCATCTTGAGAGCCTCATCGGAGGCTCGTGGAGCGGCCGGGGCTTCGGGTCCGGCGGTGAGGCTGAGCCTGTGCCGTCTTCGGCTGTTGGCCCCTCTATTGGATCGCCCCCTCGGGAACGGGGGATCGGGCGGAGGGCTCGCGTGTGCGCCCCCCCCATTCATGGCCCCTGTTGGAGGGCAGTTAGGCCCTTGGCGGCAGCTTCCTGCTGCTGCGCTGCCCGTTTGGGCTGCGGCCATTTGCTGCCCTCTTTTGGGGCCTGGGCGGCCCCGGTTTCATTACTGTTAAAAACAGAATTATGGTGTAAAACAAAACATACACAATAATGATAATAATAATATTGATAATTGTGGTTAATATTATTTAATATATTTCTATAGACACACAGAAGGCAGGAAAGACCTATTGGTCCCTCTAGTCTACCCTTATAATATTTACTGTATTTTATCTCAGGATGGATATATGTTATCCCAAACATGTTTAAATTCTGTTACTGTGGATTTATATACTAAGTCTGCTGGAAGTTTGTTCCAAGGATCTACTACTTTTTCAGTAAAGTCGTAGTCAAACTTCAGTACAACAGTTTTAGCCAAACATTAATTATTTAAATATTTGGTAGTCTAGGAAGGTGATGAGGCCCTTGGCCAGGGTAGCTAGGAAGCCCCCCCCCGTGGGTCCTGCTGGGGGGATTACGGTTGGTGGCCACCCGGTCCTGGTTTTCTTGGGGGTTTTCGGGGGGGCACCTGTAATCGGGTTTGGCCCCCCGCCGGCCCTACTGTGGGGGCACGGGCACCTGGGGCAGCTTTTTGCTATGGCATGGTGTCAGGGGCGGGGGGTTCAGACCCTGCCGACGCAGGCTATAGTGCCTCCGCCCCCTTTTGCCCGCCCCTAAAAGGGGACGGTTGCGAGGGGAGGGGGTCCAGGGAACAAACCCCACCTACTGGGGGAAAATGGGCCCTGCCCAGGTATGTAAGCACGCTCAAGGGTTGGTTGAGGGACTACCACCCTCGCTCGAGAGCGGCTGCTCTCTTGCTAGGCTTCTTACAGGGATTCAGGATCCCTTGCATGGGAGGGGTCCCCTTTAGGGGTGGTCCCCTGAAAGGCGAGTGGTGAATTTAGGTTGATTCACCACTTGTCTTTTTCTAAGGGGGAGTCAGTGAATGATTTCATTCCTGACTAACTTTGTTCGGTGCGGTACGCATCCTTTGATGCGACCGTGACCAGGGTTAGGAAGTGTGGGGTTGGAGCCCTTATGGGAAAATGCGACATTGAGTCGGCATTCCGGCTCCTCCCCACACACCCAGACGGATTCGGGCTTCTGGGCTTCCATTGCGAAGGTGGGTTTTTTGTGGACAGGGCACTGCCAATGGGCTGCTCTGTCTCATGCTCTCTTTTTGAGAGTTTTAGCACCTTCTTGGAGTGGTCGCTCAGGAGGCGCAGCGGTCTGGGATCGGTCGTTCACTACCTTGATGGATTCTTGTTGGCGGGGCCTTCGCATTCAGAGCAATGCTTTGCTCTACTGCTGGACTTCGGAGCCCTTTGCGCTCTGTTGCGGGGGCCTTTAGCCTCCGAGGGGACCGAGGGCCCCGCCACCAAGATTACCTTCCTCGGTATTGAATTGGACTCGGAGGTGCAATCTTCCAGATTGCCCCTAGAGAAGTTGCTTAAGAGCAGAAGAAAGCTGATAAGGTGCTGGGCTGCCGGAAGGTTACCCTACGGCAGCTTCAGGAATTGGCAGGCATTCTTAATTTTGCCTGTCGGGTGGCTGTTCCTGGTAGGGTTCTTTCCAGGAGGTTGTACAGCGCGATGAAGGGGCTCCGTTTGCCCCATCATCGTACCCGCCTTTGCGTTGGGGTCAGGGCTGACCTCGGCGTGTGGTGGGATTTCTTGGTCAGGTTTAATGGTTTGTCTTTTTGGAGGCACGAGCTTCTTTTGGAAGCCGCGTTGCAGCTCTGTTCTGATGCGCGGGGACTTGTGGTTTCGGGGTAGTTTTAGGTGACCAGGGGTGCTGGTCGGCATGGCCTCCGGACTGGAGTGCCTCTTCGTTGGTTCAGGACCTTACGTTCTTAGAGCTCTTCCCCTTAGTAGTGGCCTTAGAGCTTTGGGGGGAGCAGTTTAGGGACAAGACCGTGCACTTTTGGTGACAACCTAGCGGTTGTCCATGTGGTGAATGCCCTGTCCTCTAAGAGCGACAGGATCATGCGGCTTGTCCGCCATTGTGTGCACAGGTCCTTGTCCCTACACGTGTTGTTTTTTGGCTAGGCATGTCCCCGGGGTGGATAACGGGGTCGTTGATGCCTTGTCCCGTGGTCAGTTGTCCAGGTTTCGGACCCTGGCCCCGTGGGCCCGGGAGTCGCCAGAGGCGTTCCCCGGCCACCTTTGGAGTCTGGGGGGGCTCCCGGGCGTAGGAGAGTGAGAGTCTGCTGGGCTATGGCCCTCTCTGTGGTGCTTGGCACTCTGGGGGATTCGCAGCAGACGGGTGCAGAGTTCGGGGAGTTCAGGCAGGATACGGGTTACCCGTATAGCTGGCCTGCCCCAGTTGTGTACCTGGCCATATTTGTGTCCAGTTTAGGCAGTGTGGCCTTTCAGTTAGGACTTTGAGGTCCAGGTGGCCGGCCTCGCCTTTTGTCTAAGGCGGGGCTGGTTTTGTGGATTTATGGTGAGTTCCGCATAGTGAAGATGCGGGACGGCTGGCCAGGGCCTTATCGCTAGTTGCTAGGTCCTTTTGGCCTGCCATCTCATTGCCTTAGTCGGGCGGGTTTTGGAGTGCAGGGTTTGGCTAGGCCAAGCGTGGATCCCGCCGCTTGTGGGAACGCTCGTTCCGCAGTGGCGCCGCCTCTAGTGCGGTGATGGCATTCTCGATACTGAGGATTCGGGATGCCGACCGCTGGCGGTCGACGGCCTGTTTTAGGCTACGAACGGCCAGTTGAGGGTCCGGGGTAAGATCTTAGGCCAGGGCTCCCTTTGGTCCCCTTCTATTCAACCCCGCCAGGACGGACCGACGGTGTTGCTTTGGGTCATGAGCGCTCCGAGACCACTCAGCAACATGGTACCGTCGGGGGTGGGGACCCTGCCGTCGTGGCGGCTGGGTCCTTGTTGTCTGGCGGGGGAGACGGGGTGTGCGGTGGGACGGGCGTTTCTACCGCTATGCTGGGCGGGCGGCATCCCATTGCTGCGCCCAGGTGGTCCTGGGAGGGCGGCATCCCATTGCTGCGCCCGGGAGGTGCTGGGAGGGCAGCATCCCATTGCTGCGCCCAGATTGGTCCTGGGAGGGTGGCATCCCATTGCTGCGCCCAGGTGGTGCTGGGAGGGCGGCAGCCCATTGCTGCGCCCAGTTGGTCCTGGGAGGGCGGCATCCCATTGCTGCGCCCAGTTGGTCCTGGGAGGGCGGCATCCCATTGCTGCGCCCAGTTGGTCCTGGGAGGGCGGCATCCCATGGCTGCGCCCAGGTGGTGCTGGGAGGGCGGCATCCCATGGCTGCGCCCAGTTGGTCCTGGGAGGGCGGCATCCCATTGCTGCGCCCAGTTGGTCCTGGGAGGGCGGCATCCCATTGCTGCGCCCAGTTGGTCCTGGGAGGGCGGCATCCCATTGCTGCGCCCAGTTGGTCCTGGGAGGGCGGCATCCCATTGCTGCGCCCAGTTGGTCCAGGAGGGCGGCATCCCATTGCTGCACCCAGTTGGTCCTGGGAGGGCGGCATCCCATTGCTGCGCCCAGGAGGTGATGGGAGGGTGGCATCCCGTTGCTGCGCTCAGATTGGTCCTGGGAGGGCGGCATCCCATTGCTGTGCCCAGGTGGTGCTGGGAGTGCGGCATCCCATTGCTGCGCCCAGTAGTGCTGGGAGGGCGGCATCCCATTGCTGCGCCCAGTTGGTGCCGGGGCAGCATTCCATTGCTGCGCCTGGATGTGTGCTGGGAGGGCGGCATCCAATTGCTGCGCCCAGTTGGTGCCAGGGGCGGCATTCCATTGCTGCGCCTGGATGTGTGCTGGGAGGGCGGCATCCCATTGCTGCGCCCAGGTGGTGCTGGGAGGGCGGCATCCTGTTGCTGCGCCCAGGTGGTGCTGGGCGGGCGGCATGCCATTGCTGCGCCCAGGCGGTGCTGGGCGGGGGGCATCCCATGGCTACGCCCAGTTGTTCGGGGAGGGCGGCATCCCATTGCTGCGCCCCGGTCGCTGGTCTTGCTCTTGGGGCAAGGACCGGTACGGCTTGGGGGTCGGTTGGGGACCTGCCAGGCCTGCGGAAGCCTGCGGTGGCTTCACGCTGTGTGGCCCGCCACGTATGTGGTGCGGTCTTCGATCCCCTGGGGATCTTTGTGGGTCGCCCTTTCCCTTAGGGCCATTCACCGGGTCAGGTGTAGAGGCAATAAGGCCCTGGGAAGGGTAGTCAGGGAATTTAGGTGGGGTGGTAGTGGCCCATCCCCTCATCACTGTAGATCGGCCGTGGCTTTACCGGGCCGATGGCGTTCACCTGTCAGTACAGGGGTACGCCATTTTCTTACAGGACCTGCAGCGGTCTCTGCGTGAGCTGGCGCAGCTAGAGGGGGGAGTCGGGGGGCCAAAATAGAGATCTGACCCCCGCTCCGTGGCAGGTTAGGGGCGGAAAATTGGGGGGGGTGTTAGCAACCGCGCGTTCTCCCTTGGGCATCTTTGGGGATGATTGACAGGTTCTCTGCAAGCTCATGGAGGGAGCGACTGCCTGAGCGGCTGGGGGGAACCTGTCTTTGGGTCCTGCACCTTTAAATTCCCGGATTCGGGTTAGCCGGTGGGACCCCCCTCATGCAAAGCATGGCAGGGTCGCAGGTGATGGAGTGGTCCCTCACCTGGACTTGCATCGAGATACGCCCATGAGTTGCCCAGGAAGTTTTGCCCTAACATCATTTCCGCCCCGGAAGTGTTTGTTTGACCCTGCAGGTCCATTTCCGGGTCATAGTTGATTATGCTAATATATGCAAATTTAATGAATAAATTATGCAAATTTATGTTAATAAAAAATGACCCAGTTTAAATCCAGCTCTGGTGTCCGTGTCGTTACTCCGTCTCTCCAGCAATGACAGCGCTGGACTTACCCGGCAGGCAGGCTTTGCTGGAGGGACCGGGAGACACGGGACCCTCTGGCGGCCGCCATTTTGGATCCCGAGTGAAGTCTCGCGAGGTGAGACTTCGCTCGGGATTTCGGGCCTGTTTGGCCCGGCTGCTGATTGGTCCGGGCGGGGCCTGCTTGCCCTATATAAGGGCGAGCAGGCCCGAGGCTCAGCCTTCTCGCCCGGACAGCAGCCCGAGCAGACACCCGCCCGCCCTCCCTATTTTGCAGTGTGCTTAGGGGTCGCCCTTAGGGGGCCGAATGGGAATTTTTTGCAGTTCTGCCTATTAGCCGGGCTGTTTTTTCGCCCATTCCACACTGAGGAGATGGATGTGCGGTTAGGGGGTGCCTGTATTTTTATTAGAATAATTGGCTTACCTTTGGTCATTTGGGTAGGCAGGTTAGGGGCGGAAAATTGGGGGGTGGTTTAGCAACCGCGCGTTCTCCCTTGGGCATCTTTGGGGATGATTGACAGGTTCTCTGCAAGCTCATGGAGGGAGCGACTGCCTGAGCGGCTGGGGGGAACCTGTCTTTGGGTCCTGCACCTTTAAATTCCCGGATTCGGGTTAGCCGGTGGGACCCCCCTCATGCAAAGCATGGCAGGGTCGCAGGTGATGGAGTGGTCCCTCACCTGGACTTGCATCGAGATACGCCCATGAGTTGCCCAGGAAGTTTTGCCCTAACGTCATTTCCGCCCCGGAAGTGTTTGTTTGACCCTGCAGGTCCATTTCCGGGTCATAGTTGATTATGCTAATATATGCAAATTTAATGAATAAATTATGCAAATTTATGTTAATAAAAATGACCCAGTTTAAATCCAGCTCTGGTGTCCGTGTCGTTACTCCGTCTCTCCAGCAACTGCAATTCCAGAACTTTATGGGCAAATTACTCTTTGATCTGTTTAAAAAGAAAGAAAATTTCATGTTTCCAGCTTTGTGAATTCTTTATTTTCTGAAATATAGAATAAAAGGATTGCATATAGTACAATTACTAAAATGTTTTTAAATGCTAAGAGCTCAGATGAATTTGATGTAAAGAAAGATTATAAAATACAATGAAATTAATAATTGAAAGAATTTTTCACATGGGAAATATTATCTGCTTACATTCCAAGTTGATAAGAAGACTTGGAAGATTGATCATTAGAGAGTGCCATATGGCAATTTTAAAGGAAACGTTTGATACTTAGGTCCAAGAAATGCTTGATTTATTTAATTCTGCTGGAACCAAAATCTTTTATTAGGGGCACACATTTTTTCTAATTTAACTGAAATGGACTTTAAGAAGCACTTGAAATTATAATTTATACTTATAATAAAAATATTGGATTTACAAATGAAATTGGATGATTATTTAAAAACTGAAAAAGACATACAAACAATGTGGATTCCTCTTTTAAATGCAAGGAGATTAAATCAGTCAATCATAAAATAAATCAACCCTACTTGTTCTTTGAAAGAAGGATACTGAAGCTGAAGCTCAAATACTTTGGCAACCTGATAAGAAAAGGGGACTCATTGGAAAAAAACTCTGATGTCAGGAGAGTTTGAAAGCAAAAGGAGAAGGATGGGATGGTTAGATATATGTGTTGTTATCATCAACACAATGAGCATGAATCTGGGCAAACTCCAGGAGACAATGGAGACAGAGGAAGATGGTATGCTATGGTCTATGAGGTTATGAAGAGACACAACATAAAACTGAAAAACAATACGGTGGTATCTCTATTTAAGAACTTCATTCATTCCGTGACCAGGTTCTTAAGTAGAAATGTTCTTAAGTAGAAGCATTTTTTCCCTAGGAATCAATGTAAAAGCAAATAATGTGTGCAAACCCAATAGGAAAGAAATAAAAGCTCGGAATTTGTGTGGGAGGAGGAGGTGGAAGAAGAAGAGGAGAAGGAGGAGAGTTGCTGCCAAAGGAAGAAGGTGAGTGAGGGGAATCAAAATAATCCACAACTTTAAGGCTTTTTTTAAAAAAGAGGGACTCTGAGGTGGTGAGGAGGAGCATGCGCCTCCCATATACCTGGCACGAGGCTGCCTCCCATACACTGGCTGCTGCTGCTGCTGTCTGGTTTGGTGCTGCAACCCAACAGGACTGACACAGACTTCAGAGGACAATCAGAACTGCAGAAAAAGCAATTGCTGCCAACCTGCCTTCCACTGAGGACCTGTATACTGCACGAGTCAAAAAGTGGGCGGGGAAAATATTTACTGACCCCTCACATCCTGGACACAAACTGTTTCAACTCCTAACCTCAAAACATCGCTACAGAGCACTGCACACCAAGACAACTAGACACAAGAACAGGTTTTTTCCGAACGCCATCACTCTACTAAACAAATAATTCCCTCAACACTGTCAGACTTTCTACTAAATCTCCACTTCTATTCTACTAGTTTTTCTCATCATTCCTATCACCCATTTCCTCCCATGTTGACTGTATGACTGTAACTTGTTGCTTATATCCTACGATTTTTATTAATATTGCTTCTTCATTGCTTATTTGACCCCTTTGACAATCATTAAGTGTCGTACCACATGATTCTTGACAAATGTATATTTTATTTTATGTACGCTGAGAGCATATGCACCAAGAAAAATTCCTTGTGTGTCCAATCACACTTGGCCAATAAAATTCTATTTTGTTCTATTCTATTCTACCTGTTGCCTCTTCTTTCCCATGCTGAAGCGCTCCCCAATCCTCTCACTCGCTCACTTTGTAGCGGGTGTCTTTCCTTCACTGTGGTGACTCCTCAGCTGCCCAGAATGAAGGGAGCGTTTCTTTTCTCTGGGTGCTGGCAGAGGTTTATTCCCTGTCCAAGCGCCCAGAGAAAGGAAAATGCTTTGTTCTGGACTGCCAAAGCCTCCTTAAGCACCACCAAAAGGCTCCTCTGGCAGCCCAGACGGCCAGGATTAAAGGGGGAATGGCAGGAAACTCGCTGGGCCTTCATGCCGCTCTCAAATTCCCCAGGAAATTTTTCTGGGCTCGGGTTCTTAAGTAAAAAATGGTTCTTAAGTAGAGGCAAAAAATTCTTGACAACCCAGTTCTTATCTAGAAAAGTTTTTAAGTAGAGGTGTTCTTAAGTAGAGGTACCACTGTATCTTATTATGTTTAATTTATTTTTTATTATTTGTTTGTTTTGTCAAGTATGTATTGGTGGTATACAAAGATATAACAATATTTATATATATATGATACTAGTAAAAGAGCAACATTAGGAGAGAGGATGAAAGGCACTCTGGTGCACTTATGCAGGCCCCTTACTGATCTCTTAGAAATCGGAAGAGATCAACAGTGGATAGTCTAAGGGTAAAGTTTTTGGGGTTAGGTGATGATGCTACAGAGTCTGGTAATGAGTTCCATGCATCAGCTACTCAGTTACTAAAGTCTTATTTCCTGCAGTTAAATTTAGAGCAGTTTACTTTAAGTTTGTAGCTGTTGTGTTCTTGTGTGTTGTGGTTGAAGCTGAAGTAGTATTGACAGGAAGGACATTGTAGCAGAGGATTTTCTGAGGTATGCTTAGGTCATGTTTAAGGCAACATAATTCTAAGTTTTCTAAATCCAGGATTGTAAGTCTAGTTGCTTAGGGTATTCTGTTGCAAGTGGAGGAGTGGAGGGCTTTTCTAGTAAAGTATCTCTGGACATTTTCTAGAGTGTTTATGTCCGAAATGCAATGTGGATTCCAGACAGATGAGCTATAGTCAAGGATTGGTTATTTTGACTAAATAGATTTCTTTTTGGAAATCTGCAGTTGAGTGTAATAGGTTGTTTTGTAATATCTACTATTTGTAATATCTACTATTTGTTATTACTTTCAGTATATAAATAAGGGTTGGTAACTGAAGTTATGTTTAATAGCTTTAATTTTTCTGTAATGCTTAATTGTTAACAAGGGTTAGATTCTGATTTTTAAAGAGATAAATTGAGGGACTAGGTTTTAAGTAGAAAGTGGGATTCACCTTATTCATTAGAAATCCATAAAAATTCTCTTTTTCTTTGAAAAAGATCAACCCATGTACAATGTGTCTATAACAGGGGTAGGCAAATTTGGCTCTTCTGTGACATGTGGACTTCAACTCCCAGAAATCCTGAGCTAGCATGATTGACTCAGGAATTCTGGGAGTTGAAGTCCACAAGTCATAGAAGAGCCAAGTTTGCCTATTCCTGGTCTATAATATATACTTTCTGAGCAAGTCTCTAATCCTAACCACAAAGTTCCAGATTTATGTTTAAAATTGCATGTGGGTTTGCGGTAGGTTTGTGAACAATAAAAGTCAAATTGAGTTATGGATCATTCTGACTTGTCAATGTATGCAACATCTAATCTTATCCCATAAAAATGAGAAAAAATATACCAAATACCATATCTTAAAATCTGGGTAGTAATATCTGATTTTTCTATTTTATAGCCTGTATGAGGGGTTTTAAACTAGGTGATGTATTTCTTCTCTCAAGGATATACATTATAACATTTGTACAGGTGAACTCAGTAATCAAGCAAGCTAAAAATAAGTAAGGCAATGATTTGGCACAGTCTCATTATTGCCTCAGTAATGTATAAGCTACTTTAAAAACTGATAATTCCTTTTTCTGTTAGTATTCTTCCCTGAGTATACATGGTATACAAAAATTATTGTTTATGTACACTAAAACCTTAAATTCTTAGACAAATCCCATTTTCCTTTTCTAATGCCTTTCTGAAATAATTTGGGAGTAAAATTCTCTCTCTCTCTCTCTCTCTCTCTCTCTCTCTCTCTCTCTCTCTCTCTCTCTCTCTCTGTTTTTAATTAAAAACCTTCAATATAGAGGCTGAATACAGGTAGTCTTTGACTTACAACCCAATTGAGCCCAAAATTTCTATTGCTAATGAGTATAATTTGTTAAATGAGTTTAGCCCCCTTTCTTGTCACAGTTGTTAAATCAATCACTGCAGTTGTTAAATTAAGTTGTTAAGTAATCTGGCTTCCTCATTGAATTTGCTTGACAAAAAGTTACAAAAAGTGATCACTGCAGCCATCATAAATATGAATCAGTTAACAAGTGTTTGAATTTTGATCAAATGATCATCAGGACACTGCAATGGCTAAGCGGGTGAAAAACAGTTATAAATCAGTTTTTCCAGTGCTGTTGTAATTTTAGATAGTCACTAAATGAATTATAGATAGATTTATTAGATTTGTATGCCGCCCCTCTCCGAAGACTCCGAATTGTTGTAAGTTGAGGAATATCTGTATACTCTTACGCTATGAAACATAAATAAATTATTTTCAGACTTTTATTAGTCACAGAGTACACACACAAATATCTGTAGGTGGGTGGGAGGTGGGGGTGCATACATGTGCATATTGTACATATACATAGAGAGAAAAAGAGAATGCATGCCTTATTTTGATGTTATCTAGTATTTAGAACACCTATGTATTACCACCTCATTTTTTTTGGTCTGGGAATTATTTTTACTTGTAGGAAATAGAAAATAAAGCTCTTATTTTTGCCACCCACTTCTTGTTGCCTCTGTAGGAAGAAAACAGATACATAAATCTACAATAGTTATAATTCACTTCATGATAGTAAATGAAAAATAAGCAAGAATCAGCTTAAAAAACAGGCTTTGGTTATGCATTTAGTTAGTCAATGTTTATACAGTTTGCACAAAATGAGGTTTTGCTTTACTTATTAAAAAGAATGGACAAAGTGAAAGTCACATGCTTAATATGTGTGAAAGAGATCACATGAGAGTCTTCAAAGAGGGGCAGCATACAAATCTAATTAAAAACAAAACAAAACTTCAAACCTTTCTTGTAAGTTTATTTTGGTTTTACTGTGTTCAGTGTGGTGCTTCTTACTGATCCTGTTGAAATGATATCATCCTTAGAGTATACCAGTCTCCTTATTTCCTAATTAAAATAAGCACTCCAAGAAATGTGAGGACTTCACTTATGCAAAACTCTCATGTGCTTTTCATCATTTGATAATGGATGCATGAAACAATGAAAATGTGTATGTGTGTGTGTGTGTCTGTTGGTACCTTCATATTTTATTTTATATAAAATCAAGATTATTACTCCCACATTATAAATTCTTTATGCAAGTACAATGAACTTATTATTGGCTAATGCATTGTTCATTGATTAACACTCACAATTGACAAAGAAAGAGAGGCAGAGGAAAAAACAGAATTATATACCAAAGAAAGCTCACACATCTTCTGCTAATGAATACTGCTACATAGCTTTATTGTTTTTCAGGCAAACATCAGCATCAGACATTGAAAAGGTCACTATAGGTTGTAAACAACCAGTTTCTCTTCCCATAAATTCTGTATGTCTTCACCACTTAGTTGACACAGAAATGAACGTATCCATTTATAATTCTGTGGGCTTTCATTGTAAAGTGATGGCAAATCAAGTAGTTTTTTCCAAACTAAATTCTGTTAAATAAAAACAAATATTAGAGTTGCACAATGCATGTGCACCTTATGCATATTTACCAAGATCTGAACCATATTCATTTAATTATACAAATCATTTTGTAATATTTTATTCTGCTAGAAGTTGAACTTGCTAATTGTATGATTTGTTGTTGTTCTCAAGAAAATGCATTTGTTAAAAGAGTTTTTTTTCTTCAATTAGTGAAGTGAGAAAATAAGCACGGCAGTATCAACCCGTATGTTATAATTCCAGGATTTGTACTTTCAATTATTACTTGTATCCAAGTTTCAGTATTCCAAGTCTTAAAAGCAGCAGCAGAAAGACACTTGCTTAATTAATTTCCTTAATGAAAGCTTTCTAAACAATCAATCATTTTGCCTGAGGACAATTAAGCTATTTGGAAGTTATTCCATGCTTTGGAAGTGAAGGGAAAATTAGTGAACATTTCTACAATGACTGGCTAAAATATTCAAATTGTGAATCCAATACTACTAGCCCTCCAGCTTTCTTGGCAAAATTTCAGAATAGTTTCCCATTGCTGTTTTCCTACTGCTGAGAGAGACTGACTGACCAAGATCATCCAGCTAGTTTTGTGCCTAAGGTGAGACTAGAACTCAATGTCTCATGGTTTCCATCCTGGTTTTAACCACTACAGTAAAGAGGCTCTTAGCACTTATGAACTCTTAATGTCTTTTCACTGAGGGGCACTGTTGCTAGGCAATGCTTAGGACAACACCTGGCATTAATCTGACTGTAGACAATTCCTAATCTCAAATGCATCATTCCTACACTGCAAAAACATATGGACTACATGATTCGATCAGGTTAAAGCAATAGATGCAATTAAAATAGACTCTTTTAAAGCCTTTGATTCAGTGGTACAGGGAAAACTACTTCTAAAACTAAAATCTTATGGCATGTAGGGGCTCCCTACAAGATTGGATGACTGTGTTCCTGTCAAACAGACAACAAGTGGTTAAAATAGAGAGTTCTCCATCAAACCCTGCACCTGTAAATAGTGGTGTCCTCAAGGCAGTGTTCTAGGACTAACACTCTTCATACTTTATATAAATGACATATTATAAGCAACTTTCTTCTCTTAGCCAACAATGTCAAACTATTTAACACTTCGGATAATGCTATTACCTTTCAAAGAGACCTTGACTATATATCAGAAGAGTCAAACAAGTGCAACTTCAAATTTCAGCCAACAAATGCTCTGTCTTACATATTGGCAAAAAGAATCAGAACACAAAATACACCTTTGGATGACACAACTTTGTAGACGACCTCATTCTGCCAAGGATCTTGGAGTGCTCATGTCTTATGATCTAAGTTCCAAAGCCCACTGTAACAACTATGCCAAAAAGGCACTAAGTGTAGTCAATCTAATGTGTAGCTTCTTATGTGGCAATATTATACTACTAACTAGAGCATTCAAAACATTTGCTAAACCAATTCTTGAATACAGCTCACTTATCTAGAACTCACACTGCATATCATATATTAATACAATTGAGAGAGTCCAAAAATATTTCACGAGAAAAATCCTCCACTCCTCTGCTTACAACAAAATACCTTATGCCATTAAAATCTTGGGTTTAGGCAACTTAGAACTACATCGCCTTTGAACTGATCTAAATGTAGTTCATAAAATTATCTGCCACAATATCCTACCTATCAATGTCTACTTCAGCTTCAACCACAAAAATATGCAAGCACACAATAAATATAAACCTAATGTAAATCGCTCCAAACTCAACTGCAGAAAATATGACTTTAGCAATAGAGTAATCAATGCCTGGAATTTACTACATGACTCTGTGATTTCTTCCCCAAACCCCAAAAACTTTAACCTTGAGTGTCTATTGTCAACCTAAGAGGTCTGTAAGGGGTGTGCATAAGCACACCACCATACCTACCATCTCTGTTCTACTGTCCCATTGTACTCATTTATTTGTATTTACTTTGTTTATGTTTATAATTATACTTGCTATCTTGTACATTTTTGACAAATAAATAAAATAAAAATAAATAATTCATTTTCTTCTGACTTTTTTCAGCTACACAGAGCTCCTACTATACAGTGCTTCTTCTACTAAATTATGGTATAAAATCTGCCTCATAATCCTCACTCATGAAATTCATCCATCAGAAGTGCTCACATAAAGACTCAAAATATTTCAACACCTTCCACAAATAAAAGAACTAAGGGCCCCCACATAATTCCTTTCTACATAAACACAGAAGAAATATTTTTATTTGGTCAGAACTTGCCAGTCATTAATGGTCCTTCTAATCTGCTGCTATATATCTGTAAAGACAAATTTCAAAAACATGGTTTCTGTCTGATTTTGCTTTTTTTTAAATTGAAAACATAGGACAAAGTCAGTCTCTGACTGATAGAGTGATAGAAAAGAATGTCACAGAAAGAGTAGGACTATTTCCATTGACTTCATTCTTCACCCACCCCATCTGATTCTATCTTCTCTCTTTTATTTATTTTTCTAGTGTCTAATCATCTTTCTTGCTTGATGTTACAGCTGTGTATATATACAATAACAAAGTGTCTTGGGTCTTACACAGAATTAAATAACTCAAGGCAGGAGATAGCATATTGTATAAATTATGGAAAACAAGGGTCTGGAGTTGTTCCATGGTGAATAAATTAAAGAAAAATAACAGCAGGAGAGAGAGGCAAGCTCTCACATAAAAGATAGAGATTTTGAGGAGAAATGGCTAGTCAATGAGGCAGAAAGATGCAAGAACGAAGAAGGCAGAAAAGAAGAAAATCATTTCTCTAAAGACAACTGATGACAGTTGAAAATAACGCACTGAAAATGAATATTTTACATTAGTTAAATCTATAGCCCATTAGATTTAAACAAGACAGATAAGTTATTAATGTCTATCTTTGAATATATTCTTTAAAAGCATATTTTATTTCAAAGAATGCATCTATTCTATTTCAAAGAAGACATCCATTCAATTTTTAAAAAATACTTTTTGATATGGAAATAGGTTGGCCTACATTATGTTACAAAAACATGTAATGAATTATTGTGTGGGATTCATGCTGCAAAGAATTAGAAATGACTACAGCCTTGAACAGTTTCCTCAACCTGTTGTCTCCCACATATGTTGATCAGAACAGCTCCTATATTTCCCAGGCAGTAACCTATTGATAAGGACATGGGTCTGAAATACAACATTTCTGGCCACAGATTAATTCATTGTTTGTTTAATAGGAAAAGGTCAGGTCCCACAAAGTCGGTCTTCTTCAGGTTCTGTCAGCCAGACAATGTTGCCTGGCGGGGCCTACGGGGAGAGCCTTCTCTGTGGCTACCCCGGCCCTATGGAATGAGCTTCCCCCAGAGATTCATACTGCCCCCATTCTCCCTGCCTTCCGCAAAGCTCTGAAGACCCACCTCTGCTAGCAGGCTTGGGGCCATTGAAACTTTGATATCTTGCCCCATCCAATGAATGAATGAATGTAGGATGTATGGCGTATGAATCTATTTGTTGAGTTTTTAACTGTGGGGTTTATTTAGAATGTAATTTTATGTAGATTTCTAATATGTTGTAACCCATGCTGAGTCTCAGGGGAAGGGTGGCATAGAAATCAATCAAATAAACAAAAAACAAAAACAACATAAACAAATAAACAATGAAAAAGAATAAGACACTGTTATATATTGCTACCCTGACTTTTGCTTCCCATCCTACCTCTCTGGTTCCACTGTCCATAATTTACATTTTTATAATTCAGCAGATAGGAACTCAAGGTCTTCTCCAAACTTTTTGCACATTGCTAACTTTTACTGAATAGGTAAATTTAGGCTTGGAAAGAACAGCTAAAATTGCACAAGCCTTCAAGAGGAGTAAAAATAGGATAGATTATTTTAAAATGATATTATTTACTACTTATATGTAGTTGGTTAGTGGGGACACAATATTGCATTAACAACCAATTATCCTTGGGTAGGTTCTCATCTGAGATCAATGGTTTCAGCCCTTTAGTTATGAAAGCCTTTGCAAAATGGACTTTTGCTGGGCCATATCTATTTTTCATTTAGCAGTCTTTCATAATTTAGGCATAAGTGGACTCCAAATAAAAAATTACACTGCATGTTTCCTACTATTAGCACCTTTTCTGTGCCCTAAGTTGTGGGCACATGTTCAGAAAAGTCATCCCCATCTAAAATGCTTTAAACATTTGCCAACACAACAAAATGTGACCTTGCAAGTTCTGTTTATTTATTTTTATGTATTTATTTATTTTGTCCAATACACAATACACATTGAAGAGAATAGACAAATAGTAATATATATAAATAAAAGGATAGAAGAAAAGATATAAAAATAGGGGAGAAGATATATGAAAAGAAGAAAAGATATATGAGAAAAAGGAGAGACAATTGGACAGGGGACGAAAGGCACACTAGTGCATTTATGTATGCCCCTTACTGACCTCTTAGGAACCTGGAGAGGTCAATCGTGGATAGTCTAAGGGAAAAATGTTGGGGGTTAGGAGTTGATACTACTGTGTCCGGTAATGAGTTCCACACTTCGACAACTCAATTGCTAAAGTCATATTTTTTACAGTCAAGTTTGGAGCGGTTAATATTAAGTTTGAATCTGTTGCGTGCTCTTGTGTTTTTGCGGTTGAAGCTGAAGTAGTCATTGACAGGCAGGACGTTGCAGCATTTGATCTTGTGGGCAATACTTAGATCGTGTTTTAGGCGTCATAGTTCTAAGCTTTCTAGACCCAAGATTGTTAGTCTACTTTCCTAGGGTATTCTGTTTCGAGTGGAGGAGTGAAGGGCTCTTCTGATGAAGTATCTTTGGACATTTTCGAGGGTGTTGATGTCCGAGATGTGGTATGAGTTCCAGACAGATGAGCTGTATTCAAGGATGGGTCTGGCAAAAGTTTTGTAGGCTCTGGTGAGTAGTGTGAGATTGCTGGAGCAGAAGCTACGTAGATCAGGTTAACAACTCTAGAAGCCTTTTTGGTGATATTGTTGCAATGGGCTTTGGCACTTAGGTCATTTGATATTAGTAATCCAAGGTCTTTTACTGTGTGGGGGTTGGCTGTGAGATTTTGTTTATTCAGTTCATATATGCGGTTCAGATTTTTTTTGCCGATGTAGAGGGTAGAGCATTTGTTGGTTGATATTTGAAGTTTCCAGGTGTTGGACCAATGTGAGACAAAGTCGAGGTCTTTTTGGAGAGTAGATGTGTTGTTGAAGAGTTTTACATCGTCGCCAAAAAGAACACAGTTACTTGTGATATGATCACAGAGGCCGTTGATGTAGAGAATGAAAAGAGTAGATCCTAGTACACTGTCATTACTGTTAACAAAGACAGAGCCAAAGAAAGAGTTGAAGAGTTTGTGTTTCTTTGTCTGTTTGTCTATCTCTCTTTTATCTTCAGCAGCTTCAGTCAAATAATTAATAAGTTAAAGCCCAAAGGTTTTGTTGTTGATGTTCAATGCAGAAAACAGCTTTGTTTTCTGTTTCTTCAGACGTAATGCTTCTCTCTTGGTTTGTATTTGTAAGTGCATATATGTTAGTGGTTTGGACATTTTGACTAATTGTGGGCTTATCCAATGAGTAGTAAAAGCCAGAACTGTTTTGGGTCTTCATCTTAATTTTTGTCTTGAGATCTTCCCATTCAAAGGAAATTGCATTGCCCCTGATGAAACATGAGCAAATCAATAGCCATTTTCAGACTCTGTTGTATTAGTTAACAAGATACTTCAACTTTATTAAATTAAAACTGCTTGTAACAGAATTGTCTTCTGCCTTCTAAATTTTAGAACAATTGTTTTCGAATTAAAATAGAAGTGTTTTTCCTTCCAATATACAATGGATAAGCTTTATTGCTACTAATTCTATTTAGCAATCCTGATTACTCTGCAAATATGTTTTCTTG
Organism: Erythrolamprus reginae; assembly: GCF_031021105.1. NCBI lineage: Eukaryota > Metazoa > Chordata > Lepidosauria > Squamata > Dipsadidae > Erythrolamprus > Erythrolamprus reginae. Next base: position 59,868,022 of record NC_091954.1, on the reverse strand, counting down.
AATATAATCCTTGTATAGAAAGTCAGTGACTTAGTAGAAATTGGTTAACCTTGGAACACTAATTTCAATTAGGAGTGGCCCCAAACTTTGCAGTGTGGTACACAATAGCTTCCATGATTTTGATATCAAACATATGAATAATTGAATATTTCTATGATATTACAATATTTTGAGATTTAGGACCGTGCAAAAAATAAGGTTTAGTTAAGCTAAAGAATAATTTTTCAATTCAGTACTGTCATTAACCATCATTCAATGTAATGGTGCTCTGCGAAATTCTAAAACTTAAGTGAGAATTCAACTCAGTTATATTAACAAATAGTCAACCTATCTTCACCTAAGCAACATACTAATTCTCACTGGGTAATGAGAATTTTCCCCTTAAACTGAAAGATCTCAGACTGACACCCTTGTATTCCCAGAGAATGCTACTTACACCTCTTGCTAATAAGGGCTGCTGTCTGTGGGCTTTTTTAACACGAGTATAAATTCTGTAGGAAGTCAATATTCTTTTCTGAACAGTCTTTCATACTTATAGCTACTATATTTTAACATATGCTGTTCCTTATACATCCCCCACCCTCACCCCAAATGATGAATTTGTCCAGATGTTTTAGATGAAAAAATATGAATGAGAGCAGATAATATATAAAAATGTCATTCATGCTTTACAAACAAGATAACAGTATATAGAAAATGCAGAATTTTTGTCTAATCTGTGATGGATTTCTTTTATAGTCTAATTGTCAGCAACATCATAGTTATTCTCATCAATTACAATAGCAGATTTCAAATATAGCTTCTGGTGTAATAGACACTCTGGTATAATAGACAGGAGTTATCTACGAAAGAAGCCCCTCTAAGGGCATTAATACACACTGAATTTGGCAAAAAGAAATGGCACTTTATTACTCCAGTGTATATTTAGCCCTATTGTCAATGCTTTTAAAAGAACATATAAAATTATAACTCAAATATTTTCATATGCAGTTTGAAAGTATTACAGGAATTTGTCCTCTAAGTATACATGCTTAGTACATCTTGTTCCTCATATACTACCCGTGATCCCTGCATCTGGGTTTATGTTCTTTTATATACAACACACAACTCATGACTCTTTATACATTCGACCTATGCAGGTACAGTTCTTTAGATTTCTCAGCAAGACTATAGGACATTGTGGGTGTTTCTTATATATCCTGAACAGGATTGCAAGATCCACTGTTGGCCTCATACGATTCCTAAGAGGTCAGTAAAGGGTGTGCATAAGTACACCAATGTGCCTTCCGTCCCCTGTCCTAATGTCTCTCTCTTTCTCACTACTATCATGTGGAGAGGGGCGGCATACAAATCTAATAAATAATAATAATAATGAGGGTCGCCCAGAAAGTAATGCACTACATTTTTTCTTCAACAATTATTTATTGAACACAATGAAACTTACACACAAGAAAGAATGATGTATTTTTCCACATAATCTCTGTCCCGTTCTATGGCCTTCCTCCAGCACAACACAAGGGCTTGTATGCCCTGTTGGTACCACTCCTTGTTCTGGTCACGAAGCCATTTCTGCACCGTGCGAATCACCTTTTCGTCATCCTCAAAATGTCTTCGCGAATGGCATCCTTTAATGGCTCTGCAGATTCTCCATAAACTGTATACAAACATTTGTGAATGTTCCCGACAGTTTCTTTCTCCACAGTGAGAAATTCAATGATAACACGCTACTTGTAACGTACATCACTTACAGACACCATTTCAAAACACTGCTGTAGCTACGCTATGTGTCTGAAGAAACACAAAATTTACAAATGCATTCCTGACAATTCAAATAATGTATAACTAGAGTTTTGCATTCGTACCATTACTGGAGGATGAGGGGAAAAATGTGGTGCATTACTTTCAGGGGGGCTAGGACTTTTCACCTTCTCCTGTTTCCAACTTTCCATCTCTGACTATTGGGCTCTGCCTTTTTTCTTTCACTTAAAGGGCCCTAGCTGTTCGGCCCAACCCTTCCATCACAGCCCCCTCCCCTCTGTCACAGCTGCTTAGTCACAGGCCTTTCTCCAAACATGTACAAAACCATATTCACCCTGGGCTTTTGGGAGCACAGGACACTTTTCCACCAGCCAATCAAAGGAGCAAGCAATGCCTTGCCTTCCATCCACTCAGAGAATGAAACTCCATTCAAATGTGATGAGTGGGGGGGGCGGGGAGAGAAGGAAGGAAAGGCATTGTTTCTGCAAAACTCATAGAGAGCAATTGATGCAACAGAGAGGAAGAGAAGGGAAATGGAATTTCATTCAAACTTGATGAGGACTATGACAGAAGGGCTGGGCCGATCAGCTTGGGCACTTTCAGTGAAGGAGAAAAGGCAGAACACAATGGTATGTTTGTGTGTATGCTTGCTTTTAATAATGGGGTTTTTAGTGTTTTTTAAATTATTAGATTTGTTCTTACATTGTCTTTGTTATTGTTATGAGCCGCCCCAAGTCTATGGAGAGGGGCGGCATACAAATCTAATTAATAATAATAATAATAATAATAATAATAATAATAATAATAATAATAAATAATAGTCAGAGACGGAAGACTGGAAACCAATCAAGTGGAGGTGAACCAACAGGAGGAGGTGAAAAGTCCCATTCCATTTTCTGGGCGACCCTCATAAACATTGTTACATATACCAATATGTAATTGACATAAATAAGTAGATAAATCTACAATGAAAGTAAGACAATTTCACATATCTCCTACCGTTAGCCTATTTATTTGGTTGCTGTTTATTGTCAGTTGGGGAAAAACTGCTGCATACTAGAGGTTGTATCCCTGCTTTTTAGTAAGTTACTTGCAAAATGCATAGAAAACAGCTGCCCTCTTTTTGAGCTTCTGTAGCTTTCTCTTGCTTTATATATTTTTCAGGAAAAATTATAAATTTAAAACATGTGATTGTGGAACACTCTCCAAGTGTCCTGAGTGAAAGTTTGGTGTGACATGGTCTATAAATCTGATAATTTCCAGTATATTAAACATTGCATTGCTTTAATAAATTTAACTCACAGAATTATTACCTACCTTTCATACAGAAGATCCCCATTTAAATCTGCTAATACTCTATATTTTTAACTAAGATTGATTTTACAAGAAACACTGAAATAAATGTTAACCATGTCTTTTTTATCTCTGTGTGTGAAGTGGAAGAGAGAATTCTTGTTTCTGAACTATAAGTACTAGCACTCCAATATATTGCTGAACTCTACGCACTGCCATTCATGAACTTGGTAGTTTGGATAAGAACTATCAAGTATTAGGTATATATTTGTTGTCTTAGTTGACTAAATATTTTTAAAAGAAAAATGAGATAGTTAAATTTTAGTTAGAGAAAGATGTTTTTAAAAATATTGTTAAATAATGTTTTGTCCTTATCGTCTTTGCTTTATAGCAATATTTCTTTTTTTAAAAAAATGGTTGCCAAAGGTATTTTTTCCTTTAAAAATGTTTTAGCTTGAGGATTGATGGATCTGAAAAACAAGTAATGAATCAGAAGTGATTCATGGAGTGATCATAATTTTATAATCAGTTTTGTGGTAATTTTATTAAATTAATCTTACAATCTACATAATAATATATATAAATATATGCGTACATTCTGAGACAATACCTCTAAACTATAAAACATTAACATCTACCAATCCTTCTGAAGGATCCAGTATATATTGCCAAATCCAGTCTGAACATCTGACTGACTGTGTGACAAATTAAATAAACTATGATTACCTGGAACAACTTACATCCTAGAATGATATCTGTGACATCATCCAACATCCACATATGCCTATCCCAGGTCCTTGGAAAGGTTTTGCTAGCTAGACAAAAATGCCAAATCCAGTCTGACTGTGTGTGACAAATTATAATAAAATATAATAATTACATTGTTGACTCTATGTACATTTTGACCTCTTTCAAAATTCTTAGTAAAAGAAAGTAATAAATAAGAGACCTTTTTTAAAAAAAAAATGTCTGCAAAAGGCTCAACTGATCTCTGTGGGTGAATTATTTTTCATGCTTTTTCCAAAGCAAAATATATGATTTGTATGTTTCATTAAAAGTAAAATCAATGAGTTCACAGAAAATTGTGAAAGTTGCCATTACCAAGAGAGGTTAAAATTGTATTAGCCAGCCTTCAAATTAGAGAAGATAATGATTAAATGTGATGATACTATGATTGTACTACACGATAAGAGAATATTCTGAAAAATGCTTGGTCTTGGTATTTTTTGAGCTGCAGAAGTACAAGATTATTCCTAGGAGACAGATTGGTCTTGTATTGGCAGGTAATGGCCTTAGTAGTGAAGAAGAAAGCTTAAGGATACTTCTTTTCTTTTTAAATATTTTTATTAATTTTCCACTTTTAAAAAGAAAACACAATAGTAAGTACAGAAGGAAATAAAATAAAATAAAATTGATAATAGTGTATATTAGCACTATATTAGCATTAAAGTCACTATATTTATATTATATTAATTATACACTAGACTATAATTTGTCTCAAGTATATAAATTAGTACTGTACATGCTTTTTTCCATTAACAAAATAATTTCATATATACTTCAATGATTTATCATGCAGGCTATATTGACACCCCCCCCCAAATTGTAAGATCTAGATTTTATTTATTACATACTTCAAAATATTTAAGAAAGTAAAAATAATAAACAAATTAACATTATTAAAACCACTGTAAAGCAAAACTAAACTACTTATACCTTTCTTTATCTTAACGCATATTTTATCATTGTATATATTTTCCCAAGTAATCCTTTGTGATTATGCGTAAGTGCTTTTCTTCAATTTTTCAATTTCTTCGATTTTCTTCTGTACTTCTATTGTGTTTTCTTTTTAAAAGTGGAAAATTAATAAAAATATTTAAAAAGAAAAGGATACCTCTTGTAAGCAAACATGTTAAATGAGAGGAAAGCAAGCATTTATCACAAATAATTCTAACAGCTTTTTTCTTTTTCTTTTTTCTTTCTTTTTTTATTTTTTGGAGCAGATGCTAATAATTCTACTGAGACCTCACAATCTTAGATGAGTGGGTAGACAGCATTGCATCCATGTAATGCACTGTTTTAGACTATTTATTTGTTCATTTATCTACTGAATGATAACATTATTGGTCTATAGTTATTCCACATAATTTTTAAACAGAAAATTCAGTTACTATTTTGATGGCCCAAAGTATTCCTTGATATTAGTTTCACAATGTCATTAAAAATGTAATTCATTGGCTGTTTTTCCAAAGTGGAAAAATATGGCAAAAAAAGTTCTCCTGGGTTAAAGTGATCTCTTCAGATTAAAAGAAATGGCCCAATTCACCATATGAGCCGGGGTGGCACAGCAGGTAGAGTGCTGTACTGCAGGCCACTGAAGCTGACTGTAGATCTGAAGGTCAGCGGTTCAAATCTCAAGGTTGACTCAGCCTTCCATCCTTACGAGGTGGGTAAAATGAGGACCCGGATTGTGGGGGCAATATGCTGGCTCTGTTAAAAAGTGCTATTGCTAACATGTTGTAAGCCGCCCTGAGTCTAAGGAGAAGGGCGGCATAAAAATTGAATAAATAAATAAATAAATTACTGTATCTGTGGTCATCTTTCATGCCCTGTATTTGTAACTTAGCCAGGTGTGAATAAGCATCCATAGTTTTCCTTCCTATTGGCATGACTGATAGAATGTCAATAGGCATGCCTGGCACGCTTATTGGCACTGTTGTTGTCAAGTTTAAATTATTCTAAAGTGCACTCTGAGTTATTTCATAATCTTTAGCCCTTCCTGCATTGGGGAGCATTCTAGTATAATATCACCACATCAATGGTCCTCCCAGTGATGGAATAATTTTCCTTAAGTCAAAGATTAATTTCTAGAATTTCAATCCAATGCATCCATATACTTCCATGTATGTCTCAAAACAGGGAGAATTGTGGAAGAGCTATTACGCAAGAATTATGCACTCTGCCAATACTAGGCATAAAATGATAGCCTAATGTGTGTGTTGAAGATCAGGAAAAAATGGAAAATGACTACTTCCAGTTTGCATGTCTTCCAGTAAAGAATCTGAAAAAAATAATTGTTTAGCTCATGCTACCAAGACTCAATGAAATCTCTCCTAATTTTATTACTGACATTGAGTTTTTTAAAGATTATCCAAGAAACATGCCAACAGGTATTTTTAATAGCAAATAGATTAGGAATGGATTATTTTGAAAATACGATGCTGCTCCAAACCAACCTTATCCAATCATTCAGAATCTGATATATTGGTTTGAACATTTTTATTTATCCAGGGATAGGCTTCAAAAATTTTAGCAGGGGATTCTCTGCTGGGTGGACGTGGCCATGGTGGCCATGGCCTATTTGGCCTCCTGAACCATGATGGGTTTCCGGACACTTTCCTTGAGCCACTGGGAGAACAAAAATGGCCTCCCCGGGCTCTGGAGGCTCTTTGATTTCCAGAAACAGAGTGGTTTCCAGCCTTCCTGAACTTTCAGTTGGCCTTGGCTCATTTTACACCTTCCTGAGCCTCCACTCATGCCCTGCTCTTACCTCCTTCCTTCCTTCCTTCCTTTCTTCCATCCATCCATCCATCCATCTTGTTTTTCTTGTTTCTCCCTGAAAAACTATGCTCATGGTGGTTTTTTGTTAAAAAAAAATACTCTACAAAGAATATTTGTACCCTAAAAAAATGTTGTTAGAAATTTGACATCCACAGCAGCTGGTTTGGAATCTCAGTACAACTGTGCATTTCATTCTTTATATTATAATATTCATATATTTTTAATAATGAAAATATCTAAGTAAGTTAAATATCTTTACATCATTGTTTCCACTCATATACTTTTCTGCATGACAGGGAAATTCTACTTTTCCATTTATAAATTAAATATTCCTATCTACCTCTATTCTGCAAATTTTATACCTGTTTTGTTGTGATCTGCTGAGCAAGTACAACTTCACTATTTCATGCTCCTCATTTGTATAAAACAAGACAGGCACTCTGTTATCCCTAAAGCATACACCACTTATCTGTCACTTGCAGAATTTGCTTAATGCATGTGTCAGGACTCCCAAGAATACTGTCCTGGTGATAGAAATATAATGGGTACAAATACAGATGGGTGGGCATTAAATTACATGTCTACTCTGACCTTCAGAGGTCAAAAACTCAAAGACTGAGAATGACAGATGCGTTTTTGAAAGTCTCTCCGACATCTGCCATGGCAATTCATGGCTGGCTTTATATTCATGGGAACTCCAAGGAAAGTCAATCCAGTGTGTGTTCCTGATTTAAATGACATGATATCACTGTTTATGTGGCTCTAGAGCATTCTGAAATAATTTGCATTTTGGAGTTCAGTGCTTATGCAAGCACTTTAAAACCTTTTTTCTAATTTGATCATAGTTTAAAACAGGGATGAACATTTACTTTTGGCTATTATTGAACCATAAGCTTTTAGAAATTATCTAGTTTTCTTACTGATAAAGCCAGCATAGAATAAGAAACAAATAAATAAACTAGGAAAACTCTGCTGTTAAAGGAGAAATACAACATCTGGATGTCAAAATAGTGAGATTTCTTTTATTGTTATGGCATAGATTCAGGCTATTGAACAAACTGAGAAGAACAGGTATTTAATATATATCAATGGTTTAATTTATAATGTCGGAAGAATTAAAGCACATAAAATGAATACATTCTGAATACATTTGTTTGCACATTTTTTTAATAAAAACAAAATAAAACATGTTATGCAAATGAAAACAAGAAATTTTCAGGAGACATGTTTAGAGATGCTTTAGCCTCGTTCATTACGCACATCTTGATTTGTTTGTGTTCTGACTTAGTCTATAGCACCAATTTTACAACAATAAGTAAATTACTTTATTGTCACCATCCATAATTGAAAAAATAAACAATGGTTAAATAAAACACAAATTGGTGTAATATGTGAATCCAATTTTTCAATTCCCAGATAATTCAGGACTCGATTTTCTACTGAAGAAGGATTATGTCTCCCAGAGTTGGGACATAAACAGATCCTCAATTTTACATAATGTAATAATTAATTTAATTTAATTTATGTATTAGTCCCACTTTAGGTCTCAGCTTACAACTCAAATGACAAATGTTCTTGGCATGAAAAAGATTGTGCTCCCCTGTTTTCATGATAAAAAATTAATAAATCATCAGGAAAAAAGAAAAAAGAAACTGTAAAGACCATAAAACAAAATGCCAGGAAATTGATATTTGTCTTATTTTCCCATGTAAAATTAGAAATAACATGTTTGATTAATTAAGCTTTCTCCTCGATTACATGAACTTGTTTTTCCATTTCATACTTATAATATAATATTTATTTACAATATTTACAATATATACAATTTTTAAAGCTAAAATAACTTGTACAATTGTAGAAACTGTTTGCTTTCTTGGGACTAAGTTAAAGTAGTAGAATATCTGCCTGAAAGAAATGCATACCTAGAAGGAAATTTTTGAAGTTTTTGAAGAACATAAGGTTATTTGAGAAATGGTTTGAATTGTATACCCAATCAAGATATGCACTGCGGGCAGACAATAAGAACAATGGCAGTGATGTATATTGTTATTTTGAATGTCTGAAATTAAAGTGATTTCTTTGAATGTAAGAGGTCCTGGGGTAATATCAGTAGGCAGACAACCACATCTAATGAATGATATGAAATGGGATATAATCATCTTCAAGGAATAAATAAAATCAGCCAACAGTTACCAAGTCTAAAAGACAATTGGTTTAAGAAACATTATGAAATTGCATACTAAGGTATAGCTATACTTTTTAAAGAAAGGAATCCTGCTTACATTTTTTTAAAAGCAGGGAGATGCATTTTTGTATGAGGTTTGATAAAGGTTTGATAAAGGCTTTTCTAGAGAAAAGTCTTACAAAGCATAAACACTTTCATATAATAAAGTTGAAATGGGGACAGGAATTTAAAGAAAACAGCTCTTCCAAGAATGTTAAAAACACATAAAATATAAAGAAAGAATAATTATGAGCTACATGATTTCTGGGATTCTAAATAGAAAAAATAATAATTTTACCTGGTTTTCAACACTAAATTAAAATTTTAGTCAAATAGATATTTGGGGATCGGTGAATCTTTTTCAATTTCAATTGATTTAACTAAATTTAATTAAAATAATAAAATAAAATAATGTTCAAAAATGTATCACACTAACTATATCTCATGAAATGCTCATGGCTGATCAGAGAGAATTATAACCATATCACTTGTAAATATACCATGTTATAAATATTTATCTAAGCACTATTAATTTTATTTGGTTAAAAAAATGGAATAACACACATCATCTCAGGAAAGATAGAAGGTGGTGGGACCTAGGGGAAGAGCCTTCTATGTGGGGGCACTGGTCCTCTGGAATCAGCTCTCCCTATCTCTGCCACCAGGCTTGGAGCCATTAGACCTTGCTCCCTGGCCAACAAATATAGTATGTTCTGCGATGAGAATGAATGATTTTAAATGTTAATAGAGTTTTAAGTTTTTCTAGTAAAATTAATTGTATTTTTAGATTTGTACATTGTATATTGTTTGCTATGTTGTGAGCTGCCCCGAGTCTTCAGAGTCGGGTAGCATACAAATCTAATAAATAAATAAGTGAGTGAGTGAGTGAGTGAGTGAGTGAGTGAGTGAGTGAGTGAATGAATAAATAAATAAATAAATAAATGTACTTTTAAAAATTAACAGGCTGTTGTGGTTGGCTCTGGGCCAGCTCCTGCCCCAAGGACTGTGGGGGTAGATGTGGGTGAATCCTCCCAGTGTCAGAGGCCAGTTTTACTGCCGACTGCTTCTGGCAGCGAAGTGTCTGAAGCAGATAGTGAAAGTGAAATGGGATCCTCAGAGGGGGTAATGGCAGACAGCCCATTAGGTAGTCGCCCCATGAGTGATTCATCATCGTTATCATCACTGGATTCAGAAGGAGAGACATTCATTGATGTGCGTAGACACAGGGCAATTTCTAGGAAAGAACAACTGTGTAAATACTACAGGAAATAAGGTAGATCACCTATGGCTGGGTGTAATTAGACTAATTGGGGCTGCTGTTAAATAGTCAGCATTCTGGCCTCTGGGTGTGGAAGTTTATCCGTTCAGTAAAGGAGGACGTGTATTTTGTATCAGGATTCTACAAGGAGTCTCTTTGAACTGTTTCCAGGACTTTTGAACTAAATCATAGTCAAGTTTGTAACTTTGAGAACTCTTGAAGGAGAGTGGCTGTGACGTCTTCACAGCTGCTTGTTATCTGCTTTGTGTTTGTTTATTGTTCTTCACAGCATTCATGGTGGTTGCTTTGAAGGTGAGCATTTTGCCTGACTAAAAGTGTGTTTGGCTCCTCTTTTACTATTGATAAAAACAGTGTTATTGACTTAAAACTGTGTGTGTCTGAATTCCTATCTTTGAACTTAATTGAGAGCTCATGCCGAGAAGTCCAGCAGAACACAGGCTTACAGAGGAGAAAATTAAAGTCAAATGATAAATGAATGCTTTATGAAATACTGATAAATATAAGAAGACAGTACTTTAATACCCTATACAACTGTAGAAGTAAAAGGAACGGATTATAACTAATTATAACACACACAATAAGCCATGATTAAAGTTCTATAAATAAAATGAAAGTATTATGTATAGTCCCACTGTGAGAAGGATGGGCAAAATATAATAAGACTGGCTAGTTATTAAATTTTAGAGCTATGTCTAATATTTACTTGACTTATTTTTCTACTGGAGACCCTGGGTTTGCATACAAACTAAAGAGGTTCTGCCATTAGATTCAGGGTGATCTATAGGCCTCCAGGGCAATCTGAGGATTATGACAACAATATGGCTGATGAAATTACCCAAATGAACTCTAGAGTCTGAAGGACAGAAGGGAAAGGGGAGGGGAATGATCGAAACATTTAAATATGTTAAAGGCTTAAATAAGTTTTAGGAGAGAAGTGTTTTTAATAGGAAAGTGAACACAAGAACAAGGGGCACAATCTGAGGTTAGTTGGGGGAAAGAGGAGAAGCAACGTGAGAAAATATTATTTTCCTGAAAGAGTAGCAGATGTTTGGAACAAACTTCCAGCAGACGTGGTTGGTAAATCCACAGTAACTGAATTTAAACATGCCTGGGATAAACATATATCCATCCTAAGATAAAATACAAGAAATAGTATAAGGGCAGACTAGATGGACCATGAGGTCTTTTTCTTGCCGTCAATCTTCTACGTTTCTATGTTTTCCCACACATTTTGCTAATTTGATACGGTTACCATACTCTAATTCTATTATATGTAATTCTATACATACACATTTAGCACATTTCTTAACAATCGGTACACAGACTTTGATGAGTGCATGTTAATATCTTTAACATGTGACCTCACTGGTTTGGAAGCAGCATTAATTGTCAGTTCACTTTTGAGGTGAACTAAAGTATTTTGCTGGTGATCATTTCCAAGTCCCTACTGCAGGGTTGTTAAACTCATGTTCTCACATGACATATCAGGAGCTCTTTTCCCTTCACTAAACTGGGCATGGGTGTGGCCAGCGCACAACTTATCCAGCCCGCAGACCAAGAGTTGACAGTCCTGCCCTACTGTATATGACAGACTTGTCTGAGGGACAATATTCATGAGCCAATGTAACCAGATCTGTTAAGACCAACTTCTTCCAGGTCCCATCCCTCTCAGATTGAAAAAAATGACCATCTCACTCCCAATAAAAATTTGATCTTCCTCATGTTTCTTAGGCTTCAGGAAAACTTTAAAGACCTATCTTTCATGTCTTAATTGGTGTACTTCAGGAGTGGGTTTTAACTTACCTCACTGATGGTTTGCTCGCTTCCACACAACATGGGCATGCCACATATGCATGCGAAATAATAAAAAATCTGGGGGGGGGAATTAAAAAAGAAATCTGAAAAAAAGATGGAAACTGCATGCGCAGTTGCAGAACTTGGCTTCTGCACATGTTCAAAAGGAAAAAAATAAATTAAATATAGCAGTGCCCATGGAAGGGCACTGACCAATCCAGTTCGGTGACATCATCATGACCTCAGCAGTTGTTCGCTATTAGTTCAGTTGAACTGGTCCAAACTGGAAGGAACCCACCCCTGGTGTAGTTTAATTAGAAGGAGAGAATGCAGACAAACAGTACTTGAATTTGTTGGCGTATTTTATTTTATATTGCAATGTTTCATTTTAATGCTTAGATTTGTTTGGAAGTATTTTTATTGTTAGCTACCTAGTGCCTGTGGGGATAGAAGGAATGGGAATAAGTAAATAAATAATGATGATAATTTCTGAACATGAAGCAGTTTCATCACTTAATAAATTAATTGAAATCCACTGTAATGCTTCAGTAGAAAGTGGAATTTGTGTATATAGGCATCCTATAGCATTGTTACACTAACAATAGTAAGGCAAAAGCGAAAAAAGCAACATAGCATTGTTTTTCTAACCTCTTCTTACTAAAATTATAGTTCCTAAAATTACAAAAACTAATAAAAAGGTTTTCATTGAGAACAGCTTGAAACTTATTTAAATATTTAACATCTACAATCTGTAGACGTTCCATAAACTCATGGAGAGATTTGGATCATTTGTACCTTATATGATTTTTGCCAACCACTCTGATGTCTAGGTTTTGGCTTTCCAACATCCAAGATTTTGCATGAAAAAGAGCCAGATTCAGAGGCCAGCAGATGGAGGATCTGATGCATAAAATCTCTTGAATGTCTGTATGAATTGGTCCTTAAATCAAAAACATAAATCTTCATCTTAGTTAGTTAGATTCTATAAAGAAAGACTCAGCTCTTATTGAAATAGATAATTTTTTGCATAAACAAACTTCATGGCCCTTTACTTAACAATACAGATGCCTGAATGCGGGTAGAAGAGAGTAAATCGGTGGCAAAAGCAATTTTTTAAACAAGCTAGGCATGCAAAGAAATACAAACCCTGAATATATACAAGTTATTAAGGCAGCTAAGAGTCCTGCATGAGCTATTCCTATAGGAAAAAAGTTAAGTTTATTTACCAGTATGAATTAACAATGTCAGGAGGACCTTTGAAACTCTGTGTTCTGTCAGGCTCTCTGGTAGAATCCTCCCAAAAATTCACAGGTACAAATTTCAGACACACAGACGTTTGAAAATTCAAAACAACGTTCTTTATAATGAAAATTCACTTAAATTAAGCCCTCTTTTGTTATAGCAAAGAGCACTCCTCTCTAAACACACTGGTAATTTATACAAGTCCCTTATCAGTCCTGTGATACTTATCTTGCAGCTGTGAGGCAATTCAAAGTCCTTCTTTCACAAAGTGAAACACACTTTGCTCTGGTTTAGGTTCAAAGCAGGGAAAAATCAGCACACAAAAGGCAAAGTCAGTAAAGCAGTCATGAAACACAATGATCAGATAATCCTCCACAATGGCCAAACCCACAGGCTGCTATTTATAGCAGCCTCACTAATTACCACAACCCCATCCAACCACAGGTGGCATCATTTTTGTTGATAATAATCTCTCAGTTGTTGTTGCCTGTGCATCGCTCTCCGCATGCATGGCTGTATCATTAACTCTTGTTCTGAATCCAAGGAGGAGCTAGATAATTGATGTCCTTCTGAGCTGTCTGCCACACTCTCCTCCTCCCTGTCACTCATGTCTTCTTGTTCAGAGGAGCCTTCATCATCAGATTCCACCGGGGGCAAAACAGGCCTGCAGCATGTGGATGTCTCCCCCACATCCACAGTCCTTGGGGCAGGAGCTGGGCCAGAGCTAACCACAACACTCTGAAACTGGATTGATGCATGAACTCACACTGGTCTAGTTACAGTAAATAATTTATTTATCTAATTTATACAGCCAACATTTTACAAGCAAATGACTGTGGATAGCATACAAAACAAAATCAATAAATATCTAAAATTATTATCATTAATAAATATTGAAAAGATTAAAACCAACTATAATCAGCTGTGTATTCCAGCCTCTCTTGTGAAATTGTGCTGATTTTCTTCTAGCTTCAGAGACTATATCAGAACAAGAACTATACATTTAAAATATTTTCAGATGCATGAAACATATGTTACATAGGCACTATGTCTTTTCTGGACTAAATTAATCTCAGTATGGGCTCTTACTATTATATAAGTAAGGTTATGTACTGAAGGTTTTTCATCAACACCATCTTCATGAAAGAATAATATGCATATATTTTAGAGAGACGGGACATTGGACCTACCTGATACTCCCTTTTCTCGTAGGGTTCAAGGATAAGATGACCTTGTCCTGTAGCCAATCAGGACTGAGTCTGAAACAGTATAAATGGCACCCTCCATCTTAGGTTCCCCCTCTTTCAATGAAGGACGAAATCAGACTTGTGCAGCTTCCAACACTGATCAACGTTATACAAACAATAGAAACAGTAACACATACATCATAAACCACTGCTAGCCAGACTAGCTCCACCCTACAAGAATGGGCATATCAGGTACAGTAGGTTCAACACCCCTTCTCCATAGTGGGTGGAGCTATCCTCCAAAGATGGGACATGCCAAAGCAGTCTGTATCTTGGGATGGTCACCTAACTCTAGCTGGGATCCCCCTACACATTCCCGCCTGTTGTAATACTTGGCAACTGAAGTCTGCCTCACCTGCAGCAACAGTGTCCAGTTTATAGTGGTAGATGAACAGGATCAGAGAGAACCAAGTGGCCATGCAGCAGACCTCCTCAATCAATGCCCAAGCAGTCCAAGTCAAGGAGGTTGCTGCCTGCGTGTCAAGTGGACCATCACTGAGAGGACAGTGCAAAGAGAGGAAGAGACAGAGGACAGAGAAATTACTACATGAATCCAATGGCCCACTGTATGGGAGGAGGCTTTCCTACCCAGGGAGGCAGGGTGGAATGGATGAAGAGAGCCTCCGTCCAGTGAAGGGAGGATGTGCAATGTATGTATATGTCCAGAGCTCACCTTACATCAAGCATGTAAGATTGTCTCTCCAGGTCAGTAGATGGGAAGGGGGAAAAAACAAGGCAGGATGACCTCCTGTGCCCAGTGGAAATACGAGTTCACCGTTGGAATAAATGTAGGGTCTAACCTTAACACGACCCTATCAGGATGGAAGGCACAGAGGTCGCTTCGTACTGACAGAGCCACCAGTTCAGCCTGATAGGCTGAAGTCACTTCTACAAAGAAAACTACTTTGTAAGTGAGATGGTAAAGCGAAGGGCTCAAAGGGTCCCCTTGTGAGAGAATTGAGGACCTTGGAAAGGTCTAGGTTGGGAATCTATGGTGCGTTGCAAGATAACTCAGCAACTGACAGGACAACACAGGGCTACTAACTGGAGAGGTCTTTAGCCAGGCCATGGTGGAGAAACTGGAGTATATTCACAAGGGATAGATTGAGAGGTGAGTACCTCATCTGCTTACACCAGTCACAAACAAACCTCCATGTTGTGGACTAGATCCATTCTATCGACAGACTCCTAGAGGCCAGCATAATTTATATAATGTCCTCAAGGACCTGGCGGTGTCTCAGAGTGAACCACTCAAGGTCCGTTGCAACCATCGTGGATCGGGATGCTGAATTGGATATGACCACTCTCTCTGAAGGATTCTCTAATGCAGTGATGCAGATAGAACATAAGCAGTGATGGGCTCCTCTGGGAACAGTCAGGAATGCAGTTCCGGTATCAAAATTTGGAGCTCCACCCCAGAGCACCCAATTTGCACTGAAAGATGTTGAAACAAAATGCATAAGCCATGCCCACAGTGTGGTAGAAAAATTTTGGGTAGCCCATCACTGAACATAATACGAACTGAATAATCAAATTATCACAGATAATCCCCACTCGGTTAAAGACCTTGGTATACTAATAACAAAAGATTTAAGTGCCAAAGCCCATTGCAACAATATAGCCAAGAAGGCTTCAAGAGTTGTAAACCTAATCCTACATAGCTTCTGCTCTGGCAATTTCACACTACTTACCAGAGCTTACAAAACTTTTGCCAGACCCATCCTCGAATACAGCTCATCTGTTTGGAACCTGTTATGGCCAGAAGATTCTACAATATTCTGTTACTGGGGAAAAGTTAAACTTGAAGTTGTTAAGCAGAAAAAGCTGTATGCAATGAAAGTTGTTTACCTGCTTCTCATTGGCTGCCGCGGTTTGGCGCCAATCTTGTAGCGCTGTGAAGCATCGCTTGTTGCTGGGTTAGAAAGTATATAAGGAAGAGTGCCACTGGTGTTACGCACTCTTCTCTAGCTCGCGTCTGAGTGAAAGTGTATCCGCGTATAGTTAGGCTCCTGTCAGAATAAAGAGTTGAAGTTAACCACAGTGTTCCAGGTTATTTCAGAACCCATATCGCATCTCAGACATTAACACCCTTGAAAATGTCCAAAGGTACTTCACCAGTAGAGCCCTTCACTCCACCACTCGAAATAGAATACCCTACGAGACTAGACTTTCAATCCTGTGCCTAGAAAGTTTAAAAATAAGACGCCTTAAACAAGATCTAAGTATTGCCCACAAGATCATATGCTGCAACGTCCTGCCTGTCGGCGACTACTTCAGCTTCAACCACAACAACACAAGAGCACACAACAGATTTAAACTTAATATTAACCGCTCCAAACTTGACTGTAAAAAATATGACTTCAGTAACCGAGTTGTCGAAGCGTGGAACTCATTACCAGACTCCATAGTGTCATCCCCAAACTCCCAACACTTTACCCTTAGATTATCTACGGTTGACCTATCCAGATTCCTAAGAGGTCAGTAAGGGACAAGTACAAGTGCACTAGAGTGCCTTCTGTCCCCTGTCCTATGGCTCTCCTATATCTCCTATACCTTTCTTCTATTCCTATATCTCTTCTTCTTTTCTTTCATTGATATGTTCTATTACTATATCTTCTTTTCTATTATTTCTTAGATATATTTTACTATGAGTACTTCCTCTATAACCTTCATCATGTATTTTACTATGTGTATATAGATATATACCCACTAAAACCCTCATTGTGTATTGGACAAAATAAATTAAAAATAATAATAATAATAATCCCTTTTAACTTCGGCCCTCCGCTTGATCACCTTGGGAATGAGCAGAAAAGGAGGAAATGCATACAGCAGACCTGGCAGCTTGGTGCAATAAATAGCATCCGTTCCCTCGGCACCCTGAGTCCAGTGCCTGGTTAGGAACCTGGGCAATTGAGCATTCTCTGGGGTGGCAAAGAGGTCCATGACTGGCAGGCTGAAGCGGGACACCAGTTGCTGGAACAGATCTGGCTGCAGGGTCTATTCTGGACTAGTCAAAATTCTGCAAAAAACAGAACTATCAACATCTTCTCTAATAACATAATTATAAAAGTGGAGGTCATTTTATAATATCAATTAACAATATCTTAGGTCCTTTAAGAATGCAATATCAGTCGTATCTGTTTCAGCATATGTTATCAATATTAAAGCTGTGACATGTAAATACTCCATTAATGTGGATAAATATCAGATGTCAACCATACAATATATATGTTTAGTCGTAAAAGTTCTACCAGAGACTTTTCTGCATGTGCTAATTAAGGTCATAGTAATTTATATATTCATTTCAGATCTCTCTTTTTTTTCAAAGGAAAGTCTTGGTTTGAATCTGTCAGCATTCTTGTAAATTGCAAGTGGCTAAAAAGTTGAACTAATTATAGCTTTTATGTAACTGTAGAGATAAACTGCATCATCAAGACATTCTTCCCTCTCCTTCACTACCACCCTATTTTTTTATTTCCAGATATAACTGGGATGCACAAAAGTTGTAAATTGGAAATTGACATTTGTTTGTTGGCTTGTTTGTGGCATTTATATACTGCTCAATTCCAAAGGGACTCTGGGCAGCATTAGAAAGGCATGCTTACAACTATAGCACACTAATGGCTAAAATGAAATCTTGTATATTTATCTAAGAAGAATAAGTTTTTGAAAACGATTTAAGATAAATGAACCCTTAAGTAAAATATTAACATAATTTTCAATTATATTTTTAAAGAAAAAAACAGATATAGAAAATGTTTTAAACAGAAAAATATGTTAAAGGGTTAAATAAAGTTTAGGAGGGAAGTGTTTTTAATAGGAAAGTGAACACAAGAACAAGGGGGCACAATCTGAGGTTAGTTGGGAGAAAGATCAGAAGCAATGTGAGAAAATATTATTTTACTGAAAGAGTAGTAGATGCTTGGAACAAACTTCCAGCAGACATGGTTGGTAAATCCACAGGAACTGAATTTAAACATGCCTGGGATAAATATATCTCCATCTTAAGATAAAATACAGGAAATAGTATAAGGGTAGACTATTGACCATGAGGTCTTTTTCTGCCGTCAATCTTCTATATTTCTATGTTTCTAAAAATGAATAGACATTTTGTACTACAAGTAAGAATTGCAGATTGTTTTTAATGGCTGATTTTTTTTACCCTAAAGGTCTAAAATAATGTACTGGATAAAAACCCTTTGTAAATGGAATATGGGTAGTCCTCAACTTACAACCACAATTGAGCCCAAAACTTCCACTGCTAATCAAGACTTCCTTGGTTTTCAGTGGTTTTGCCTCAAACATTGCATTTGTTAAATTAGTAATACAGTTATTAAATGAATCTGAGTTCCCATTGATTTTGCTTCTCAGAAGGTCATATAAGCTGATCATATGAGCCCAGGACACTGCAACCATAATAAATACATGTCAATTACCAAGCATCCAAATTTGGGTTACATGGAGAGGCTGCAATAGTCATAAGTCACTATTTTCTATGCCATTGAAATGTCAAACCGTCATTAAATGAATAATTGCAAGTTGAAGATTACTACAGTTTTAAATAAAAAGGCTGGTTTACAAATGTACTATTAATCAAGTTTACCCAATTCACAGTCTATGAATTTTCATTAGATTATCTATTTATCCTAATTTTTCTTTACAGCCTGGATGAAGAAGAGCTTGGTAAAAAAAATGTTTTAAAAAAACTGCTTTGACCGCTGAGATCTAACCCATTGATTGAGATAATGACTTTGTATGGATGGTGACAGAAACATATGCCTGATTAGACTATCCAAATAAGCAGTCTGTAGACAGAAAACTTACTATAAAGCCCAAGGAATTGTAGCAAGTTAGCACCTATCCCTCGGCTAAGAAAATAAAAATATCCTAAGAAATATTAAAAAGGCAGACTATTATATAGAATAACCCTGGAAACATGCTTTTAAGCAGAAAAGTGATTCATCCTTTGTCAATGTGCATCAAGGAATGGCCGAGCTCACTCATTCCCCTCCCCCCACCACCTGTGTTAATAGCCTGGACCAGTCTATTCTACATAACAAAGATCTACCTCCTTCAGACAGCCATATTAGGAATTGCTCAAAGTGCTTTCATTATACTATCACCCAGCAAGGCTCAGCCAAATTTGAACTCAAAAACACAGCCTATAGAGTTGCCCGCACATGATTCCCTGGGAATCTGACAGCCAATCAGAATGCATTTCTTGCACAGGAGGAGTACCCCCTGGAGCAGTGCCCAAGAGAAGGCATAAAACAAGGAACTCTCAATATCTTGTTGAAATAGTTACTTCTATATGTCTGGACTTTGGGAAAAGGTGTTATGATTGTTAAAATGGTTACCTTTTATTGTTCCCTTTCTGTCCCAACTAAAGTACCTCCCACCAGTGATTTCTGTATTTAAGTTTAGTTTGCTGTCATCATGTTGATGGGTTTTTTTCCCTTTCTTTTCTTTCTTACTGCACACACGTGATGGCACATTATGTGCCCACTTGTTTAGAATGTTTTTATTGTTAGGAAAGGAATTCTTTTTTTTTTGCATAGTTACTTTGGTGTTGAACCAGAAAGGTAATGTGTGTTTTGCTTTTGATTAAAAACTGTTTCTTTTAACTTTTACATTAAGAGCTTGAATTATTAACACATCTCAGCCCTTTTTTTCTTCACCCAACATCTAGAAGCATGTGATCCACCTTTTCTGTTCAGGAGCTCTTGCCATGTCCTCCTGTCCTCCATTAAACCTTCTTTCCAAACAACTTCCATGAATCCAGTGGTTTTTTTCCCACTTGGAACAGAACCCAGAAGAATATTCCTTATAACGGAATGTACTAGCCACCCCATGTTGAATTCATTCCCCAATATTCCCAGTAATAAATATCCATGTCCTGTAGATTCTCAGCTTCTTCATATACACTTCAGAAAAGAAAAAACTGATCAACTTTGGTAATCTACATCTCCTTTTTCAAAAGGCAACTGGACTTCCTTTGTTTTTCCTTGAAGACATTTCACTTCTCTTCCAAGAAGCTTTTTCGATTCTGACTAAATGGTGAAGAGCGGAAGGATTTATATTCCATGAAATCAATAAATCCTTCCATTGTCCAGTCAGAACTGAAGAAGTTTCTTGGATGAAAAGTAAAACAATCTTCAACAAAAAATAAAGAAAAGTGCCTTGTGACAACAGTGACTGAGAATCTCCATAGACAAAATTTGGTGACATGAAATGGTGCATGCACCACTTTTGGCAAACAAGAGGGGCGGCATACAAATCTAATAAATTATCATCATCATTATTATTATTATTATTATTATTATTATTATTATTATTATTATTATTATGTCAATACAACTCAGCAAACGAGATCACTATGCTGGATTTCGTATTTCATCACTAGTCGGGCGCTTCCCAAACACCTAGGACTGTGTGATGTAGCGGCGAATTATGTTTGCTGATCCCAGTAAAGCGGCCTTTTGCAATTGCCAGATGGAGATTTTGTCAATTCCGATGGTTTTCAAATGTCTGCTGAGATCCTTTGGCACTGCACCCAGCGTGCCAAGTACCACTGGGACCACTTTCACTGGCTTATGCCAGAGTCGTTGCAGCTCGATTTTTAGATCTTCATATTTCACTAATTTCTATAATAATAATAAATTATTATTATTATTATTATTACTATTATTAATAATACTAATAATAATAATAATAATAATAATAATAATAATAATAATAATAATAATAATAAATCTTATTAGCGATGATGGAATGTTCACACAAACAGAAAATATTGTCTTTTCTCAGTAAATCCAAATGTTACTTTCTCTTCTTAAGAGCTGGCCCCCTATCAAACCCCCAAAATAAACAGGCAATTAAAATCCGCAGTTATCAAGACTCATAAGTTGGCTGATAGCCCGGTACTGATTATCTTCACAGAGCAATAATCCAGAGCTCAGAAACAGGAAAATCAGAACATGGCAAAGCTAAATAAATGAATCAACCATATTGTCTCCAGCAAGTCACTCTATGTGCTTATGCTTTATATAGCCCCAGGGCGTGGTCAATTAGCCTGCAGCTCTACTCATAAGGAAACCTCCTCCTACAGAATCAGTCATGACTGCTAACTGCCCTGCACGATCTAGCATGAAGCACAGGTGCCTCCTCTTATTCTAAGTCACTCAGCTCAAACTGGGCAGGTGCAGAAGGCCCTAGTTGGCTTTCAGCTTCAGGCACCGAACCCTTCTCACTATCAAACTCAGGTGCCAGGGGCACAGGATAAACTGGCCTTGCCCAAATCGTCTCCTGGTCCTCAGGATTCACAACCAGCTTTTCGGGATGTGGGTAGGCCACAACAAGTCAGAAATAAATTTGATTTCTCTTGCTCTGGAATTAGCAACAAATTAAAAGTTGGCAGCAACAGGGAACTATATTCTAATATATTCCCCCTAAATTCTGCAGTTACAACAGTATTTTACAAAACACATAGTGTCTCTTCATATCCATATTTCAAATTATAAATTGCTCCAATCTTAGCAATTTCTTTTCTGTCCTGTTTCTGTGCATATCCCCACTGCAAGGTCACCCAATTTAAAGAACAAGCTGACAACATATCTGGAACCCAGACAACAGTCAACACTGTTCTCTACTCATTCCACAACCCACTACCAATATGACTGTCACGCATTTTCCTATTCCTTGTTTAAAGTTGTGATTTCTGGAGGTGTGGGTGTTTTTAACTAGTTTCTCTTTCTTCTAGGTAACTCTGCATTAATTGGCTGCTTCTTGCAGTAACAAGGACAGTTCAACAGTGGCCACTCTGGGGCATGATTAAGAAATCCTCTTTCTCTATTTTCCAGGTTTGTGTTGATAATGTCTACAATGGCCTCACCCAGCATAGCAGTTGTAATAGTTGATTGACTTGTAGAAGGTCACTGGTTCAGAACCCAGTAGAATTTTTTAATCATTATTTTTTCTCTTTCTGTACTTCCTGCTGTTCATCTGTTTGTGTTTTTTTGTTATAATAAGTTCACCAGTGCATTGCTGAAATGCTAGGGTTTTTTTTAACACCCACCCCAATCTCCAGATAAATTCTGTTCTATTTTATTTATTAGGACCATTTGGGATCTACAGTGAAACTCTTTCTCATGTGACAATAAAAAGATGCAATTATAAGCAAGCAAATTGACTTTAAAAGTCAATTTTTAAAAGTACTTTACTTTAAAAGTAAGTATTTCAGGGAGAGCAAAACAGTAATTAACAACAAAAACATGGATATTTCTGTCTTGTTTCAAACCACTGACCTTCAACAAATCAGGTAAGTGTTACAACCATTATGCTACTGGGATACTATTACAATAGCAGTAGAAATGCTAAACTTCAGAAAAATACAGAAAAGTATACTTTAAAATTGGTTGTTATTTGGGCATATGTCTTTTTCATACTTTAGTTTTGTAAATAGCATTATTATTATTTTTCTAAAAAAATACATTAAGATCTTCCCTCAAAATGAAAATAATTTCACAGTTGCTTTGCTGGCACAGAAAATTGAGAGGTCATTGTTCAAGGGGAACTGTCCAATCATAGCAGCCAGCAATCTGAACTGAATATCTACTTGGCATGCCATTGATAAGCATCCAAGACTGGCAAGAATTTTCTTAAGATGATTTAGAGTTTACCTGATATCAGCCAAGGTTAGTAGGAACTTAAAAATGCAGTGAGGAAATGTTCTTTTTCTTTTCATTATACGAATCAAGTTTTCTTTTTCTTTTAGTATATATTATTTTATCTTTCTCCATCTTTTAAAATATTGTTCATAAAGTTAAAATATTATATGTTTTGTATTTTAATTTTCTTAATACAAATAAATTTCTAACCTTCCATAGTAATTTATGCTGTTGCTGTTTGGACAAATATGGAATTTTAGTATACGGTGGAAGAGGACGTGGTTAACGATACATATACTGTATATGCCTAGCATGCTGAAAGTGATTAAGCAGCCATATAAATTAAATAAGTAAATCAGTAAGAAAGTAAGGGAAAAAAGAAAGAAAGAGAAAGAAAGAGAAATAAATAAATAAATGAGAAATAAAGAAACAAACAAACAAATAAATAAATAGTGATATTAAGTATAGGAAATAATTATATTAGATACAGGTTTATTTTTCTCAAACTGAGATATAAATGCTAGTGGTCTTTTTAGGTAGCTGTTGTGATTCCGTCTGAGGCCCCTCAGGGAACGGCTGATCCTCTGCCGGCTTCCTGCTCAGAGGGGGAGGATGAGGAACAGGAGGTTCAGGCAGACGGGGAGGAGGAATCTCAGGCTGAGGGAGAGGGAGGACAGCCAGAGTCCCCCAAGGGGGAGCTCTCCCCAGCAAGCAGCCTGGATTCCTTAGATGAAAATGCACAAGCAATCATCGATCTCCGGCAGAGAAGAGCAACACAACGAAGGGGACAATTAGCCAGGTACTTTCAGCACTAAAGAGGCAACAGCTGGGTTTGGGTGTGGTGCTCTCTGGAAAGGCTGAAAAGGCAGACCCACCCTTCCTGGCTTGTGGAGTATTATCTTTGGGAGTCCTGGGACCTGGCTGTGATCTTTGGCGTCTTGGAATTCTGGTTTGTGACTTTGAATACTGAAATCTTGGGGGGGAAAGGTGTGGGTCTTATTCTCTACAGTGGTGGGTGTGCCAGCAAGAAGTCTGCTGTATTGTCTGGCCGTCAGGACTCTGCTGTGAAGCTTCATAGCCTGCCTGTTGGGAAGAACAGGTTTTTCTCTGTGTTTATTTTTCAAACTATAAAGTGCCTTTGTTTTTACCAGCGTGTCTGGCTGTTTTTTCCAGTTGGTGTTGAAGTCTGGGGGCACCCAGACAGAACAGGTAGCAGGGTCGTACAATGGCTTAGAAACTACTTGCACAATGCAGCTTCATGTACTTGCATGCTCACCCACTGCTTGTGTGGCCCAGTTCCCAATGGGCTATGTGTTGGTACTGGACCACAGACTGGAGTTGGGGACCATTGCTCTAAACTGTCTTGAGCAGTTAAGCAAACTGTTCCAACCTGCAGAAGAATGAGAAAATCAGAAGAAAATAGCCACAGGGAATAATAAAACTAGGTGTGGATGAGGATATTTTGCTGAGTTATTTTGGAATTTGATATCAGTGTGTGTTTTGAGTCATGCTTTGTTATACTTGGCATTTGGATGCATATTTCTGCCTGAGGATTCTTGGTATTTGTCTTTTTCTTTTTCCCCATGGTTTTCAACTCTCATTAGCATATGCACCACTGACAAATTCCTTGTGTGTGCAATCACACTTGGCCAATAAATAATTCTATTGTATTGATTAGTTTCTTAATCTTAATCTAAACAATTAAAAATATATATCTTCTGTTTAAATTCATCCTACAAGGGAATTTAGCTTTTCACACAGATTGATAATAGATGGATAAATTTAGAAAGAAGAATTTTCTCCTTTCCTGAATAAAAGAGTGATAAGTGACAGCATATCTAAAAGTTGATAAATGTTCCCTGAGGAACATGCAAGGGTGTAACTGTGAGGAAAGAGCTTAAAACCCCGCTTTAAAGAAAACTAGACAGGCCAGTTTACTGTATCCTTGTACATAAGTCCTTCAACGCATACTGAACCAGTCTGGTTTAGTGGTTAAAGCACCAGGTTAGAAAGCAGGAGACTGTGAGTTCAGGTCTTGCTTTATCCATGAAAGCCAGATGGGTGACCTTGGGCCACTCTCTTTCAGGCCAACCCATTTCACAGGGTTGTTGTTGTTGTGCGGAAAACAAAAAGAGCAAGGTGCTTGCTTTACTGTCAAGATATTTGTAAAAATGATAAATATAGGATACTAACTAACTAACTAACTAACTAACTAACTAACTAACTAACTAACTAACTTGTTGTTAGCCTCCCCGAGTCTACGGAGAGGGGCGGCATACAAA
Organism: Erythrolamprus reginae; assembly: GCF_031021105.1. Classification (NCBI taxonomy): domain Eukaryota; kingdom Metazoa; phylum Chordata; class Lepidosauria; order Squamata; family Dipsadidae; genus Erythrolamprus; species Erythrolamprus reginae. The sequence continues at coordinate 59,842,673 of NC_091954.1, read as the reverse complement.
TAAATGAATGAATGAATGAATGAATGAATGAATGAATGAATGAATGAATGAATGAATGAATGAAACAAACAAACAAACAAACAAACAAACAAACAAACAAACAAACAAAATGCTGAAATTATCCTCCAAGCAGATTGTGGTCTAAATACTCCCTTAAATAATCCTATGAAATCTCTCCCTCACTCTTGCTTGTTACTTTGGATAATTGAGTGGGGAATGGTGGGGAATGTTAAAATTCATACAACCCTGAGAAAAAAAGGCATAATGCAACCTCCCCCTTTCCCATCATGGCTAAAACAAACCCATAGTTTAAATTAAAAGATTAAAACTACTAATATAAGGAAATTGCATATAAAACAATTGCCCTTTTTTCCAAAGGTTATTTAAATTATCTATCATAGCTAAAGGTATAACATAGCGCCTTTACACTGAAACTGGGAAAACTTTTTTAAAAATCTCCATTTATTCCACAATCTCTAATTCTCATTCTGTTTTTTTCCTCCCAGCAATCTTACTGTGAAAAATTAACTTCCATCTGAAATAAGTCACCTGTAACTAAAGAATGAAATGTTGTATAAACAAGATTTTTAAAATGCCATAGTATTCTCTTGGGATCTTCCTATTCACATCTTACTGAAAAGGCCTGTGTTGAAGCAAAAATGAGTTTATTTTGAAAAGGTTAATATACAGACTCAATAAATATCACAAGTTGGAATATGGAAATTGGTTTGATCTTGAATAATCTATGATGAACTGAAATTATAATTCTATGATGAGAGGTTTATTTTATTTCTAATGATCCAGGTTCCAGCAAATTTAACAGGTTGCTAACATCACAAATGGATCAGGATGCTGTCAATTCTTCTGCCCATTTTGCCAGAACATGTGAAGATTTTGTTAGAAATATAAGGCAGTATGTTACTGCATGATGACTAGCATTTCATTTAGTAGCTTTACTAAAACGTATTAAGCAAAATAAACTGATTGTACATTAACATTTGTTGGCAGTTCCTTCAGATTTCAAAATAGAATGGAAGCTTTCTCATTTTCAAAGCAACAGCAACACTAAGTGCCTTCGCATTCAACTGCTTCTTCATGGTGGATACCAACATGCTCTCTGTTACAGTATGTTATGTAGTGTGATGGCTCCTTTGGATGGCTCCTCCGATGCTTCCTCAGAGGCTGGACCGAGGGAGAATAATTCTGACACATCAGAAATTAGTGACTCTGAACTGCCAGAAAAACTTTGGCTGGGGACAGCTTGCATACCAGTGAAGAAGAGGGAGAGGAATATACTCTGGCCCTGGGCTCAGGTTGCTGCTGCTTAATGCCAGGTCGGTGGTAAATAAAGCTCTCCTCATCCGGGATCTGATCCTGGATGAGGAGGCCGACCTGGCATGTATTACTGAAACCTGGCTGGGCCCAGAGGGAGGTGTTCCTCTCTCTGAAATCTGCCCAGCTGGGTTTCAGATATGGCATCAACCTCGACCCCAGGGAAGGGGGGGAGGAGTGGCTATTATAGCCAGGGAGAGCCTTTGCCTACGTGGACTCATTGCTCCGGAAATTGCGGGTTGCGAGTCACTCTTGATGAAGTTGGACTTAGGGGTTCAGGTTGGCTTATTTCTCACGTACCTGCCTCCCAGTTGCGTGTCAAAAGCCCTGCCTGTGCTACTCGAGGAGGTAGCCGGGTTGGCGGTGGAGTTCCCCAGACTTATTGTCTTGGGGGACTTCAACCTGCCGTCACTCGGCGAAACCTCTGGGTTGGCACAGGAGTTCATGGCCACCATGACAGCCATGGACCTGACTCAAGTAGTACAGGGTCCGACTCATGAGGGGGGGCACGCACCCGACATGGTATTCCTTTCCAAGCAATTGAGTAATGGTCTGAGACTAAGGGACTTAGAAGCATTGCCTTTGTCATGGTCAGACCATTTTCTACTACGGCTTGACTTCCTGGCTCCAATCCTTCCCCGCAGGGAGGCGGAACCAATTAAGATGTTCCGCCCCAGACGCCTGATGGACCCAGAGGGCTTTCAGACGGCGCTTGGGGTTATCCCAGAGGCACTTGTCCACAGTTCGGCAGAGTCTCTTGCGAAAGCCTGGAACGAGGCTGCAGCAGAGGCTCTTGACCGGATTGCGCCTTTGCGACCTCTCCGTGGCGCTAGACCCCGTAGAGCTCCATGGTTCAACGAGGAGCTCCGGGAGTTGAAACGCCAGAAGAGACGTCTAGAGAAGCGATGGAGGAAGAGTAGGTCTGAATCTGATCGAACACTTGTAAGAGCTTTTATTAAGACTTACAAAGTGGCGCTCAAGGCGGCAAGATGCGCGTACCATGCCGCCTTGATTGCATCAGCGGAATCCCGCCCGGCCACTCTGTTTAGGGTGACCCACTCCCTTCTTAATCAGGGGGGAGTTGGGGAGCCCTTGCAGAGTAGTGCTGAGGACTTTAACACGTTTTTCGCTGATAAAGTCGCTCGGATTCGGGCCGACCTCGACTCCAATTGTAAAACAGAGTCGAATGACAACGAGTCAGTCGAGGTGACTGGGGCACATACTTGTCCACCTGTCTGGGAAGAGTTTGATCTGGTGACACCTGATGAAGTGGACAAGGCCATTGGAGCTGTGAGTTCCACCACCTGTTTACTGGATCCGTGTCCCTCCTGGTTGGTTTCGGCCAGCAGGGAGGTGACACGGAGCTGGGCCCAGGAGATTACCAACGCTTCCTTGGGGAGGGGAGTTTTTCCATCACTCTATAAAGAAGCGCTTGTGCGCCCCCTCCTCAAGAAGCCCTCCCTGGACCCAGCTGTGCTTAATAACTACCGTCCAGTCTCCAACCTTCCCTTTATGGGGAAGGTTGTTGAGAAGGTGGTGGCACTCCAGCTCCAGCGGTCCTTGGAAGAAGCCGATTATCTAGGTCCCCAGCAGTCGGGTTTCAGGCCCGGTTACAGCACGGAAACTGCTTTGGTCGCGTTGATGGATGATCTCTGGTGGGCCCGGGACAGGGGTTTATCCTCTGTCCTGGTGCTCCTTGACCTCTCAGCGGCTTTCGATACCATCGACCATGGTATCCTTCTGCACCGGCTGGAGGGGTTGGGAGTGGGAGGCACTGTTCTTCAGTGGTTCTCCTCCTACCTCTCTGGCCGGTCGCAGTCGGTGTTAGTGGGGGGACAGAGGTCGACTCCTAGGTCTCTCCCTTGTGGGGTGCCTCAGGGGTCGGTGCTCTCCCCCCTGCTATTTAACATCTACATGAAACCGCTGGGTGAGATCATCCAAGGACATGGGGTGAGGTATCATCAATATGCGGATGATACCCAGCTTTACATCTCCACCCCATGCCCAGTCAACGAAGCGGTGGAAGTGATGTGCCGGTGCCTGGAGGCTGTTGGGGCCTGGATGGGTGTCAACAGACTCAAGCTCAACCCGGATAAGACGGAGTGGCTGTGGATTTTGCCTCCCAAGGACAACTCCACCTGTCCGTCCATTAGCCTGGGGGGGGGAATTATTGACCCCCTCAGAGAGGGTCCGCAACTTGGGCGTCCTCCTCGATCCACAGCTCACATTAGAACAACATCTCTCAGCTGTGGCGAGGGGGACGTTTGCCCAGGTTCGCCTGGTGCACCAGTTGCGGCCCTATCTGGACCGGGACTCATAGCTCACAGTCACTCATGCCCTCATCACCTCGAGGTTCGACTACTGTAATGCTCTCTACATGGGGCTACCTTTGAAAAGTGTTCGGAAACTTCAGATCATGCAAAATGCAGCTGCGAGAGCAGTCATGGGCTTACCTAGGTATGCCCATGTTACACCAACACTCCGCAGTCTGCATTGGCTGCCGATCAGTTTCCAGTCACAATTCAAAGTGTTGGTTATGACCTTTAAAGCCCTTCATGGCACTGGACCAGAATATCTCCGAGACCGCCTCCTGCCGCACGAATCCCAGCGACCAATTAGGTCCCACAGAGTGGGCCTTCTCCGGGTCCCGTCAACTAAGCAATGTCGGTTGGCGGGCCCCAGGGGAAGAGCCTTCTCTGTGGCGGCACCGGCCCTCTGGAACCAACTCCCCCCGGAGATTAGAACTGCCCCTACTCTTCCTGCCTTCCGTAAACTTCTTAAAACCCACCTTTGCCGTCAGGCATGGGAGAATTGAAACATCTCCCCCTGGGCACGTTTAATTTATATATGGTATGCTTGTGTGTGTGTCTGTTAGTATATGGGGTTTTTTAAATCTTTAAAATTTTAAATTGTTTGATTACTTATGATTTGTTTCTACATGTTGTGAGCCGCCCCGAGTCTTTGGAGAGGGGCGGCATACAAATCCAAGTAATAAATAAATAAAATAAATATCAGCTGTGGTAGATCTCAGAGCATGCAGTGCAGAGAAATGGAGGTCTGTCAATTTGCTTGGGAAAAGGACCCACCTCTCTTGATGGGCTACACTGACAGCTATTTATCCCAGCAGGCACTGAGCAAATATGTGAGCTAACACAGATGCACTTTAAGTTTTGTTGGGAGCAGGAGGGGCTTTATGTTCATTTATTGGACTCACTGTTTGAGCAGCTTAATATTTCTGTTATGGACTAATTAGCCATTAGGGGATTAATGCAGCTGCAAGAGCAATCATGGGCTTCCCTAAATATGCCCATGTCATACCAACACTCCGCAGTCTGCATTGGTTGCCGATCAGTTTCCGGTCACAATTCAAAGTGTTGGTTATGACCTATAAAGCCCTTCATGACACCGGGCCAGGTTATCTTCAGGACCGCCTTCTGCCGCACAAATCCCAGCGACCAATTAGGTCCCACAGAGTGGGCCTTCTCCAGGTCCCGTCAACTAAACAATGTCGTTTGGCGGGACCCAGGGGAAGAGCCTTCTCTGTGGCGGCCCTGGCCCTCTGGAACTAACTCCCCCCAGAGATTAGAATAGCCCCCACCCTTCTTACCTTTCGTAAGCTTCTTAAAACCCACCTCTGTCGTCAGGCATGGGGGAACTGAGATATTCTTTCCCCCTAGGCTTCTACAATTTATGTATGGTACGTTTGTATGTATGATTGGTTTTAAAATAAGGGTTTTTAGCTGCTTTATTATTGGATTGTTGCATGTTGTTTTTACCACTGTTGTTAGTCGCCCCAAGTCTACGAAGAGGGGCGGCATACAAATCCAATAAATAAATAAATAAATAAATAAATAAATAATCTGGGCTTGCTCATGGCTGGCTTTGGTTGGGACATTATCAAGCTGAAAGAAGAGAACTGCTGGAGAAGACAAGTAAAACCCTCCATAAACCACATTGATGTGTGAGTGTGAGCGAGTGGAGCACCACAAATAGTTACAGCATCAAGCAAGATGAAAAGAATGTCTGGGACTGTAGTTTTGAGGAAGAGCAGAATATATTACACCTGTAATGTATATATTGCATAAGAATGAACAGAATAGTATGGAGAACTTTTCCCCACACAATTTTAGGATTGTCACACACACACACACACACACACAAACCTTAGGGATTCATTGGTGAATCGGGGTTTTGTAATTGATAAGAATGCAGTGCAGAAATTTTGGGAAATAATTTTTCCTCCTTTTAATTAGTCTATGGAACAGAGTGCTTGCAGATATTAGCAAGACAACATTTAACAAATGTTCAGACATTTCCATTAGTGCACTGATCATCTGCATTTAGCTAATTTGCACACAAAAATACCCCCTGTGGACTTCATGAGATTGAATGCCAAAAACCATGTAATGCAGTTTTGTATTACAAGAATTTCATCACTTACATTAATATACTCTGTGAAGTATTATGAATAATTAAAAATAAACTAGATTTGTCGAAGAAATGAAAAATGCACTTTTTACATTGCACAGATCCAACTTTTCACTCTTTTTAAATTTGCGATTGCTTTTTCGTTCATGAAATCCAGCACCTGCAATAGACTTTCAAGGCATCGTCATGATTTAATGACAGATAAAAATAACTGTAGTTAGAAAAAGTGTGTGTGTGTGTGTGTGTGTGTGTGTGTGTGTGTGTGTGTGTGTATATGGCCCTGGGTTGGGCCAAAAGGCAAATAAGGAGCTGTGATGTTCCTTCAATACACCAGGGTGATTCGACACAAGAATATGTAACCTTTCCCTGGTGCAGAGCTGAAGGGATTGGATACTGTAGCTTAGAGGATAATTCTCTGCCTTACAAGGCAAAGATTGCAGGTTCAAGTCCCAGTGGGTATGGCTAGCTGATGAGGCCAAAATAAGGCCGAAATAGATCTATCCTAGTCTCCCTTAATTTTCAAATTCAGCAAAAAAACATGTGATATACAGTATATATATATTTATATGATATATATATATATTTACAACAGCACGAAGCTTAAAACTTCAGCCTGATGATGGTGAATGTGATTTCACCGAAACGTCGCATAGACACTCAAAATATTACACGGGGCAAAACCTGAACTCAGAACAATCTACATATATATATATATATATATATATATATATATATATATATGACGGTCTTGGTATATTCAGGTTTCTTCCCGTGTAGGATTTGGAAATTTCTGGTGACATTTCGATGAGGTCTCACTCGTCATCTTCAGGCTGGTGTTTCTGTCCTTGTTCTAAGGCGAACACTTGTTCTAAGGCGAAATGTTCGCCTAAGAACAAGGACAGAAACACCAGCCTGAAGATGACGAGTAAGACCTCGTCGAAACGTCGCCAGAAATTTCCAAATCCTACACGGGAAGAAACCCGAATATACCAAGACCATCATACCTGTACCCGTGAAAATCTATGAAAACATATACATATATATACACATATACATACACATACACATACACATACACATATATATATGTCACATGTTTAACTGCCTTGAAATGGCCCTAGGTTGGGCCTAGAGGCAAAAAGGAGCTGTGACGTTCCTTCAATATACCAGGGTGATCCAACAGAAACACACACACACACACATATATCTATATCTATATCTATATCTATATCTATATCTATATCTATATCTATATCATCTATATCTATATCGAGAGAGAGATAAACTTTCAGCATAGTGCAGAAAAGGAATAGTCTTCCGAATTCTTAAGACAGGCTAAAAATTAATCAGAAAAATCTTTCCCAGCTCCACTGCCAGCTTCCACATTTTGAAGAAGAAGAAAAATTCATGGCATCTGAGCAGAGCCATTGTACATCTGTTGGGTGTACAAACCCAATGACACTAAAAAAACAAAAACAAAACCTGGCAAGGGAATGGAATCTTGAACAGCCCATTCTAGGAAAGTAGTTCTCAACCTTGGCAACTTCAAGATGCATGAACACTCAGAATTCTTCAGCCAGCAAACTAGATGGGAAATTCTGGTAGTTGAAGCCTGTGCTTCTTAAACTTGCCACAGTTGAGAAACACTTCTCTAAAAGGATTTTCCAACCACTTGCAGGGAGAGGACACATTTGAAATTTCAGGAATATATCACTGCCATTCTCACACAGCAGCTAATGAGGCATGTGTGATTAATCACAAAACATTTATTTTCTAAAAGGTAATGGGTCATTACTGTTTCCAGCTTTCTGGAGATCAGATACTTCTTATCTCTGCCATCTTTTACTGGAGGAAGAGGGACAGGTTATTAGATTGTAATTGCCCATCATTTCATTTTTTAAAATAAATTCCTCCAATACCTGTATTGAGAATATAGTAGATTGAGATTGGTGCTTTGTATTATATTATTTTAATTTTGCTTTTCAATAATAAAAATATTACAAAATGATTCAGGAAGCCAAGGCAGGATTGCCAGAAATATTGGTGGTGCCGTGGATGATCTGGCTCAGTTCAAAATGGCTAAAATCAAGGAACATTATGTTCCTATATAAATGAGTTAAAAGCTATACTGCTTCACCACCTAGTACAATTATTTCACATATTCAATGATGTTTAAGTGCTTTTAAAACTCCATCCACACCAGGATAAGTATTGAAGTTTAAACATTTATGTAAATTTATCTCATATTTGAAGATAAATAAATATAGAGAGTAAAATCAGTTTGAGTTCCTAACAGCTATAGTTAATACATAAGTGAACAGATTAAGAAAACAATTGTTTAAATTGAAAATAAGTGTATCTGTTCGTGGGTTGAGCTATAGAATTATTCACAAAAATAAAACAGGTGGGAGATGTGCTTGATCTGCAGGAAATATTGGCTTCACTTTTATCCAAAAGGGCAATATTGAAACCTTTTTCATGATCACATGATCTAAGAATTTGGATAAAGCCACAGCATTTCTCTGGAAATGAAATATTTGTGATTCGTATGTGTTCAATCCAATGGTATAATTAAGGGGCACTTATTTGAGTGATTGGTGCCTACGGTATATAAATTAGATAAAATAAATAAATAAATAAAAACATTCCCAAGTGAATGCAAAGAATAGGAGGAACTATCATGCAAGAATTTTGATAGTGATACCAGATGAAAAACCAAAAAGATTTCATTCACTTATGTTTTTAAAAAGCTGTATGATTATGTTTTATTGCAAAGAAAATTTGAGATGGGTGATTGAAACTTAAGAATAATTAATAAAAATGGCAGTATTGTATGTATATCAGGATAGGCAATAAGATGATTCTGTTTAATAATAATATAGGCTTTTACTTGCATCAGAAGAGCCCATTGGTTGTTTATAGACTATCATAAAGCATTCCTTTACCTATTCATTTATACCCTAAATAGCAAAGCTCTATATTTCATTACTAAGAAAAAAATAATCATAAGTTAAGAAGAGTAATATATGGAATCTACACATGCTGGAAAAGGTCTTCATTAATATTGTCAGTTTTATAGCACAGGATGTCCTGAAGCATCCTTCAGGGACGCAATGAAAAATTGGTGACAGAGAGCAATATGAATGGGGGAAGTTACATCAGATAACATTTTGGGGAACACAGTATTGACATTCTGCACTTTTACAAACTAGAGATGGAAGAGGCCTTAACAAAATAGATAACCAAATCTATGATTCAGTAAGCATAATCTACTGTAAAGTATGGCCACATAACCTGTAATCCTTAATGTTTTTTTCACATACCATAATTTTTAGTAAGTTAAAATTAAGTTTATTTTAAAAGTACAGACAATAGAAAAAAACGACATGAAGGAGGCGTAAGGTCAACTTTTCAAAAGTTTAGTAAAATATAAATATTTGTGACATGCATATTCTTATCCTTTGATCACAACCTCTTTGTCCAATGTACATAACGGCCCATCACATTTGACAAGAACTTTATTTAGCATTTATAGCAGCAGAAGAAGATACATTATTCAAAATACTACTATGTTTGATCATTTCTAACTTCAAAGACAGAGAACTTTTTTCTAAATGTATATAATAATGCTACAGGCAGGCCTGGAATATCTTTTTCTCTTGGGTCTCATGGATTTTGTAAGTGAAGTCAGGTGACCAGGAATGAGTAGAATCAGAAAGTTGTTTATTGACCTTTAGTTCAATGTAAAGAAATCCTGTTTACATGACCAACCATGTCTGTTATCATTCTTCTGCTAAAGAGCTATACTCAGTAGCATTGCTTTGATGTTTCTAGGGATTTGTGCAAGGACTATATCGCCTCTATTTATGTCTTATCTCTATTTCTATCTCTGTATCTTTATCATCTTTGGATTTCTCTATCTTTGGACAGTCCTGCTCTAGCAGCATGCCAAACATTCCTTGCCACAAGCACTAATCAGCATTCCATAGCATCCATTCTGTGGAAGCTGTCAATGGTTAAACAAGTCTATCCGAATTGCTCAATAGAACTAGATTTCTTGGTCAGAAGTACAGGAAGTAGATTAATTCTACATCCTTTACTTATATAATGCATGTTTGAAATAATGTAATACTGTATTGGAATGATGGAACCTCACTTTCCATTTCCAGAACCAAACACAAAGGAATTTGAACGTCTACATTTATTTCCTCTGCAATGAAAAGGAAAAAGGAAAGATAGATCCTTAGTTTTTTTAAAAAGTGTGTTTGGGGCAGTGATGGGCTACCAAAATGTTTACTACTACACTGTGGGCGTAGCTTATGCATTTTTTTCAACATCTTTCAGTGCAAATTGAGTACTCAGGGGTGGAGGGCCATTTTCACTACCCCACTGTGTTTCCCCCGGTCCAGGCAGTAGCCCACTCATGATTATCTACTATATAAACTGTATCTACATACACACACGCACAGCTCTTCTAAAATTATACACATTCAACCACATTTACTGCAATAGGAAAAACATATCCAGAGCCCAGAAGGGAAAAAAAGGGGGGGGGGAAATCAAAATTTTGCTACCAGTACTGCATACCTGACCATACCCGTAGGAGCCCATCACTGGTTTGGGGGTACGTTTCCTTAAAAAGCTGTAATATTTTTTGAAAACTGGAACTTTGGTTGAAATAAAAGGGGTGCAGAAACAGAAGCCCAAATAAATGATGGGCATAATCCTGAAATTAGATTGGCTACACTTCTGCTACAGTACTGTATAAAATATATTTTTCTAGCTTGATTATTATGTGCTGAGGGGAAAAGGCAACCAAGTCAGTGGAATTATCCAATTGCTTTTCTTATTGTGCATTGCACATATACCATCCATTTGCTATCTGAAGCAATAAAGGCAGTATAGGGCTTGACAAAGGGAACAGAAACATCATGCTTGTGTATTGGTTGCCCAGAAATTCTACCCTTAGGCAAACAACACTTATTTAGTCACATCCACAAAAGAACTTCAGTGATAAGAAGTTCACATAAGTATACAGTAATCAGGCAAATGCTTCATAGTAACAGTCAAGATCACAGTTATAAAATGAAAATTTTTCTGAACATCTACCTATATATAAATGTTTTTTTACCCTGAATGTGCAATAGTAGTTTAAGATGCCCATCTATAGATTAGATGATTTAGTGCCCATCATACTTGATGATGATGTATACATTAATTTAGCTTTGATTTGGTTATGAATTTTTTCTGATCACAGTATTCTCACATAATCTGGATGGTCAAAAATACAGTAGAATAGAATAGAATTTTTTTATTGGCCAAGTGTGGATTAGACACACAAGGAATCTGTCTTGGTGCATATGCTCTCAGCGTACATAAAAGAAATGACGGCGCTGGACTTACCCGGCAGCAGGCTTTGCTGGAGGGACCGGGAGACATCGGACCCTCATGGCGGCCGCCATCTTGGATCCCGAGTGAAGTCTCGCGAGGCAAGACTTCGCTCGGAATTTCGGGCCTGATTGGCCCGGATGCTGATTGGTCCGGGCGGGGCCTGCTTGCCCTATATAAGGGCGAGCAGGCCCGAGGCTCTGCCTTTTCACCCGGACAGCAGCCACGAGCAGACACCCGCCCGCCCTCCCTATTTTGCAGTGTGCTTAGGGGTCGCCCTTAGGGGGCCGAATGGGAATTTTTTGCAGTTCTGCCTCTTAGCTGGGCTGTTTTTTCGCCCATTCCACACTGGGGAGATGGATGTGCGGTTAGGGGGTGCCTGTATTTTTATTAGATTAATTGGCTTACCTTTGGTCATTTGGGTAGGCAGGTTAGGGGCGGAAAACTGGGGGGTGGTTTAGCAACCGCGCGTTCTCCCTTGGGCATCTTTGGGGATGATTTACAGGTTCTCTGCAAGCTCATGGAGGGAGCGACTGCCTGAGCAGCTGGGGGGAACCTGTCTTTGGGTCCTGCACCTTTAAATTCCAGGATTCGGGTTAGCCGGTGGGACCCCCCTCATGCAAAGCATGGCAGGGTCGCAGGTGATGGAGTGGTCCCTCACCTGGACTTGCATCGAGATACGCCCATGAGTTGCCCAGGAAGTTTTTGCCCTAACGTCATTTCCGCCCCGGAAGTATTTGTTTGACCCTGCAGGTCCATTTCCGGGTCATAGTTGATTATGCTAATATATGCAAATTTAATGAATAAATTATGCAAATTTATGTTAATAAAAATGACCCAGTTTAAATCCAGCTCTTGTGTCCGTGTCGTTACTCCGTCCCTCCAGCAAAAGATACATTTGTCAAGAATCATGTGGTACAACACTTAATGATTGTCATAGGGGTCAACTAAGCAATGAAGAAACAATATTAACAAAAATCTTAGGATACAAAGGATTGATAATAAAAGAAATAAAAGAACTACAACTAAACATTTGCAATGAAGACCATGCCTGTCAGAGAATTGTGATAAGTTTAGCAATCCAAGTTGATTTATTGGTGTGTTGGTTGATTTATTGGTGTCTCATCAAGTTGGTATTGACACTTATCAACCCACACAGATGGATTTTCTTCAAATGTATATGTCCTCAATCTTCCCCTTTCCTATTTTCTGCCATAGATATGATTAAGGGATAATATAAGTAGTACTTTCTGATAGTATCTATGATAAGATCAGGAAGTAAAAAACTAACTATAAAAATGTGATAATAGCCTGTGCCATTGACAAAATGGGGTAATATTTACCTTGACAAGACACAAGAGATACAATTGTACTAAGCCAATAAGAAACACATGATTATATTGGTCTACATAACAAGATGAAATGAGTTTTAATTTAACCACAAAAGGGATCCCCCTGCTAATAATGATGTTTTTGATCATTGTGATCATTTTAAAAGAATACAATGATTAACATACTGTTTTCCTACCATGGTGATATATTAGTCATTCAACATTATTCTATCAAGAGAAGCTCACATTCTATGCTTAGTTTTCTTAGCTTAATTTATTAAAGGTATAGACGAGACAACTGAAAAATAAGATAATGTTAAAATGATATACCAAAATTTAAACTTAACATAATTAAATAATTAATATAAAACACTCTTATCTCATCTGAGGCATTACATTTTATTTTATCTAGCATATAGAACCTGTCTATGCTATATAAATCCACCATCTCCAAAGAACAGAAGGTTGAGATATCATCCTTAGTCCTTCCTAAATTTTGTATTCTTATTGGGGAAATGCATAGCTGAAACATCGTTATAAAAGAACCAGTTGGGAGTTGAGACCTATCTTTTGCCAGTATTATATGACAGCTGTTCAGAATAGCTGTAGGATCCCCATATAACACACAGCTGTTATAAGGGTTGTAGGCAGATGCTACATTAATGCCCTTGTGTAACCTGAAGCATTTTCTCCAAATTATTTCCTAAGTGCTGCATAGTCTTTTTTTAAAAATATAGAGAATAAAATATTTAAGGAACAAATGGGATAACTGAGTAAACACAGAAAATTAATTAGAGCCAGCTTGATCTAGTGGTTAAATAATATTAAAAACAGGAAACTATGATAAGTTCTAGTTCTGTCTTAGGCATGAAAAGCAATTGGGTAACTGGTTCAATCATTCTCTTTTAGGCAAACTCACCTCACTGGATTGTTGTTGTGGGAAAATAGGAGGAGGAACGTCTATTATGTATGTTTGCCAATTTGAGTTACTGTATTTAAAAACTATAAAGGTAGATTATAAATAAGCAAATAAATAATAAAGAGTAGTGCAATATTACATAGTCTACTGTTCCCTTTTATCCCTTACTGCATAGATAGATATGTTCTTTAAAAATATTGAAAAACTTTCCTTCCAAAAGAGCAGATGGAAAACCTCTCAGTAGGCCAATATAAAAATTCTTCTCACTATTTATGTATTTGTTTATTTGTTTATTAAAGGAATGCAATGGCTGAATGCTAAGATTCTGAGCTTATTGATCAAAAAGTCGGCAAGTTAGTGATTTAAAATCTAATGCTGTTACTTGTCACAGCCCCCAGTTTGAAAACACATGAAAAATGTAGGTAGAAAAATAGGGACCACCTTTGGTGGGAAGGTAACAATGTTCCATGCATAAGTCATGCTGGTCACATGATAACGGAAACATCTTTAGACAGTGCTTGTTCTTCAGTTTTGAAATGTCGGGAACGACTAGCACATATGTGCAAGATATATATAAGTAGGAAGCATGAAATATATATATATTTCATGCTTCCTACTGCCTATCCTCTTTATATTAAGGTACTTCCACAATCTTCCACTTACCTAAGTTTTTGAGACTCTCTCCCTTGCTCATTCATTTTATTATCAGCTGTGACAGACTAAACAGAGGTAGAGAAACTAACAAAGATATTGCATCTTTATTTTTAAGGTTCAGCACTTTAAAATATTTTCTCTTTCATAAAATTCAATGCATTCTCCTTTTTTATCTGATCAACTGGGCTCAGGTAGAGTGAAAAACATGAGACCAAAACAAACGAATCCTGAAATAAAAGGAAAAAATGAGATTTTCTGTATTTTAAAAAAAATAAAAAATAGATTGTTCAACACTGCTATTCTGTATAACCTCTATGTCCAAGTAATCAATAGCTATCCAATAACTACAGCTGTGTAATGGGTGAAAACACTGAATAAAATGTATGGGTAGTTCAATTGGACCATTTTATACATCATACAGGGATAACTCCTCCTCTTTCTCAAGTCTTGCTGTGCTGCTTCATCATGGTGCTGAAATGTCCTTGGCAGGGATGAACAAAGAATATTTGAAATGTACGTCAAGAACATATACTCCCAGCAGATTACCCCAGACATAAAAATCATCCCGATTTCCCAGGCAAAGTCAGAAAACACCCATACTGGTCAGCAGTGTTATAGAAAGATGCTGAAAGCAGATCATTACTATAGTGAAAATAGAAAAAGCACTTCCTACTTTGTTGGAGAAGGCAATTGTAAACAGCTCCTGTAGTTTTATTAAGAACATCACATGGGTGGAAGCTATAGAATTACTGATGATTAAATGATGTGCCTCTCAAGTATGATGGTATTCAGCATGCTACTGAAAAATATTTCGGAATCTTTTGAAGTCCTAATAAAGTTTATGATGTGTTGTGATTCAGCCTGAGGCTCCTCAGGGACCGGCTGGATTTCTGCCAGATCCATGCCCAGAGGAGGAGGACAGTGAACAGGAGGGGGAGGACCAGGCAGACGGGGGAGAGGAACGTCAGGAAGAGGAGGAGGGAGAGCAGCCTGAGACCCCCGGGGGGGCTCTCCCCAGCTAGTAGCCTGGATTCATTGGATGAAGACGCACAGGCTATAATAGACATGAGGCAGCGACGTGCAGCTCAAAGACGGGGCCAATTAGAAAGATATTTCCATCCCTGAATTGGCAACAGCTGGGTTTGGGTGTGGTTCTCCTCAGCAGGGTTGAAAAGGCAGGCCCGCCCTTACAGTCTTGTGGAGAGTTATCACCTAGGAGTCCTGTTACCTTGCTTCGATTCTCGGCGTCTCTGATCTTGGCTTGTGGCCTAGAAGTCTGGAAGACTTGGGGGAGGCATGGGTTTTATTATCTCCAGCGTTGTTTTTGCCAGCAAGAATCCTGTTTTATTGCCTGGCCTTCGTGAAACCTTTGTGAAGCTTCATAGTGTTCCTGTCTGTAAGAACAGTTTTTGTTACCTGTGTTTGCTTTGAATTATATAAACTGCCTTTGCTTTTTACCAGTGTGTCTGGCTACGCTTTTTGGTTGGTGTTGGCGTCTGGGGGGACCCAGACAGAACATGATGTGACTAGATTAAAGCCTTTGGGATGTCTATTACAAATTGACATGTTTGTATGGCCCACTTCAGAATGAAACTCTGGACAGCTTACAAGCACAGTAAAATGACAAAACCCATAAAATTTGAAACTAAAAGCCCAGTGCCTCAATTATCATCTAATCCAGGGGTCTCCAGCTTTGCTGGCTGAGGAATTCTGGGAGTTGAAGTCCACAAGTCTTAAAATTGCCAAGACTGGAGACCCCTGATCTAATCAAATGGAGTATTGTTTCCAGGGCTGGGTTCTAACTTTACCTCACTGCCAATTTATTTCTTAACACACCATGTGGGCACACCTGACGGGTGCGCATGCGCAATGCTGATTTTTTTTAAAAGCCAAAAACAAGATGATTTCTGCACATGCTCAGAAGAAGAAAAAAGCCAGAAAAAAATGCCCCCAAAATAAATAAATAAATAAATAAATAAATAAATAAATAAATGATTTTGAAAAACAGCTGGCTGTGTCCATGGACCAGTACCGACTAAACTGGTTCCATGACAACCTCTAATTATTTGAAATGTCTGAGTTATTGACTGAGCCCCTGAGTTATATTGCAACTATGACAACTCTGGAAAGAGAATTCTCAAACCATTTGGCTTGGGAAAGGCTAATTTTAGACATACATACTCCCTTTTTTGCTGTAGGTCTGTTCTGATTTGAAGGACTTACCTATTGCATTTAAGAAATGTCCAAACATTTGATCCTAGATCTTATATTATCATGTATGGTTTGATTCTGACACCTGTTACGTAGTTCCAGAATGTAGTGCTTCTACAGGATACCAACAATTTATTTGATACTGGATGTATGCAATTGTGTTTGTGATTTATTGCCCTTTTTAAGTTTAGGCTTATCATATAAGAGCTGTCTGGAGATGCTGCATGGTTTGAAAATTTATATTACTATTTGAAATTTATTAGGCTCATTTAATTTCAGTTTTTCCTCCTAGATTGTTCCATAGATGAGGAAAATGGAATAAATATGTATGTTACACTATTTGGAGAAGAGAAAGTAGCATATTGCCCAATTAAAATTCCCCATTCTATCACCCTCCTTCTGTTGAATAACCATTTTAAAGTATATCGCTCTATAATCTTCCCATACTTAGGCATGCAGAATGTAAACTTAAAAATGCAAAAAGTATCCATACCAATCCTCGGTTATACAATGTTAAACAGATAAATCAAGCAGGCAGAAACCATTAGTCAAAAACGCATTTAACTTAAATGAAATTTACTTTGTGTTGGGTGATTGTACGTAAGGTTTATTGTAGCTGAATAATTTATCAACTCCCGGTTTGCTTGAAATACAAAACAATAACAACATGGCACTATATTATAGAGTGCTGGCAGATAGAATGGAAATTGGGATCATTTCTGTATCCCTAGGTCGGGGCTGTCACCACGGCAGTGCCATGTGACATATCAGGACTTTTCCCCCTTTGCTAAACTGGGCACGGGCATGGCCTGTGCATTATGCATCTGCTCTAAGTGATATTTAATAAATTAGCAAATAGTTTTGATTCACAGTTGGCTAATGATTGCCAAAACAAATACACTTTCTTTCACTGGGAAATATTTAAAAATAAATTAGTGGATTTCTATAAGAAAAGAGGTTGCATTTACTTTAGTATATTTTTTGTTAATTTGTTTAAAAGCTTTACCTAACTACCCACCCCATAAACCTGTGTGGCTTATAAATGACAGTAATAACAATAAAAATGTAACATTAAAAAATCACAGATGCTACCAGTGACCTCACACAAACATAAAGAACTTCACTGGCCTTCATGGTTTTTGGAAGACTAGGGGGATAGAGGCATACAGGATCTCAGGAGATATGTGTATCAAAGGGCAGGGAAGCTACTGAGAAGGCACACTTCCTAAGCCCTGCAATATTTAAAGGAAGGAACCTGGAGTGAATCTACCCTATCACACCCAAATCCCAAAGGTGCTTTTTCAAAAGGCAACTGGACTTCCTTTGTTTTTCTTTTTCCTTCCCTTTTCCTTGGTTTATCCTTTTCCTTGTTTTTTGCTTCTCATCCAAGAAGGTTCTTCAGAACTGAACTGAATAAACTTCTTGGATGAGAAGCAAAATATCTTCAAGGAAAAACAAAGAAAGTCCAATTGCCCTTTGAAAAAGCATCTTTGGGACAACCATGATATGGATGACTGACCTAAGTAGAATGGGCAAATATCCCCAAGGAGAGGCAGTCGTATACACAAGGTGTCTGTGTCCAGGCATAAAGAACTTTTAAAAGCAAAGATACACTTCTTCAGCCTACAATAAAGGTCTTGTGAGCAAAGCAGAAGGACAATCTATAGTACTGTCTTCCTTCTCTTGATATAAATTATTGGAAACAGAATTCTAGATTCAATTAATTAAACAGGGCTGATGGTGAAGCCATTGTGAGATACATGGTTATTAAAAAGTAAATAATAAAACGTAGTATTGATGGAAATAGGAAACTTGCAGCAAAAACAGAGTGACAGTATACTGTCATTGACCCATGGGTCAATTATGTCTTATGTACATTATGTGATGTTATGATGCAAGGACAAAAGGAATTGTGACAACAGCATGATTGACTTTTGTCTCAATATACATCATGACAAAAATCACCTTAATGATGTGATACCCAATTATAACTTCAAAAAAGCCAACTATGATCTCATAGACACTGATCTTTCATGTCTTGATTGGCAAACACTATTTTCTGTCTGGAACACTACCAATGACCATTATGCCATTTTCTTGCTTGAAATCAAAAGAACTATCAAACTACACTTACCACTAATAACTACCAAAACAAACAAACAACCCATGTCAATAAGAAAGTTCCAATCAATCAATCAATCAAACAAACAAACAAACAAACAACAACCTCTCTGGCAGAGAGGAGGAAACAAGAGTAAAATCTTCACATCATGGATCAATTATGCCTTATGTACTTGTGTACATTATGATGCAAGGACAAAAGCCATGAACGTTCTACAAATTTGAAATAAATAAATAAATAAATAAATATATATATATATATATATATATATATATATATATATATATATTTGTTTTCGTAAATTTTCACGGGTATATGTATGTAGATTGTTCTGAGTTCGGGTTTTGCCCTGTGTAATGTTTTGCATGTCTATGCGACGTTTCGGTGAAATCACATTCACCATCTTCAGGCTGGAGTTCCAATCTCTGTGTTGTTGTAAATGGAATATTAGCAAACTGACATTTCTTTCTAGTATGTAGTGTGGGGGTGGAGATTTGCTTTGAATGTAGCAAATAGATTGGGTGACTATGCTTCAGTGATCTGATTGGTTGGTGCAATCATAGTTGTTAGAAGGAATGACATGAAGATTTTATGAAGTTTTTGTTTAAGGCTGATTTCCAAATATAAAATTCTAAAATCATAATAATTAGAAGGATTGACATGTTGATTATTATGAAGTGTTTATTTTGTTTAAGGCTGGTTTCCAAATCTCTGGCAGGCGGGAGGTATCATCCCTTTTATTTAAAGAAAGGGGTCTCTTTTCAATTTCGATAGCTTCTAGAGAGATTCTTTTATATAAATTCTCTGTTTTGTGGAGTAATTTAGTTTTTTCAAAGTCAATTTCGTGCCCTGTTTTTTTAATGTGCTGGACAAGGGAGGAGGTCTTTTCTTGTTTTTTGACTGCATTCACATGTTCTGCTATGCGTTGGCTCACTCTTCGGTTAGTTTGTCCAATGTATGTGGCTGCACATGTTTTGCAAGGGATTTCATAGATTCCTTGGTATTCCAATTGGATTTTATCTTTGGGGCTCCTTAGGATATTAGATATTTTTTGGTTAGTGCAAAATGAGGTTTTAATGTTATGTTTGTGCAGGATTTTACTAATTTTATCCGTGGTGCCTTTGATGTAAGGAAGGATGGTGGTGCCATTGTCCTGTTCTTGATCTTGTTTTTTGGGGGGTGTCTCTTTATTGATTAGGTTTGTTATTGTTTTCTCTTTGAATCCATTAGAAATTAGTACATCTTTGAGTTTGTTCAATTCAGTTTTTAAGTGCTCATGGTCAGCTAAGCGTTTGGTTCTGGTGATGAGAGTTTTGGCCACTGAGGTGATTTGTGCGGGGTGGTGGTGTGAGTGTGCATTTAGATAACGGTTGGTATGGGTTTTCTTTTGGTAGATAGTATGTCCTAGGCTGCCATTGGGTTTTTTATAGACCAGTACATCTAGAAAGGGAAGTTGATCATTGATTTCTGTTTCCATAGTAAACTGTATTTTGGGGTGTAGGCTGTTGAGATGTGTGAGGAAATTGTCTAGTTTTTCTTTACCATGTGGCCAAATTACAAAGGTATCATCAACATATCTCAGCCAAAGTTTGGGTTTGTATTTGGCTTGCTCTAAAGCATTATTTTCGAAATATTCCATTCCAACTATGATTGCACCAACCAATCAGATCACTGAAGCATAGTCACCCAATCTATTTGCTACATTCAAAGCAAATCTCCACCCCCACACTACATACTAGAAAGAAATGTCAGTTTGCTAATATTCCATTTACAACAACACAGAGATTGGAACTCCAGCCTGAAGATGGTGAATGTGATTTCACCGAAACGTCGCATAGACATGCAAAACATTACACAGGGCAAAACCCGAACTCAGAACAATCTACATATATATATATATATATATATATATATATATATATATATATATATATATATATATATATATATATATAAAGTAGTCACCACAACATGATGATTCACATATTGTAAAGTAATTTGTTGCGCCTTCCCCCACTTCCCTGACTCATATGGGATGAATTGTGGTTGATTGTAAAATGTTTGAAGTAGATGCCTCTCATTTCTAAAGAAGAAATAAGATTAAAAGGTGTGTAAGAAAGAAGAGAGAAAGAGAAGGAATATCAGAAAATGAAAGAAGAAAGGAAAGTTTTTACTTTATCTGGCAGCATTATCCTGGATAGTGGCATTCATTTAATAGTTTTTATTATTCATCTCAATCTGTAGACTCTGAGCAGCGTACAACAGAGAGAAAACACAAAGACATACAATCTATACAGAGATTTGATCTGTTTGTATGATTGATGTTTTTATTTGCTTTCTTCTCATATTCTTTAGGTTATTTAATAGTCTTCAATTCAATCCTCCACTCTCTCCCCCAAAACTCCCTCTGTAACTATTGGGCAGATAAAACGCCTAAATAAGCAGTAAAATAAATATAAACCAAAGAAACTAGGGATCAGAAGCCAAAAACACATCATGGGTTGAGATTTTATTACATCACTCTAAACAAATCACAAGAAGAGCATCTGTTGTTTGTGCAGACACTCTGGTTGGCAGAGGGAGCCAAATGGGAGTGATAGAGCCATGGTGTATCAGAGCCCTATCATTTTGACAATCTCATTTCTTCAGTACACTGGTCTACTATGCACAAACCGTCACAGTGGAGCATATTCTGGATATTTTGAGACTGTAACTTTTGCGACAGTTGCTCTGTTTTATGAACTCTCCAGTTAAAAAGGTTGCATCATATATTACTGTATACCAGACTTCCTTCCTTTATAAAATTGATAAGGGGTTTTTGTTATTACTTTAGAAAAATTTTTCATTGGAATGAAAGAAACTATATTTATAACATCATTTGCTATTGATTTACTTGCTATTGGTTTACTTAGTATTTATTCTAGATAGATATTATAGATTTTAGGTTAAGTCACTTAACTTCTTAAGTTAAGAAGAAGTTAAATTAACTTTCCAAAATATGGAGGCTATTTTCCATGGAAATTTATTCCTTGAACACACTGATTTGACTGATGTTTTCAACATACAGTATATTATGTATGACAGAGAGGCAGAAGGAAGGAAAAATACCTTGTATGAGAGGGGGAAACCACCAGGACTTGAAAAAAAATTACGGTTCTTTTCTTCTGTAAAAAGAAATAAAGGTTTACAATTCACAGTGACAAGTTGTGCAAGATGTCATTTTTAATTTCAACTTTTAGTATGATTTATAGGACCTGCAATGTATTTCTGGAAGATAGCCAGATTTTACATGACTTTGAATTGGGGTCAAATTTAAGCTGAAATATTTTTATTGTCCTTTATAGAACTTTTTTTAAATGAGTATTAAATGCTAAAATATAAATCGGGGTATTTAAAACAAAGGTACTTTTAAGCAAATTGTTCTCTCTACAAAGGTAGCTTTTAAATAGCAAATCAAACTAAATACAAAAATCTCAAATGAATTATAGAAAAGAGGATATAATACAAAGTCCTGAAGTATTTCTAGACACAATCCATTAATGTATTGTTCTGTTATCACCTAGCAATGTGATGTTTAAATTATACCGAAACAAAATAATAAATTTTAAAAGCATAATTAAAACACACCTTTACAAATTAAAATTATTTCTTCAAAGGTATTTTCCAAAATCTTGGGGGGAATTGGAGGCAAAGAAAATCAGACTATGTTGATGTGCTACACACTTCACTCCTTGTGTATATGTGTCACAATGTCATTTGGATCAGGGGTGGATTTCTACTTACATCGCTGCTGATTCGCTTTCTCCCATGTCGCATGGGTGTGCTTCATAAGCACATACATACTTTGGGCACGCATGTGCAGTGCCAAAAAATCCAAACTAAAATAAAATAAAAATCCAAAAAGAAGATGGCATGCAGGAGTGCCAGAAACTCTGCTTCTGTGCATGCTCAGAAGAATAAATTAATTAATTAAATTTGGGGGGAAATTAAAAAAAAATAAAAAAACCAAAGGTGGTGGTACGCACGTACTAGCACCAACCTAACTAGATCAGTGACATAATCATGATTTCATCAGCAGGTCATTACCGGTTTGGGCTAACCAGTCTGAACCAGGAGGAACCCGCCTCTGATTTGGATATATAAAAAGAGCTGCAGCCTTTGATGCTGCTTTCGCCATTTTGACAAAGGATCAGATAGTTGCTTCTGGTACCTTTATTATTTTTTATAAAGGCAGAGATAAAGGAGACCAAATGCAGATGCAATTCGTAATATAAGACATCAAAGGCTGTCTATAAGCCTAACAAACAAGACTGAAAGGGATCAGAAATGAACACAGTACCAGATTTACAGTAATGGATTCATGTTATCTCAGTTTTGCCAAGATCTTTAGAATGTTTTTTTTAACCAAAAGGCAAAGAACACATTCACGCAATATAGTAAAGCACTTTAAGGTTTGATTTATAATTTCTTAGATTCTTTTTCTCTTTCTCTTTCATGTGTGCAAGCAGATACCCTCCTGCGCCATGATCACAATGATGGGGACAGTGGGGACTTCTCTTGCTGCCCCCACTGAATAGTGAGATGAGTAACCAGCTGTGGTGCACAGGATAGGCAGAGCTCTTCCCTCTCTGTATCCAGCAGCTATGGCGGCTGTTCCTCCCCATTCTCCCTCCTTCATGAACTGACACGAAGGGGTGTTAGCTGACATTGAGCTACCTAAAATGGAGATGGAATTGTAAAAAAACAGCCAGTTTTCACAGTGCAGAGAAAATGTTAGGGGCTCTTCAGCCGCTCGGCTCTGTGGAGGCTTGCACCTTGTCAGGGAGGACAACAGGTTGTGTGAGGAGGGAGAGGGGGAAGGAGCCAGCGGTGGCTGCTATCATTTTGGGGAGAGTTCCACACAGAAATGAGAGCACATAGAAACTTCTCCCTCTGAGCTGCTGGGCGATCTTATGTGCAGGAAACGGCAGATTTAGCAAAGGAATAAAAACTAATTTTACTGTTTCCCTTTGCTAATGTCTAGACAAGGAGAAGTTGCTTGGGGCAACTGGCAGAGTCCAATTGGGGGGCCCTGATGGAGAGGCAACTGCTGCTGTGGGGCTGAGAGCACCGCCATTGCCAGCATTGCCACCACTGCCACTTGCTCTTCATTCTTCCTCCTCCTCCTCTTTCTTTGGGTTGGTCCAAAGTAATCCAAGTCAGTACCTAAGACATACTAAATCCCATTCCACATCTTCCAAAGCTCTCCACACTCAGACATTTGTCAATAATTCTCCCCTCCCAGCCACTCACCCACCCACCCACCTTGTGGCAAGGCAGGTAGGTGGACTTGAACTTGAACACTCCAGACATCCAGCACCACTGATATCTCTCTTTCTTGTCTCTTGCCACCTCCTGCCTCATGCATTTAAAAACCAAGCAGCAGCAAGAAGAGCCTGGTCCTCCTGATGCAAGAAGTGGCTGCCAGTGTTGCCCTCAGTGTGGGGGCTCAATCCCGTTTAGGAGCCTCAGTTTACTCATGAGCACCATTGGACTTTCTCCCTGTTTCTCCTGGCCAAAGTTGCTCATAAGTAAACTGCAGCTAGGATCTCCCGTGTGCTTCCATCACAGATAAGGCAGCTAGGAGAAAAGTGAAAGGGCAGTTCCAGAGAACAGCCAGTGGAATGGTGGCCCTCAGGGCCCTGGGAAAGTACAAGGTTTCTGGATGGGACTTACACAAAGTGCTGTGCTGTGAACATCTCTCTCAGTCTTAGGCAAAAGCAGCAGAGGGGTCAAGCAGCAGCCACTGACCTGGAGAGGACATGATGGGAGCACATGATGGAGCCCTCTATGTGCTCTCCAATGACCTGTTTTCTCTCCCCGCTCTGTTGCTGGGACAGGGAGTCTTTTGTACTTTGCACAGTACTTTGGGTACTGATCCTGAAAACCAGGCATAGAGAAACACCAGGTGTAAGGCCGGTACTTTCAGCACCCCTGAGGAGTGATACTTGGAGCAGTTTTCGAGCTTCTTAAGGAGGAGGACTGCTCCTTGGCTCCAGCCATGTGTTTTCAAGCCTGGGCTGCTTGAAGTGAAAAGCTATTGCAATAGCCTAGGCTTGAAAATGCATCCTCACGGTCCTTCTCCTTAACAAGTTTCAAAACTGCTCCAAGTACCGGTTCCTCATGGGCACCTGCATGCCAGACCCTCTGACAGAATCTCTGGGAGGAAGGTAAGATCACGAGCCCTGTGGGGATGGTGGGGGGCCCCCAGCAAGCTCCAATGAGGGGTGGCTAGCATAGCCGTGACTTAATATAGGCAGAAGGTGAGAGCTGAGTTGGGGGTGCAAGGCAGTCACCATGTGGGAACTGGGAAGGCAGATTAGATGGTAAGAAATGAGTGAGGGGGTGGGGCGGAATGAGGCAGGGAAGTAATTTTTTTAAAAAAATAAAATGATGGTGGTGCCCATGAACCTGCACTGACCTATCTGGTTTGGTGACATCGTCATGACATCACCAGTGGATTGCTATCAGTTTGGGCCAACTGGTCCAAACCAGGAGGAACCCACCCCTGGAATTAATTTCATCTTATCCATTGCTCCAGAAAAACAGTGTCTGGTACATATTAAACAGAATAAGGAACACAATAAAATCCCATTGAACATTAAAAGACAGGTGTGCTGAGGGCTAATTCCCCAGTGTCATGTTCTTGATATGGACTGACAAAAAGAATTGGAAACTTTGTAAAACAATATCCCCAAGGCGTAAACCTTCTAGCTGATCTAAGAAGATACAGTAATAGATGTTACTGAAAGCAGAAATTAGAGCTAGAAAAATACAATTTTTCCAGCACAAATATTCTCTCAGGACAACAAATCTCTTCTCAGTTCCGTTTTCAAAGAAATTCTCTGGATGCTCATGGAATTTCTTGGCTGCATATTCTTAACCACCTTAGAGTAATTTTTAGGTGATCTTGTACTTTCTCAATTATTCTCAATACACAGTTCTGCTCACTTCTCAGAAATCTTTAATAATTTCCTTTTACTAGGAAGGCCATATTTTTCCATAAAGAAGCATTGATCACTTAATTTACTTAAGACCAAAAACATGTGCACGTATGACACATCAATACACACAAGAATATTTTAAGTCTTAACTAAGTCTATGAAAATAATTGCTGGGGGGCAGGGGGGAGAAGCTCAAATAGTAATGTAGTGTAGTGGTTTAAATATTTGGTTTAAATATTGATTTTGGAGAGGAACAAGTCCTCTAAGCTTTCAAAAGAAAAGGCTGAATAATAAATACAGTACTTTTGTCTAACTTTTTAGAGCGGTACTTAGCCAACCATTCAACCATCCATTCCATTGTTGTCTGATCAACTCAACTGCCCAGTATGTGAGGTTTGGAGGTTTTTTTGGGAAGGAAAGGGAACAAAAATGGTTATCTTAATCTTTTTGCTCACTCTTTATATTTGTTTTAATTTTTTTAATTTTGTCAAACAATTATAGAGTAATAATTTGTACAAATAAAACATTAGATAAGTAATGATAAAAAGTAATAAAAGAAGACAATAGGACAGGGATGGTAGGCACAGTGGTGCGCTTATGCACACCCCTTACAGACCTCTTAGAAAGGGTGAGAGGTCAATTGTAGATAGTCTAAGGCTAAAGGTTTTGGGATTAGGAGTAGAAACCACAGAATCATGTAGTGCGTTCCATGCATTGATTACATTGTTGCTGAAGTCGTATTTTTTACAGTCAAGTTTGGAGAGGTTGACATTTAGTTTAAATCGATTTCGTGCTTGTGTGTTGTTGCGGTTGAAGGTGAAGTAGTAGTTAACAGGTAGGACATTTTGGTATATAATTTTATGAACTATAATTAAGTCAGAATGGAGACAACAGAGTTGTAAGTTGTCTAAACCAAGAATTTCAAGTCTGGCGGAGTAAGGTATTTTGTTGTGAGAAGAGGAGTGAAGGACTCTTCTTATGAAATATTTCTGGACTTTCTCAATTGTGTTGATGTCAAATATGCAATGTGGGTTCCATACAGGTGAGCTGTAGTCTAGGATTGGTCTGAAAAAAATTTTTCATACCAAAAGAGTGTTTTTTCACTCTTTTTCAGAGGTCAACATTTCATTTGGGGGGGGGAGGGAATGAGGTGTGTTGGAGAGGGCCCTTTCCAGTACTTTCCTAAGAATGTAGCATTTATTTTCAGCAATAAAAAAGGAATGAGAAAAAGAAAGCACTATAATTAAAGTATATACAATTCTTAACATTTTCTTTGACCTACAAGTGTGGGTAGCCATATTTTTATTCATATTTTCTTCATATTATTACTAATCACAGATATGAACATTAAATGTATAGTGGCAGCGTAAGAGGTTGCCTAGTATAAAACAGGGTTTCGTCATTTCTGCTAAAATAGCTGTACAAGGAGATATGTAAGATTCACAAATGTTGCTCAGGTTCAAATTAAAGTACATGCTTGTACAGGGGGTGGACAAAAATATGGAAACACTTGACATTTTGGCATCATAATGTTTGAACATGTTCAAATAAATCAAAACTTGACATATTTTAATGTTTTTTTTATTCTGTTTTTAATGTTTTTTAAAAATTCTGTTATTTTATGTTTTTCTACCTTTTTTTTTTTCAGAAATTTAAGGAAATTAGTTATAACCTTCTAGAAATGACAGACCTCTCAGACTTTCAAAGAAGCCAAATTGTTGGTGCTCGAATGGCAGGCGCTAGTATAACAGAAAGTGCCCGAATGTTTGGCATTTCAAAAGGTAATGTCTCAAACGTAATGACTGCTTTTGAAAGAGAAGGGAAAACGTCTTAATCCAAGCACAGGTCTGGTAGAAAGTTGAAGTTGTTGGACTCTAAAGCAAATTGTTAGAGCAAGATCGCAGCTCCTAAAATCACTGCAGAGCTCAATAGACACATACAGAACCCAGTTTTCACAAAAACTGCTTGAAGGGAGCTTCACAAATCTGGATTCCACAGAAGAGCTGCAATTAGAAAACCTCTGCTCTTAAAGACAAATGTTTCAAAGCATTTAGAGTGGTGTAGAAACCACCAGAAATGGTCCCTCGAGCAGTGGCAAAATGTGATTATCTTTGACCAATCATCATTTACCCTTTTTCTGACCTCCGGACATGTTTATGTCTGGAGACAGCTGAAAGAATCATTTCATCCAGACTGCCTTCTCCCAACCGTCAAACATGGCGGGGGTTCAGTGATGATTTGGGGTGCTATTTCTTGGAAATCCTCCGGGCCAATGATTTCCCTTCATGGAAGAATTAACAGCCATCAGTATTTAGGACTTCTGGCTGACCAAATTCATCCTATGATTCAAGAACTGTTTCCAGAGGGGGATGCCATCTTTCAAGATGATAATGCACCAATCCACAGAGCAAGAATTGTTAAAGAATGGCACAAGGAACATTCTAATGAAGTTCAGCGTCTCATCTGGCCACCACAATCACCAGACCTCAATATTATTGAGCATTTATGGTCGATTTTAGAGATTCAAGTAAGAAGTCAATTTCCACCACCATCGTCTCTAAAAGAACTGGAAGGTGCTTTAACTGAAGAATGGGCTAAAATTCCTTTGTAAACAATTCACAATTTGTATGAATTAATACCTCAGAGAATTGAGGCTGTATTTGGCGCAAAAGGTGGACCAAACCATATTAAAAGATATTTTGATGATTTTTCAAGGTGTTTCCATTTTTTGTATATACACTTACACACACGCCTTACAAGATAAATAATATGTAGCTACAGAAAAGGTGTAGAGAAATGTTATGCCTAAGAAATAAAGGAATGAAATAAAAAGTAAGGAAATACAAATTGTTAACTATGCTTCTCCATACCTTTATTTCCTTATTAGACCAACAATGCTTTCATTATATTCTTACATTCTCCATTCTTTTATTAAAGTCTTCTTAATTCTATTGAGCTCTCTAAATTTTGTTAAATTTTGTAAGCAGTTTTCCTTACATACAGACCATATACTATCTTCTATCTTTTACGTGCAGTGGCAGATCTTAAAATTTCTCTATCTGTATTCTCCTTATTTAATGAAATAAAATAAATAATTTTTTTCAGACACACAAATTTATCTACTTGTTGTCATTTATGCATAACTTGCAGTTCTTCACTCCATTTCTTCTGTCAAATGCAATTACTTTAGTTTATAACACATTAATTTTCAGTTCCATATTCCCATTTTATTATGCAGCATAATGTTTTCTGCTAATCATTCAGTTTCTCATCCTGCAAAACAATTCTGTCTCAATGCAAAAATACATAGGCAGTTCACATCATCAACCAATGCATTTCTAATATCATCATGCTCCCTATGTATGTTATCCACATAAATAGATTAAGCACTTTTGTGACTGGTCCATGTCCAGATCAGCTGGTCATGGATTTCGGGGACCGAGAGACAGATGTGTATTGGTATCCTAGGCCAGTGTTCTTGACACCTGAGTCTGATAGTGGGAGTGATGAGCAACATTTCTTCTAAGGTGCGCAGTGTGCAATGGTGCACTTAACAACAGCCTTCAGCGCAGGATTTTTCAACCCTGGGTAGGAGCCGATCGCCTATCTTTTGCAAAAGCAGGTTGGCTACCTTTTGCGAAAGCGACACCAGATCTTCCACCAGCACTTTGTAAATGGGCTCAGGTAGTGGGTTGGTGGAAGACAAGGCGGTGGAGGCAAGGGGCTTGTGGCTGCCCCCTCCCCCCGTGGCACAAGGTGAGCATGGCAGTCAGGAGGTTATTGTCAGGAGAGCAGGGGCCCGCTGAAATCAAGCCCTGCACCAGCCAGCAAAGCCAGCTGCCCAGGAAAGCGGTGCGCTTTTCAAACACGTGCTTTTCAAATGCGCCGCTTCCCTGGCTACTTTTTCCTGCATCTATTCATCAGTGCACCTGAACAAATCAGATGACCTTCATTCAGAACTTTCTAGCTTTTGCTTTTCTCTTTGTTTCATAGATAGACGCATAATTCATCTATATTTCTTGTTTTCATTTCATTCATGCTATTTACTGTTTACTGCTCCATTCAAAGTAAAAGTTTTCCATTTGTCATATTTTGAAGCAGTTGGACCTCTTCATTGACTTTTGCTCCTCTTCATGACTTTCTTACCTCCCTTCATATAATCCTTTTCCCTCCCTTCATATAATCCTTTTCCTAATATGGAGATGTAGTGTATGTTATTGGCCTTAATCATACTGATACCATGTGTAGCATTCCCAAGTATTCTATGAAAACTAAGATCTCCAATATATAGATTACCTTTTAAGACAATATACTATTTCTTATTTCACACCTACCAGGATTCCTACAATCAGCTCTAGTCAGAAGATATTCAAATTGAATAAATATCATATTTTTCAGAGTATAAGATGCCCCAGAGTATAAGACGCACCTTACTGTTGATGGAGAAAAATAGGGCCCCCTGTTTCTGCCTAACAAGTATTCCTCTGGTTAGTCCTTAGCCAGGTCAGCTTCAGCATATTAGTTCGCTTGCTGATTTTGAGGTTGGGGATGGTTGGGCTGAACAACAGCTTCAATAGCACAGTTGATCTTTAGAAGCAGTTCCAGTGACTAAAGCAGGCAAAGCACGGATCGGTAAGAGTTGGCAGTAACTGTTCTGGGTAGGCATTTTGGGCATCACACAAGTGTTTGGAAGCTGAAAATGCAATGCACAGTCCAAAAACACAATCCATTGGTCAGTGGCAATTCTGCAGCCAGGAAGAGGATGCACAGAAGTCAAACAGTAGGAGCCAGTGAGTGGGCAAACTACATTCAGAGTGTAAGATGCATGCAAATTTTCAGCCTCATTTAGGAGGGACAAAAGTGTGTTATATGTCACGCTGTGTATTGCCAGCCCCAGAGAAATTCAGAGACATTTAGTAATGAAATAGTTAACACTGTGTATGTTTGTTAGCTCCACCCATTATGATGTAAAATCCTGCCTGTCATACTTGCATCATTTCCTTTCTTCTCCGAAGAATCCATCTTCTTTCTTTTGTCTTCAAAGATGTAGCACGCAGAGAAGATGCCTCTGTTTAGGCATTAGATATATTTTCTTAATAAAAGTAACTTCGTTTGAAAGCTGTTTCTCTACTTTAATCCATCGACTCTCAGATTTGATTTATTGTAGTCCACGCGGGCTATAATTTATCTACTAAATCTGTCATTATATACTCCTAAAAATATGGTAAATAATATATACATTAGTTACTATATGTAGGATGCACAAATTCGTGTTTAAATAATTTACATAAATAGTTGAGAACCTGATTATTTGAAAAAATATGCCTCATTGTAAATTTAATAACATTTATTTATTTATTTATTTTATTTATTTATTTATTACTTAGATTTGTATGCCGCCCCTCTCCGAAGACTCGTTATTTATGGGACAGAATTTTTCCACATTACCTAATTATCAGACTTTCTCATTTTCACATGAGAGAGAAACATCTTTTGAATCACACCCATGTTAGAGAATGCACTCATTCAGAAGTTACATTTGACCCTGGTCTTCTTCAAAAGCAAAAAAAACCAAAAAACGTCAGCATGCCAATTTTTTAATTATTTTAATTGTTATTTAATTTTGAGATTATTTTTGTATATATGCCTTCAAATCAATGTTGATTCCTGATCATTCAGATGATTCAGAACTATTACCTGCAGTTTTCTTGCCAAATTTAATTGAAGTGGTTTGTCATTCCTCTTCCTATGGTAAGGGACAGTGATCAGTTCAAAATTATTGGCTGATTTCACACCAAAGACAGAATTAGAGCTCACAGTCTTCTGCATGTCAAAATCTGCAAGTAGCATAGTAGTTTAAATTCTGGCCCCTATATCTACATTAGGAATCAGGCTTCAATCATACACCACATCTGACATCTGACATATTTTAATCCCCTCACCATTTATTTATTAACAGTCCAAATTGCCAAATTTAGTGTTTAATTAATAAATTGCAGGCAAAAGTGAAATTTTACAGAACACAATCTAGGACAATATACGTACAGCTTGGATAGTGTGATTCAATTAATTCTAAATTTTAGAATGTCTGACTGAAAGCTCTGTCGTTCTGTCGATTACATTTTAGTGTTACATCTCTTTGCCTCTCCTATTTACAACATTGCTTTTAAATTTATGGTATCTTTCACACAGCCAAATTAAGTGCATTAAAATACATCCCATCTAACTAGAAATATAGAGCAATTAAAATCAATCAAAGTTACTAGAATGGTACTTTATAGTTTAAAGCACAAGTGAAAATGAAGTGTATAGCAATGACTTCTGGAGGAAGGGCAAACCCAGATCTGATGATCGGCTGACTATCAGAATATGTTTACCAGCCTCTGGATAGTTTAATAGTACAGTGGTATCTCGGTTTTCGAACGCTTCTCAGTTCGAACAAATCGGTATTCGACCAGGAAATTCAAGAAACCTTTGCCCTGAAATCCGAACAAATATTTGGAACTCGAACACTTGAGACAGCTGAAGACAGAAGCCTGCAAGCTACACAGAGAGAGAGAGAGTCAGGGACAGAAGCGGGTGAGCGAGAGCTGAAGATAGAAGCCGGCAAGCTACACAGAGAGAGAGAGAGAGAGACACGGGGACAGAAGCAGGCAAGCTAGAGGAAGAGACAACTGAGGAGGGGAATTTATCTTAAATTGTTTCGGTTCTCAACCAAATCACTTCTCGACCACACTTCTAGAATGAATTGTGGTCGAGAACCGAGGTACCACTGTATAAGGAGATGCTAAAGAAGTTAACTGCATCTTTCATGATTCCCTATTAAAATTGCTATTTTTCTGTTTCTGATTCTTAATGTATTCATTATATATTTATTTTATTTAAAAGTATATATTACATTATTTTATATTATGTTTATATTTTAGTGTGAAAACTAGGTAAAATATTATCAGTAAGTACATTTAAAACAGTAGCATTTGTTCATTTTACACATGCACACACACACACACACATTGCATGAAAAATAAGAAACAAGGATTGGAAAGGAGAAAGTGGAGAGAAAAATATATAGACTTTATTCTTTGGTTAAGTGTTGGATTTGATTCCCACTATTAAGCAATGTAACAGCTTTTCAAAGAATATTCCACACTTTACAAACCAAAATTCTAGTCAGTACTGAACTGATCTATATCACATCATCTAAAGAAATAATAATATTCCCTTTACATCTAGAGAATTGTAGTTAGTTTGGGACATGAATAGTCCCTCTGATTTGATCAAAAATACTTCTTCATTCAGTAAAAATGGGGAAAAGAAAAAAGGAAGACAGAACCATGCAGTAGTACAGAAGTATAAAATATTTCATTTCCGAATTGAACTATTAGCTTTCAATTCTTAAAAGGTTTTAGACAAAGACAAATAGCTTTGTATCAGAGACATATACAGTAGCCTGAGCATTGGGCCATTTTCTGAGCTCTGACCACTGTTGTTGCAGTCATTAATCACCCATACTTGGATAACTTTTTGGTTCCACTTCAGTATATGGTTTGCTATCTGGACATCAAGATATCCACATTGGTTTTATAATCTTTTTTTTCTTCCTGTCTCCAAACACAATGAAGAAGAGATCACTTTTGGGTGAGAAAAGGAGGGGTATTTTTTAAAAGAGAAGATTGCTTCAGTTTGTCTGTGTTACAGAATTAATGAGCAATGGAGTGGCATCAAGATCTTTGCCAGCACTAACATAATCAATTACTGCCTGAGTAGCAATAAGAAAAGCTTGTTGGCAAATTGAAGTTTGGACATCGAAGGGAATAAAACAGAATAGTTTTCAACAGAAAATATCATGCTGTGAGCCTATGACTGAGCTTCAGCTTACATTGTAGGGGAAAAAATATCTCAGCAGTAGACTGTCTAAATGTTACGTGTTGCACAAAAACTGTCCTTGTTAACTGAGCAGCATCACTTTTTTTCTTGATCAATTAGTACCTCATTAATGGTCCACCTGCCACATTTCAAATCCTGAATCACTTTTAATCTTTACGTATCATATGGACTGACAATGATTTAGTTCTTTCAAATTCTCTGTATATATATATAAGCCCTTTTACTGCAATTTTGTAGTAAGTTAAAGCAGTCCAGCTTTAGCATGGGTTTCATTCTAATTACCATTAGATTCACAAGACCAAAGGAATTGGTTTTTTTTAGTATAGTGTAATATTAATGCAATATCAGAAGTTTTCAATTCAATTTTATAGAATGTGAAAGATGTGTGCTTTATTTTTATAGTTTTCTTATGTATGATGTACACTTTAGATGACATTTAATTTCATTGTACAAGGTGCAATGACAATAAACTAAACTAAACTAAATTGTCCAAAACAGTTGTTTCTATTAATAATCTTGAGAAGGCTACCTCCTCACTCAAAGAGCATATAAGCCCTCAAGGCTCCAACTCTACATTATTTTCTGTGTGGCCTTAACTATCCAGGAGGGAGCCTCAGGGGTGGGCATCAGGCAGGATGGGGTGGAACACAGTTTGTTTGTTTGTTTGTTTGTTTGTTTGTTTGTTTATTGGATTTGTATGCTGCCCCTCTCCAAGGAATCCAAATCAGGGGTGGATTCCATTGTGTTACTGCCAGTTTGCTCAACATTGCACCACATGAGCATACTCACATAATGTGCATTTAGTACAGAGTACTAAAAAAAAGTGACAGGCCTGGATCACAAAAAACAAGATGGTCACACGCTTGGGTCACTGCCCTTTCAAGTGACCCAGGCCGTCAAGTTACTATCTATAGAAGCAATCCAGTAGGAACAGGGGTGGGCAGCAGGCAGGACGGGGTGGAACACAGTTCCACCGGTGGAAATGAAGCTGTGTGCCCAGTTCCAGCTGACCCTCCCTTCTCCCATCATCCTCCTCCTTGGAAAGCATCAGAGAGACCAGCACTGGCAGAAGTTGCAAGGGGCCCATTTCCTCTCCCATCTTTTCTCAACAGCTGATTGGCACCCATTCTCCTAGCTACCCAGCCTGAGGCAGGGGACGACCCAGGAAGGAGAACATGAGAAACATGAAGCAAATTGTCATGCCAGAGAGTGACATTGGTGAGGGCTTAAGAGTTCACTTGAACGATGATGATCGTTCAAGCCACTCCCACATGGTCACATGGTCAGCACTCCTACCCAGTCACATGACCATCAAGCCACACCCACAAAATAAGCCACACCCACAGTGTGGCAGTAAAAATTTTGGCTGCCCATTACTGGGGAGCCTGTATCCAACAAACAGATGCTCAAGCTCACAGTCACCTTCAAGGCCATATCTCAGGCACCTTATTTGTCTAGCCAAAGTATAATTCTGACCAAATCAAGCAACCCTATCTGCAAAATAATAAAAATATTACTCACAGCAGCCCCAGCACCACTATGCTGACTTGTGGTATCCTTCCGTCCATTGTATGTGCTGCTCTACAGGATCTCCAAGAACACAATTTCACTAACGTATCACTATGCTTTCTTAGACTACCCTGTTATCCCACCTGGGAAGTAATCTTTTCCATGTGGATATGTACATAGATACATATATGTATAGCTGAACCTATGTTTTTCTATGTTTGGTGGATCATATGTGCATCATAATTATATATGCATCATAATGGTATGCCTGTATGTGTGTATGTTAGTATAGGGGATTTTCTTAAATTTATAATATTTTAATTGATTGGATTGTATTGGATTGTTTTTCACTTGTTGTGAGTCGCCCCGAGTCTTCGGAGAGGGGCGGCATACAAATCCAAATAATAAATAATAAATAATAAATAAATAATACCTTTGCTATATGGAGAGATTCCCCTGATTTCCCAATGTTCCCTGCTTTACATGGACTTCTATTGGGCATACTATAAAACCTTTAGCATCATCTGTGGCTGCTGTGATGCTGTGGTTGCTTTATTTATATGTGCCAAGGAATATATGGTCCACCTGCATTCTGTTTGGATACAAATTACATTACAAATATACGACAGATTTCAATTCAATTCAATTTTATTAGTCATAGACCATAGACCAGAACAAACAAAAATACTCAATAAATATACAATTAAAAGTTGTAAGATATAATAATAAATAACAGATAAAATCCATGATAAAATCCAGTCTGTCAATTACACATGGTCAATACTAAAAAAATTACAATACTAAAAAAATTACAATCCATAAACTGTGAGGCCTATAGTCAGTTAATTTATTTATTTATTTATTTATTTATTACTTAGATTTGTATGCCGCCCCTCTCCGAAGACTCCTAATAGGGACTACTAATAGGGACTACTACTCCTAATAGGGACTACTACTCCGAAGACTACTAATAGGGAAAGGAATAAACAGGGTTGCCAGATTGGTCATATAAATTATAATGGTGGATTAGATATTTAAAGGCTAGCCACAGTTGGGGGGGTGTTTGTGTGTGTGTGTGTGTGTGTGTGTGTACACTGCTAAAAAAAATAAAGGGAACACTTAAGCAACGCAATATAACTCCAAGTAAATCAAACCAGTGAAATCAAACTGTCCCATCAGCAACACTGATTAACAATCAATTTCACACTCAAATAACACATCCTAGTCAGATCTAGGATGTGTTATTTGAGTGTTCCCTTTATTTTTTTGAGCTGTGTGTGTGTGTATAAACACACACACACACACACACACACATATCACTATGGTGAAGAAGACACATATTTGCAAGGAATCTCCACTACTGCCACGCAAAATCTTGTCACCTGTGCTGTAATTGTGGTCTCTTTATCTTTAAGCAGCTACTGGAGATAGGTAGTGACTGAGCAGCCAGGATACATTGCAATTAATGACAGAATATGTTTTTTCCTAATATCTTTATAAAAGGAGAATCTAAGGAGCATGTCTCCCACAGTCTCGACCTCTCCTGAGCCACAGGGGCAGTCTTTCAGTGAATGATATTTTTTCATACTTGCCGTACAAAACGGCTGATCAAAGCACATGGCACCATGCAAGTACAAATGCTGCAATGTCCTGCCTGTCAGCGACTACTTCAGCTTCAACCACAACAACACAAGAGCACCCAACAGATTTAAACTTAATATTAACTGCTCCAAACTTGACTGTAAAAAATATGACTTCAGTAACCGAGTTGTTGAAGCGTGGAACTCATTACCGGACTCCATAGTGTCATCCCCAAACCCCCAACACTTTACCCTTGGATTATCTATGGTTGACCTATCCAGATTCCTAAGAGGTCAGTAAGGGGCGAGTACAAGTGCACTAGAGTGCCTTCCGTCCCCTGTCCTATGGCTCTCCTATATCTCCTATACCTTTCTTCTATTCCTATATCTCTTCTTCTATTCTTTCATTGATATGTTCTATTACTATATCTTCTTTTCTATTATTTCTTAGATATATTTTACTATGAGTATCTCCTGTATAACCTTCATCATGTATTTTACTATGTGTATATAGATATATACCCACTAAAACCCTCATTGTGTATTGGACTGAATGAATGAATGAATGAATGAATGAATGAATGAATGAATGAATGAATGAATGAATGAATGAATGAATGAATGAATGCTTTTTGGTGGTTTGCTGGTTCCAGCTGTCTAAGATAGCTGGCAGGAAATTTCATGGTTGTGCTTTTTTGCCATGACAGAAGAGAAACTGATGAAGATTGTGCTTTGAAGGCATTGTGTTATAAATCTTCACTAAGCTATAATATTTCTACTTGTTAAAAAAAATAAAAAGTACAGTATAGATATAGAATGAAGTATATTTATGAGATTCAAGGATTGAGAATGCAATATCTCCATGTTATGAGACATGTTGCCTGTTCTTTGGTTCATCCAATTTATTGGCCTTTAAGAAGATACTCTGGCTTCTCTTCAGATTTACAAAAGAAGACAAGAGTATTTGTTCTTGACACTGCTTGTAGTATACTCAGGTTGCTGGTATGTTTTATTACTTTATTTCTATTTCTGCTGATTTTTTGCTTGACTGAATTTTTTTTCCTTTGTGCTTTTGTTCACTCACAGTGTAGCAATATACACAAAATTATGCAGAAGAGTCACAGCAGCAGATAGAAAAAAATAGCTTAATGCCGGAGATTGAGGGAAATTAGGTGTCTAGAAATAACTGTGCAAAACCCCTTGTATTTATAGAGCACCTACATGAATATTACATTGTTGAAAATGCCATTATGTAAAATATAAAAGATATGATCTCCTAGAATAGACTGACAAACTAACATGACTTCCCATCACGCTAAATTGTCAACATTCTCAAACAGTCAACCTTAATCAGTAAATATATATAAGCAATATGAATAATGTATGCATTGTGAAATACATTTACAGGTTAATAATATCTGCACAAATAGAGTCAACATCAAGGAATATTAATCATGGAATTATACTACAGTAGGTCATATGAAATAAATAATCACCAATTGGACAAGTCCACCCTTAGATATCTAATAATTTGCACTTCAGAGAATTGAATTCAGATAAGATAATTTACTGAGCAAGAGCAAATATTTCATCTTATAATAAAAAGTATTCTGAAATAACAACATAACTAAATGTAAGGGTAAAGTCAAGTTTCTTACAAGACAATTTAACTGCTGGTGATTTTGTGGACATATCTATGTAGGTTTTTCGGCAGCAATATGAAGGTGTTTATCTTTAATTACCATTCTGCAAACAGTTCTTATTTTGTGTGCTGTTTATACTAACCATATCTTTCTCACTTTTTAAACACAGAAAAAGCTTTCCACATTTCGGTAGACAGATGTTCCATGAGAATCATTCCAGCACAAGTTCGAAAACTTGGAAGACTAAACCTAGACTGACTCAGATTGAGAAAGATTGAGAAAAGACTGGGTACAGCTGTTACCTATTAAGAAGAGACGTACTAAGATAGATGAAAAGTCAGCAATTGTAAATCAAACATTAGTGCAACATTAAAGAACATATGTGTATTAAAATCTTACTTTTGATTGAGGCCCCAAGTCTTTGGAGAAGGGCGGCATACAAATCTAGTTGTTAATAATAATAATAATAATAATAATAATAATAATAATAATAATAATAGACTTCAGACTGACCAAATTCTGAAGCATAACACACCAGACATCCTGATTGTGGAGAAAAAGAAAATATGGATCATTGATATCGCAATCGCAGGGGACAGCAGAATTGAGGAGAAGCAGCTAGAGAAATTAGTGAAATACGAAGATCTAAAAAGCGAGCTGCAACGACTCTGGCATAAGCCAGTGAAATTGGTCCCAGTGGTACTTGGCACACTGGGCACAGTGCCAAAGGATCTCAACGGATACTTGAAAACCATCGGAATTGACAAAATCTCCATCTGTCAACTGCAAAAGGCAGCTTTACTGGGATCGGCAAACATAATTCGCCGCTACATCACGCAGTCCTAGGTGCTTGGGAAGCGCCCGACTGGTGATGAAATACGAAATCCAGCATAGTGATCTCATTTGCTGGGTTGTACTGATATAATAATAATAATGAATGTGTTATTTAACATTTATCATTGTATTATTTCAATAACAAATCTAGCAAGTACAATGAATTTGTTCCAATGGGTCCGAATTAATTTGGATTTTTTAACATTTATTGAAAGATGTTGGAATTTATTATTATTATTATTATTATTATTATTATTATTATTATCAATTTTATTAAACATTTCTCATGTGAACCAGAATTATTTTGTCTTCTATATAAATTTGACACTAAGAAGGGAACTAAAGATTTCAGGCAAAAGGAAAAACAAATAAAACCTGCCATTGGTTTTGATTAGAATTGATATTTATAAAATGACATAAAACACTACAATATTTGAAATATTAATAAGATGTTCAAAGAACAGAGCCAATTAGAAACCACAATATCAATAATATCAGTAATGATGTCTGCTCCCATGGATGGAAGGAGTGACAAATGAGATGTACATTTTACTTAATTCAAAAATAATGGAATATTAATTGATGGATTGATAGATTAATTAGAAATATTGGATTTTTAAAATGTGGCTTACAAGTGACAGGCTAATAGAATGGCCCAAATAAGGATTCTTCACTAGATGGATATATATAAAAGAAGGTAAGTGAAAATTTGAAAATGTAAGGGGGTAATACAAATAATAAACCAAGGGAATGGCCTGAAGAATGTATTTTCTTTGAATTTAGTTTGTCAACACCTCCAAAAAGCCTATGTGATTATTTTATGTCTTTTCCCTTTGGTGATGAAATTTAGCAGCAAGATCCAAAATAATGGTTTGTGCAGTTGGCTGGGGGTAGAGAATGTTACGCTCCTTATACATTTGATTACCGTAATTTATTTTACAAAAGGAAAAAGGAAAAGTATTCAATTGACATGTTTAGATGTTGATGTTGTCAAAACAACATGGTTATAAGAACAACAACATGGTTATAAGTCTTCAGAGGCTCTTCAAAAAGGAGTACATTTATTTTTTTAATTTATTGACTGCTCAATTCCAAGAGATCTTGGGCAAGGCACGAAACTAAAAAAGACATATAAACTACTAAAAAATATTAAATCAACAGGGAGTCTGGACTAAAATATTCTAATAACAAAATTCACCAAACAAAACAGGGGCCATTAAACAAATAATAAGCATTCTACTTTAGAAGGTAAATGTGCAGTTGAAATAACTTTTGTCTCCCATGAAGCCTGAAGGCAGATAAAGTTCTCTATTTGCTTTACCCTGGCCCTGTTGTACTAGGCAAAAAGAAGACAGATTCAAAATTACTTTTCCTACAAAACATGCCCTAAAGCTGAACAGAAACTGGAAACTACATTTATACCAGCAATCAATCCATCTAGTTCAGCATTTCAAAGTGTGATCATTTGTAGTTCTATCTGGAAGTGCTAGGTCCTGAATCCACAGGCTTTTGTGCATTATACCACTAATAGGCACTATTTAGAACAATGGAAATATATTACGTCAATCTTAGTCATATGTAATTTCAACTGTACTAAATAACAGTTTTTGTTGATGAGCACAAAGTTTGCCACAGTATCAAAGTACTTTTAAATTGTAGAAAAATATAAACTTTGAAGTTTCTTTAAAAATGGTTCA
The DNA here is from genome assembly GCF_031021105.1 of Erythrolamprus reginae. Classification (NCBI taxonomy): domain Eukaryota; kingdom Metazoa; phylum Chordata; class Lepidosauria; order Squamata; family Dipsadidae; genus Erythrolamprus; species Erythrolamprus reginae. The sequence goes on along the minus strand of NC_091954.1, from coordinate 59,802,155 downwards.
AAGGGGCAGAATCCAATATCAAAATAATAAAACTTTTCTCAAAATGTAGACAGGGAAAAGGAAGAGAACAATCAGACTCTGCAATAAATCTTTTGGAAACTAACCCCTTTGACTTGATTGAACTGGCCCAATTTCATTATTTAGAGTCAGTATCTTTGTCCAAAAAAATCACCAAACCCTTTCTTCACAAGTTTCAGCCTTCTCAGTGAATAGCATTTCATTTTTAGTTTTAATTATAAGGGCAAAGTAGAATCAGAAGGGGAGTGTGTTTGTCAGGAGACAAACCACTTAGTTAATAAAATGGTATTTAACTTGAGATAACAGTATTCAATCTTGTGCTATCAACTACAAGTAAATGGTTATAAAATAAATTTGGGAAATAAATATTGTTTGCAAGTTCATATTTTAAACAGGAATTAGAAAACATGTTTCAATTTTACAAATTATTTAATAAGTGCTGCACATATATGTATATTATGATGTCTGAGTTGGGGTTCGCTTTGAGGGCCTATGCACTGAACATTTCCTAAAATACTGGCCACCTTGGCAGCCCACCTCCATACCTGTGCATGTCCAGTGTTACCTACCCTTGTCACTAAGGTTAACTCCTATTTCCATAGGGCACAGGAAATAGTTCTCCCCACCTCCCATGTCCAGCTAATGACTCTGAGAAACAGTGGGACCTCCTGGACATGAAGTGCGCTCTGGACATTTATCTACAGCAAACTTCGAGCTTTCATAAGTCTGAGGTGATCTTCATCTATTTCCAACCCACCTCCATGGGTCAGAAGATATCCTTTTCCATGGATTTGTATAGTTATTTCCATGACTTATGACCAACTGTTGTTGTCACGTCCTGCTCAAATAACTGCTCATTCAATGCATAGTGCCTCAACCATAGTAGCATGGCATATCAGAGCATCCATTGAAGAGGTTTGCCTGGTCTTCTCTTATGCCATTCTTCTGCCATTACAAGTTGGACACTTTCGCCTTTGCAGAGGAAGCATTTGGACAAAGAGTGTTGTGCCAGGTGGTGCAGGACAGTGGCTTTACCAGCCAGGTTTAGGTGTCCCTCCTTAGGGACTTTTGTATGTCCCATCCTTGGAGGCTAGCTCCACGTACTATGGAGTTGGGACTTATCTGATACGCTCTTTCTTGTAGGGTGGAGCTAGCTTCCAAGTCCCATCCTATTGGGGCCTGGCTGGAGAATGGTTGTTGTTTCAATATATTGTTATGGATTTTCATATACATAAACTGACTTATTTCAGAGAGGCATGCTGAGTCTGTCTTTTGTCCCTTGTCAAAAAAGGGGAAACTGACCCACAGGAGTGCTTTTTTTAGACTCAGTCCTTATTGGCTAAGGCTGGTGTCTTCCCATCTTTGGAGGCTAGCTCCATCCAAGGGCATATCAGGTAATTCCCAATGCCCCTTCTAAAGGGAACTGTGCATTACTTGTATAGAAAACATTTTCTCACTAAACAATACATCTGTATCAGAGGTGTGCGAAGAATGTAGATTCACTCAAATATAGACATTCTCTAACTGTATTCCACAGAATGTTTCAAATGCAAACACAAGAGGAATACAAGACAGGAACAAATTAAGGTATAATGAGAAATAAAGTTGCAGGGTCAATCAATATCAGTGTCAGGGGAAATGTTTCTGAAGCTTGATGACACTTTCAAAATAATTCTTACATTAACACTTCTTATTTTCACTCATTTTAATGTGATCCATCTTCTGTGAATTCCTCAGTTTCACTCACATTGGCATGTTGATTTAATTTTTATTAGATATTAGTCCCTTCATTGGGAGACAAGATTAAATACATTCCTTATCAAGGCTGCTAGAAGTGGAAAATAAAAGAGCTTGCATGAGAGCTGGAATTGTTCTTCTGGGGACTCTCATCACTGTTAAACCATCTCCCAAACCACCTTTTCCTACTGAAATAGCTTTCTTACAATTGTTAGCATTAAGAAAGAAAATGTACATATTGGACTGTTCATTCAATATTAGTCACAAGATGTCTATATCAAGTTTCTACCTTGCTATCTGACAAGGTTCAAAAGATGTCACACATAATTTTAGAATCTAAGTGCTGGGTTCTTACTATATTGCTGCCAGTTATTTCCTTCTGTAAACTGCAGAAATGAAATATTGCCAGCTCTGAAGCTGGCATAACTGGTGCCATCTTTGAGGCTTCAGGTTTCTATAATTGAGATGAGGGTTCGGGAGGGGGGAATAGAGATAGCTGGCATTTTGTAGCCCAAACAATATATACTTTCCCCTGGGAACCAAGGACATTCCAACAAGAGGGGAGGAATGATGTAACCAAGCTACTGGACAGGACTCTGACTGGACCATGTTATTGTTTGTTTGGGAAAGGGGGAAAAACTTTAACTTTTAATTAAGTGAAAACTGTGGGAAACTTTAAAGTCAGTTTTTACCAATCCGTGCCAATATGATATATCCAATAAAACTGTTCTTTAAGGAATCTACCTGCCTCGGAGTTCTATTTGCTATGGGTATGTTACTTGAAACCTTGACAATATTATTTTTATTGCTTGAAGGGACAATGTCTATTCGGTATTAGCATTATTAGATTTACTTTACTGTAATCTACTTTTCAAGAGGGTAGTACTGTATTTTCAAATATCTTGTGGCTAGGGATTTATGACAGACAAAGCCCAACATTTTAGTAAGAGCACCAGGATGGAGAAGGTTTAAACAAGTGATATATAAGACATATAAGAATATAAGATATATTCTGAAACTAAAATCCTATGGCATCTCTGGACCTCTGCATGATTGGATTTCAGCATTCCTGTCCAACAGACAACAAGTGGTCAAAATCCTGTTCCAGTTAACAGTGGCATCCCACAAGACAGTGTTTTAGGACCTACTCTTTTTATACACTACATAAATGATCTCTGTCACAATATCACAAGCAATTGTGTTCTCTTTGCTGATGATGTTAAACTATTTAATACCTCTGACAATTCTTCTACCCTTCAAAAAAGGACGTTGACCATGTAGATGAATGGTCTAACAACTGGCAACTTCAAATCTCTAACCACAAATGCTCTGTCCTACACATTGGTAAAAAGAATCTGAATACTAAATACATACTTGGTAAAACTGAACTCAGAGAGGACCCTCACTCAGTCAAAGACCGTGGAGTACTCATTTCCAATGACCTAAGTGCTAGAACCCACTGTAACAGCATTGCCAAAAAAGCATTAAGAATTGTAAACCTAATCTTATGTAGCTTCTCTAGAAACACTGATGTATTAACCAGGGCATACAAAACATTCCTCAGACCTATTCTAGAATACAACTCACCTGTATGGAATCCACACTGCATATCAGACATTAATACAATTGAAGGAGTCCAGAAATACTTCACAAGAAGAGTCCTTCACTCCTCCTCACATAACAAATTGCCCTACTCCTCCAGACTTCAAATACTACATCTAGGTACTGGTACATGGTGGACCACACCCACTTTGAAATTATGGAAATAAGATTAAATAACTTTGATGAAAATAAATTGGAGAAGCTGATGGCACGATTGAATAAGGTGAAAAATTATATCTTAAGTAGAATTTATGATGACAATGTGAAAAATAAATTCCATACACTTTTTGTATGTAAAGAAATGTAAACTGGAGCTAAGGAAGAAATTGAAACTTATTGCAAATAATTTAACCCCCTAAATGGTGGTGGGGTTTTTATTGGTGTTGGGCACGTTTTCTTTTAAGTATTTTTTGTTTGTTGTTAATTTAGTAAATAAACCAGTAAAAATATATATTAAAAAAATACTACATCTAGAAAATTTACAACTATGTCATCTCCAAACTGATTTAACTGTTGTTCATAAAATCATACATCATAATGTACTCCCTGTCAGCGACTACTTCACCTTTAACAACAACAACACACTGAATGTAAATTGCTCCAAACTTGACTGCAGAAAATTTCAGCAATAGAGTGGTTACCGCCTGGAACTCATTACCTGACTCTGTTGTTGCAATTACATTATCTACAATCAACCTCTCTCCTTTTCTAAGAGGTCTGTAAGGGGCGTGCATAAGTGCACTTCTGTGCCTAATGTCCCTGTCCTACTGTCTTATTATCCTTTCTATTACTACATTCTACTTATGTTATGCTATGTTAATATGTACTATACTACTATACTTGTTTGTTTGTTTAGATTTATAAGCCACCCCTCTCCTGACGCAGTTTAGGTAAAAAAAAGAAAAATTAGTTGTTATTTTGTTTTTAACCTTAGTAATCAAGTCCTGAAAATGAAATCCCAGTTTCAAAAATCATGCAAAAGTAAGCAAAGGCTGGATTAGTGTTTTTTGTTACTGTTTCTGTTATTCTTGTTATTGTTATTCTGTGAGTTACATCTAATGAAAGAGCTATATTTTATAAAGTTTAGCTTGATTTATTTTATTTATAGGCTGAAGATTAATTATTATAAACTAGATAAAATAAACATTATATTTATATCTTGCCCATCCCTATCCTCAACTGTACACATTCATTTATCATTTTAGGTCATCACAGTATTGCAAAGAACCCATTATCATCATCAGAAAAGGGATTTGGTAGTTATTCTAATAAATGCTTGCCTTGGTAACCCAATAAAAATCCTTAAGAAGCTAAGATTTAAATCATTGTTCAATTAAAGTCAACACTATAATTAACCAGTTTTATCCCCCAGTTGTTAATTGCAACAACTCTACTCACTGAAGTGAAACTGTATTTAAATAACTATTGGTATAGCGTCTTCAGGAGACTGGATGTTGAATCACTTGGTACTAGATAAAATGTAGCATTTCATCCTCTTCTGCCATTACAATAAGGAAAGACAATTATAATAATAGGAAAAATGGAAGAGAGAGGGAAGAGGGAGAGAGAGGGGGAGGGAGAGAGACCCACCTCTGAAGTATAATTAAACATTGGAGTGAAATATCCTGCTGGTAGGATTTCATGAAGAGGAGGGGAGGGGAGGGATGGGGAGGGGAGGAGGGGAGGGGAGGGGAGGGGAGGGGAGGAGAGGAGAGGAAGAGAGATGGAGAGGAGGAGAGGAAAGGATAAACAGAATTTGAAGGGACCTTGGAAGTCTTCTAGTCTAACTCCCCTGTTCAGGCAGGAAACCCTACACCACTTCAGAAAAATGGTTATCCAACATCTTCTTAATAATGTCCAATGTTGGAGCATTCACAACTTCCAGAGGCAAGTTGCTCCACTGATTAATTATTCTGTCAATAAATTTCTTCTCAGTGCTAGATTGTTTCTTTCCTTGATTAGTTTCCACCCATTGCTTCTTATCCTGTCCTCAGGTGCTTTGAAGAATAGTTTGAGTCCCTTTTCTTTGTGGCAACCCCTGAGATAATGAAAAGGGGAGAAGTCAATTAATGACACCTCTGTTTTGAAACCAGATAAATTTCCATCCATATGTACTGCTGATACTATTTGTATTAGAGAAAGTAATTTTACAATTCTTTCTTTCTTTCTTCTTCTTTTTAAAAAAGTTTAACATTTTATTTCTTCGGTAACAAGCTTGGTTTGGTTTTATTTTCAACCCATGATTTAAAAGAACTCTCTCTTAAGGCTGCAGTCAAAAATTAGTAGTTGCAAACAAGAATTGTGAAAATAGTTTTGAGGAAAATATGCCTTTCTATTTTCTGCTGAAATTGGAAATAATTTACAGCCTTTTGAATTCCTTTATTGTAACTTCTGATTCATTCTCAGGCTAACTGCTATTTTCCCTCAAAAGTTATATTATTTTTATCCAACTGCTTTAATATAAGTTATAATAAATAAGACTTTGATAAAAAAAATTGTTTCAGTATTACAGTATTTATTAGTGAGAAAAGGTTCAAAATCTGATTTTTTTTATACACACTGCTAAAAAGGAATAAAAAGAAAATACAACCTTTTATTTTGCATAATTGGATCAACAAAGACTTTATTTCTAAAAGAAGGATTGGTGTGATGTCTTGAGAAAGTGTGGGATTTGAAGACAAGAAATTGGCTTGATATAAATAAAGGAATAAACAATCCATTTTTTCAAGATACTGTATGTGGAGAAATAGAATTGCACTTCTCCAAACCCATTCTCAGAGCAACAAAACAATGCAGGGTCACACACAAAAATAGTTTAGGTTTGGTTTGGGGGTAAAAGCCAAACTATACAGGTATTTACACACACTTATGTAATACAGAGAGGTCCTTAAAGCAACCACAACTGAGTCTTTGATTAGGCACTTTGTTTCTTTCAACCAAAGATTTGGAAGGGTTTTCATGTAAAACAATCTGCAAATGCAAATATCCTGATAGATATCATGAAAATTACTGTTAAATAATAATTAGAATTGCATTACACAACACAATTTCAAATAATTTCTTCTAGTTAAAGGCACATTTTGCCCAAAATGTGACAAAAATATCAGAGTTAGGTTTTTGCAATTGTCAATGCTTTGAAGTAGACCAGTCTAGGAAATGAAAGTCATGACTCCTAAAGCTGCTTTTATTATAAAGTTACTATAATAAAATTGTACAAGTTTGAATATGCCTCATCCTCCTATGTTCAAGAGAACCAAGGACAGTCAAGTCTGAGTTGCTTTCTCAGATTACAGTTCTGCTTCGGACTCAAAATTATTTTGTCTTACCCTTGTGTTTGCTGCAGCACATTCTTCTGTTCTTCAAGGTTATTGCTCCTGTCCATTTCAGAAACACTTGCCTCATAAACATCAAATGGTGGAAAATCTTAAGCTGTCATGCTATTACCCCCTTGCTGTCATAAAAATAGGCATTTAGCCATGGCATAATAAAGCAAATTATATGAGAATCGAGAGATTTCCAGGTCAGCTCTTGTGGAGCTTTAATACTGCTGAGATCTAAATGCATAACTGAATATATACAAAATTATTTTATCATCACATCACATTTAGATAATATTTTTCCCTTTTGTATGCTAAAAACTTTCTAACTTGACTGAAAAAATAATGCTAAGAATAAAACGTTTCATGCTTATGCAGGAGAATTGGCAAAATGGCTGAACTTACACTTCCATAGTACAGTGATACCTCATCTTACAAACGCCTCATCATACAAACTTTTCGAGATACAAACCCAGGGTTTAAGATTTTTTTGCCTCTTCTTACAAACTATTTTCACCTTACAAACCCACCGCCACTGCTGGGATGCCCCGCCTCTGGACTTCCATTGCCAGCGAAGCACCTGTTTTTGTGCTGCTGGGATTCCCCTGCAGCATCGCAAAAACACAGAAGTCCGGAGGTGGAGTTTCCCATGGAGGGGAATCTCAGGGGAATCCCAGCAGCACAAAAAAGGGTGTTTCGGCTGGCAAAAGGGGTGGATTTTGGGCTTGCACGCATTGATCGCTTTTCCATTGATACCTATGGGAAACGTTTCATCTTACAAACTTTTCACCTTAAGAACCTCATCCCGGAACCAATTAAGTTTGTAAGACAAGGTATCACTGTACTTTATTTTTTAATTGCTCTCTGCTAAATGCTGAGTGATTTGCCCTCAGTTCTTCCTGTCTCCCATATTGTGTTCCCCCCAACTCTCCTGCAAAGTAAGTGGATACCTCTATCTAGGAACTGCCTATTCTTATGTCAACACCACTATATAGATTGGATACACTCAAACACTAGTTTCTGATTAGTGTTTTCCAATTTCATGTGCCTTCAACCATTGCAAATATATATTGCACTGCTCTACAGCTCAAATCACCATGGCTTTCAGTAATGCTTCTCCAATTCTTGTTTTAAAATTATCTTTCTGAAAACTGCATCCCATAGCTAAACATTGCCCTTTTTCATGCCACAGATGCTATGTATGGCTTTGTACTGATGAGTTTGGAGTCTTGTCACCATAAATAGTCCCATTTTTAACTTCAGAAAGTGCAATGCTACAATCATGGCCACTAGAATGACGGCGCCGGACTTACCCGGCGGCAGGCTTTGCTGGAGGGACCGGGAGACACCGGACCCTCATGGCGGCCGCCATTTTGGATCCCGAGCGAGGTCTCGCGTGACGGGACTTCGCTCGGGATTTTTCGGGCCTGATTGGCCCGGCTGCTGATTGGTCCGGGCGGGGCCTGCCTGCCCTATTTAAGGGCGAGCAGGCCCGAGGCTCTGCCTTTTCACCTGGACAGCAGCCACGAGCAGACACCCACCCGCCCTCCCTATTTTGCAGTGTGCTTAGGGGTCGCCCTAGGGGGCTGAATGGGAATTTTTTGCAGTTCTGCCTCTTAGCCGGGCTGTTTTTTCGCCCATTCCACACTGGGGAGATGGATGTGCAGTTAGGGGGTGCTTGCATTTATTAGGTTAATTGGCTTACCTTTGGTCATTTGGGTAGGCAGGTTAGGGGCGGAAAACTGGGGGGTGGTTTAGCAACCGCGCGTTCTCCCTTGGGCATCTTTGGGGATGATTGACAGGTTCTCCGCAAGCTCATGGAGGGAGCGACTGCCTGAGCAGCTGGGGGGAACCTGTCTTTGGGCCCTGCACCTTTAATTCCCGGATTGGGGTTAGCCGGTGGGACCCCCCTCATGCAAAGCATGGCAGGGTCGCAGGTGATGGAGTGGTCCCTCACCTGGACTTGCATCGAGATACGCCCATGAGTTGCCCAGGAAGTTTTTTGTCCTAACGTCATTTCCGCCCCGGAAATATTTGTTTGACCCTGCAGGTCCATTGCCGGGTCATAGTTGATTATTTTAATATATGCAAATTTAATGAATAAATTATGCAAATTTATGTTAATAAAAATGACCCAGTTTAAATCCAGCTCTTGTGTCCGTGTCGTTACTCCGTCTCTCCAGCAATTAAGTTTTTGTGAACTCAGAGTTGTGAAGAGCTTTAAAATCTTAAAGTTTGCTTGATAACAGCAGAGAGTTTATTTTATTTATTTATTTATTTATTTATTTATTTATTTATTTGTTTATTTATTTATTTTGTCCAATACACAATGAGGGTTTTAGTGAGTATATATCTATATACACATAGTAAAATACATGATGAAGGTTATAGAGGAGATACTCATAGTAAAATATATCTAAGAAATAATAGAAAAGAAGGTATAGTAATGGAACATATCAATGAAAGAATAGAAAAAGAGACATAGGAATAGAAGAAAGGTATAGGAGATATAGGAGAGCAATAGGACAGGGGACGGAAGGCACTCTAGTGCACTTGTACTCGCCCCTTACTGACCTCTTAGGACTCTGGATAGGCTAACCGTAGATAATCTAAGAGTAAAGTGTTGGGGGTTACATATATTTTTGTAACCATTTACTACTATGTAATCTGTATTTTTGCAATATGGATCTTTTACCCTATTAACAAGCAAAACAATAAGTATCAACTTATTTAATAATGGATAATAGCCGTGGTGGCACAGTGGTTAGAATGCAGTACTGCAGGCTACTTCTTTGACTTCAACCTGCCAGCAGTTCAGCAGTTAAACTGTGAGCAGCTCAAGGGTGACTTAGCATTCCATTCTTCTGAGGTCAATAAAATGAGGATCCTGATTGTTGTACAGTTATTTCTGACTCTAAGGGGCAGTGCTCATCTCTGTTTCTTAGCTGAGAGAGTCAGCATTGTCCAAACATATTTCCATAGCCATGTGAAACACTGTTACACTCCCACCAAAATGGTACCTACTTATCAATTCTCTTTTGCATGCTTTCTAATTGCTTGGGGGTCAGTAGCTGGGGCAAGTAAAGGGAGCTCATCCCATTGTATGGAACTTGGATATTGAACAGGTTTGATGTATTTTACCAATGAGCCATTGCACTCCCTAAGGTAGTTAGTGGCTGTTACTTTGCATAGCTCTGAAGGGATATTGGATTATATTTGGTATTGGTAAATACATCCCAAATATTAGCAGACTAACAAAGGTGAAAGAGGACAGTGTCTTCATTTCTAAGCCAAACTACCAAACTCAAAAGGGCCTTGGTTTAATCCAGCAGGGTTATTTTTGTTTCTTTCATATTTCTCCAAGCATGAAATGTGCATCGCTAGTTAGCCAGCCACATGTTGCCATTATAAAAAGGGACTCATTTCAATATAATAGAAATAGCTATTAATTTCAACCCAAAAAAAATTAAGAGAAGCTGGCTTTGGCAGCAACAGGCCTCTAGCTTCTTATTCTCTTTCATAGTGAACAACAAAATTTTCAATATTTCTCTGGAAAAATCTTTTTAAATTTTTTTATTACATCTATCCATGTCTAATTTTGTTGCTGGTATATTTTTTAAAAAGATAAAATTGACTGTAGGTATGGAGTTGTGATATAAAAAGTTATAGAGCTGCCTTTTAAAGAGCTTTAAAATGCTTTCCCTAATTCTACAAAGAGCTAGCATATACTTTATCAAACTAATATTCATTGAGTCATAAATATGCCCCACCCACCCCTAATTTCTAGCCTGCGTTATTAGGAGCTGGTTAGAACATGAATCACATGAATTTCTAAATCACAAATCAGTCAGGTAAGCATTATTCTTTTATTTATTACTCTTTCCACAGCAAGAAGAACTATAAAAATAATTGTAGCTTCTTTCCAGCATATTCTACTTCTTTCCAGCATATTCAGTGTTATGCAAAGCACAGAAAGATAGTATGAAGTGATTAATAAATGAAATTAAAGGAAGGTGAGGGGACTGGAGTCTAAAACATATGAAAAATGGTTGCAGGAACTGGGCATGGCTAGTTTAATGAAAAGAAGGACCAGGGGGGACATGATAGCAGTGTTCCAATATCTCAGGGGTTGCCACAAAGAAGAAGGAGTCAACAAAAACACCTGAGGGTAGAACAAGAAGGAATGAGTAGAAACTAAACAAGGAGGGAAGTAATTTAGAACTAAGGAAAAATTTCCTGACAGCAGAACGGTTGATCGCAGAGGGGTTACCATCCAACTTAGTGCGGCCACCGACCAGTCGGTGTGTCCGGTGGCCGCCCTACAGCTTTATTGTGGTCTGCGGGGGTCAGGTCAGGGGTACCTGTTTAGGCATGGGGACGGTACCCCTCTGACCCGTTACCAATTTTGGGCGTTAGTATCCAGGGCAATGGCCCAGGTGGGCATGGATCCCGCCGGTTATGGAACGCATTCGTTCCGTATCGGCACCGCCACTAGCGCGGCACTTTCTGGTTTCCCGGCCCATCGGATTCGGGAGATCGGCCGCTGGCGGTCAGCGGCATATTTGGGTTATGTTAGGCCCGCTGAGGATCCTAGGCAGGGCTTAGGCTAGGTAACCTCTCTGTGTGTGTCCTCTTGCAGGTCCCCAGGCTAACATGAAACCAACGGCGCTGCTGTGTGGCCACAGCATGATTTTTTGGGCCGGCCGCTCAGCAGCCAGGAGTGCCATCGGGGCCCAGCTGTCCCTGGGGCAGTGGGGCAGGGTTGCCTGGATGGGCCGGAGAGGTATGCGGTGGGAGGGTCTCCTACCGGCGTTGCTGGGCGGTCAGCATTCTGTGGCTGCGCCCAGCAGTATGGGGGGTGGCTCCTGGAGTCGTCCCCAGGTGGGTTTGGGTGGGCAGCGTCCTGTGACCGCACCCAGGTGGCTGGTATTGCACTTAGGTGGCAATGACCTGTGCATGCTGGGAGGCCTGGCGCTGATCATCCAGGCACGCGAAGACCTGCGAAGGCTTCGTGAGGTATGGCCCACCACGCAAGTGGTGTGGTCAGAAATATTACCTAGGATTGTGTGGAGGGACACCTCTTCCCTTAGGGCAATTCACCGGGCTAGATGGCGGGTGAATAGGGCTATGGGTAAAACAGTTAGGGAACTAGGTGGGGTTGTAGTGGCCCATCCCCTTATCACAATAGACCGGCCATGGCTTTACCGGGCCGATGGCGTTCACCTGTCAGAACGGGGGAACGCCATTTTCTTACAGGACCTGCAGCGGTCTCTGCGTGAGCTGGCGCAGCTAGAGGGGGGAGTCGGGGGGCCAAGATAGAGATCTGACCCCCGCTCCTGTGGCAGGTTAGGGGCGGAAAACTGGGGTGGTTTAGCAACCGCGCGTTCTCCCTTGGGCATCTTTGGGGATGATTGACAGGTTCTCCGCAAGCTCATGGAGGGAGTTTCTGCCTGAGCAGCTGGGGGGAACCTGTCTTTGGGTCCTGCACCTTTAATTCCCGGATTCGGGTTAGCCGGTGGGACCCCCCTCATGCACAGCATGGCAGGGTCGCAGGTGATGGTCTGGCCCCTCACCTGGACTTGCATCGAGATACGCCCATGAGTTGCCCAGGAATGTTTTTTGGCATAACGTCATTTCCGCCCCGGAAGTATTTGTTTGACCCTGCAGGTCCATTTCCGGGTCATAGTTGATTATGCTAATTTATGCAAAGTAATGAATAAATTATGCAAATTTATGTTAATAAAAATGACCCAGTTTAAATCCAGCTCTTGTGTCCGTGTCGTTACTCCGTCTCTCCAGCAATGCCCCAACACTGGAAGCTTTTAAGCAGATATTGAATAACCATTTGTCTGAAGTAGTGTAGGGTTTCCTGCCTAAGCAGAAGGTTGGACTAGAAGACCTCCAAGATCCCTTACAAGTCTGTTGCTGCTGCTGCTGTTGTTATAGCTAATTAAATTTAGTTAAATGGGGGAATTCAATTGTTAATAAAGAAGTCTGTGATACTATTGCAATTGAAAGAATAATTAACAATTCTTGGTTAATCAGGCAAGCAAGTTCTGAATTTCTCACTAGTCAAGATAACCCTAGGTGTAGCCCAGAACCATTACAAGATTTTTCGGTCTTTTTCCTAAAGCAATGAATTGACCTTGAGTCTGTAGACTTCTTCAGCATTCTTAATCTTGTCATTTCTTGTTTGCAGTTATTTTTCCCTGGCCAGGAACAAACTCATTATCTTATCTAAACTCACACCATAATGATTTGGCTTTTGTGAACCAGCACAATATTTGCTTTATAGTAGCCTTAACTCCTCTTTCCAAAAATGAAGTATTTCATTTCTTTGTTGATCTGCTTTGTTCCTTCCTATCTAAAGAAATGGTTTTAGTACTGATAAACCAACTTCTAAACAAATTGCAGTTCCACTCCTCACATGACATTACTTACCTGTTGCTTCTTCTTTCAAATTATTGGGGTCAAACCGAAAGCATATTCTTTGTTAAGTTTTTAGAATTGAAATGAATGGATTTTAATGGTCGCCGCTATAAGTTATTCCTAGTAAGAATAAACGAATTGTGCCTTTTAACTGTTTTAATCAAAATAAGGCTTTTGGATATCATCATAATAATTTATCCTCCATTATGTACATTCAGTTAAATTAGGTTAGTGGTTAGAGTTAGGATCAGGGTTAGGGTTTCTCTGAGGTTCCTTTGTTTCATTATATATGAATGAAATACACTGGTGAATTCAGCTGAAATATAACATTCATCTCAATAAACTATTCATCCATTACATGGAAGAGAGAGTGGAGCTGTTTCTCATTGTGAATAACCTGATCCATTTTTCCCAAATCACTGTGTGTTAGAAGTATTCTTGAATTAACAAAGTCACAAAATACATAAATATTATTGACATACAATATTTTTAGCTCAAGGTTTATATCATAGTCATTGCCAAATCTCTATCAATAATAAGATAATAGCAGTGGAAATCTGGCTTTTGGATTGTTTCTATTGCAATTATATATATATATATATATATATATATATATATATATATGTATGTATGTATGTATGTATGTATGTATGTATGTATGTATGTATGTATATGTGTGTGAATGATGAGGCAGCAGCCATCTCGATCACCGGAACATAGAAACTTTAATAAAACCACTTAGCTTTCGTTAGCGTGCTGCTAACTTCGTCAGAGTTTTAAAATGCCGTGGGAGACAAACATCTTTATAAAGCATTACTCAGTCTGCTCATTGCCCGCGTCACGGGGCCACACTCTTCCCTCCCCCCTGCGGTAAGCCTAATTGTGGGTTTAATCCTGCTGGCTGAAGGGAGATCTACCTCTTTTGCTCGTGTTTGTTGCCTTTTTCCCTCCCCAAGGGAGGGGGTGGAATTGTGAGGCTTAATCCTGCTGGCTGTAGGGAGACCTGCCGCTTTTACTCGTGTCTGTTGCCTTTTTCCCTCCCCAAGGGAGGGGGTGGAGTTGTGAGGCAATGCTTCGGAGGTGTTTGGTATTCCTTTCTTCCCCCCATTGTCGTTGTTACTTTTTATAATGGTACATGTCTGCTCTTGCAATTTTTTTACCCATGTCCTCGTCCTAGGTCTACACTGTTCTAATCCCCCCTTGTCCTCTATGTTAGACTTAAATTGTGCCCCTCCACCTCTACCTCCGTATTGCTCCAGTATGTTCCCTTGTTTCTCGTGGGGGGTTATCCCACCCTCATTTGGCTGGTTTCTATGTCTGGCCTGGGGAATTCTGCTGGGGGCTGTGTCCAATCTTAATGACCCATCTCCTTTAAGTCGTTGTTGGTGCCTTAAAGCCTGGTATGCCGATGGCATATCGATGTGTCTATTTAAAGAATTTTCATTCGAGAACCAGGCTTCTTTTAGGAGGCGACCTCCCTTGGTTTCATCCCGTGCCAGAATCTCAGTTCCCTGGAAATCGAAGCCGTGACCTTGCTCCTCCATGTGTATCCAAATCTGGGAGTGCTGTTCCTGACGCCGGACCGCTAGTTTGTGTTCATGTACACGGGTTCTCAATCTTTTAGCTGTTTCACCCACATAGTGGTGTGTACAATTACTGCAGTTTATACGGTAAATTACCGAGGAAGACTCCTCCTTCACTAGGGTTTCCTTCGGGCGCATTACTGATTTTCTCAAAGTTTGATCCGGCCTATGCACTACTTTGACCCCGTGGGGTGCCAGTATGCGTGCAGCTGTTTCGGATACCCCTTGTATGTACGGGAGTACCCTCCACGCTGATGTTTCGTTTGTGCTTTCAGTAGGCTGCCGGAGTCTCCCTATAGCCAGCAGGATTAAGCCTCACAATTCCACCCCCTCCCTTGGGGAGGGAAAAAGGCAACAAACACGAGCAAAAGAGGTAGATCTCCCTTCAGCCAGCAGGATTAAACCCACAATTAGGCTTACCGCAGGGGGGAGGGAAGGGTGTGGCCCCGTGACGCGGGCAATGAGCAGACTGAGTAATGCTTTATAAAGATGTTTGTCTCCCACGGCATTTTAAAACTCTGACGAAGTTAGCAGCACGCTAACGAAAGCTAAGTGGTTTTATTAAAGTTTCTATGTTCCGGTGATCGAGATGGCTGCTGCCTCATCATTCACGTATGTACCTGGAACTCGCATTTTTAGGACTATTCTTGATATATATATATTTGTAGATTGTTCTGAGTTCGGGTTTTGCCCGGGTTTTACACAGGGCAAAACCCGAACTCAGAACAATCTACATACATATACCCGTGAAAATTTACGAAAACAAATATATATATTATATATATATATATATATATATATATATATATATATATATATATATATATATATATATATATATATGTAGATTGTTCTGAGTTCGGGTTTTGCCCTGTGTAATATATATATATATACATACATATGTGTCACATGTTTAAGCTGAATTTTAAAATTAAGGGAGACTAGGATAGATCTATTTCGGCCTTATTTTGGCCTCATCAGCTAGCCATACCCACTGGGACTTGAACCTGCAACCTTTGCCTTGTAAGGCAGAGAATTATCCTCTAGGCTACAGTATCCAATCCCTTCAGCTCTGTACCAGGGAAGGGTTACATTTTGTGTCGAATCACCCTGGTATATTGAAGGAACATCACAGCTCCTTTTTTGCCTCTCGGCCCAACCCAGGGCCATTTCCAAGGCAGTTTATTTTATTGATAGCCGACAATTCTATCTGTATGTGTCACATGTTTAAGCTGAATTTGAAAATTAAGGGAGACTAGGATAGATCTATTTCGGCCTTATTTTGGCCTCATCAGCTAGCCATACCCACTGGGACTTGAACCTGCAACCTTTGCCTTGTAAGGCAGAGAATTATCCTCTAGGCTACAGTATCCAATCCCTTCAGCTCTGTACCAGGGAAGGGTTACATTTTGTGTCGAATCACCCTGGTATATTGAAGGAACATCACAGCTCCTTTTTTGCCTCTCGGCCCAACCCAGGGCCATTTCCAAGGCAGTTAATTTTATTGATAGCCGACAATTCTATCTGTATGTGTCACATGTTTAAGCTGAATTTGAAAATTAAGGGAGACTAGGATAGATCTATTTCGGCCTTATTTTGGCCTCATCAGCTAGCCATACCCACTGGGACTTGAACCTGCAACCTTTGCCTTGTAAGGCAGAGAATTATCCTCTAGGCTACAGTATCCAATCCCTTCAGCTCTGTACCAGGGAAGGGTTACATTTTGTGTCGAATCACCCTGGTATAAATATATATAT
This sequence comes from Erythrolamprus reginae, assembly GCF_031021105.1. NCBI lineage: Eukaryota > Metazoa > Chordata > Lepidosauria > Squamata > Dipsadidae > Erythrolamprus > Erythrolamprus reginae. The sequence continues at coordinate 59,785,712 of NC_091954.1, read as the reverse complement.
AAACATAGAAACATAAACATAGAAACATAAACATAGAAACATAGAATATTGATGTCAGAAAAAGATCTCATGGTCTATCTAGTCTGCCCTTATACTATTTCCTGTATTTTATCTTAGGGCGGATATATGTTTATCCTAGGCATGTTTAAATTCAGTTACTGTGGATTTACCAACCACATCTACTGGAAGTTTGTTCCAAGCATCTACTACTCTTTCAATAAAATAATATTTTCTCATGTTGGTTCTGATCTTTTCCCATAGGAATCAATGTAAAAGCAAATAATGTGTGCAAACTCATTAGGAAAGAAATAAAAGCTTGGAATTTGGGTGGGAGGAGGAGGAAGAAGAGGCGGAGGACAGTTACGCTGCCGAAGGAAGAAGTTGAGGTAAGGAGAATTTTAAAAAATCCAAAACTTTAAGGCTTAAAAAAAACCCTCTGAGCCAGTGAGGAGGAGCACAGGCCTCCCATACATCCGGTGCGAGGCTGCCTCCCATACACTGTGCCAGAGAGAGAAATCCAGGTAGGTGAGAGGGGGGAATCTCCCACTCCTTTGACCAAAAGGTGGCTGCTGCTGCTGCTGCTACCTGCTTCCTCTCCTTCCCATGCTGAATGGCTTCCCCCTTCTCTTGCTTGCTCGCTTTGTAGCCGGCGCCTTTCGTTCACTATATATATATATATATATATATTGCTGGCCTATATATAAACATCAAAAAATACTTAAAGAAAAATATAGTATTTTTGACCTTTCAGTTACTTAATAGTTATATTGCAATACCTCAAAAAGAAAAAGGGGAAAAAATCAACAAACAAACCAAAATGCATGACCAGTGGCTAATATTAGCACTAAGTATGTGTTTTATAATATATCCAAGTTACCTAAGAAAAGGGCAATTGATAAAGCTATAATATTTGTAAATTATTCTTGATAAGATAGAATAATCAGCAATTGAACAATCACAAAGGCCAAGTCACAAAATAGACCCAGAGAATATGGAGTAATATAAGAAATATTTCCTCCTAAATAAGGACAAAAATTATCAAAATAAATTATCAAAATTATCCTCACTCAACTGAAGTTAACATCTGTTGTTGGGTATTGAACTCCACTGAATACCCACAGTATATGTGGTTAGGATTTAATATCTGTTTCTGAGATATTAAGCGACTATTATTATGGATAATAAATTGCCTACATCAGCATATATTCACTGTCTCACTCAGATTTATATTGGTCATTTCAATAATCATTACTACTATTCTATAATAACTCAATAATATTAATAATTACAAATGATGTGAAGCCACAAGTTTTTAAAATTATTATTTGATTGTATCATTTCAGTTTTACAAAATCTCTTGTGATTATTATAACTGTTCTAGTATAGACAGATAGCAATTTTTTTAACGGGAAAGCTTCAGTTAAATTTATGGTGTGTAATTTCACAGTATATCTTACTGAATGATGCTGTATAAATATGCCTCCATATTTGTTACTCAGGGAATCCATCTCACTATTGGCGGTATAACTTTATAACTCAGTAGTAAAATGCTTGCCTCTAAAAGTCTTCCTTGTTTTAAACATAACACAAAATACATGCCTTTGAATAAAATTGTATGATTTTTAATTAGTCCATAATGGGTAATGTGCCAATTTCATTAACATATCTCTGTATGAACTTTATGTGACACTTTGACCCAAAATGTATATAATTTCTGCTTATGGAATTGAAGAGTCACATAGTTTAATTATTCAGCATAAGGAGGTATACGTGTGTAAGGGTACAAAAATATGCAAATTCCAGCTTATAGCCTTTGTTAAAGCTAATATGGTGCATATGGGTTTTCAATTTCATAGAAAAGGGAAAATGCAACTGTTCCAAAAGGCAGCAGACAAAATGCAGATGACTTGGAATGAAGCCAGGACTTAACTGCCAGGTCTTGAAATCAACAGATGGATATTCTACTCAAAGCTCAGGTGTAATGCAAAGCAATATGCTTTTACTTGATTGGACTTCAAAAGACAATTCTCTACTAAGAGCAATGATGGGGGGAAAATGACTTGGCGCCAACTCATTACAGTGATCAATAATCTATTAATGTTAACCTTGTTAATACTGAGAGTTAATATAATTTATACCTCAGTGTTCCTTTAATTATTTCTCTTTCCTCCTCCCAACAAAATAGAGTTGGATTAAAAGTTATGACAAATAGGAAATGCATTAACAGACCAAAAAATAATCAGCCTTTTTGTAAAACTTCCTATTAACTTTTGTCTATCGCTTTTGGGAGTTGTTCCAATTCTGGAGATAGAGAGCATTACATTTCTAAAGGTCCATCAAGTTTTTTTCATTTTATTCAGTATTGATTGTTAAATAAATCTATGGATAGAAAGAGTTGAAAAGAGTAGAGAAAAAGCTGTTATCTTTAAACTAGAAAAGTTTTTTATCATGCTTTTTCAAAGAATTTTAGCTTTACACAGACTTATTAACAGCTATATTTTATTGAACAAAAATTATATCTACAGTTATGGACTAAATGACAGAGGTACCATTTAACAATTGTGGAATCATGACAAGTGCTGGGTTCTGAATATATAAAAACTTGAATGTGTTTCCAGAATTGAAGACAGACATATTTAAACACTACTAGGAAATAAATGGAGGGATGCAATGGCTAAGATGCTGAGTTTGTTGATCAGAAAGGTCCACGATTCACATCCTTAGTGCAGCATAATTGAATGAGCTCCTGTTGCTTGCCCCAGTTTCTTCCAATGTAGTAGTTCAAAAGCACATCAAAATGCAAGTAGGAAGTTAGGGACTACCTTGGTGGGAAGATGACAGGTTGCACCTTGCATACATCTTTGGCATTTAGTCATGCCAGCCACATGACCACGAAGATATCTTCATTAAAAGATAGGCAATTCTAAAAATGACTTTAAATTGGATGTGCCCCTTAATCAGCTACAGACAGTTCAGGAAACAACCTTTAAGCAAGCATTAAAAAAACATTATGAAAACAAAGTAGAGCATAAACATTCTGAAAAGAAGATCAGAAGATACTCAAGATGGCTTCTTCTTGATTTATTGGAAAGGATTTATTTCCTTGAGAAACAAAAATCACATTTGCAAGATTCTATTATTGCATAGGCAATCCACATTTAGCAACTGCCTCATTCAGCAATCATTTACAGTTATGACCTTGATGAAAAAGTAACTTTGTGACCAATCCTTTCATTTTCATCTTGCCTGAACCATAAAGATAAGGAAACATGAAGATCATAAACAAATTTGCTTATGATCTTTGCTTAAGTGAAGCAACAGGTAGTAATCTAATCATTTTGGTCTGAGTATATCAAGACACCTTTTAGCATAATTACATTATTTTTTCAGCTATAGTGGATAAGATGAGATTTGTATGACAGGAGAGACAAAACATTTCATGCTAAAAGGAGAAAAATCAATTAGAACAATGATAAAAAAAATAAAATTGATAGGGCATCAAATAAAACCATCTGCTACTTAACTGAGAAGACTGAAATAGCTGAATTTATGAGTTATTTGGGCAGGAGATAGAGTTTTAGTCTGGTTCTGGTAAGAGGCCTGTGACCATTGGGGAAAAGAATTATAAACTCTAAGAAATTAAAGCAAACTTTATATTTAAGCATCAGCTAGATTAGGTTTATAATATCTTTGCAAAAAAATCCAGATATTTTGCTAGATGGTACAAAAAGTTAGTTTTCTAGCATTCTTTCTATCAGCATACTTTGAAAAACAAGGAAAACTCAAGTTAAATTCAGCTAAAACTTCTGACATATGCTTAATCTTAACCCTGTCAGACATTTAGGAAAGTGATTAAGCCTTAGCTTTTTTCCTTGCACGTCAAGGACAGAATGAGTAAAGTCTCCAGCTGATAAAACTATGGAGAATTGTATTTTTATTATTTTAGTTAGTTTTAATAACATTTAAATGATTGATTTGTTTTCTTCATTGTCTTTCTTTGTACACCACAATACCAGAGTCACATGACATACTAAGTTAGATAGATAAATTCAATACAAAAATAAAATAAAGTAAAATAAAATAAATTCTAGTATTGAGTTAACCAGGATTTTATAACACTATTTTTTTATTCCTTTCTTTCAGTGAAACAGTTTAGGGATCTAATTCAGAGTGCCCACATATGAAAATATAAAATTAAATTACTCTTAAGTCCTGTCTCCAATTTTAATGAGAATTTATCGGTTCTAAAAATGAAAAATTGAAATGGAGCAAAATAAGGTGACTTTATATTACATTAACTAGAAATAATTGCCAATGCTGGTTTTTACATCAATGCCCTGTTTGCCCCAAAATAAGGCATTCCCGGATAATAAGCCCAATAGAGCTTTTGAATGCATGGCAATAAGGTCAAGCATTTATTTTAGGGTTCAAAAAAATATAAGATAGAATCTTATTTTCAGGGGAAATTGGTGGAATTCAAACCAAGTAATTTAATGGGCCTACTGAAAACAAGTGCTAGAGAAGATCAATTGCCATGAATCATCAGTTTCCCATCAGTAGAGGAACAAATACAGTGGTGAATTTCATTTCCTGACATAGGAGACATCAATGCATCAATGTCTTATAGTAAGAGTAGCACAAATTAAATACTTTTATTTAACTGCATTGATCTATGCATTTTTGTTAGCATAAACAGCAATGCCTATTTCCAATAACAATAATTTTGTGCATTAGGAATTCTCAGGAAGTAATTTACAGAGACAAACATTGAGTGTGCCCTGACTGGACAGGCACATAAGACAGATGAAATGGAATAAGTTCTAGATAGCTACTGCCTTCATTCCAGCTGCTTTGAACGTTTTCCATTCATTGACAATTTCCTCAATATTATGTGAAAACTGGGTAATAACTGATAAGGAGAAGGGTGGCATAAAAATCAAATAAATAAATAAATAAATAAATAGATAGATAGATAGATAGATAGATAGATAGATAGATAGATAGATAGATAGATAGATAAATAAGGAAGGAAGGAAGGAAGGAAGGAAGGAAAGAAAGAAAGAAAGACACATATTATGTTACTTTCAAATCTGTATCCATGCATTTGTAAAGTACCTTGCATGACTGCCTCGCTAAGCACCAGCAATTTGTCTGGAACACTTTGTTGAACTTCATTTTATTTTAGAATTATGTTTCCTACTAAAATTATTCTACCTAAATGATTATATTAATTGCCACACAGCTCTTATTTGTGTTCACTACTTGTGTTGGTTAGAAATTGCTTCAGAAATATTCAGTGGATGAGTAATGTTGAGTTCTAACATAACATAAACATATATAACAGCTCTGTTAGCAATTAACTCGACTGTATAGCCTTGTGTGAACCATAGTTTACTCCCCATTTTTTGTGATTGTATTTAAAAAAAATAGAATCCTGTCTTATGAATTAATCAGTATCATAAATAATAGGAGGCCAGAATGTAAGAAAGATTCTGGACAGGTAAAAAATAATTCATGCTGCTCCACCATGTTTTCTTAAGACGCATAAGAACATAGCTATGATGTGCCACCATACAGCACTGTTAGGATCAGCAATTTTCTCCTATTGAAAATTTAGCCCTTCCCAATAGCACAAACCTTTGTAAAAGCTACCACCAGTTGCTGTATAGAACACTGATCAGAGCAGTGTTTATAGTCACCAATTATTCCATTTAAAAAATAATAATTACATAACTATTTACTTAACATCCTATATGAGATCAACATTTCTTCCAGCACAAATTAGAATAATGCAGTCCAGTAGAAATAGAAATCTGTAGTAATCATATTAAATGTTTTCAAAGATGCTGTCATCTAGATGTCATCTGGGTTATTGAAAATTGAAATTAGAAAAACGGGTTTCTAAACTATGGGAATCTATATTATTGATGGAGTGGAATGTGTGTCATTGAATCAGTGTTGTCTTTCAGGAACTACCTGGATGAATCTCTGCAATTTTGTTGCCAATAATTAGAAATGGTTTGCCATTATCTTCTTCCAAGAACTGAGAATGTGACTTGCCAAAGATCACCCAACTTGTGTTGTGTCTAAAGTGAGATTAGAGCTCAGCATTTTCTGGTTTCTAGTATGGTGACTTATCCACTGGTTCTTACGTGACACTTAGATCATGTTGTGGTTAGCTCTGGCCCTGCTCCTGCCCCAAGGACTGTGGATGTGGGGGAGACATCCACATGCTGCAGGCCAGTTTTGCCCCCGGTGGAATCTGATGATGAAGGCTCCTCTGAACAAGAAGACATGAGTGACAGGGAGGAGGAGAGTGTGGCAGACAGCTCAGAAGGAGATCAATTATCTAGCTCCTCCTTGGATTCAGAACAAGAGTTAATGATACAGCCACGCATGCGGAGAGCGATGCATAGGCAACAACAACTGAGAGATTATTATCAAAGAAAATGAGGCCACCTGTGGTTGGGTGGGGCTGTGGTAATTAGTGAGGCTGCTATAAATAGCAGCCTGTGGGTTTGGCCATTGTGGAGGATTATCTGATCGTTGTGTTTCGTGACTGCTTTACTGACTTTGACTTTTTGTGTGCTGATTTTTCCCCGCTTTGAAACTAAACCAGAGCAAAGTGTGTGTCACTTTGTGAAAGAAGGACTTTGAATTGCCTCACAGCTGAAAGCTAAGTATCACAGAACTGATAAGGGACTTGTACAAATTACCAGTTTGTTTGGAGATGAGTGCTCTTTGCTATACCAAAAGAGGGCTTGGTTTAAGAACATTGTTTTGAATTTTCAAACGTGTGTGTGTCTGAAATTTATACCTGTGAATTTTTGGTAGGATTCTACCAGAGAGCCCAACAGAACAGATCATGACAGTTAAAACATCATTTCAGTGACCCGCTGCACAATCAGTATCAGGATAAGGAAAGGTCAGCATCATCACATCACATAAACATCTCCAAAAGTCTGTCCAAGTAATAGGGAGTGGTGATCTGGGATATTTTTTAGGTGTATTTGATTTTCCAAATCAATATATAAGACATGTTTATGTGCCACAAGATTGATATTACATGTTCACACATGCCCCCAAAATAAAACAGGCTACATAAATTCGGTATTTGGTCACACCCACAACTAAGTTCCTGATGATGGAACAAAAAAATGAAATGTTTTTAAGGAACTAGAACACCAAATTCAATAAAGTATTATTTATAATATCAATTGGTCAAATTAAAGCCTTATTATGGTTACAGATTAGCATAAATATCAGTGGAAATTCTGGGCATTTTCTCTAAAACTGTGGCAATGCAGCAGCATCTTGAATGATACTATGCGTAACTAATTATTTTATTTCCCATCTTAGTTGGATGATCTAATTGACAGCATATTCTTTCTGGTACATTGACACTAAAAGAGTAAAAACCATACTGGTCTTGCATCTACCTTCTGCTACTCTCTGTATTTGGCCTCTCACACAATCTTATCCAAATGGACCAACCATTACTATCTCACATTATCATTCAGGCATATCTTCAGTAGAAAATGCTCCCAGATGGCATTACTTCATATAAAAGACTTGGACCAGTTTAGCTATTCCCTCAATTAAGAAACAAAGTCTGTTTTAAGCATGCTCTTTTCAGTCTCACTATCTTAGTTCTGCATAAGAGAGTCTAACAAGAGACTTTCTTGCTCAGTGGCAAGCAACTGAGCAGGCTATCCAAAAGGCTATTCTCTCTATCAAGTGACATATTAGCAAGATTGCATTCTATTTAAGTGGTGCTTATGCAAAGACTTTGGGTCAGCTTAATGTATTGGCCTACAGGTTGGGAAGAAATGAGTATAGAATCCCAGATGGTCCAATGTTTGTTGTACTGTGAATTTTGATACCATGGTTGAAGATTACCCCTTTAGGAACAGTTCAGAATGGATGAACTTTGAAAGAGCAGTCTAAAAGCCCATTGGGAACACTGATTAGCAGCAGACTGAATGAAGGTCAAAATGAAATGCGCATAGCAAAGTAACTCCAGTGGAACCATTGGAAGTGCAGTAAGAATAAACTTGGCTAATGCAAACTAATTCATAATTCAGTCTGGAGGTTATTCGGTTTATTTTAGTCTGGAGGCTATTTGAGAGAAAAAAAATATTAGGATGGCAGATGGTTATGCATTTGCATCCAGGAGATAAGAAAATGAGGACAGAGGAAGGCTGGGTTTTTTAAGGATCCTTTGAAACATAAAATGCTGTGTGATAAGTAGCCTTTCAAAGTTTACAATAAGCCATCCCCAAACTTTTCCAAGATTACTAAATAATTTTTCCATCATTCCTTAAACATATCCATACCTACTATATACTCTACCCCTTCCTTAATGGTGTTAGGAAAATATTTTTAATATAAATGTCAAGGTTCCAGGTAGAATCCAATTTAAATCAGAATCCAAATCAAAGTATTGCTCAAACTTCCAATTTATTGCTGCAACCATCCTGGCACCTACACTGGGAAACCCGAAACTGAGTTTCCCACCCAGTTGAAAGTTCACATCCCTTGTCCCCCACCTACAAACTTGTCATGTTGCCCATTCAGATTATGCCAGCATGGCAAGTCCTCCTTCCGCTTCCGTCTAGGTTGTGGGCATAAGATGGCCTTGAACTACTCGAAAGAATACTTTGTGGCTGCCTCTGCTCCCTTGTGAAAATCACTCCTCCTTTGGTAGCAGCTCTTTTTTCTTTCCCTAGACCATTGCCTTCTCCTATGAAGTTATTGACTAGTTAGTTAGTTAGTTAGTTAGTTAGTTAGTTGGTTGGTTGGTTGGTTGGTTGGTTGGTTGGTTGGTTGGTTGGTTGGTTGGTTAGTTGGTTGGTTGGTTGGTTAGTCCAAAACACAATGAAGATTACAGAGGATATACTCATAGTAAAATATAACAATGAAAGAATAGAAGAGAAGATATAGGAATAAAATATATCAATGAAAAAATAGAAGAAAAGATATAGGAATAGAAGAAAAGATATAGGAGATATAGGAGAGACAATAGGACAGGGGACAGAAGGCACGCTAGTGCACTTATGCACGTCCCTTACTGACCTATTAGGAATCTGGAGAGGTCAACCATGGATAGTCTAAGGGTAAAATGTTGCGGGTTAGGGGATGATACTAAGGAGTCTGGTAATGAGTTCCACGCTTCAACAACTCGATCACTAAAGTCGCATTTTTTACAGTCAAGTTTGGAGCGGTTAATATTAAGTTGAAATCTGTTGTGTACTCTTGGGTTGTTGTGGTTGAAGCTGAAGTAGTAATTGACAGGCAGGACATTGCAGCATATCATCTTGTGGGCAATACTTAGATCAACACTAATAATGTATGTGCATATAATAATTTTGGAGGTCATACTACCATATAAGATTGCTCAATGGTAACAGGCATTGTAAAGGGGCCAACTGTTGAATTAGATGTAATTGAGAATTTGAGAGAAATTAAGCTGTTGACAAGCCACAGTTTTTTAATTTTATATAACTATCACCATTTGATTGTAGATCTTTTAACTTCCAGGGAGAAGTTACATTTGTTTTGTTGGAATGTTGATTGGAAATTAATAAAAAAAAAATCAACCCTATAATTTAACCTACCTATTTTTATTCTACAATTAAATAACCATAGAAAAAAACTTTTATTAACCACACGTGTCTTAAAATACTTCCCCTTGTCATCTGGACTAAAGGTTGGATTTGGTTATTTCTTTTGGAAGCCTCATTATTCCTTTGGGTTCTTATAAAGCAATCAAAGTTCTTAGCAATGCTCTACCTTTCAAATTAAAATTTTATTTCATTTATAAGGATATAAGGGCATGCAAATTATAGGGGAGGGGGAAATGTCAGGTTAATTGCATGAAAGCAGAGGTTCATATTTTAATTAAGCTTTAAGTGGAGTTCCTTAATTGCTGTTTGATTTTTGCCTTCAGATGTGATGATATCAAGCTGTTTAAGGAATATCTTTACTGATTAAATAATAACAATAGCAACTTAGCAATGATTCAAGAGCCAGAGAAGCTTAATAGTGTGCACATCTTTCTCCTTCAGAATAGCTTTCAGTAGATTCAATTTCATAATCTTATTCAGTAGTATTTATATACAGGGACAAGCAAATATCTCGTTTGCCCTAGGTGCAAATTTGCATGACAGTGCAGTCCGTGAGTAGTTTACCAATCAATTTTACATTAGTAGTAAATCAGGTGACCATGAGATGGTAGATCAGGGGTTAAAGAAAGGTTTAAGATTTTAATTGAGGACTTACTAATTTGCTATTCAGCTTCTTAACCACATCAGGATAATCAAGCTGACTCTAGTTATGCAGACCAGCTTAAGAAAATCTGTTTTGGATTTTAGACATACAGGGTGCATTCCAAAAGTAATGCAATTATTTTTTTAAGTAATTTATTGAACAGATTTGCACAAACACTTAAAATTCTTCAAAGTACTGTCCTTGGGCCTCTGCACATTTTTTTTTTTCAGCAACTCTGCCATGACCAGTACGCGCGCTGGAAGGTGTCTTCGAGGACCTCTCGCAAGGTCTTTGTCACGGCTGATTGGATCTCTTCTATGGATGAAAATGGGTCCCTTTCAGGGCTGGGAACAAAAAGAAATCTGCTGGGGTGACGTCAGGAAGCAGCATTGGCACCTGGTAAACACCAGGAACTTGCGGACTTGTAGAGCATTGCGGCAAGGCGCATTTTTCGTCCATAGAAGAGATCCAATCAGCCATGACGAAGACCTTGTGAGAGGTCCCCAAAGACACCTTCCAGAGTGTGTACTGGTCATGGCAGAGTCTCTGAAAAAAATGTGTAGAGGCCCAAGGACAGTACTTTGAAGAATTTTAAGTGTTTGTGCAAATCCGTTCAATAAATTACTTTTTTAAAAAAATAATTGCATTACTTTTGGAACGCACCTTGTATATTTCATTCATTGTTCTGTTTCTTTCCTGCGGTATTGTCAACTTTCATCCTTATCCTGTTCTGTAATTTAGAGATTTCTGAAGGTACTTGGATGTGCTTTGGTTATTTGTAATATGCAACAATCAATTTTAAAAAGCAAAAAACCAGAAAGCCTGATTATTTAATAAAAACATAAACAGGTCATACTACTACATTGAACAGAAGAACATTGTCTGCAAACATTCTGAAAAGTTGAACAAAAATCTGTAACCTTAATATTTATGTGATTAATGTTATCCATCTTCTAATGTCGTTCATATATTTAATGTTTTAGGACTACATTATTTCTCTCACAAAATATGTGTTATTTTCCATGATTTTCAGAATTTGATTAAATCTCAGCTGATATTTATAGAGATATGATATCAAAATTCACTCTGTCATGAGATTGTGTTCCCACTGTTGCACACTGCTGATTGGCTAGATTGTCTGCCAACTCTCTATAAAAGGGCTGGCTCTCAGGCTCTCAACCCTTTGATGGGTTGTAAATGTTTGCCAAATAAAGAACTGTTGTTTTGAAGTCACTTCTGTCTGCCTCTTCTATTCACCCTATTTAACACAGATGCTTCATAATTGACTCATATTTATGATATCTGCAGTGTCCTGGGTTCATATGATACCCTTTTGCAACCTTCTGACAAAAAAGTCAGTGGGGAAGCCATATTCACTTAACAACCATGTGACTAATTTACTTAACAACCATGGTAAGAAAAGTTATATAATGGGGCTAAACTCACTTAAATGGTTAATTTAGCAACAGATATTTTGGGCTCAATTGTGGTTGTTAATTGAGGACTACCTGTACGTGTATGTGCAGCTAATCTCTTAAAATTGCAAAGTTTCATGCACTACACTAGCAATGATTTTATTTTTCTTAATAGACTTAGGCTGATGGCAGCATGTTATGTAGCACAGTTTCCTAGCCTAACATAGTACAGAATATGAGGGCAATAACCACAACTGCCAATTACTTAATTTGTTATCTATAAATAAAAAATAATTTTTTCCTTGAATCAAGGTCAATCCTTAGTGACCTCATGGATACAACCATGAAGCATTTTTGCAATAATATGGACATAATTTCCATTACCACATTCTACTTTTTTCCCTTTGCTATAACCATTTTACTTTTTCAGTACTTCCTGTTGCACTCTTCTCTAAGTACAAGCAAAGTCCAAACTGCTTTCATTTTTCAAGATCATCCAAGGTTTAGCTAGCTGTTGCCATCTGCTGCAAGAACTATGAAAAATAGCTTCATTTTAAGATCCTCTAATATTAGTTTCATTTAAAGAATATTAAAGCATTTTTACACAATTGAAAATGGTTACATAATGCTCATAAATGTGCATGAGATAACAAGCAACAGATGTGGCACATTTAAATGTAGCTGCCAGAAGTTTTGAAACAAGTTTCTGAATGGCCATAATTAATATGTGATATAAATTCGGGGTTTTGCAGTTTTCAATGACAAATATATTTTTTAGTAACTTTACTGTTGGGAATTAGATCTTTTGCAGTGTGAAAAGGACCAGTAACTAAAGACCATGTTTACATCGCCACAAGGGACCATTTACCCAGTAAACAGCTGTTTTGGGCAATTACTCTCTTATATAGCAAATAAAAAGGAATATTTAGCTGATGAATAAAATGGATGCTAATTCTAGTGCCATAAAAATCTCCAGCACTTTCATAATAGTTTGCATTCAATTTTTAAAAAAACAGTATTTACTTTCAGTTCTTTTTTTCCAAGCAGAAAGGCAGGTAGTCCTTGGCTTACAATGATTTGTAACCGTTCAATGTTACAAAAGCACTGAAAAAAATGACTTATGAACATTTCTTACGTTTACAACCTTTGTAGAATTCCCATGATCATGTGATAAAAATTCAGATGCTTGGCAACTGGTTCATACTTATGACTATTGCTATGTCCCAAGATCATGTGATCACCTTTTATGATCTTTTCACAAGCAAAATCAATGGGGAAACCAGATTCATTTAATAATCATGTGACTAAATTAACAACTGCAGTGATTCACTTAACAACTGTGGCAATGGGACACAACTCACTTAAGAAATGTCTCACTTAACAGAAATTTCAGGCTCAATTGTGGTCATAAATTGAGGACTACCTGTATTCTTATAATTATTGAGTTACAGATAGCCAAAGCTCAGTAGGTAGGTATGAGTTTGTGTCTGAATATCATTCTTCAGTCATCTCTCCAAGACATGCACTGTGGCCTCTCATGTGTTTTTGTTTCCATTTAATCCAAAGAGAAGACATCCAGGAAAATCTTCTCTTACAGAATTATTTCAGATCAGGAAAGGAATGACAATCCTAGTGCAATAAAAAATGTGTAGCAGAAAACAACACAAGCAATAGCACCTCTTACTATTTCCAACAATAAAATTGTTGGAGATTGTACTGCACAATCACTAGGCTTTTGTGCACATCTGTGCTTTGGAAGAAAGTAGAATGGCAGAAACTATCACCAGGGGGAAAAAACTATTTGTACTGCTTTTGTGTTTCGTAAAACCTCTAGAATGGAGACAAGAGGAAGGTCTACAGTTCAGTGACCATTGGGTGTACCATACAATCACAATAAGTAGTTCACCAGGAACACCTTAATGCCTGTGTAGACAGGAAATATTGTGATTTATACTAACTTTAATTTAGAATAAAGATTTCATTCTGAAATAAATAATGTATATATAGACTCTTGTTATAGAGCAACAAAGATTTTTTAAAGAAGCATTTGGGAATTGAAAGCTATAGCATTAATTATATTTGCACTTATATTCTTTAAAATTTTGCATGTAAATTTTATTAACATTATTAGCATTTGGAATCTAAGGAATTAGACAAGATGCAAAATAAATGGATCTATTAATAACCATCGACCTCATTTGGTGACTATGATTGGTTTGCAAATAAAAGCCATACGACCATATAAAAGAGACAGAGATTAAAACAAAATTAAAAACAAGAATAAAATCTGACTTTTAACAGTTTAGCTCTAAAATCACTATGGCATGAGAGATTCTACTTTATCTGAAAATTGGTATGGTAGTCAGCAAAAGGTTAAAAAAAGTCAATCTCAAGATTTTAAGATTTTGGTTTCCTTACTAAAAGTACTGATTTACAGATGATGCTGAACAAATTATCTGAAGCTGCTATGTTCTGCTGCATGACTATCATCCTGAGCAAACTGAAGTACTTTACCAGTCCACATTAAATACTGAGTTTGTAGAATCAAACATTATTGATGATGCTATCCTGTTGACCAGCGGTTTCCAAACTATGGCCCATGGGCCGCATGCGGTCCGCTGAGGCAATTTATTCGGCCCATGGGTGAGTGACAGGAACACAGGGTGCATCCGCATCCTGTGCTCCTGGCCACTGTTCCCTCTAGCCTGCGTGGTCGCGTGGCCACACAGGGAAAAAACAAACTTCACACAGGTTTTTCAAACCCCGCACAGCAGAGCAGGTGCCATTTCTCCCACCCGACAGCTGATTTGCTGTCAGCTGGGAGAAAACCCCATGGGCTATGAGCCCTACCCAGCTTTTCCGGCTGTCGTCCGGGGACCACGCCCCACCCACTCCTGCCAATATTCTTCTCACCACCAGGAAGGAACAGGAAGCAAAAAAAAACCCCAGGAAACAAGAGGCAGCAGTTGGATGGCCTCGCCACCTGCAAGCAGAAGTGGAGCCTGGGGAAAAAGCAGCAAGCATAGACTTGTGCCTACACCGGAGCTGTCATCTCACCCTCTCTCCACCTTTCCCATAAGTTGACTTGCAGGGAGTCTCATTTTTTCAGCAGAAAGAGAGACAGAGACGCATTCCCTCAGGTTCATTCATCCTGCCTGCTTAGACTTTTTAATATTGGAATTGTTAGTTGAGATAATAAGTGATCACATTACATGTGTCTCAGCTATGTGTTAAATTGAAAAAGCTTTCTCACAGGATATTTTGTGGAGATAAAAAAAACACCCTCATAAAAAAAACCACCTTCTTATTTGGAGTCCTCTCATTTTTCAAGAATTCTCTCATATTTTTTAGACATTGGCTTTGTTAAATGTTAAGCGTACTTTAAATACAGATTGATAATTTGGGTCTTCGTGGTGGAGACTCTCCCACCCCACACACCCCGAGGCACATGGTGGGGCACAGAAGTTTTTGTGAGAGAGAGGGAAAAGAGAGAGAGAAAGAAAGAAAAGGGAAAGAGAGGGAGGGAAAGAGAAGAGGAGAGGAATGAAGGAGGGAAAGAAGGAAGGAAGGAAGAATGAAATGAATGGAGGGAGGGAGAGAAGAAGGAAGGACTGTTTTGGGGAGGTAATTTTTTTCTCTCTTAACATACATTCAAACATTCATTCAAACAACACAGTGTACCATCTAATTTTCCATGAATGAAATGTGGTATTTTGTTAGTAACTAATATCAATCATCAAAAAAGTTGCAAAAGGTTTTTTTTCTAATTTTGTCACCCAGTTACATTCATTTTCTTTTAATTAAATTCCCTCCTTAATGTTCCTTCAAAAAGTACAACACCAATTATATTTCTAACTTATTAACTATTATGCCAAAGTGCTTCCTTATTTCTTTATACATTTTTCTCTAAGCCAAGAAAACTTTGTATAGGCAATCAGATGTTAACAAAAGAAAATTAAAAACAAAACATACACATATATGAATTTCAGACTTCTCCCCACCCCCTCTAAATAGTATGTTGCCATTTTGTTTTTTACTTTAAAAATAAGGTATGTGCAGTGTGCATAGGGATTTGTTCATAGTTTTTTTTAATAGTCTGGCCCTCCAACAGTCTGAGGGACAGTGAACTGGCCCCCATGTAAAAAGTTTGGGGACCCCTGCTGTTGACCATAATAAAAAGCTTCAAATATTTGGGAAGCATCATCTCAAGCAGTAGATCTTTGGACAAAGAAATTGACTCCAGAATAACATCGCCAGCAAAATACTGAGATGTCTATGTCCTAGACTGCTCAATCAACAAAATATCTGTAATTTCACAAAGCAAAAAATATACAGGTCTCTGGTTAGCCCTTGTTTCTTATATGGATGTGTATACTGGGCTTTGTACCAAAACTACATCAAACAATGGGAGACATTTCATATGCAAACTTTCCGTTCCACACTTGGCATTCTTTGGCAAGAGTCTTTCTTGAGCCTGGGGGTCTTGATCATGTTCTATCCACAAATATTGAGTCTCTGATTATCAAATCCCAGATGAAATTGATGAGACATGTCATCAGAGTGGATGACTGTATGCTTCTCTAGTTTCTCTATAAGTCTATAGTATACTGGAATCTGGGAAGAAACCTCAAAGTTGCATAAGTTGACTACAAAGAAAATATAAAAGTATCTTATGCCAATATGACATTCAGCCAAGGAAAGTAGAACCTGCAGCTGCTGACGGAACCCATTGGTATTCCAGGGCTATGAAGTCTTTGCCAGCTAACAATGGACCACCAGTGGTCCTGCCATGTTTCCAGACTGGAATTGCAAAGCCATCTCCATGTCCACAGCTGAACTGCACAACAGAGTGTCTTCCTTAAATCTGGAGGACTACCATACTTTTAAAAAAAAATTAATACTCACCTCTAATCCTGTTATGTTGCAAAATAAAACTAAATTCCATAGAACTATGTGGTCCTAAAAGTAACCATATGATGAATTTTCTTGTGGCACAGAATTTAAAGTAAAGTGTGAATGTTCTCCAGGGCCTTTAGTTGTGTGTTTTTTTTATGGAACATGTTCACTTATATCCCGCTGCTTGTTTGCAGAACCCAAAAACTTTAACCTTAGATTGTCTACAGTTGACCACTCCCCATTTCTAAGAGGTCTGTAAGGGGTCTGCCCTACTGTTGTATTGTCTTCTTTTATCATTACTTTTTACTTATGTTTATACAAACTACTACTATCCTATACAACATGTACAACATGACAAATAAATAAATATAAATAAAAATTCATTTTGTCATATTTTTCTGCACAGTTTCTTGGAGAGGGGAAACCAAAATTAGCTGGGAAAGAATTCACCACTAGTATTGTCAGAGCTTTTCTTTTGTGCCTTTTGGAAGTCTTGGCATTGTATACTACCTTAGAAACAGAGACATCCATGTACTGAAATTCTTTGTAAAGATTAGCCAAAGCAGTGGTGGGTTGCTCCTGGTTCCACCCGGTTTTTAGAACTGGTAGCACTGGTGGCAGAAGGTCCGCCCATCCTCCCGCAGAAGCGTCATGCATGAACTGGTAGAAAAGGGGTTTAGAAGCCACTACTGTGATAGCAGTCTATTTGCCATTATAGACTTTTCTTTCTAGTGTTTGCCTGTAAGCACAGGGCTCTAACATGATTTTTTTTCCCTACAGTGTCAATCATGCACTTTGATGCTTGCAAATATCATAACAAATTGAAATCAATATGTGAAACAACAAATTAAAGCATACTGCAGTTTCTATCCCAAGCCATCATACAACCCAATCACTTTTATATAGAGATTCTACTGTATTTTCAGACTGTCACCAAAATAGGTGAGCTAATAAGACTGTACTTAGGAGAGTTTATCCTCTTCCACAGCAAACATGGTAACTTTGACCTCAGCAAACCCAGTAGAAATTCTGATCACAAGAAAACAGTCAATAAAATTGCATTGCATATATAAAATCAAAGCAGATTTAGTTACCAAGATCTGGTTTGTGGTGTTCCATCTTATTTTTCCTTCATTAATTTAGACTAATTTAATTTCTTGCAAAGAACTGCTGCCTCTTATCTGATTCTTGCTTTTAAAATCGTAGAATGACCTCATATGGCTTGATTAAAATTAGTCAAGTGAGACAGGCATTTTTCAAAAATCTGCTAACATTTAATACAGGATTATTGTACCTAGATTATTGTATCTTAATTACAGTATCTAACTGTTCATTTTGTTGTTCTAAAAATTTTACATACAGATGAAATGAATATCAATAGTTTGTTATCTTCATATTTCAGCAACCTTCCTTATTGAAGCTCATTTAGAATTTCAGAGTTGTCCAGTATTGTTGTATTAATGTTAGCCAAAATATTTACAAGAAGAATGGTATGTTGTTATGATAATCTATAGTAGCCTTGCTTCTGTAAGTGTGAAGGATATATACAAATACAAAAAGATGTTTAGATTTTATCTTTTTTGCACAATAACCTATAATGAATTTCCAAGCCTTATGTGAAAAAAATAGCAAAATTATGTATTCAAAAGCAGTGTGCATCATCATAATTATCTCTCCAAAGAACAATTCTACAAAATTGATTTTAAATATATCCCAATCCATTTGTGTATTGCCCTGATAAGGTTAATCAGAATCTCCAAGTTTTGGGGTTTTCCTTCCAGATTTTCTTTGGTAGGAAAAATAAAAGTAGACTGAACAAAAATATGCAAACAGAAAACATCTTGTAAATTCTTAGTTTCTCACTTGGGCAGTGTCATTAAATATATGGCTATAGCATTTCTTGCATTTGAAGACAAAAATAGTCTCTACTTGAAAAGTTCCATAGACACAGTGCACCAACACCTTAATATTGCACACTTAAGTTTGCATATCTTGAAATAATGTATGGTATACCCAGTGAAGGGCTACCACATTTTTTATTACCACACTGTGGGCGTGGCTTATGCAGGACGCCCTGCATTTTCTTTCAACATATTTCAGTGCAAATTCGGAGCTCATTTTCACTACCGCGCTGCAGCCCACCCATGGGTATACCTTAAGCACAAAATTATATTTTGAGCAGTCTTATCTTCACTCTTGCAATTATTCACTTTGCTTTACAATATTGCTTTATGACAAAAAAACAAAGGTCCTCGCGGAAATGAATTAACAATGCAGAAGTAACAATTAACAAGAGAAGTAAAGGAAATAACAATTTGCTTTACTTTTGATACGCAAGCATTCCCACCCAAAGTTCACTTTTGCTTCTTCTTTCAACTTCTTCTTTCAGTCAATAAGTAAATGAGAGCATTTTCTTGTTTATCTGCTAGATTGCTCTTGGGATGCTTCCAAACAAAAGAGATATTGTAAGGCAAGAGATATCCAGTGGTGTAACAATTAGAGTCTTATACTGGTAAATTAGGAAAGCAAAGTTTAAATCCCCACACAAAGATTTACATCCAACTACCTCATAAAACTCATTGCAAACTAAAAATGGAAGGTCATACAGCTTGATTTGCTTAGAACAACAAAATAAGATATCAAAAAACCGTAAGAGTAATTCTAGGGAGAATTGCAAATGGAACCTATTATCATCTACACATTTGATAAAATGTTGTAAGGCAGAATAATTGCAAAGAAAACAGACATTGTACTCACCTGATACGTCCATTCTCATGTAGGGAAGTTAGCCTCCAAGGATGAGCTGACCTTGTCCATTAGCCAATCAGGACTGAGTCTTAGAAGAGTATAAATAGCACCCTCTATCTTACATTATCCCTCTTTCTATGAAGGATGAAAAACAGACTTTGCGTGCAGCTTCCAGGTTAGAACAAATTGAAATTTATATAATAAGATTTATAGAAAAACAAACACTCAAAAGAGATAATTCACAATATAGATATACAGAGAACAAAAGACATGACAACATATATACAAAGAACAATAGCACAAGATAAATACAATACTTACTCTCAGCCAGATCCCAGAAAGGGTGGGACTTGGAGGCTAACTCCCCTACATGAGAATGGGAGCATCAGGTGAGTACAACATCTGTTCTCCATGGTAGGAGGAGTTAGCCTCCAAGGATGGGACATGCCAAAGCAGCCCCAACTAAGGAGGATCAATTAAGTTTCGCTGGGACCATCTTGGCCCATGGTAGCCTGTTGCAAGACCCAATGACCAAAATCCACCTCGCCTGAAGTAAAGGAATCAATTTTATAATGTCAGACAAACAGTATAGGGGACACCCAGGTAGCCACCCTACAAACCTCTTCAATCGATGCTCATGCAGGCCAATCAGCATAAGTTGCTCTGCTGCACATCGAGTGGACAGTGAACCTTGAAGGGCAAGGTAAGGAGAGAAGGTCATAACACAGGGAAATGACTGACCAAATCCACCGCCACACTGTCGGGGAACATACCTTTTTCCCCAAGAGGCAGATTAGAAGGACACAAAGAGTGCCTCTGTTCTTTGGAAAACAGGGGTGTTCACATACACATCCAGTGCCTGTCGCACATCAAGTGTGTGCCACTGTCTCTCCAATTCAGTAGACAGGAGGGGAAGAAACAAGGGAGAATGACCTCCTGTGCCCAGTGGAAGTATGAATTTAGGTTTGGTATAAAGGTAGGGTCTAACCGCAACATAACCCTGTCATGGTGAAACACACAGAAGTCACTCTGGACAGACAGGGCTGCCAGCTTGGAGATCTGATGAGCTGGGATCACTGCAACCAAGAATATCAACTTGTAAGTGAGGTGATGAAGGGAAGCCAAGTCCAAAGGCTTGAAAGACCCCCTGGCCAATGAGTCTAATACCATGGATAAGTCCCAAGTTGGGAACCTGTGGACCACTGGAGGACACAAGTTAGTTACACCCTTGAGAAATCTTTGTACCAAGAGATGAGCAGCAAGAGAATCTAGTGATTGACATGATAGTACCTTAATGATGAAGTGATAGAGCTGCCAGTTGGCAGTGGAGGGTATTGGGAGTAAGACCTTTAGCCAGACTCTGGCACAGGAATTGAATAATATTTACCATAGACAGATTAAGGGGTCAGTATTCCACCCTGTTACACCATACACAAAGAGTCTTCCAAGTTGCTAAATAAATATGTTCAGTAGGCAGTCTTCTAGAGACCAACATAATATTTACAAGATCCTCAAGAATCTGATGGTATCTCAAGGTGAGCCGCGCAAGTGCCAGGCAGTCAGTTGCATTCAACCTGGATCAGGATGTGGCACTGATCCCTGGGCCAGTGATCACTCTGTCTGTGGGTTCCACCAGTGCGGTGACACAGAAGGGACATAAGGTCCATGAATCAAACACTCCTGGCCCAGTAGGAGGCTAGGAGAAAGACTTTGGACTTATCTTGCCGAATCCGTCTGATCACCTTAATGATGAAGTGATACTGAAGGGAATGCATAAGTCACACCTCATGGCCATATGCAACGAATAACGTATGTTACCCCTGCCCCTGAGACCAGAGCCAGGAGAGGGGACTAGTGAGTCTGAAATTGTGAGAGTTGAGTAAGCCTGTCTCCGAGTCAATTGCTCCGGAGGTGCTCTGCAGTGAGAACAAGAAAATAACATTGGGGCCAGAAGCCAAGATGCATGGATTTGACATCAGGGGCCTGGACATGGTGTCCCTCTGTTGAGTGATGTGTGTCATAATTGGCACATTGGGCTGGCACTGCAGGTCATGATTAAGTGAGAGGCGTCAAGAGGCAAGTCTCTTGTTGATGGCCACTGACATTCACCACTGTAGGGATCTACAGCCAGCAACTGGCAGCTTGAACTTGGCTGAGGAAGAAACCCACCATGTCCGCTGGAACAGAATCAAGGGCCATGGTGGGTCTGTGGGATACAAGAAGGCTCAAGATGTTACTCCAGAGAATCTATTATGAGCTCTGGAGGAGTGATCCTGGTGAATGGTGACAACTGGCTCTTACTGGTACGACAGGGAAAAAATGGTGTCTGAAGGTATGAAGAGTTATCTGAATATCCTGTTCTGCTTAGGACGGGGAAGAAAATGGCATGAGGTGCCACCTGATGAGAACACATTTTCTATTGCCACTATCATCATTACTTTCCTTTGTGGGCTGTTTACAATATAGCAAACTGCTGTGCTGAAAATCTCAGAAAATTTCATACAGAGAGAAAGACAGTCTATCAAGTCCAGCATGCACCAAGAGTTCTTAGGATGTGCTCTTTCCACAGTCCTCCATAGTAACTCAACATTGCTATTTCCAAAATGAGGATACCATCTTATATTGCAAGTATTCTGAGATTTTAATAATAGTATGGGTAGAGCAATTGGTAGTTGTAGCAGCTTTCTGAGCATAATCAAAATTTCAAAAACTTGTCACAAAATGACTTTGCAAAGAGGATAAAAAATTGCTTATATACTGCTATGGATATTCACAAAATATTCAGCCTTCTAGCTAACAGCTCAAGCTTTATCAAGTTCTGTTTTCTGGACAAATGAAGAGACTTTCAAATACTGAGCTTTACCTTAAAGTACTGTTTGAAAACATGCATTTCCCCAACTTAACAATATTAGTCATATAAAATTAGAGGAAAGCTTCATTGTTCCATCACCACCACCAAAAATTCTTTGTGATTTAAATTAGAAAATTTTGGAAGCATGTTATTGGATGGCATTTATTCTGAAGGGAAATATCCTTTTTCCTCTCCTTTTTCTTACTTAAAAAAACCTTACAAAATAAAATAAAACTAAGATGAACCAAAGGAGATAGTAGTCTCGAGGGAGCTGTCTGCAAGTTGATTTCCATGGCCATTGTACATTTCTCGCATACACAGTATAAATTGCTTTAAAATGTATAATAAATATTGTATATATTATTTATGTTACATTTATAGCTAGTCTTTCTTCCAGCTGCTATACATACTATTTCCCACCCACCCACATTAGCCCACCTGTGAAATAGATTGAGATGAAAGAATGATTCATCAAAAGTGAATTTCCATGGCAAAAGGTGACTTAAATTTGGGACCCCCCCCAATCCTAGTTATATTCTAACTATAATGTTATGATTGATTCTCATCTATGATATGTTCTTTTCACCATTCCATAGTATTTATGTAATTAATTATTAGCCTTGTTATATAACTTAGAAATAAGCAATGAAGATGTATCATTTAAAAATAAATAAATTAGTTTTTAAACAAGTCAGCAAGAAAGTTTTCATATTATATCTTCATCTTTCTGCCTTTCAAAAATGATATTTTTTTTCTTCATTTGTTGCCAGTATTGCAGCTGTGACACAGGCTCTTCTGTCAAATACTGTTAGAATTATCTTCTATTTGTTGCAATAATTGGCAAAGGGTCCCGCTTTCTATGCTTAAAAAATGCTAAGTAATCCATTTCGAAAAATGATCAGATGGGAGACAGAAAGGTGTGAATCAGTCTGTTCAAAAGTACAGAAAAAAATATCAAACTGGAAGAATATTGGTTGAACAAATCAGATAAGCTTATTCAAGAAGATGGGGGAAGTTACAGTAATGGCATCAGAAAACAATGGGTATGATTGAGGTAAGTGAACATTTTCACTTGGCATTGATTTTAGAGAAGCTAGTTAACTACAATATCTGCTTATATTTTTACAAGGAAAATCAATGAAATGAAAGGTAGTAACTTTGGCTCAATCTTATTAATATTTCTTTTGCCAACTTTACTAATGTTACAAATAAAAATTCACATACCCATCAGAAAATGAAGGTGCATAAAATACCTGGCTTTGTAGAGACTGCTATCTTTTTGAAAAAAAATATGGATAAGGTTTGCATATAACACAATATATCCAGATCTTTCTACAAAGAGATCTTGGTATAAAGAGTCCAAAATCCTATGAACTGTAGTGATCAGCCCTAGGTTTCAATAATTTTTTTTAATTTGATGACTCAAAAAGTGATATTTGGTGGTCTATTGCTGTACAGACAGAAGTTTTACTTAATGCTTTTGTTTAATATCAGTTACTCACATGAAAATAAATGTTTGTGTGAAAATAAAATATTATGTACACTAAACACTTCTGATAAACAGTATAAATGTGATTTATTCTCACAGATTTTTATGGAAAACTGGCTTGGCAAGAATTAATTTTTCATACAAAGTGATTGTTTTAATTTCCTGCCAACTACAAATAAAATGTTTTCTTCTTTATACTTTGTAATTATAAAACATTCTTGTTCTATTTTATTTTTCAGTGCTTATCAGTTGAGCCAACAAATTCCTAATTTTTTTTCAAGTTTGTTATTGGTCCATAACCAGGCAATTCCTATTTTTTTCAGGGAAATGTCAGCAAGAGTACTCACATTATTCAATTATTAATTATTTCACCCTGAGTCTCTGGAGAAGGATCTGGGACAAACTCTATAAGTTACACGAATTGAGGTACCTTGGTTCAAACATGTTGGCCCTATGGTGCATTTTTTGTCCAGTTAAATGTTGTGACAATAGAACTTTTATTGGTATATAGATTTATAAAAACCTCTATCACAATTATTGTGTTTCCAAGAAAGAGATTGTCCTAAATGTGGCTCTTCTAGTAGACTATTTTTAGCAATCTCAGTTTATTTGTTTGTTTGTTTGTTTGTTTATTTATTTATTTATTTGTATGCCGCCGCTCTCCATGGATTCGGGGCGGCTAACAACAGTGATAAAAACAATATGTAGCAATCCAATAATAAAACAACTAAAAACCCTTATTATAAAAACTAGACATACATACTGACATACCATGCATAAACTGTAGAGGCCCAGAGGGAAAGAACATCTCAGTTCCCCCATGCCTGACAGCAGAGGTGGGTTTTAAGGAGCTTACGAAAGGCGAGGAGGGTGGGGACAATTCTGATCTCTGGAGGGAGTTGGTTCCAGAGGGCCGGGGGCCGCCACAGAGAAGGCTCTTCCCCTGGGTCCCGCCAAATGACATTGTTTAGTTGACGGGACCCGGAGAAGGCCCACTCGCTGTCATAAACTCTCCTAAAAATGGGTTAAAAGTACTGATTCTTCTTTGTTAATAGTGCTTTTAAAAATTATGCATTATTATATTGCCAGCAATCAATTACTATATAAACCTGTAATTTGTCATTACAAGTTTTGTCAGTAAATGTATACATAAATGGTTTAATCTCCATATCCACTCAAAATTTTCCTAATTTTGAAATTATTCATCATGTATAATAAATGATCGCAAGCCATGGATTATCCATATTCTGCCTGTATGTATCTGTCAACTGTCCACACAGCAAAATAGGTAATTGTAGCATCTTGAAAAAATAATCTTATTGCATGTTTAAGAAACCTGTTGACAGAACTTGCAGCTGCAGCTGCTCTGTTAAGATCAATAGGGAATGATAGGGAATATATTTCAGCTGGGGAAAGTATTCAGGATGAAATGTGGAAAAATGCAGTAAGAAGGACCAAAAAGACAGAATTCAGATCACTTCTAATACTATTTTCATAGGAAAGGGACAAAAGTTAACATAATTTCCAGATAAATGTGAAACTCAGAAGAGTAATTTACCATTGAGCCCATTGTTATAATTTCTGGCTTCCTTACATATGGACTTTTCAGTATGCTCATTGATAATACACTCTAATCTTCTCTTTTTCACTAGTATAAAGCAAAAGACTATTAATAACACAGTGATAAGCCACAGCAGTTATAACTAAACAATTACAATGAATTATAGATATTCAGCTGAATTTCTTTTGAAGAGGGTTAAATAATCCATAAACTATATCTATGTGGTGCAGAATTAATACGTCTAAAAATAACCTGAAATTCTTCAACTGTGCAATTTTTTCATTTATGTTTTCCGATTCTCCTTTTTCTAGTAGCTAATTCAATGAAAATATAAAAGAAAGTTATGGACAGCTACCTTAATTCATAAATAGAGTATAAAAATAAAGCTAATAGAAAAAAATATATATTCATACAGTTTTTAATAAATTAATTTTGACATGTTGTTATGGGCATACTTTTTGTGAATCATTTATATAAACATATCCATGTAGAATAATCTCATTTCCCAGATAGATTTCTTCCTTATGGAAGTTTGGCTATATTAAAACCCAAATGCTTTTGCTTGCAGTGTAGTTACATTTTAATCAGTTATTATTACTTTGGTTACAGTATTATTTATTTATTCATTCATTCATTCATTCATTCATTCATTTATTTATTTATTTATTTGAGTTGGAATGGACCTTGTAGGTCATCTAGTCCACCACCACCCCCGCTCAAACAGGAGTCCTACATTATTTCAGACAAATGGCAGTCCAATCTCACTGTCAGAAAGTTTCTCCTTATTTCTTGATTGAATCTCTCCTTGGTCAGCGAAAGGCAAGGAGGTTGGGAGCCGTTCTAATCTCCGGGGGGAGTTGATTCCAGAGGGCCGGGGCTGCCACAGAGAAGGCTCTTCCCTTGGGACCCGCCAGATGACATTGCTTAGTCGATGGGACCCGGAGAAGGCCAACTCTGTGGGACCTTATCGGTCGCTGGGATTCGTGCGGCAGAAGTTGGTTCTGAAGGTATTCTGGTCCGATGCCATTTAGGGCTTTATAGGTCATTACCAACACTTTGAATTGTGACTGGAAACTGATCGGCAGCCAGTGCAAGCCACGGAGTGTTGATGAAATGTGGGCAAATCTAGGAAGTCCCACAATAGCTCTCGCGACCACATTCTGCATGATCTGAAGTTTCCAAATATTCTTCAAAGGTAGCCCCATGTAGAAAGCATTGCAGTAGTTGAACCTCGAGGTGATGAGGGCATGAGCGACTGTGAGCAATGACTTCCTGTCCAAATAGGGTCGTAACTGGTGCACCAGGTGAACCTGTGTAAACGACCTCCCAGACACAGCCGAAAGATGTTGTTCCAATGTTAGCTGTGGATCGAGGAGGATGCCCAAGTTGCGGACCCTCTCTGAAGGGGTCAGTGATCCCCCCCCCAGGGTAATGGACGGACAGATGGAATTGTCCTTGGGAGGCAGAACCCACAGCCACTCTGACTTGTCAGGGTTGAGTTTGAGCCTGTTGACACCCATCCAGACCTTAACAGCCTCTAGTCATGGGCACATCACTTCTTCACCAAGTGGACATGGGGTGCTTCACCAACTGGACATGGGGTGGCGGTGTACAGCTGGGTATCATCGAGTCTTCAGAGAGGGGTGGCATACAAATCTAATAAATTATTATTATTATTATTATTATTATTATTATTATTATTATTATTATTATCAGCATACTGATGATACCTCACCCCATGCCCTTGGATGATCTCTCCCAGCGGTTTCATGTAGATATTGAATAGCAGAGGGAAAAGACCAACCCCTGAGGCACCCCACAAGGGAGAGGCCTAGAGATCGACCTCTGACCCCCCACTAACACCAACTGCGACTGACCGGAGAGGTAGGAAGAGAACCACTGTAAAACTGTGCCTCCCACCCCAAGCCCTCCACTTCATCAGGTGTCACCAGGTCAAACTCCTCCCAGACAGATGGACAAGGACGGGCCCCAGTCACCTCAACTGACTCGTTGTCAGAGGGAGCAAGTCACTCTAAACACAGCGGCCGGGTGAGATTCTGCTAATGCAATCAAGGTGGCATGGTACACGCATCTTGCCACCTTGAGCGCCACTTTGTAAGTCTTAATATGAGCTCATACAAGTGTTTGATCGAACTCGGACTTACTTTTCCTCCATCGCTTCTCTAGACATTTTTTCTGGCGTTTCAACTCCCGGAGTTACTCAGTGAACCAAGGAGCTCTCCGGGGTCTAGTGCCATAGAGAAGTCACAACGGCGCAATCCGGTCAAGAGCCTCCGTCGCAGCCTTGTTCCAGGCCACGGCAAGAGACTCTGCCGAACTGTGAACAAGTGCATCTGGTATAACCCCAAGTGCCCTCTGAAAGCCCTCTGGGTCCATTAGGCATTTGGGGCAGAACCAACTAATCATTTCCGCCTCCCTGTGGGGGGAGATTGGAGCCAAGAAGTCAAGCCGCAGTTATTTCATCACTGGCTTGATTCACCTTAACTTGGCATTAAAAGCTTACAAAGGAATAGTAAACATAGTATTTTTATACCACCCATTCATTAGACTTAGGGTGGTATACAAAAACATGAAGTCAAACCATAGGACAAAACCTTATTCTCTCCAAGCCAAATTAAAATAACATTTCCCAAAACTCCTCAAAACTAAACATATATAAAAGAAACAGGATTATCTAATTACCATCATACTTTGAAGCTCTATGTAAATAATAATTTCACAGTTGTACTTAACACCAGTAACGAGGGGTCAAGTAAAGTATTCAAAAGTACTGGAATCATCACAAACAAGGACTACTTCTAATCTATAGAGCAGAATCATTCTGGAAGACATAGTTCTGATACAATCCAGAGCTGTATTTTACAGATGACAGAATGAATTAAGAGAAATTAAGGCTTCAGCAATCTGAATACCAGACCATGTAAGGTTATTTTTATTTCTACAATAATAGAATAGAATAGAATAGAATAGAATTTTATTGGCCAAGTGTGATTGGACACACAAGGAATTTGTCTTGGTGCATATGCTCTCAACGTACATAAAATAAAATATACATTTGTCAAGAATCATGGGGTACAACACTTACTGATTGTCATAGGGGTCAAATAAGCAATGAAGAAGCAATATTAATAAAAATCTTAGGATATAAGCAACAAGTTACAGTCATACAGTCAACATGGGAGGAAATGGGTGATAGGAATGATGAGAAAAACTAGTAGAATAGAAGTGCAGATTTAATAGAAAGTCTGACAGTGTTGAGGGAATTATTTGTTTAGTAGAGTGGTGGCGTTCAGAAAAACGCCATCACAGTGATGGCGTTCAGTGATGGCGTTCAGGTGTGTCTAGTTGTATTGGTGTGCAGTGCTCTGTAATGACGTTTTGAGGGTAGGAGTTGAAACAGTTTATGTCCAGTATGCTAGAGCAGTGTTTTTCAACCAGTGTGCCGCAAAGAAGGAAGCTCAGGTTCCGGTCTTGCAATTTTTTGCTGAGAGAGAAAGAGAGAGTGAGAGAGAAAGAAAGAAAGCAAGAGAGAGAGAAAGAGAGAGAAAGAAAGCAAGAGAGAGAGAGAGAAAAGGAGAGGAAGAGAGAGAGAGAGAAATGAGCAAAAAGGGGAGGAAAAAAGAGAAATGAGAAAATGATTGAGACAGAGAATGAGAGGAAAGAGAGAGAAACAAAAGAGAGAGAGAAGGGACTCTTGATTTAAAGCATATGATAAAAAGCACATAAAGAATAAGAGAGAGAAAACCCCCCAGCCCTCACCTGTTTTAGGAAATGGTTCAAGAGTGCACACACACACACAAGGGGGGGAGGAGACAGGAATGGAAAAAGAGAGGAGAGTGTCTTAAAGTGTCATTTTGTGTCATTTTGGTTGATGGTGTGCCCCAGGATTTTGAAAATGTAGAAAATGTGCCGCGGCTCAAAAAAGGTTGAAAATCACTGTGCTAGAGGTCAGTAAATATTTTCACAGCCCTCTTTTTGACTCATGCAGTATACAGGTCCTCAATGGAAGGCAGATTGGCAGCAATTGTTTTTTCTGCAGTTCTGATTATCCTTTGAAGTCAGTGTTGGTCTTATTGAATGGCAGAACCAAACCAGACTGTTATAGAGGTGCAGATGACAGACTCAGTTATTCCTCTGTAGAACTGTATCAGCAGCTCCTTGGGCAGTTTGAGCTTCCTGAGTTGGTGCAGAAAGAACATTCTTTGTTGTGCTTTTTTGGTGATGTTTTTGATGTTAGGTGACCATTTTAGGTCTTGAGATATGATAGAACCTAGAAATTTGAAGATCTTGACTGTTGATACTGTGTTGTCCAGTATTATGAGAGGTGGAAGGATTTCTCCTAAAGTCTACCACCATTTCTACAGTTTTGAGTGTGTTCAGTTCTAGATTGTTCCAGTTACACCACAAGGTTAGTTGTTCAACCTCCACTCTGTATTCGGATTTATCATTGTCTCGAATGAGTTCAATCACTGTTGTATTGTCTGCAAGCTTCACTAGTTTAACAGATGGATCATTTGAGATGCAGTCATTGGTGTATAGAGAGAAGAGAAGTAGTGAGAGTACACAGCCTTGGGGAGCCCCTGTGCTAATTTTACATATAAGTATAAGGGCAGACTAGATGGACCATGAGGTCTTTGTCTGCTGTTAATCTTCTATGTTTCTGTGTTTCTACATGTATCTGATGTGATTTTTCCTAGCATCGCCTGCTTCTTCCTGTTGAATTGATGCAGTTGAACTATCTAGTGGAGCTGACAAAATTCCATGTACAAAGGGAATAATTTGTCATAATTTATGTTATTATAAAATCACATCTGATTATTCTACAATCCTATTTTATTTTATTTTTTCTTACAGAGACATTATTTAAAGGTTAATAGAAGCAAACATGCCATCCACGTGTCTCTGCCAATCATCTAATTTGGAAAGTGCAATCAACAGTGTAACATCTGCTAAGCAGGTACAGTTATCATGGGACATTTATTCTTACAGACCTCAAAAACTTTTTACTATATTTATTTGCGTAGCTAAAATTATAGCTGTTTTTAACCAAGCTTTTTAAAAGGTTAACTTAATTTGTAATTGAATGAATTGGATATTAATAAATATAACAGAGTTATGTTTTCATTGTCGCACAGAGCTATGATTTTATTTAATTATATATTTTCAAGCTATTAAGATGGCTTTATTTCCCAACTTTTGTCAGCTCCTGGATACCAGTCTCGGGGAACTGCCATTTGGTGAAGAGAGGCTGAACTGGTTTTTAAGCAACTTAGACACTAATGCAAGGAGCTATTCTCCTTTAAGAACTGCAGGGAAGCTGAAGACGGAGACAGTCTTATGGAGTAGTACGGGTCATTTTTGGTTGGGGGGCAGCGAGGTTAGCGTGTGAGTTGTGATTAATGAATATTAATGAATATATGGTGATGGGGAGCATGGGTGAGAAGCCCTAATAAGATTTTCTCTTTGAGATTGTCAGTGAGTGCCAGTAAAGAAATAAAGCAGACATTAACTGTTAAATATGCATTGAAGTAATGTAAATAGTTGAATGTGGATTGAGCATTCTGATTGGTTAAGAAAATGACAGTTGAGTTTAAGCGGGAAAGTGAAAGTATAAAAGGAGCGCTCTGACACTGTTTCAGTCAGTCGCATTCTGAGCTGAAGTCACTTTCTGAAAAGAGCTTTCTCCTGATGAACAAAATAAAGAATTAAAAAGAACCGACTGCCTCAGTCTTCTTCATTAACAAACCAGATTTGTGTTTGCTTTCCTTTCTCTTTCTTTTCATTTTAGAACCTGACATCTTTTAGAAATTGTTGTTACTTGACAAATATGATTATTCCCGAGATGATTTCTCATTGAGATAAGCAAATTGATGAGATCATCAAAGAATGTCTAATATGGATATGTCAAGACAAAAGCAGTATTTATGGATATTTTGGGGAAGAGGCCTCAAAAAATGCTTCCATTTGGTCTTTCAATGGATAACAAAGGTCAGAATTAATATAGATTCTGTACGCTCAGGTTCCTTACATTTGGCCGAAAACACCACAGTAGTAGAAACCTTTTCTGTATTCTAAGGAATAATTATTTCAATATAATGACTGGAATAAAAAGCCTGAGACTGGAATTTCATAAATTACAAACAGACAGAACAAGAAATAAATAGGGTACACAACAGAAATTCCCATGCCTCTGTTATATGACATTGTCCCTTGTAGGTTACACAGAGTAATTATTTACACTCTCAAAATGCCCTTACTTTCAGAAATCATTGCCTTCCTATTACTTACATCCGCTATTGTAAGTTGTATACATGGTTTTTTTAGTATAAAATTTTTATTTTTCTCCACCATAAAGTAAAACAATATATTTATTTATTTTATTTATTTATTTATTAGATTTGTATGCTGCCCCTCTCCGAAGACTTAAATATAGTTATAAACACAACAACAATGCTTAATATCAATCATATATAAACTTTTCTTTTCTTATTACTCCCTTAATGGAGGCTCTTATCTCTCATTTAAAATTTTCTATTAATTTTATACAACTTTATCAATTCTTAAAAATATATATATTATATTTATTATATATATTTATTAGATTTGTATGCTGCCCCTCTCTGCAGACTCGGTGATTCACAACAATGATATATTTTTAAAATGTGTTGAAATCACAAAACAATAAGCCTCATATTGAACACAACAGATCAAGAGCATTAAATATCATGAAGTTATTGTACTAGAATTGCAGATGGTAAAGACTTACTGGAATCCTTCCCTTTTCCTGTGTGAATGTTCTTTTTATTTGTTTTTAAAATCCCTTTTAAGTGCATATTGGTTTTAACCAGTAGTCGATACGTTATTTGATGTGCCTTTGTTTATGGAGCATGATATCAGTATAACATGATATGCTCATCTCAGATACTGTCTTGAACTAATGTGAATTATATTTTAACGAGTTTGGATGACTAATTATAATGCTCTTCATCTGCAAACAGTTGGATTCAGAAAGTATCCTCAAGTCTCTGGAAAGTTTGTTGTGGTTATAACCAAAAGTTCTGCCAAACCCCTAGTCTTGAGATAATCACTCACAGATATCCTCAATAAATCAATAGAATTGTGTGTGGATTTTGGTACTCTGAGAAAATGAAAGATGACTAGATGGCAGCTGAGAAAAAAATAAATCACAGTAAGTGTATTTGTGTGAGTGCACATGCTTACAACTTGCCAAAAGAGCTCTTATGAGTGGTGAGATATGCTGTCTGAAACATCAAGAGAGCTAATGGAGGTTTAAAGTCTCATTCTGATAAATTTACATTGCATTTTACAGAAACAATCAGTCATATTCAATCCAACTTGGATGTTACTATTTTGAAATTTAAGCATGATAAGACTCACCACCTGTTCTTTGGATCTATGCCATTCATAGACACTAACAGCTGCCAGTACTGGGTTTAACATTTGAGATCATAAGTAATTAATGCTTCTTTGGAGCAGTATATGGTTTCTACAAAATTAGTATCAATTGCAAGAAAATCACATTTTCTTGAAATTAATATAATTGAAAAAAAAGGCCGATAAACCATATTCCACAGTTGTCCAATGATCACCATTTATTTAACTTCACTTAAAGGGCTAAGTTAGACATGGGTGAAAGTTGCCAAAAATGATAGGGTCTAAGAAGTGTATCTAGATGCTAGAAAAGTATAAGATTTTCAGTTCCCGTTTTTACTGATCATTATCAACAAACTGAAATCATTCCAACATTATTTAACCTTGGTTTTGGACAGAAATGTTGTTGGGGCTAATAAACAACTCCCAAATGAATGTAATGTAAATTTGTTAATTTTCTTGGCTATCTCAGCAACCGCAAGTACCACCAACCAAATATTTTTTTTAAACTAAGTTAAGTTAAAATAGGACTGAGGGTGACTGCTTTCTAGAGAAATATCCGTTGTTGTTGTTGCTGACCTTTGTCCTGAAGTTCATATTATTGTGGGTAAATGAACAAATTCAAATGTTAATTTTAATCAGATAGATATGTACTATGTTGACTTTTCAAGCTTATTAAAAGTGGCCTAAAATGCCATCACTTCTAATATTTGCTTTACTTCCTTAGATTTCTTCAGGCATAAGTATTTCACTAATATAATAATTCTGACCAAAATTTCTAATATTGCCTACTGGATTTTAAAATCTAAAATATAATGTAAGAATTTATTCATGAGTATATGGATTGCATACATCCGTATTGCACATTGATATACTTGTTCTTATGATATGACTAATATCATGGATATTAGTCCATGTTATTAGATGCAGAAACTCTCTTTTTGTCTGTCAAATAATTATTGATTTACAACCGGAAATAAAGCATCTATGAAAGCATTAAAATTAATTATAAGGCAATTGAAATGAGGACAGTGTATAATAGTTTTCATCATTATTTTTTAAAAACTTGCATAAATTTATTCCTCTTTAATAAATCAGATGTCAGACAGAGTAATACTAAAAATTATGATATAATTAATAAGAAAACATCAGATAAACCACACAAAAGCACTGTTATCCTCTTCTGTATGAATACCTGCTGATGAATTATTTGAAATAGCATAGCCTTTGGCTGTCCACTGCCCTCACTTGGTCTGAAATAGCTATCAAAATACCATAGATCTGGCAGAAGTTAACAGGCAGTGATAAGAGAGTACAAAATCTGTTCCTGAATGGAAGAAATTATCCCAAAGACGCAATGAAATATAAGTCTCAAATACAAAACCTTCAAACAGCTTTCCAGAAAGCAAACTTCAGACCTGAACTGAGCTTAAATATAGATAGAACCTGATAGTTACCTTTATCTTGGAATCTAACCATACAATTTTCTTTTGATGGACTATTTGTTTATTAAGTTAAAAAACCTGTTAGTGTGAGGTTTTCAATTATTGACAAAAGGGCAGCGCCGGACTTACCCGGCAGGCAGGCTTTGCTGGAGGGACCGGGAGACACGGTCCCTCATGGCGGCCGCCATCTTGGATCCCGGGCGAAGTCTCGCGATGCGAGACTTCGCTCGGGAGAGCAGGGCCTGATTGGCTGAGGCCCTGATTGGTCCGGGCGGGGCCTGCTTGCCCTATATAAGGGCGAGCAGGCCCGAGGCTCTTCCTTTTCGCCCGGACCGATCTACCGAGCAGACATTCGATCGGTCTGCTCCGTCGGCCATTTTGTTTGGCGACCTCGTGCGAGGCGCCATTTTGAGGCCTGTGGTGGGGCGGAAAGCCTTTTCTGATCATTAGCGGAGCCAGCATCGGCTGGGCTCCGCTCCGGTTTGGAGCCTCATTGTCCTTCATTAGGGAGGGGGTGCTGCCTTCTGGTGGCCTCGCGGGCCCGCGGGGGTCGCTGGGGGGGTTGTAGGCCTGGGATAAAGGCCTAGTTCTGGGCCTTGTCGCCCATTGGAAGGGGGGATTGGCTTCCCTGGTGGGTTTGTGCCACTGAGGCCTGCTGTTAGGGCAGGCCTTGTTCAAGGGGTGCAGGGCCCGGTGGGGAAGGGCTTGGTCCCGCCCTATTCTTCTTTTGTTAAAAAATAGATTGTGAGGGTATGGCCCCTAAAAAGCGGCCAGCTAAGGCCCTCCCGGCCCAACCTGTGGTGCGGCCTAGGAGGGCTGCCAGGCCGTCTGCCCGGGCTCGGGCGGCGGCAGAGGGCCCCCCGGGGGGGATCCCGGTGGGGGGGGGTGGTAGGGTTTATGCCCACAGTCCCTCAACCCGAGGTGTCCCCTTCTCTCTCCTGGGCCAGGGTCCTGGAGCGGCTCGACGAGTTGGAGAGGTGGCGGTCGGGGGCAGGCCCGGAGGGGCTTTCCTCGGCTGCCACCGCAGCTTGGGGCGCAGACCCCGAAGAGGAGTCGGCCCCAGCTGGGCAAGTGGCCCACGAAGTACAGATGGCGGGAACCGGACAGGCTGGCAGCACCGGGCAGACGGGCCATGCTGGACAGATGGCCCAGCCTGGGCAATGGTCATCTTTCCAGGGCCCAACCAGGATGGGCCCACCATGGATGGCTTCTACCCCTTACGGGGCAGGTGAGGTTGCACCACATGCAGGCACATCTCCGCTACTGCCCATCCAGGGTCCCGGGTTCATCCCGCCAGCTATGGGGGGTGGCAACAGTTTCACGGGGGCTGCTGCAGGCACCTGTGGTCAGGTTTGGTCCCCGCCAGCTCCGCCAGTGGGGGCGCTGGGGGTGCCTGTCCCACCTGGGGCGGGGGTGGGGGGTTGGATTCCTCCTCCACCGGCCATTATGCCACCGGTCCCATTCATGTATCCACCGGGGCTTGGGGTGCTGGGCTCGGGGGCCACCACGGTGTGGGACCCGTTCGCCAGCATCAAGCCTGGGGCCATCCCTTGTGGGTTGCCCGCCACACCTTTAGGGTACCATCTGCACCCGTCAGTTAAGGAGGCAATCTGGCGGGGGGAGTACGTTGATTTGTTCTCCATCTTGAACAGGGAGGTCCCTAAACAAGATAAGGAGGTTGTCCCTGGGGAGAAAGTGAAAAAGACAAAGGTCACGAAATGCTTCAGCTCGTGGCTGTATGCATTTCTGACCTTTGCGTCGGTGGTCATTCAGAGGCAGCCGGGGAGGGCCGGTGCCTTGCTGAAGTACATCGACTTAATAGCGAGGGCCCATTTTGAGTATGGGGGGGACCATATGGAGGCACTACGACAAGGGCTTCCGTATGCGTATTGCCCATGACCCCTACTTGCCTTGGGATATGGTGGTTCCGGACCTGTGGTTCCAGGCCACTCATATGTCAGGGAAGGAGGGCTGTGATAGGACCGATAGCGGTCACTTTATGGAGGAGGAGCCTGCGACGCCCGCGCCGGCCAAGGCCGTGGCGGGTGCCGTTAGTAAGGGTGCCTCTTTAATATGTCACGAGTTCGCTGCAAAGGGGGCGTGTTTTCGCCCCATTTGCAGGTTTCGTCACGCCTGCGGAAGTTGTGGGGGAAACCATTCCGCAGCCGTGTGCCCCCGCCCCAAGAAGGGGATTGAAAAGAAAGGCTCGGGTCCCCCAAAGCCTCCCCCACCTGCTGGGGGAAAAGGGGCCCAGCCCAATTAATTTAGGGGTGCTCGAGGGTTGGTTGGGCGACTACCACCCTCGCTCGAGAGCGGCCGCTCTCTTGCTAGGTTTCGCAGAGGGATTTAGGATCCCTTATCAGGGTGTTAGGAAGGCCTTCATGTCTGACAACCTTAGGTCGGTGGTTGGTCATGAAGACATTGTTAGGGAGAAGATTGGGAAGGAGGTTGCCGAAGGCAGGGTCCTGGGGCCCTTTGCGGAGCCGCCCTTTCCGAATCTTCGTGTGTCTCCCTTAGGTGTGGTCCCCAAAAAGGCGAGTGGTGAATTTAGGTTGATTCACCATTTGTCTTTTCCAAAAGGGGAGTCAGTGAATGATTTCATTCCTGACGAGTTGTGTTCAGTCCGGTATGCATCCTTTGATGCAGCCGTGACTATGGTTAGGAAATGTGGGGTGGGAGCCCTTATGGGTAAATGCGACATTAAGTCGGCATTCCGGCTCCTCCCCATACACCCAGATGACTTTGAGCTGTTGGGCTTCCATTTCGAGGGGGGCTATTACGTGGACAGAGCTTTGCCCATGGGGTGCTCTGTCTCGTGCTCTCTTTTCGAGAGTTTTAGCACCTTCTTGGAGTGGGCGCTCAGGAGGCAAAGTGGCCTGGGTACGGTCGTTCACTACCTTGACGATTTCCTTTTGGCGGGGCCTGCGCATTCGGAGCAATGTTTTGCTTTGATGCGGGACTTCGAAGCCCTTTGTGCTCAATTAGGGGTGCCTTTAGCCTCTGAGAAGACCGAAGGCCCCGCCACCAGGATTACCTTTCTGGGTATTGAATTGGACTCAGAGGAGCAATCTTCCAGATTGCCCCTAGAGAAGTTGGTAAAAATTAAGCGGAAGCTCGACGAGGTCCTGGGCTGCCGGAAGGTGACCCTACGGCAGCTTCAGGAACTGGCAGGCATTCTTAATTTTGCCTGTCGGGTAGTTGTTCCTGGAAGGGCTTTTTCCAGGAGGTTGTATGATGCGATGAAGGGGCTCCGTTTGCCCCATCATCGTACCTGCCTTTGCGCCGGGGTCAGGGCTGACCTCGGCGTGTGGCGGGATTTTTTGGACAGATTTAACGGGTTGTCTTTCTGGAGGCACGAGCTTCTGTTGGAAGCTGAGTTGCAGCTCTGCTCTGACGCCGCGGGGACTTGTGGTTTCGGGGTAGTGTTAGGTGACCAGTGGTGCTGGTCGGCATGGCCTCCGGAATGGAGTGCCTCTTCGTTGGTTAAGGACCTTACGTTCCTGGAGCTCTTCCCCTTAATAGTGGCCTTAGAGCTTTGGGGGGAGCAGTTTAGGGACAAGACTGTGCACTTTTGGTGTGACAACCTAGCGGTTGTCCATGTGGTGAATGCCCTGTCCTCAAAGAGCGACAGGGTCATGCGGCTTGTCCGCCATTTTGTGCACAGGTCCTTGTCTCTAAACGCATTGTTTTTGGCTAAGCATGTCCCCGGGTTAGATAACGGGGTTGCTGATGCCTTGTCCCGTGGTCAGTTGTCCAGGTTTCGGACCCTGGCCCCGTGGGCCCGAGAACTGCCAGAAGCGTTCCCCAGCCACCTCTGGAGTCTGGGAGGGATTCAGAGTGGTGGAGAGGCGAGGCATCCCGGGCAATCTCCTTGTCTGTAGCGCCCGGCACCCTCAGGGCATACCAGCGTGCAGGTAAGGAGTTTGGGGAGTTCAGGCAGGGCAGGGGTTACCAGCTTAGTTGGCCTGTCCCTGTAGAGCATTTGGCCGAGTTTTGCGTCCACCTTAGGCAGCGTGGCCTGTCAGTTAGGACGATCCGGTCCCGGTTAGCCGGCCTCGCCTTTCTGTCCAAGGCGGGGGGGGTTTGCAGATCTTTCGGGTGACTTTCGCATCCGGAAGATGCTGGAGGGCTGGCTTAGGGAGCAAGCGGGGGCCCCAGGTGACACTCGCCAGCCCCTGACGGTGGAGCAGCTGTCATCAATCAACGTGGTTTTTGGCAGTCTGTGTTCCTCATTGTACGAGGCCCGTCTTTTCAGGGCAGCGGCTTGTGTCATGTTCTTTGGGGCCCTTCGGGTCAGCGAGGCCATGGCTTCGTCTCAGGCTGACACTTCGCTCCGGGCCTTCCAGTTCGCTGATCTGACCTTTAGGCAAGGGGGGGTGTCCCTTGTAGTGAGAAGGTCTAAAACGGATCAGCTGCACAGAGGGGTTGCCTTACAACTTAGTGCGGCCACCGACCAGTCGGTGTGTCCGGTGGCCGCCCTACGGCTTTATTGTGGTATGAGGGGGTCAGGTCAGGGGTACCTGTTTAGGCATTGTGACGGTACCCCTCTGACCCGTTTCCAATTCTGGGCTTTAGTATCTAGGGCAATGGCCCAGGTGGGCATGGATCCCGCCGGTTATGGAACGCATTCGTTCCGTATCGGCGCCGCCACTAGTGCGGCACTTTCTGGTTTCCCGGCCCATCGGATTCGGGAGATCGGCCGCTGGCGGTCAGCGGCATATTTGGGTTATGTTAGGCCCGCTGAGGATCCCAGGCAGGGCTTAGGCTAGGTAACCTCTCTGTGTCTGTGTCCTCTTGCAGGTCCCCAGGCTAACACGAAACCGACGGCGCTGCTGTGTGGCCACAGCATGATTTTCTGGGCCGGCCGCGCGGCAGCCAGGAGCGCCATCGGGACCCACCTGTCCCTGGGGCGGTGGGTCAACGTTACCTGGATGGGCCGGAGAGGTATGCGGTGGGAGGGTCTCCTACCGGCGTTGCTGGGCGGTCAGCATTCTGTGGCTGCGCCCGGCAATATGGGGGGGCGGCTCCTGGAGTCGCGCCCAAAGGGGTCTGGGTGGGCAGCGTCCTGTGGCCGCACCCAGGTGGCTGGTATTGCACTTAGGTGGCAATGACCTGTGCATGCTGGGAGGCCTGGCGCTGCTCATCCAGGCACGCGAAGACCTGCGAAGGCTTCGTGAGGTCTGGCCCACCACGCAGGTGGTGTGGTCAGACATATTACCTAGGATTGTGTGGAGGGATGCCTCTTCCCTTAGGGCCATTCACCGGGCTAGGAGACGGGTGAATAGGGCTATGGGGAAAACGGTTAGAGAATTGGGTGGAGTGGTAATACCTCATCCCCTTATATCAATAGATAAGCCATGGCTCTACCGTAATGATGGCGTTCACCTGTCTGACCAGGGGAACGCCATCTTCTTACAGGACCTGCAGCGGTCTCTGCGTGAGCTGGCGCAGCTAGAGGGGGGAGTCGGGGGGCCAAGATAGAGATCTGACCCCCGCTCCTGTGGCAGGTTAGGGGCGGAAAATTGGGTGGTTTAGCAACCGCGCGTTCTCCCTTGGGCATCTTTGGGGATGATTGACAGGTTCTCCGCAAGCTCATGGAGGGAGTTTCTGCCTGAGCAGCTGGGGGGAACCTGTCTTTGGGTCCTACACCTTTAATTCCCCGATTCGGGTTAGCCGGTGGGACCCCCCTCATGCACAGCATGGCAGAAAAGGTCACAGGTGACGGCCTGGCCCTCACCTGGACCTTGCATCGAGATACGCCCATGAGTTGCCCAGGAATGTTTGCTGGCATACGTCATTTCCGCCCCGGAAGTATTTGTTTGACCCTGCAGGTCCAGTTCCGGGTCATAGTTGTTTATGCTAATTTATGCAAAATATTTGAATAAATTATGCAAATTTATGTTAATAAAAATGACCCAATTTTAAATCCAGCTCTGGTGTCCGTGTCGTTACTCCGTCTCTCCAGCAAGGGCAGCGCCGGACTTACCCGGCAGGCAGGCTTTGCTGGAGGGACCGGGAGACACGGTCCCTCATGGCGGCCGCCATCTTGGATCCCGGGCGAAGTCTCGCGATGCGAGACTTCGCTCGGGAGAGCAGGGCCTGATTGGCTGAGGCCCTGATTGGTCCGGGCGGGGCCTGCTTGCCCTATATAAGGGCGAGCAGGCCCGAGGCTCTTCCTTTTCGCCCGGACCGATCTACCGAGCAGACACCCGCCCGCCCTCCACTATTTTGCAGTGTGCTTCGGGGTCGCCCTTAGGGGGCCGAATGGGAATTTTTTGCAGTTCTGCCTCTTAGCTGGGCTGTTTTTTCGCCCATTCCACACTGGGGTGATGGCTGTGCGGTTAGGGGGTGCTTGCATTAATTAGGTTAATTGGCTTACCTTTGGTCATTTGGGTAGGCAGGTTAGGGGCGGAAAATTGGGTGGTTTAGCAACCGCGCGTTCTCCCTTGGGCATCTTTGGGGATGATTGACAGGTTCTCCGCAAGCTCATGGAGGGAGTTTCTGCCTGAGCAGCTGGGGGGAACCTGTCTTTGGGTCCTACACCTTTAATTCCCCGATTCGGGTTAGCCGGTGGGACCCCCCTCATGCACAGCATGGCAGAAAAGGTCACAGGTGACGGCCTGGCCCTCACCTGGACCTTGCATCGAGATACGCCCATGAGTTGCCCAGGAATGTTTGCTGGCATACGTCATTTCCGCCCCGGAAGTATTTGTTTGACCCTGCAGGTCCAGTTCCGGGTCATAGTTGTTTATGCTAATTTATGCAAAATATTTGAATAAATTATGCAAATTTATGTTAATAAAAATGACCCAATTTTAAATCCAGCTCTGGTGTCCGTGTCGTTACTCCGTCTCTCCAGCAAATCACCTTTTGACAGTTGTATTGTGGGCTTGAGTCTCCTTCTGGACTAGTTTCTCAGCTCTACATTAGTCATATTAGTGTCACTCTCATTCTCATTTCATAGATAAGGATCACATCGTTTTCCACCAGTTTTTCTGACTCACTGTTTTGAGCTATGAAATTACCCTGATGCTTTCTAAAACATATTACATTCTGTCCAAATGTAAACTACTTTGTATCCATTATAATAAAATTTTCTGGTTGACAAGGAGCCAGCCAGCCATTTTCCTGGAACTTCTTTCCTATATCCAGGATATGCTATTATAGTATAATTCATTTTACGAGACCAAGCACCATGGCAGCCCAATACACACTGATACTGGAATTTCCCATCATATAGACCTCGCTATTTTTTACATATTTCTACATCATGATGATTAAAAGAAACAGCACACAGGGATATGCTGACACCTTTTCTCAGACTTCCATCTCTGCGTGACTTCTGTCATCCCTTGGTATGCAGGCTGCTATTGCAGTCTAATCAAGGAGTAGAATAACCTATTAACTTCCTAACAGTGAGAACAATTTACCAGTGGAATGACTTGCATTCAAAAGTTATGGGCCTCTATCACTGACGGCTTTTAAGAAGGGACTGGAGTCTGGACAGCCACTTTCTGGAATAGTATAGTATTCTATGGCACAGGTGCCACAGATGGCATATGGAGCCATATCTGCTGGCACGCGAGCCATTGCCCTCGCACAGCTCCAATGTGCACATGATTTTTGACCAACTGATTTTTGGGAGGGTGAAACACAAGCCTACTGGACCCACCAGAAGTTGGGAAACAGGCCATTTCCAGCCTCCAGAGGGCCTCTGGGGGGGTGGGGGAAGCTGTTTTTGCCCTTTCCAGGAATTGAATTCTGGCTGTGGGCACTGGCACATTCATGCTCTTTCTACACCCGAAGGGAAAAAAGTTCATCATCACTGGTATAGGGCCTCCTGCTTGAAGAGGGAGTTGCACTAGAAGACCTCCAAGGTCTTTTCTCCCTCTGGTATTCTGTTAAAGTACTCTTTCTACATATTGAGATTAATTGGGCTGTGAGAAGAATAAAAAAAATAATCCACTTTGTAGATTAAAAAAACTTTAAAGCTTCCCTAAATGCTCAACTGTTTTGTAGCCATTATAAGAATAATAAAGCATTGCACTCTGATTTCTAAGTCATTTTATTTTCCTTTTCCATCCTTTTGTTCTTTTTCTTCTGTGTTATGCCTTTTTAGAGTGTAAAACTGAAGGAGGCAAAGAAATGGACTACAAAGACTGCTTGGAAAAACTTGCACTGTTAACATAAATCAATCCAAAGAGCATTTCTGGGTTTGCTTTTATTATTTATTATTATTATTATTATTATTTATTGGATTTGTATGCCGCCCCTTTCTGCAGACTCGGACATACTTTTACATACCTTTTAATGTATTCTGTTATTTGTCCTCAACATGGATGGAATATTTTATTTTTGTATCCCAATGGATAAGTGATTAACATTGTGGTGTATATATTAGAAGCAAAAACAGCTCCCAAATTAATTTAGAGCATCATCATATTCAGTCTTGTTGAGCTATGAATATAAAAAAAAACATAATGGAAACAGATGTACAAATTGAAGTGCTGAGCAATTTGTGTAGTTGGTAAACATGCAGAAGATCACCTTCATTTATTATCAAGAGATCATTGTTTGGAAAAAAAAGTTCATCCTTCTCATATTTATTCTCTCAGTCTGAGAGCCAATTTCCACATTAATTGTAACAAACATAGATATGCCAGGAAAGTCAAGAAGTAGCTAATTCTGTATGATGTACATGTTCTACATACCCTGATATATCCTTCAGCGGATAGTGCTATTTTTTTCACTATTCAACATCAAGTTGATCAGCTGGGCAGCAGGAAGACATTGGTGGCACACCAAGGACCAATTCAACTACATAAAAAGAAGCAAAATAATTTTCCATCTATGTTTAAAATTACAAAAAAGGAGAAAAAGAATTTATAGTCTCTACGTTTTCAGTGCTATTCATCCTCTGGAGGCTCTATAACTACAGATATTCACTGATTGGATAAAATATATCACATAAATTAATAAACCAAATATAAAATAAAAGCAGATGTGCTTCTTAGAACAACACTGTAAAACAACTGCTAGTTATGCAAAATGTACTATAGTCATCATCAAAGCATAAATTCACAAAAAATAGAACATCCCAAATCTATGTGCTTCTTAGAAACTTTTCGTGGGCACTGAAAGACATGATTTTCTTTTGTCAATGAAAGAAAAGTTTGATCAAATTCTAAATCAAAGTTAGAAATTAAGCTTTTTTAAAAAAATTGATTATAATATTCAAGTTTTGAATACTGCCAACTAAACAAAAGAAAAAACATATCCTAGCTAATGTGTATTATTTTTTTTTAATAACCATAAATGATAAATAAAACAAGAAAGATATTATCAGAATAATGCTTCCTAATGAATGTTTTTAATGTCAAAGTTCACAGCTATTAACCTCTGATGGACACTTACTGGTACTTTTAAGCTACCGACTGAACACTTTAATATGTATTTCCCTCTGTTGTAATGAACTGGTACTTTCTCAAGGTGAAAAAGAACACAAGCATACGGAAGGAGACATGTTATTCTGTTCCCAAAAGGAGATCATGAATTAGCAGTGATACCCTGCCTGTGCAGTCAATATGCCATTCCATGATAGATGGAAGCCCAATCTGTCAACAGCTTTCTGAACTGACTTTTGTTCTTGATAGAGGAAACCAGCTCTGCTATCTATTTACAGCAGCTCTTTCCTTGCACATAGTTTTAATTGCTGGAACAGAATGAGCAGTGGTGTAGAAAACAGCAGGAACAAGTTGCCAACTTTTGTCATATCACTGTGTACCAGGTATTATGTATATAATGATGGAGCACATCCATCTGCTTTGCTGGAACCCTTTTTTGAAAGAATATATGGTAAGGAAAATGTATTCCTCATTAAGAGAGGTTATTTGCCTTCACCAGATAACTCATTCTTAGTATGTTATAATACAATAACAGAGTTGGAAGGGACCATGGAGGCTTCTAGTCCAACTCCCCGCTTAGACAGGAAACTCTACACCCCTTCAGACAAATGGTTATCCAACTTCTTCTTAAAAACTTCCAGTGTTGAAAAATTCACAACTTCTGGAGGCAGAATGTTTATTATTTATGCTTAGTATGTTCATAAGTACAGTGAACATATTTAGTATGTTCATTATATTATTTAGGAGCAGGAAAAATATTTAGTTATAGTGCAATGGTGAAATTCAAATGTTTTTATAACCAGTTCTGTGGGCATGGCTTGGTGAATGTGGTGTGGCTTGTTGGGTATGGCAGGGGAAGGATACTGCAAAATCTCCATCCTCACTCCACTCTTGTGCCAGCCAGAGTTGGTATTTGCCAGTTCTTTGAACTACTA
This sequence comes from Erythrolamprus reginae, assembly GCF_031021105.1. Taxonomy (NCBI): domain Eukaryota; kingdom Metazoa; phylum Chordata; class Lepidosauria; order Squamata; family Dipsadidae; genus Erythrolamprus; species Erythrolamprus reginae. Next base: position 59,741,286 of record NC_091954.1, on the reverse strand, counting down.
AAAATTTCTGCTACTGGTTCTCTGGGCTACTGAAAATGTCCACTACTGGTTCTCCAGAACCTGCTAGATTTCACCCCTGTTATAGTGGCTGGGTTCCAAAGCACAGGATCAAGAGAAGAGCTTAAACTGACCCTGTGGAATTTGTGACTTTGGTCATATTAACACATCTGCTTTACTACACATTGTCCTATCTTGGCACTGAAGGAGGAAATCATGCCATTGTAAATATTACTACTCCCACAGTTACCAAACATTCAGAACTGATCTGTCCATACCGTTTTAATTGCAATGTCCTAAGGAGTGTGATTGGTTGTTCCTCTAACTCAAGTTGCAGCCCCATCCAAATCATTCAGCACACGAAAAGCATTTTCCAGTTGTCATACACAACATTGGTAATTCCGTACACTGCATATTTTTCTTTTCCATTGTATCATCAACTAATTGATTTTTTTAAATTCCTTTAAATAAATAGACGACAGCAAAGAGACTTTGCTACAGTATTTGTAGTTATGCAACTAAGATAACTCCTGTTTGTAGAGAAGGAATTTGAGAAAAAGAGTTAGTTGTGATAATTTGTGGAAGATAAAGAATAAAAAGTCCTTTCCTTGTGAGCAGATGTCATTGAGAAAGAAGTTCCTTCCCAGACTGATAAAAGAAAGTAACAAGCACCAATTCCTTTCAATTACATTTTGAGCAACATGTTAAGCCAGCCATGGGGTGGTAAATTTCAAGGCTTGTATTGTTTTAATATATATGAAAAATACTAGCTGTTCTATTATTTTTGTTATTATAAACAAACTTAAGAATTGCCAAAGCAATCGGGACCAGGCTGAAAGGGTTGGCCTCATAAGAAATGACAGAATTAGTTAGAACTACTGAGGAAAATTAATATCATGGAGCTTGTAATTTCAAGCTGTCTCCCTGAAACATCTTAGCGTCCCTACATTACTTCCTTTTTTAAAAAAACAATTTTGTATTGTTTTCAAATTAAAAGACAAAACATTACAAACAAACAGAAAAAGACCAAACAAAACACATAACATAAAAAGGAGCTACAATCGCTCCTTTCAAACAGGAAAAACATATTATAGTTTAGATCAATTCAGAGAAATGAACACATCTATAAAATATCTCTACACAATATATTCAGTCTAATAAATTTTACTATTTAGCACTTTATTGAATAAATAAATAAATAAATACACATATACACACACACATCCACTCAAAATCTTTCTTCTGTAGATAATTTCTGCCAACCTGCCTTCCATTGAGGACTTGTATACTGCACGAGTCAAAAAGAGGGCAGGGATACTGACCCCTCACATCCTGGACACAAATTGTTTCAACTCCTACCCTCAAAACGTCGCTACAGAGCACCGCACACCAAGACAACTAGACACAAGAACAGTTTTTTTTCCAAACGCCATCACTCTACTAAACAAATAATTCCCTCAACACTGTCAGACTTTCTACTAAATCTCCACTTCTATTCTACTAGTTTTTCTCATCATTCCTTTTACCCATTTCCTCCCATGTTGACTGTATGACTGTAACTTGTTGCTTATATCCTATGATTTTTATTAATATTGCTTCTTCATTGCTTATTTGACCCCTATGACAATCATTAAGTGTTGTACCACATGATTCTTGACAAATGTATATTTTATTTTATGTACGTTGAGAGCATATGCACCAAGACAAATTCCTTGTGTGTCCAATCACACTTGGCCAATAAAAATTCTATTCTATTCTATAATGCAAAATGTTATCTTTACATTCTTGCTAGGGAAATTATCAAGGATATAAAAGTTGTGTCTTTTTGTGATCCCTTAGTTCTTTGTAAGAATAGATTCTATTCTTTGTAAGAATAGAATAGTTTTTCACATTAAGGAGACATGCCAACAAAAAGGGTCTTCTATAATCTCCAGTGACCTTATAAATACCACAATCCTTGAATTGTGGTATTTAGGAGAAGGGTAGATAATTTGGGGTCTTTATGTGCACTATGGACATAGCCTACCTTAACTAGTTCAATTCACAGACTTCCTTTGCTTTATAAACGCTACTAAGAATAACTGAAGGTTGAATCAACTGGAAAACCTGAATCTGCAGTGCTTCAAACTAATATAACAACTCTGTTGGCTATTAATTTTCTGTCAGCTTATTTTTAGTGACATCATATTAGGTTCAATATGAAAAGAAAAGAATATGATTCAGGTCATGGACAATCCAGTAATCAAGTACATTTTGATAGACATTTTGATGATTGCATCTATCTACTTTGCTGGGTGCAGATGATATGGGTCATTTAAACACTTGATGAGAAACTGATTCATGGAATTGCACTTGTGCAGATATAGCCTAGGAAGTAACATATTGCAAAAATTTCTTTCTTCACTGCAAAGTGTGATTTGTGAGAAGCCATGCAAAGAAAACAGTTCTGAGATTGGTATTGCAAAGTTCATAGGCATGCTTTTCAGAAAATAACCATGAACATAATTGGTTCAATGATGATGATTCAAAGGAATCATTTTATGTACATTATCTTTAATATTAACATTACAGTACGTAAATTTCTAGTGTTACTCATTTCCTAAGTCAGTCTTGTACCTTTTCTGTTGGTTTGTAATATTAATTAAAGTGTTGGTTATGACCTATAAAGCCCTTCATGGCACCGGACCAGAATATCTCCGGGACCGCCTCCTGCCGCACGAATCCCAGCGACCGGTTAGGTCCCACAGAATTGGCCTTCTCCGGGTCCCGTCAACTAAACAATGTCATTTGGCGGGACCCAGGAGAAGAGCCTTCTCTGTGGCAGCCCCGACCCTCTGGAACCAGCTCCCCCAGATATCAGAGTTGCCCCCACCCTCCTTGCCTTTCGCAAGCTCCTTAAAACCCACCTCTGCTGTCAGGCATGGGGGAATTGAAAATTTTTCTCCCTTCCCCCTAGGCTTATAGAATTTATACATGGTATGTTTGTTGGTATGATTGGTCTCTTAAATTGGAGTTTTTTAGATTACTTTTTAATATTAGATTTGCTACATTGTTTTTTTTTAATTGTTGTTAGCCACCCCGAGTCTTCGGAGAGGGGCGGCATACAAATCTAAATAAACTAAACTAATAGAAGTAAGATGGATAGACAGACAGACAGACAAACAGAATACTTTATTGGCCAAGTGTGATTGGACACACAAGAAAATTGTCTTTGGTGCATATGCTCTCAGTGTACATAAAAGAAAATATACATTTGTCAAGAATCAAAGTACAACACTTAGTGACTGTCATGGGGTCAAATAAGCAATGAAGAAACAATATTAATAAAATTCTTAAGGATACAAGTAACAAGTTACACTCATACATTCATAAGTGGGTGATAGGAATGATGAAGGGGAAAAACTAATAGTAATATTAGTGCATACCTCTTGTTCTGCTGGCGTGTCCCAACCACAACACTTCTTAAATAGTTTGACAGAATTGAGGGAATTATTTGTTTAGCAGAGTGATGGCGTTTGGGGGGGGGAACTGTTCTGGTGTCGAGTTGTCTTGGTGTGCAGTGCTCTGTAACGACATTTTGAGGGTAGGAGTTGAAACAGTTTATGTCCAGGATGTGAAGGGTCAGTAAATATTTTCACAGCCCTCTTTTTGACTCGTGCAATATACAGGTCCTCAGTGGAAGGCAGGTTGGCAGGTAGGTAGGTAAATAGGTAGGTAGGTAGAGAGAGAGAGAGAGAGAGAGAGAGAGAGAGAGAGAGAGAGAATTTCTCAGCTTTTAACAGTTTTATTTTTAAAAACTGCAGATATGTGTATTCTGTATCCTTGCAGGTTAGAAGACTTAAGACAATAATAAGTTTAATGTAGCAAAACTCATTAAATTTAAGAACTTAGCATAATGTGAGCATGCTCAGAGTAAAATTTGTCTTATGCTGTAGTAGTCAGAATTATTGTTATTGTCTTACCATAAGCAGACTGCACAAGGCATTGGTTTAACATATTGTTCTCTATTAAAAATATAGTTTAGTTGTGTGTGGAAATGGCATTGAAGGAATAATACAAGAACTGGTAAGTACTGGCAACTTACAGTAATTATCAAAAAGAAGATGTAATAATAAAAAAAATATTTTCTTTCATTTTGTTTCATCTTTTTTATATTTATGTATTCAGATTTTGTGTACGGCCAAATATTGCCAACAAAAGCACAGTAGAGTTCACAGTAATCCCATATTTTATTTAGGAGAACTCAGAGTTTCCTTTCTTGTGTTTTCCTAAAGGAGTAAAATGTTTTGAAGGAGGAACTGCTCCTTCTCCAAAGACATCATTTCATCTAAATTTATTTGTTTCTTCAATTAATTTTGTTGCTGCCTTATCAATGTGTGACTGGATAGTATGTACAATTAAATCAACATAATATTTTAAAAGTTTAAAACATATTAAATTATAAGTAACTCCATAAATCCAAACAAAAATAATTAAGGACCATCAAAGATTACATCTACATTTCTGACACAAGAAAATAATACAAATTGGCTATTAGGAGGAATTCTGTTTAAGCACAAAGATAGAGAAGATGCATCTCCTGAGCTCCCCAAATGACAAATGGTTAATGATGAGCGTGTCTATTCTCTCCAATCCTAATAGATGGGGGAAAATAAAATGAGACAGAGGGCTCTTGAAATAACTGAGCCCTGTGCCATGCAAAGCATTAGAGATAATAACTAACTCCATAGACTGTGCGCAGAATCTGCTGGTAAGCAGCACAGATCATTATTATTATTTATTATTTATTAAATTTATATGCTCCTCCTCTCTGAAGACTCATGAAGGAGTAATTTTATATATAATAGGAGGAATACTGAGCTGTCTCCAAAACTAGTTGTGGACTGTCTGAAACCTTTGAGTGATCTTCAAGACAATCCCCTGTACATTTAATTGCAATAATCCAGATGTATGAAATTGGGCCTCCCATCCCAGAAATGTGTGAAATTGGCTAATAAGATGTGAAAAGATGTGATTTGTGAAAAGGCCTTCTGAACCACAGTTAGCATGTACCAGGAACCATGATTTCAAGAGGATTCCAAATGTGTGTATCAAGCCTGTTTGGGGTTATCTTTCAAAATCAAAGATCAAAACTCTCTGAATCCAAAGGGCACCAACTCTATAGCCACTCAGTCATTCCAGAATTGAGTCTGAGCATGTCCTCCTCAATCAAATGATGGAAAGCCTGAATTTTGGATTAGATTTTATTTTGAATATGATGATTTTGGAGTCGTAAGTATCTAGAATTGTTTTTTCAGAAATAATATTGTCCTTGATAGGACATTCTGTTGTTCACAAACATCAATACCTGAGCAGAGAAATTTATAATTTACAATTTATAATCATACAATATATTAAATATAGTTACACCATTTCTCATGGATTAAACATCAACTAAAATTTATTTGGATACAACGCAACATATTATTAGGTATTCAGTGCTAAAAAAATAATGGCGATAGTAATAATATTTATATTATATTATACCATAGTAATTTACAGCCCTCTCTAAGCAATTTACAGAGTCAGTATATTGCCCATAACAATCTGTGTCTTTATTTTACTGACCTTGGAAGGGTGGAAGGTGGAGTCAACCTTGAACCGACCAGAATCAAACTGCTGGATATCAACAGAATTAGCCTGAAATTAGCATTTTAACCACTGCTCCACTACCATGGTTCTTACAATGTCACTTCTGCTACTTTATGTATGATCACTTGAATTATGAAAGGTTTATGAGGTTTTTAAATGCCTTTTGATGTATTGTGATTTTTGCTTCAAAGACTAAAATGGATATTGTGTGTGTATGTGTGTGTGTGTGTGTTCATATACTGTATATATTCTTCATTTGATAACATAACATTTTTTCTATTTGTCATTCCTGTAGGTTGAGATGACGTCTGAAACAAAATGTAACATTCAAGAGCAATGAAATCTCTGTTGAGAAGCTAATTATCTGAGTCCTTAATCTTATTTATTTATTTGTTTGTTTGTTTGTTTGTTTGTTTGTTTATTAGATTTGTATGCCGCCGCTTTCCGTAGACTCGGGGCGGCTCACAACACAATAAAACAGTTCATGACAAATCTAATAATTTACAATTTAAAATTTAAAATAGTTAAAAAACCCATTTTTAAGCAGATTGTTACTTAGTTACTTAATGCTCATCTTTTGATATACTTCTACCCCAAGGAATGTACTGCATGGCAACACAATTAACATTAAGATAGGAATTAACAGCTACTTAATAATTTCATGTTATAGGTTATATATACAATCAATTTAGCTCCTTGGTGATGTGAAATTTTTATCAAGTAATCAGTAAGTACAAAATAAAATTAAGGAGATTACATTAAGAAAAATGAAACAACTTTCCTTAATTTTCTAGAGATAGTTGACATGTACCTAAAAAGGGACAAATATGTGTCAGCACAGACATTGTCACGATGATTGCATAAAACTGGATAGCATGAATTTTAGAGGCTTTGGGATTACTAGATATTCTGCTTGAATTTCCCTACCCTGATGACCCAGCATTTCTTCCTTTGGATTTTGAAGGTTACTGTGGTCAGGGCTAAGACATCTTTGGTATTGACTGGAATTGCATTACCTAAGACAGTCCCAATGCACAATCAGGGCTCCTCCTGTATTCATGATTCTTGTTCAATGATCAAGTGGCAGTGGTGGCTAGAATTACCTTTGCACAGTCTTATCTTGTTTATCATTGCATGTTCCTAGATCAGACAGGCCCTCCTTTCAGTCACTCATGGTCTAGTGACCTCCAGATTGAACTACCTCCAGATTGAACAAAGTCCAGATTGAAATACCTCCAGATTGAATTGAAGCCTGGGGAGAGTGAAAAACGGCCCAACAGGCTACTGGAAGTTCAGAAATGAACTTCTGTTTGGGCCATTGAACTGTTTTTCACCATCCCCAGGCTTCAGTTCAATCTGGACATAGTTCAATCTGGAAGTAGTTCAATCTGGCTTTCCTGAACCCTGGGGAGAGCGAAAAACAGCCCAACAGGTCTACTGGAAGTCCAAAGGCTTCAGTGAGGCCTGTAAAAATTCACTGAGTGTGGAGACAATGTATGGGGTTGTGTGCATTCACGGCCGAGGACATTGCATCATGAATGTGAGCACACATACACCCTTTTCCCATCACTGTACTAGAATAAACTTATAAATTTCTCTGAGTCCAAATGGGATGCACTTGCTGGTAACTATACACAAATCTGCAGAACAAATCAATAAGTTGGAATTTCAGAAGGACGTCTGAAGGTGACCTTGGCTATTTATCCTAGAGATTTAAACATTTTTTCACACAAAATTCATTCTTCAATAAAGTATCTCTATTTAAAATATTGCAAAATAGCTTGTGTAAATATAATGTCAATGGTTCTGAACTAAGAGATTATGAAGTAAAGAACTCATGTTTTAGAATCACATCCATTTGTACTTTTATCCATTTATTCTATTTCTTCTTGAATTTTACCATATAACATAGAACGAATGGCTAGATATTATATTTTCTTGTAATGGTTTAGATTTTTATAAATTATAAATTAGAACTGTGCAAAGCTTTAAAGAAGCGTTCTACTCCAGTGAAACGTGAAAACTTTTGAGGTTGCTTCATAAAGGAGTATTCAAGTACTTCTAACAATAAAGCAGCATTGTTTCTTCATTTTAATGACTCCTCTGACATTTGTAACAGCCAGAAGATACTTCTACATATGAGCAACAGATGCTAGTGGAACTCACACAGGGGCTTCAAAATTTCATAAAGTATTTCATGGAGGACAAAAACAGCACCTCATAAAACTTTCACAGCTTGAAGCACTTCAAGGCAAAATCAGACCCTTCCACATAGGCTTAAAAGTATATATTCCCTATCTATCCACATCCCTGTAAATGTATTATCCCATTGTGATATACATTTTCCATGCATTCTGGTAGAGTCAATTTGGTTCAATTGAGGAGCAAAAAAAAGTCTTAGAAGGACTTCCTTTAAGACAGTGTACATTAATTTATTTTGTACAAGAGCTTCATTTTATGATTTATCAGAAACATTAAACAAAAAATGAACAAAATAAAACAAAAATAGTCCTGATTTTAAAACAAATTAAACAAAAGTTTCAGAGCATGTGTCATAAGGTACTATTTGTTCTTTGAATTCAAATAGCCATTGATTTCATATATTTGATTCTGAGTACAATACACAGTTAAAAACCATTAAAATAAATTAGAAAAATTTAAATATATAAATATAAAACAAAAACAAATACATTTGGACTCCTACATACAATATAACTATTTTGCAGGTTCTCTATTTCCATTGGATTCCCAGTTTCACTGAAAGAACCAAATTTGAAGAGACTTCTGGAATGTCAATAAGATTAGGGCCGATTTCACATCAGAGGAAATGATGTTTCAAAGGGCATATGTCACAGAGAAAAATTTGCTTCTAATTTATATCAGATAGAACTCCATAGTGGATGGAACCCATAAAATGCCCCTCCTGTCAATTCTGATGGGATGGGATGGTGTAACCAAGGATTGGTAGAACATCAAATAACTTTGCTTTGTATGGCTTTAAAAGTTGTAACTGTACTTCGAACTGAATCCAGAAACTGACTGGTAATCAGTGCAATAGAGCAGTAGTATGTGCAGCCTTAGGGGCATATGTACAAAATTGTCTGTGCAGCCACATTTTGCACCATTTGAAGCTTCTGAAAGCTCTTTGAGGGAAGTTTCAAGTATGCTGCATTTGTGTAGTCCATATGAGAAGTGATCATCGCATGTGTATTGTGTAATATAGAACCTTTAGAATAAGTGCAACTGGAGCACAGCACAAAGTTGTACTAAGGTCTCCTAGTACCGAGATATGTGAATAAACAATTTCATGATCTGAATGTCAACTCTGAAGCTAACCTGGCTAAAGCCATCTTTTCCTGTGTCATGGTTGCCATTAGCTTTGAAAGGGGGAAGGGAGGGGGAGCAGAAAAAGTTTTCCTGTGGGAACCAAGGTCATCTCAAGAGGTGACTGCTGAAGAAGGAGGGGAGTGACCGAGCAGCCTGCCAGCTATAGTCACTGGACAGTGTGATTTGTGACACCTGGAAGGGGAAACTTTGCTCTTTTTAATTAGATGAAAACCACGGGAACTTTTAGAGCTGGTTTTCACTAGCTGTGCTGATATGATGTTTCTAATAAACATGTTCTTGGAGGAATCTACCTTCCTTAGTATTCTGCTTTTGGTTTGGGTTGAGAATTATTCACATTTATTTATTTAATTATTTAGTCAAGTACATATTAGTAATATACATAGATATAATATTGTTTATATCTATAAGACGGGTACTGATTGTTGTGATTCAGCCTGAGGCTCCTCAGGGACCGGCTGCATCTCTGCTGGATCCATGCCCAAAGGAGGAGGACAGTGAACAGGAGGGGGAGGAACAGGCAGACGGGGGAGAGGAAAGTCAGGAAGAGGATGAGGGAGAGCAGCCTGAGAGCCCCGGGGGGGGCTCTCCCCAGCCAGTAGCTTGGCCTCATTGGATGAGGAAGCACAGGCTATAATTGACATGAGACAGCGACGTGCAGCTCAGAGACAGGACCAATTAGAAAGGTATTGGCATCACTGAATTAGCAACAGCTGGGTTTGGGTATGGTTCTCCTCAGCAGGGTTTAAAAGGCAGGCCAGCCCTTGGAGCCATGTGGCGCATTATCAACTGGAAGTTCTGTGACCCTGCTTTGCTTCTCGGCGTCTCTGATCTTGGCTTGTGGCCTAGAAGCCTGGAAGACTTGGGGAAGGCATATGTTTGTTATCTCCAGCGTTCTTTTTGCCAGCAAGAATCCTGTTTTACTTCATGGCCTTCGTGAAACATCTTTGACGTTCCAGCGTGTTCCTGTTTGTAAGGACATTTTCTGTTACCTGTGTTTGCTTTGAATTCTATAAACTGCCTTTGCTTTTTACCATAGTGTCTGGATTCTCTTTTTGGGTTGGTGTTTGCTTCTGGAGGGACCCAGACAGAACACTGATAAGAGGGAATATTAGGACAGGCACGCTGGTGCACTTATGCACGTCCCTTAATGACCTTTTGGGAATTGGGTAAAGTCAACAGTGGACAGTCTTTTGCCTTTTGGCGATGTTGTTGCAGTGGTCTTTGGCACTTAAGTCATTTGATATGAGTATTCCATATCACTTTGACAGAGTGAGGGTCGTCTGCAAGATGTTGTCTATTCAGTCTTCTTTGGTGTTCTGATTCTTTTTGCCAATGTGTACGACAGAGCATTTCTTGTCTTGGCAATGCTTTTTTGACAGGTCTAAGTTATCATCTATGTTATTACAGCTGCAGCATTTCAGAATGACCTTCTCACTAATCTTTGATAGGAATCTGTAATTTAGTTGAGCTATTTAGTTATTTAGATTTTTTTTCCTTTGAGGCCAAACATATCCTTGAAGTGTAGAAAAGCAATTTTTGAATTCGTTCTGTCTCTGCAACAAATGGCCTGATCAGCATGATCAGTTAGTTAAGCAAAGTATCTAGTGAATTGTAATATTACTGCATATTTTTTATTATTAATAATCTCACTTATACGCAAAACAATAAAAATAGCTGAAGAAGTAGCCATCCATGCTTCATCTTTATGTTACTCAAAACAGTTTGAGTACATTTTGGTTAAACCCCCTCTTAAGCCTCTGTTGTTGTTTTGTTGTTATTGTTGTTGTGTTGCTCTGCTTTTTGTTTTTGTTTTGGGCATAGCCTTAATGATAGCAGATTCAACATTTTGTCCAAGTATTTTCTCTGAGAAACATTTGGCCTCCAAGAGTCTCTCTCACTAAATGCTTGGTGTTGTCTGACTAATTGGTTTCGGTTAATGGTCCATTGGCTTGTTTTGTAGCTTCTCCTTGGTTAAATGAAGGAGTGAAGCTCTAGAGCATCAGGTCATCTTCCACAATGGAAAAGTATAAAAGTAATCATGCATTTCAGATTCAGCCATCTGGAAAGAATAATTAATTCTCAGGGGAAATAGTTTTAAGAAACTTTAAATGCCGATTTTAATCCTCAACAGATACCTATACTTTAATATGGTAGAAAATATGAACTGCAGCATTGATAAAAGATTTCCCTTTCATACATATTCAAATCATGTTTATACTTATATTTATTAGCTAATATGTGCTTGACAAATAAAATAAAGTAAAATAAAATAAAATAAATGTTAATAGGGATCTGCCATTTTATATATTAGTAGCTTGCCCTATCAGTGTTGGTAGGCATGATCTTGGTCATTTCTTGATTGGACAGTAGTGTTAAATGTTTTTCAAAGAACATACTTAGACAAAATGCTGAATCTGTTCTCATTAAGGCTATGCCCAAAACAAAAACAAAAAGCAGAGCAACACAACAACAACAATAACAACAGCCAAAAGCCAAAACATCCTTGGAGGTTTTTAAGAAGAGATTGGGCAGGGTTTGTTCAGAATGTTACAGGATCTCCTGCTTGAACAGAGAATTGGAGTAGAAGACCACCAACATCTCTTCCAATTCTGTTGTTCTGTATTTTATGTCTTCAGGTTCTTTGTTGGTGTTCATGGATGCTCTCTACTAGTTTTATTTCTGTTTATACTACAATGGTTGCCTATACACTGTGTATTGTAGATGCCTGCTGTTTGGTTTGGTTTTCTGGTTTTTTTAGGGGAGGCCGCTAGTCTTTTATTTCATGTACTATATTTTTCTAGATGGTTCTAAATGATTTATGTGTGATAGGGATTCCATGTGAATTGTGAGATGTTTTTGATATACGGTAGTGTTATCACTTTCATAGGTAGTTTGGCAATGAAACATCTACAAGAAAATACCAATCTCAGAGAGCACTAAGGACTCTGAAATAACAGTATATGAAATCAATTTTAAAATATTATTTAACTATTTATTTAATATGTGCCCTGTGGATACAAAACATATGACCTCAATGCTATATCTGGTCTCTTCAGAGCCCATCCAAAAATTTATGATGTATTGTAATTTTTATTGTGAAAGAGGGAGTACATTATTATATATTATACATGGAGTATTAGCTATAATTCATTAGTTTTAATTTTCATTAAATGAAATGTGAATTACACTCATGGAGTTCATAGAATTCAATCTTCTGTACAGTGTAAGAATCTCAATTAAGGATCCTAAAAAAATGACTTTTTAGCTCTGTTGGAAGATATCAAATAAAGGGGAACCCATGATCACTCTGGGTAATTGGTTAACTGTTCAGACATTTTTTTAAACATCTGCCTTACTGTAATTTAAATTCATTATTCTGTTTTTTGCAATCCAAAGCAAGAAAAATAGGTTTATACTTTTTTCTCCGTGTAATGTATTTTCAGATATTTGAAGAATGCTATAATATCTACTCCAACTTTTTAAAGTAAATAATTAAACATATCTAGCTTTTTCAATTGTTTGTTGTAGGACTCAGGCTTTAGTCTCCTGATTATTTTTGTGCAAATATTTGAACTTATTGTAATTTTATGAATCTTTATGAATTTTCTTAAAATATAGAACTGAAAAAATGAACATAATACTCAAAGTGGGACCTAATTTAAAAAATACAGTGGAACAATTACTGTATGTTTTATTGATGCAACCTAATGCTGCATTTGCTTATTTATTTATTTATTTTTTTCAGACATTAGATGTCAGACTATATATAGTTTTGAATCAAATAGTGTTAAAAGAACTTTTTTACAAGTAAAATTACCAAATCTGGTTTCTCTTACCTTTTTATATTAAATTTATTAAATTTATATTTCATGCTTGTTCCTAAATCACTAACTTTGCCCTTGTCACTGTTAAATTTCATTCTCTTACTTTCATTCCATGTCTCCATTCCACTGAGATTGTTTTGAATTTTATTTTTGCCTTTCATAGTTTTGGTTGTCCGCTCTACTTTCTTGTCTACAGAATTGTTAAATGTTCCCTCAACCTCTTCTTCCAAATCATTAATGAAAATATGCAAAGTAGGGAAACCAGGACTAGTCCTTGCAACATCCCACTTGAGACAGCTCTTCAGTGTAATGAGTAGCCATTGATTATCACTCTTTGAATATGATTTTTGAGCCATCTATGCACCCACTGAATCAAGCCCTCAGTTAAGTAGTTTGCTAAATAGCAGGTCATGAGCTATTTAGTCAGATGCCTTGTTGAAATCAAGACACCTGAGGTCTTCAGCATTCCCATTGTTTATGAAGGAAATGGTCTGATTATAATATGAAATAAGAATTGTGTTATAGGATTTATTCTTAACAATCTCTGTTAAAATTGGTCATTACTCCATTGTCTTGCATTGTTTGTAAGTTGCATAGAGTCACTTCTAGGCAAGAAGTAGGCAACATGCAAGTCTAATAAATGAATTATTTGCTAGGTTTTTCATACAAATCTCTTTATTATTCTTTCTGTAATGTTCCCAGGTTTTGATGTTAGACAGACTTTGTGACCTGCTTTTCTTTCTGTTGGTTACAACAATCTTAGATTCCATATGTCTGCTTATATTTCCTTGATTAAAATGATTGGGCGGGCCTTCAGGGGGACCTATTTTCAAAATTGACAACAAAGTCCTGCATGTCTATTCAAATATAAATTGTTCATTACCATTGACTCCTTGATGGTTGCAGCCTTAAAACAGTGACATTTTGTAGTTTTTACTCTAGCATTTTAATCCCTTTATATAGAATGAAGTGGAGTAACAAATCTTAACATTGCAATCTTCTTTTAGAATTGTTATCTTGTCTCTCCATTCAGTTGCTCCTTTCCTAAAAGGGCTTACACAAGATAGAGAAAGGAAGAAGAAAAAGAAATTAAATTTTTGAATGGAAAAAATAGAAAAATAACACAGAACTTTCTTCAAGTAAAGCATCTGAAAGCTGTAAAATAAGATACAAGGGACAAATGGGGCCTGACAGGCTTATCTAAAACTGAATACAGAATGGACTTTTAGAAGATTTTGCGATTACTAAGTACAATGGAAGAGAATGAGATTCTTATCAGCTTTGCCACATTATCAATTGGTGAGGAGCTGGAAGATAGTTATATCCTAGAGTGTACTGTATGCTCAATATCATATATAAGATAAAAATCAACGCCCCAAAACAGTACAAACTTGTTTTACCTATTTATTTTTATGTTGAAAGAAAAATAGCTATGGATCTAAGTTAGCATGTAACGTGGTGAACTACTTACAGCAAAAGTAGGTAAGATGTCTTCTGCTGAATGCCATTTTTCCTTAGAAGTAATTTGATGGGGACCATCAGGCAGGATTGAAACAAGCAGAGTAAAGCAAAAGGAAAATCATTATTTTATATGAAATCAGTCTGATAGCTACGTATTACCCCTGAGCTACTTGTACTGCAAAACGTTAATCTCCATGCTCTGAATTCTGGGAAAGCTCAGGAGTTCATTACCCCCATGACAATCACAGGATTATCCCAATTAAATATCTGACCTGAGACACACAATAAGACTCATTTAGGCCTAATCGTTACTTAGTAGATAATGTATGATCTGGATACAGAAGACATTAGACTGAGTCCTTTGTTGTGTCAGATTATTTCTGACTAAATTTGTTACTGGTTTTCCCTCCCCAGTTTGGAACAACCTATTAGGACAGTCCAGAGTGCAGTATCCTATTAAAAAGGCATTAAATGGTTTCTGAAGGCTGTTTGGAAAGTTTCCCAATGATCCTGACAGGCAGCTTATTGAGCATCTGGCTGGAATTTGGAAGCAGCAGGTTGCTTGACATAATAATTCTCATACATTTTCCTACCATCAGCCAAAGTTAAGGGCATTGTCTGGTTTACTGAGGACTGTTAGCAGAAGCAGCAGAAGTGGCCCCTGGAGCACTGCTAGAGGTAGATAAAATGTGAGTCTGATTAAGCACAGTATGAGTTCATATAAAAGCTTCTACCGCTAATGACTAACTGGGAACTGCAGTTGATCCAAACTCCAGCAACCTATGCACTGGCAAAGCAGAGTGATTATTGCCATATGACATTTGTTTGGCAGTAACTGCATTGATTGCCAATAAGTTTCTATGTTCAATTGAAAATGCTGTAAATGCTACAAAACCTGTAAATGCTACAAAACGTGGTACCTGACTATGTTCAAGACTGCCTCTTCCATTTAGAAGGCCTGTCCAAATACCCTCTATTAAAAACAAAATCTAAGTCTAACTCAGAATTTGGGTTTATATATCTCAATCTCTGGGATTTTAAATAATAGGTCATAGAGTAAGCATCAGTAGCAAGATTTTCACATTTTATTAAGCCATGAATTATGATTTAGACATTCCAGTGATTGGATATTAACTCAAAAGTAAACAAGCTACATTTTGCCTTAGTCTAATATGCAACCCAAGAAAATATAGTACTATTTAATTCATTTCTTAATATTGTATAATATAAATATGGGAGAATGATTTCAAATGAATTTTTTCAAAAGAATGAGAGTACATGAAGACTTTTAAAATTTACTTGAAATTTCATATCATGTTAGCAGGGTCCAATTGAAGAAACCTTTCCTTATTTTCTTTGAAAGTTAATTATTGCATCTGTCACACAATAATTCTGGTGTAGTCCTGATACAAACTCTAACTCCCTAATCTATTTTCTTAGTTCTTCATTTAATTGTATTGCATCTCTGAGCATGCTTCACAACTGGAAGAATAGATGAATTAAGGGAATTGAGCACATCTCATTAAAGTTCCTTAATATGAACCATTCATCTACATACTTTAGCTTTTATTGTGTGCCAGATTATGGCTAGAGCTACATATTCCTAAATGTAAAATCTAAATATGAAGAAATTTAAAGTTACAAGCATCTACTTCAACATTCATCTATTGAATTCAGGTGCCAAATGCTGTACTTTTTGAAGGACAAAACCAAAATCACATTGGAGTTATGATAAGCCAGCTCTCTTGCTTGTTGTTCATGCATTCATGCAGAAATCCAGACTAATTGGATTAATTTTGCTTATAAAAGACTAAGAGTAATTTTTATTTTCCATTGTCATACATTGTTTGATAGAAAAATAGGCAGATACTACCCTAACCTGTAAATACAGTCCAGGAGGACTATGGAAACAAGAAGCCTGAGAAAGGTCAAAGCTTTAAAATTATGTGATATCTGGCAGCTAAAATAATTAAAATTGACTTAGCTAGATTGGCAGTTGAAGGCAGAAAGGATCCTTCTAGAGAAAAGATGACTGTTGAGCCTAAAATGGACTAGGTCAATATTTCTCAATTATTTTCTGTTACACCCCGCCGCCAGGAAGAAGTAAACATTTCGGGGGGAGGGGCTCCCAACTCTCCGTCGGGATGATTGTTTGCAATATTCAGCAAGTTTTTGCTGAAAAAACTCAAGTGGCTTATCAGTGTGATTGGGGTGTAATGTGTTTAAGTAACACCTTAATTATTTTGGCTTCATGCTATCCGCTGCCAACATTTTTAGACATGGTAAACATACCGGTCTTTATTCGTCTCCCGCTGTAGTCACAGTGAAGCTAAGCACTACATACGCTTTGTCATATTTCCTCATCTTAGCTTTCAGGAGACTTACGTTTGTCTCATTATCTTCATTGCTCTCCTCCTTTCTTTTCATCCCAGTTAAATATTTTTCCATGCTGTCTTTTAAGAGTTTGTTATATGCACTTCATATCTCCTGCTATGTGCTGTGTGCTATTGTTCAGTGCAAAAAACCCCTATGCCTTGCAACAAAAACAGCACATTCCCCAGGTCATGCCTCCCCCTGGCATTGCTCCGCACCCCCTCAGGTGGGCCCACACCACTATTTGATAAACCCTGGACTTGGTAGTGTTTACACTGTTAAAGATTTTCTATCTACAGATAACTAGAAAGATTGGTTTGGAATTTGGAATTTGAAATACTGTGCATGTATGTTATATTGTATCAATTCTTTACATATTGTATATACAGTAGTCCTATCGCTGGTGTTACGTTCCAGACCTGGCCACGATAGGTGAAATCCGCGATGGGGAATTTATCGACTGATAGTACTTATTTAAGTGTTTATATTGTAATTGTTTGGTAAGTTTTCATTGTTTTAAGTGTTTATAAACCCTTTCCACACAGTATTTATTTTAGATACAGTATTTAAATACAGTATTTACAGTCAGCAACAGTGTACACCACGCTGCAGCAGCAGCATTGGGCAGTAGCCGTGGGGCGGCAGCAGGGCAGTCAGCTATGAGGCGGAGCTCCAGAACAGCGCCGGCTGGACATGTTGCTAGACACCGTACATGCTGGCACTGCGGGGAGGCTCCAGCCCCACACCCATGCCCAGCGCCAGCATGTATGGTGTCTAGCAACACATCCAGCCGCCGCCATCGGTGCCTCCATTCCAGAGCTCCGCCTCACAGCTGACCGCCCTGCCGCCGCCCCACTGCTACTGCCCAATGCTGTTGCCGTGGCGTGGTGTACGAGAAAGAGAGAGAGAAAGAGAAAGAGAAAGATGGCAAGAGAGAGAAAGGGATGGCAAGAGGGAGAGAGAAAGAGAGATGGAGAGAGGGGTGGAGAGAAAGAGAGAGAGAGAGAAAGACAGCAAGAGAGAGAGAAAGAGAAAGAAAGCAAGAGAGAGAGAGAGAAAGAAAGCAAGAGAGAGATAGAAAGAGAAATGGTTCAAGAGTATATACACACACACACAAGGGGAGGAGGAGACAGGGATGGGAAATGAGAGGAGAGTGTCTTAGAGTGTTATTTTGTGTCATTTAGTGTGCCCCAGGATTTTGTAAATGTAAAAAATGTGCCGCGGCTCAAAAAAGGTTGAAAATCACTGACTTATGGGACCACCTTCTGCCACATAAATCCCAGTGGTTGGTTAGGTCCCACAGAGTTGGTCTTCTCCAGATCCTGTCAACCAGACAATGTTGTTTGGCAGGGGCTTGGCGAAGAGCCTGTGAGGGGCCTGGCCCTCTGGAATCAGCTCCCCCCAGAGATTCACACTGGCCCCACCCTCCTTGCCTTCCGCAACAGTCTCAAGACTTACCTATGTCGTCAGACCTGGGGCCATTAGATCCAGACCCCCTGACCAATAAATGTGATGCATGGTGTGATTGAATTGGTTGACTGATTTTAACATATTGGGGGTTTAGCTGTGGTTTTTTAACTTATTAGATTTGTTTTGTACGCTTTGTTTTACATTGTATCCTGTGAGCTGCCCTGAGTTTTCGGAGAAGGGCGGCATACAAATCTAATAAATAAGTAAGTAAGTAAATAAGTAAGTAAGTAAGTAAGTAAGTAAGTAAGTAATTTCATGCTTTCTAATTTAATACTTTATATTTCTTTCTAGCAATGACCTACTCTGTTCTTTAGCACACCTATTAAATTGGTTCATAATTATTCTCTTTTATAGATACTACAACTCCACCTTCCATTTGTTGCTCAGCCAGTACTATTCACTTCAGTCTGCACTCAGTTCAAGAAATTAAAATACATGACCTATCACCTTCTACTTTGCATGTTTTTGTTTTAACCTGTACTGCTTTGGAATCCATTATTCAATAACTTTTTTTGTTTTGACCCCCAAAAGCAAATACAATAAACCAAGCCACTTTCGAGCATGCTTCATAATTAGGAAGGAGGGGGCTGTTAACAAGCAAAAAAAGTGGCATTTGGTATATTTAGGAGTTCAATCTATATGTAAATTTCAGCCACATCCTCAAATGAAAAATAATTCACAACAATTTATTCACCCAGTTTATCATGCAATTCCTTTTGTCATTAATTAATGTTCACACAATAGCAATGCCATATTTTATAAAACAACATCAAAGCATTTCAGAGCAGCCACAGAAAGTGGGCTTAGTCCTGCATGAATAAATAAGAACCCAATCAAACCTTTAGATAAGGGAGAGTATAGTGTTAGATTGCATGCTTTTCAGCCATTCACAGGAAGGTCATATTAATGAAAGCTAAGGCTCAAAAATCACCAATTTCGGAGCTTCATCTTCTGGCATAAGAAGACTTTTCTTCTGTGGCACCAACCTATGGAACGTTCTCCTACAATTGCCAAACAATTCACCAAGGTGAATTGACAATCGCTTCTAAAATACAGCCACAGAACTATGGTCTTTGAATTCTTATACTTTATTGTCATAATTATTTTTATATTTACAGTGGTCTTTCATTTGTCAAATTAAATAACACCTAATTTTGTCTAAACAAGTCACTTATTGATTCTTTGAAAGGCAAGAAACTGCATGCTTTTAAAGCTTGCCTTTTCTGCAATCACCAATCCAAGGCCACAGAGTTCCCACCAACCCTGGCATGCTGCCAATGAATGTGTAGTTACCAGTGTATTGATAAAACTATGTGCTGCATTTCACTAAATATTAAAATGCTTTATGCAACACATTATGACAATGCAGCATTCATTGTAAAATAGGGAATGAAAGAAAATGGAAATATTTATTTTAAAAATCTTAATTTCATTATTGATGAAAACTAATATGCTAGAGTTAATTTTCACAAACAATCCCATATTTACAGACTTGAACTTGCAACCTTTGCCTTATAAGGTAGAGAATTAACCTCTAGGTTACAGTGTCCAATCCCTTCAGCTCTGTACCAGGGAAGGGTTACATGTTTTTTGTGTCAAATCACCCTGGTATACTGAAGGAACATCACAGCTCCTTTTTTGCCTCTTGGCCCAACCCAGGGCCTTTTCCAATTTATTCATAGCCGACAACTATATTCTGTATGTGTCACATGTTTTTCGCTGAATTTTTAAAATTAAGGGAGACTAGGATAGCACTATTTTGGCCTTGTTCTGGCCTAATCAGCTAGACATACCCTTACTGGGATTTGATCCTGGGGTCTCTGCCTTCTAAGGAAGAGAATTAACCTCTAGGCCACCAGATCTGATCCCTTCAGCTTTGTAACAGGGAGGGGCTATATTTTCTTTTCTGTTGAATCACCCTGGCATATTGAAGGAACGTCACAGTTCCTTTTTTCCTGTAGGCCTAAACCAGGGCCATTTCAAGGCAGTTAATTCATTCATAGCCAACAAACTATGTTCTGTATGTATCACATGTTTTTTGCTGAATTTTTAAAATTAAGGGAGACTAGGATAGCACTATTTTGGCCTTGTTCTGGCCTAATCAGCTAGACATACCCTTACTGGGATTTGATCCTGGGGTCTCTGCCTTCTAAGGAAGAGAATTAACCTCTAGGCCACCAGATCTGATCCCTTCAGCTTTGTAACAGGGAGGGGCTATATTTTCTTTTCTGTTGAATCACCCTGGCATATTGAAGGAACGTCACAGCTCCTTTTTGCCTGTAGGCCTAACCCAGGGCCATTTCAAGGCAGTTAATTTATTCATAGCCAACAAACTATGTTCTGTATGTATCACATGTTTTTTGCTGAATTTTTTAAATTAAGTGAGACTAAGATAGTACTATTTCAGTCTTGTTCTGGCCTCATCAGCTAGACATACCCTTACTGGGATTTGATCCTGGGGCCTCTGCCTTGTAAGGCAGAGAATTAACCTCTAGGCCACCAGATCTGATCCCTTCAGCTTTGTACGCAGGGCGGGACTATATTTTTTTTTCTGTTGGATCACCCTGGTGTATATATATATATATATATGTAGATTGTTCTGAGTTCGGGTTTTGCCCTGTGTAATGTTTTGCATGTCTATGCGACGTTTCGGCGAAATCACATTCACCATCATCAGGCTGAAGTTCCAATCTTTGTGTTGTTGTAAATGGAATGTTAGCAACTGTCATTTCTTCCTAGTATATAGTGTGGGGGTGGAGATTTGTTTTGAATGTAGCAAATAGATTGGGTGATTATGTTTCAGTGATCTGATTGGTTGGTGTAATCATAGTTATTAGAAGGAATGACATGGAGATTTTTATGAAGTGTTTTGTTTAAGGCTGATTTCCAAATATAAAATTTTAAAATCATAATTATTAGAAGGATTGACATGCTGATTATTATGAAGTGTTTATTTTGTTTAAGGCTGGTTTCCAAATCTCTGGCAGGCGGGAGGTATCATCTCTTTTATTTATACAAAGGGGTCTCCTCTCAATTTCTATAGCTTCTAGAGAAATTCTTCTATATAAATTCTCTGTTTTGTGGAGTAATTTAGTTTTTTCAAAGTCAATTTCGTGCCCTGTTTTTTTAATGCGCTAGACAAGGGAGGAGGTCTTTTCTTCTTTTTTGACTGCATTCACTTGTTCTGCTATGCGTTGGCTCACTCTTCGGTTAGTTTGTCCAATGTATGTGGCTGCACATGTTTTGCAAGGGATTTCATAGATTCCTTGGTATTCCAATTGGATTTTATCTTTGGGGCTCCTTAGGATATTAGATATTTTTTGGTTAGTGCAAAATGAAGTTTTGATGTTATGTTTGTGCAGAATTTTACTAATTTTATCCGTGGTGCCTTTGATGTAAGGAAGGATGGTGGTGCCATTGTCCTGTTCTTGATCTTGTTTTTTGGGGGGTGTCTCTTTATTGATTAGGTTTGTTATTGTTTTCTCTTTGAATCCATTAGAAATTAGTACATCTTTGAGTTTGTTCAATTCATATATATATATATATATATATATATATATATATATATATATATATACAGTATATATATATATACAGTATATATATATATACAGTATATATATATATATATATATATATATATGAATAGCTGATAAATTCTGAATGTTCATATTTGTTTCCTATTTATATTTTTTGCTATACTCCAACAGCTTTAAACAATAGTGCAGTGATATTCAAACCTGTATTTGAATGCAAAATCGTACTTCATGTGGTGTATTCAAGTTGAAAACATATTGTTCTGCATGCATAAAAGCTGTTCTTACAAATGTGGCTGATTTTCCAACTTCAGCAAGAAAAAAAGCTCTCTGCAAAGCTAAGGTTTTCATTTTCAGACTTCATTTGATTCTTCTGGTGCATACAGTGGAGATGAAAACACATGAATTATATTCCAGTTTTGAAGGAACATGGAGGACTTTGCATACATTCAGATTACCAGGTACAATTTAAGGTCTTAATATTAAAATTTATCATCTACCCAAGGGTGTAAATTTGTCTGTAAATAGTTGGTAGTTCAGAATCAATTTCTCATCTATTGTCTTTACGTCTGTTAGACCAGTTTCCAGTTTCCAACCGATACATATTGAAAAATATGAAAAATATGAAAGTTGTAATCCAACCTACCTAGAAACACTCTAGATTGTGGAAGTCTAGTTTTAAAATGAGAGTATTCTCAAAAGTTTTATCAACTGCAGATTCAACTGGAGTCAGCATTAAACATTTTTTTCCAACTTTAGTGCCTGAGGATGCCTTCAGTTTGTTACTTATAAATTGGTTAATTTAACATTTTCTCAACTGAAATATTTTCATGTCTCCATAAAATAGCCTGGATTTGAAAGCAAAAACATAAAGGGGGATATTATTAACTAGAAATTCTGACATTTTCAGAACCTTTCTGAGGAAGGAAAACAATGAAAAGGGGAGGAACAGCACGAATCTAGACTGCAGAAACAGATTGATTAAAAAGTGATTTTTTTAATGCAATCATAAAGCTAAAATTGCAGCAAAACAAAAAATATATATAGCAAAGTCTGAAGGAATAAAGGAAGCATTGTGGGATAAACCTATTGCATCAGTAAGAAAAATCAAAAATCAAATTCATATTTGAAATTCATTATGTAGCAAACTACAATTTAAAATATAACTGGGGAATATTTAGATCTGTTTTAAACCAGCCCTTTGTCTTGAAAATTTTACAGTTAATAAATTCTTTAGGGATTTCACATTACTGCAGTCTGATATTTTGCCATTAACCACATGGAAGGGTAGGCTCTAAACAAACCTTTATGCAGAAAAGATTTATCCCTGTCAGTATGGAACATTGAATTACTGACCCACATTTTACTCTGTTGTAATTCCTCTAGAGATACTTGGAGCAAACTGCTAACACCCTTCATTAGACTAATCCTTACATGACTTTTATGTGAATCTGCCCTTGGCAAACAATGACCCCCAAATAACATTAGCTGTTGCTAAATTTGCATTTATAGTTTCCAGAGTTCATACTTTGCTCTCAATACATTAATCTGGCATTGATTAGTGGCTGAATTGTTGATATTGTTTATATAACTTTACTGTAGTATATGGTATTTTATTTTGATGTCTACTAGATCTTTGGTGGATTATAAAAAAATGCAGTCAGATTATTTATTAGAGTTGATAAAGAATGCTGACCATGAGACAAAGGATTGTCAGAAAGGAGGGCCTTTTTCGTAAATCTAATGAGTAAGGCAAGTATTCCATCAAGCATCAGGTTTCAAATAAATAACAAAATAATAAATAACAATTTCAACAATGGCTGCAAACAGGACAGTTTGAAATGTTGTTGTAATATTGTACATCTCCGAGACCGCCTTCTGCCGCACAAATCCCAGCGACCAGTTAGGTCCCACAGAGTTGGCCTTCTCCGGGTCCCGTCGATAAAATAATGTCGTCTGGCGGGTCCCAGGGGAAGAGCCTTCCTTCCCCCGACCCTCTGGAATCAACTCCCCCCCGGAGATTAGGATTGCCCAAATCCTCCTTGCCTTTCGTAAACTTCTTAAAACCCACCTCTGCCGTCAGGCATGGGGAAATTGATTCCCCTGGGCCGTTTCCGCTTTATGTATGGTCTGTATGAGTAATACAATTGTGTTTTATATCAAGGGTTTTAACATGTCTTAACTATTGCTTTTGTACTGTTTTATTGTTGTGAGCCTCCAGAGAGGGGCGGCATACAAATCTAATTAATAATAATAATAATAATAATAATAATAATAATAATAATAATAATATACAATAAAATCACGTCTCCATCCCATTTAATTGAGATGGTTCAAGAGCACATGAAACCAGGATTGTGACCAAACCTAACAATGACTCCCAATAAAACTTCTCACTCAATAAAATTTCTCCTTCATTTCATTTCAGTTGAGAATACTTTTTAATAAGATTATTAATAAACTAAACAAGACACCATTAATTTGGATTGCAGGTGCCAATCTGAGAATGTGGGTGATACACATATTCTAACCTGTATTGTCCTTCATTTCTGTCCTCAATTTTGAGCTTCTATTAAGAACAGCGTTTTCATTTTCCCTTACTCTTATGTGGCAATTTTAAGATATTGTATTTTCTATCAAAGTACGGCTGTGATTGCTAAGTATTTCAGGAATGTCCAGGTAGGAAGATTAAGTTAAAATAAATATTATTTTAAGGATCATTATTCTAACAAAGATCTATGAACATCATAGAACCATGGGAACCTTTGAAGTCTTCTAGTCCAACATCCTGCCCAGGCAGGAGCTCTTGTATCATTCCAGGCAAATGGTTGTCTAATCTTTTTTTCAAAACCTCCAGCAATGGAACACCCAGAACTCTGAGAGGCAAATTGCTTCATTGATTTATCATTCTTTCTGTTAGGAAATTCCTCCTTATTCCCATGCTGAATCTCCCTCTGACAAGCTTCCATCCATTGCTTCTTGTTCTGCCCTCAGCTGTTATGGAGAATAAATAGATGGTCTCTTCCCTGTGACAGACTTTCAAATATTGGAAAACTGCAAACATTCCCCCCAAGCCTTCTCCTCATTAGGCAAACATACACAATTCCCTTAGCCATTCATCATGATTTAGCCTCCAGGCCTCTTATCATTTTTGTTGCTTTTCTTTGTACTCAGTCTAGGGCTTCAGAATGTTTTTGAATCCTGGTTAGCAGAAGTGTGATCTCACCAGTGCAGTATAAAATCATGGTTTTTAAAATTTGGCTTTTTTCCACAGCTGCAGCACACTGCTTACTTATGCATAAGAAGTGATCTTCTAGATCATCTCACATTACTATTATAAGCTAGGTTCCTCCTATTCTGTTCTTTGGTATTTGGTTTTTTGTGTCTAAATTTTCTCATGACTGAACTGCATCTTGCTGGATACAGTCTGTTGTGGTTAGCTCTGGCCCAGCTCAGGGCCCAAGGACTGTGGATGTGGGGGAGACATCCACATGTTGCAGGCCTGTTTTGCCCCCGGTGGAATCTGCTGATGAAGGCTCCTGCTGATGAAGGAATCTGCTGATGAAGAAGACATGAGTGACAGGGAGGAGGAGAGTGTGGCAGACAGCTCAGAAGGAGATCAATTATCTAGCTCCTCCTTGGATTCAGAACAAGAGTTAATGATACAGCCACACATGCAGAGAGCGATGCATAGGCAACAATAACTGAGAGATTATTATCAAAGAAAATGAGGCCACCTGTGGTTGGGTGGGTGAGGCTGCTATAAAGAGCAGACTGTGGGTTTGGCCATTGTGGAGGATTATCTGATCGTTGTGTTTTGTGACTGCTTTATTGACTTTGACCTTTTGTGTGCTGATTTTTCCCTGCTTTGAAACTAAATCAGAGCAAAGTGTGTTTCACTTTGCAAAAGAAGAAAGACTGTGAATTACTGAACAGCTGCAAGCTAAGTATCACAGAACTGATAAGGGACTTGTACCAATTACCAGTTTGTTTGGAGAGGAGTGCTCTTTGCTATACCAAAAGAGGGCTTAGGTTAAGTGAATTTTCATTATAAAGAACATTGTTTTGAATTTTCAAACGTGTGTGTGTCTGAAATTTGTACCTGTGAATTTTGGGGGGAGTCTACCAGAGAGCCCGACAGAACACAGTCCAATGCTCAAATATGCCAAGATCCTTCTGAATCTTGATTCTATCTTCCAAAGTGGTGGCAATTCTCCGAGCCTGATGTCATCTGCAAATCTGATGAATTCTTTTTCTATCCCCTCATCTAGATCTCCTCATTTAGATTATAAAGTTGTGGAGGAACACTAGGCCCAAGAGAGAGCCTTAAAGTACCTAATTGTATGATTCCCTCCATATAAATGTATCTTCATGGATGACTACACTCTGATTGTGGTTCATCAGACAACTGAGATCACATTTGTTGGTGGTACACAATATTCTATCTTATTGAGAAATAGGCTGTGGTCTACTTTGTCAAATGCCTTATTGAAGTCAAAGTCCACTAATTTAGTCAATTTATTAAAAAAAAAGGTTTGTGATGCCTCGTGTCAGAGAAAGAAAGCTAAATTCATCTATCAAAACACATAACACTCTATGGTCATAAAAATCTGGAGTAGAATCATCTTGTGGAATGTCCTTGGTTAAAACAGGATCCTAGGATATTGTACGGTAAGAAAAAAAGAAAAACCGCTCAACAATCAGTGTTTCTACGAATGCACAATTTTTATTAGTTGCAGCAAATCAACTTCACTTTTAGAATGCTTTTAATTAAAAGAGGAATAGAAACATTGTTAATAAAATACATTGTCCTCAAACTGTAACTGTGCCCTTCTGATGGCTATCTGGCCAAGTTCCTTTTCTTTCTAAATCTGAAACTTCTGTCTTTACCATACAAGTTCATTCCTGCTTGACTGATTAAATCTGATGGACTTGCAGCCCAGTGTCTTACCAACATAGGTCAAATAGCCTCTTTTCAATAGATGAAACAAAGCATCTAAAAGCATTGATTCCTGATAAGACAGCAGTTCTTATATCATGGCATACTATAGAACTGTCTAAAGAAATGACTTCATGGGATCGATACTCTGAAACAGATACAAGATTTGAACTAAGGCGTTGTGCAGTCAGAGGGGGGAACACATTATCAAAACTCTTATTGCTGTTTCTGCAATTTAAAGAAAGTATCTCAGATGTACTTAACTGGCTCAGGGAAATGAAAGGACCCGAACAGCTGTAAAAATGCAGTTTTGAACTCTCCAAACTCTTCATTATTACATGACCTCCTTTTATCTTTAGTGACCATAATTATCCTCACAAGCACTTAATTGTTAAAGCTTGTACTTAAGAGAACCTACGGCGCTTAGGGCAAACATTGTTACCGTTAAAACTAGAAGCCTAATAGTCAACTCTTTACATTATATCTAGATGCAGGAGGCATTCAATCACTTCATTACAACACTTTAGCATTGCATCTAAATTAGGGTTATTGTGGCTGGGCTACAAAACTCTGGATAAGCACTAAATAATGTTTGGTTTAAATATCTTTTTAATGTCTTTTGGGAGTCATTTGAGGTTTTAGAAGCTCTAATCTAATTTTTTAAATCCCAGAACTGATTGAAGTCTTTGCTTAAAATTTTGGGACCTGAACAACAGAATTTTGATTTAAGTCCAAGATTTAGCTGCAAAAAACAGGCTGGCTTTATCTCTGAATTTTGTCTAGAGCAGGCTTCTCTGTATAGAGAGAGAAGAAAGAATATGTAATGTCAATTTATCCAGTCTGGAATTTTTTGCTTGGAATTCTTGGTCCAGAAATTGTAATGCTAACCACTGTAATAAATGGGGGGGGGGGTTTTCCAGGCTCTATCAAGTAATCTAGACAGGAGGTTAATCAGGAGATTAAAAGTTTAAAAGCTAAGCTTTCCATTATTTAATTGTTTCTATTGAATAAGAAATACCTGAAATAAAATACTTTACAAACGATACAGAAAAAAAGAAAGAAAACTCTATTATATCATATCTACTCATATTACATCTTACGAATTACTTCCAACATTCAGTTTCAGGGGGTTTTTTTCTTTCATAACATGAAGTCGCTCCAAAACATACTATGAATCAAGACAATTCTCTATTATTATGTTTCTCTTTTGAATCTCATGTTCATATACAGACAGACAACACACCTACCATGCATGAATGTTCCTCTCAGATTGAAACGTCTGCTAGAAGGGTGAATAGGTCTGCTTACTGTCAAACTAAATACACTACATGACTTCAGAAATTGCTTCTGCTTTGTAATCTCCCATCGGCAGGAGTAATCAGCAGTGAAAGTGCAGGAAAGAAGGTAATGCTTAAGCCACCTGCAGCTTGAAATGGTATTGCTCATATGTGCATTTGCCAGGCATCTCCAAACTCATGTTTATAGAGATTTTAAAAAATTGGAAAGAGGAATCATCTCAAAAGTAATTATTTTATGATCTACATATTAAATTGGAGCAATGCACGTTTTGATGCAAGCCAAGCCAACAATGAAAAGCAAATGCAATAACATTTCCTATTAATATCAGCTTTTTCCTGTCTTAACTAAATGAGTCATTGGAATACTTATTTTTTTGTTTGTTTCTCTATATTTCTTTAGAAATTTTACTTGTACAATAGGACCTTTTCCAATCAAAGTCTTTTTGTCTTGAATTACTAATTAATAAGGGAAAAGAACTAGCAGTGCTGACATGAACTTGCTGCAGCATACATTTTCCCGTGACAATTAACTGGAAAATGCATTGCAAAAGTCACTCTGATCTGATTACACAGTTTAAATCTTTGATATTCAACTGTATAATGAGATCAGAGTGAGTTTTGCTTTGCTTAAAAATCCCCTTTTGTCATGTTTATTTTTTACTAATGCATCTGGAAATATGAATTACTCATAATTACTAGTTATTAAACTTCTGGAAAAAATTAAATATGATCAATTGATGTAATTAGAAATCTTTCCCTAATTACCTAAATGGTTATTACTGAATCAAAGCAAGGAGAATTAGATGCTTCATGTCATATGTAAAATCAAAGTCTGGGGATATCTAACCCATTTGTTCAATGTTTTCTTGAATAGATGCAACGTTCCAGATTTTGTGGCATGCACACAGAAGACCTGTGCATTTCATTTTAACAAAGCTACTCTTCTAACAGAAAATGACATATTAACAGAAAATGATTAGTGCCACTTGTTTCAGAGCCACACCTGCATGTTCATGACATAATGAAGACTGTAGTCCAAAACTGTGTATGATAAGGAACTGGGTGTTCAGGTTCCTTGGGTTATGGTTAGGTTATATTGACACCCACTGCAAGGAGGAGGGACCTGTTAGGGTCTGTTCTGGGTCCTATTCTTTTTAATATGTTTGTGAGTGACATAGAGGAAGGTTTGTGAGTGACATAGGGGAAGGTTTGGTAGGGAAGGTTTGCCTATTTGCCGATGACTCTAAAGTGTGTAATAGGGTTGATATTCCTGGAGGCGTCTGTAATATGGTAAATGATTTAGCTTTACTAGATAAATGGTCAAAGCAATGGAAACTGCAGTTTAATGTTTCCAAATGTAAAATAATGCACTTGGGGGAAAGGAATCCTCAATCTGAGTATTGTATTGGCAGTTCTGTGTTAGCAAAAACTTCAGAAGAAAAGGATTTAGGGGTAGTGATTTCTGACAGTCTCAAAATGGGTGAACAGTGCAGTCAGGCGGTAAGGAAAGCAAGTAGGATGCTTGGCTGCATAGCTAGAGGTATAACAAGCAGGAAGAGGGAGATTATGATCCCGCTGGTGAGACCACATTTGGAATACTGTGTTCAGTTCTGGAGACCTCAATATCTCAAAAAGATATTGACAAAATTGAACGGGTCCAAAGACGGGCTACGAGAATGGTGGAAGGTCTTAAGCATAAAATGTATCAGGAAAGACTTAATGAACTCAATCTGTATAGTCTGGAGGACAGAAGGAAAAGGGGGGACATGATCGAAACATTTAAATATGTTAAAGGGTTAAATAAGGTCCAGGAGGGAAGTGTTTTTAATAGGAAAGTGAACACAAGAACAAGGGGACACAATCTGAAGTTAGTTGGGGGAAAGATCAAAAGCAACATGAGAAAATATTATTTTATTGAAAGAGTAGTAGATCCTTGGAACAAAATTCCAGAAGACGTGGTAGATAAATCCACAGTAACTGAATTTAAACATGCCTGGGATAAACATATATCCATCCTAAGATAAAATACAGAAAATAGTATAAGGGCAGACTAGATGGACCATGAGGTCTTTTTCTGCCGTCAGTCTTCTATGTCTCTATGTTTCTATCAGTTCATATCCAATGACATTTCAATCCAGATTGTGCCCATGCCACCTCTGCTTTATTGTACATTCCATTGTTTTCCGTGATTTGCAGAAGGCCCAAGAAAATGAAATAGTAGAGAAGACATTTAGAGCACTTCTGGAGATCAACAAAGGATGAACCTGAAACATAGGAGAAAGCCACTATTAAGTCATATCTTGAGGGAGTAATACAGGAAATCTACTAATAGTTATCTTGCACTCTTGTTTTAGATCAAGCTTGTTTCAAATCAATCTCTTTTGGCAAAGGGAACCAGAGATCTATGTTGGCAGAAGAATTTTCTGTCAGTCAACCAGCCATGAAACATGACTACTGTATTTTTCACAGTATGAGTCCTACCTTTTTCCTCCTAAAAGTGGCTGAAAATTTGAGTGTGTCTTATACTCTGAATGTAGCTTTTTCAAAGCTTTTTTTTCTAGTCCTAACAAGGTGCTAATGATCTTCCCGACTTCCTATTCCCTCCAAAGAAGGTTTTTTTCCATCCTAAGTCTTTGCAGGCTTGTTTTCATTCCTATTCCTTCTGAAAAAAGCTTTTTAAGCCCTAAACAGGAGTTAAAATAATGTGCTGAACCTGAACAGACTAAGGACACTAACCTGATAGGTAGATTCCCACCTCCTATTTTCCCTCCTAAAAACTAAGGTGTATCTTATACTCTGGTGCGTCATATACTCCAGAAAATATGGTAGATAAGCTAATTCTACTGGATTGTAAAGCTACATTCAGAGAATCTCACAAGTCTTAAAGTACAAATCTCTGTCACCACTTTTAACCACCATATTAATTATGATAACTGCTATATTTCTTTCTCCACTTTTAACCACCATATTAATTATGATAACTGCTATATTTCTTTCTCTGACCATTAAGCTACTGGAGATTCTTCCACTCCCTTCTATGATTGTTTCCTAGACAGCATCTCTTCTCCTGATCTCTCCAGGTTGTTCTCATATTGCATAACATTTTGAACTTTAAAACTGTACATGGCTTGGGGATAGGTTGTCTGAGGAATTACTTTTTCCCAGCTACATCTATCAGCCCCATCAGGTCTGCTAGGAGAGGCATGCTGTAGAACCCATGTGCAAAAGAGTTCCATCTGAAGGAAGTGATCATTCCTGCCAAGGTGTGGTTAGCTCTAATATTCATGACCGCCTTTTTCGGAAAATCAGGGGATTCCCTGGTAATAGGAAATCCACATGCTGACTGCATTATATGGTCTTGTTTTAATTATTATGTGGTCTTGTTTTAACCATGTTTATGGTTTTACTTGATTTTGCAGAATGTTTTAATTATTGTTTATATTGTATCTAGATTCACTTCCTATGAGATGGGTAGTCATAAAAATTTGACCGATAAATATTTCTTCAGCAATCTTTTCTTCATGTGTTATTTAATCAATGCATCATCAGCAATATAATATTGTCTAGTTCAATTTAAATCCACCTATTGCTGTTTAGTGAAATTGAGAACAAATCTTCAGCAGCATAAGCATTATTTAAAATCATCCTTCTTTGTGTCCCCTGCATCCAAGCACTCCTTTCAGATCTTCTTCAGGATTCTTTTTTGCTTTACAAGACCTGATTTCAGCCCAACATCCCCTCTTCCTCCCCTGAGGATTTCTTCCTATGAAAAACAAGAAATGTTTGTTTGATGATGAGATGGTATTGTGACCAGAGAGCAATGGTTGATATGTATTCTACATATCATACAAGAACTGTGGTGGCACAGTGGTTAGAATGCAGTACTGCAGGCTATTTCTGCTGACTGCCAGTTGTCTGCAGTTCAGCAGTTCGATTCGCATTAGGTTCAAGGTTGCCTCAGCCTTCCATCCTTCCAAAATGAATAAAATGAGAACTCAGATTGTTAGGGACAATATGCTGACTCTGTAAACCTGCTTAGAAATGAATGTAAAAGCACTGTGAAGCAATATATAGGTCTAAGTGCTAGTGTTACATGGTTGATATGTATTTTACTGTAGATAAAAAGCCACTCAAGATTTTGTTTTCTCTTTAAGTCATAAAAGCAACTCATACTGTAATTTATTTTCCTACTATCTACATAGCATTGGAAGAAATATCAATATAAATGTGCAAAACAAAGTGTTGTAAATTGCAAAATTGCTATACCTGTAACCTGTAACATTGGCTTTTTAAAGCTTGTACAGTATTAAATTGCATAGACAAACATGACATACATAACATGCAACATTTAGTGGAGCTACAATCGCTCCGCTCAGAGTAGAAGTCATCTTTACACTCAAATATGAAAAAAGGGGAAAAAATAAATCTTGTCATTATTTAACACCATCTATAAAATACTTAGAAATATCATTTATAAAGTGGTAAATAAAAACATATCTAAAATATTTAGCAACATATCTAAAAGTTTTAAAATTCTAACTTAACTTGAGCTAAAGTAAAGGAAAAGAAGGAAGAGAAAAAAAGACAAAAAAAGACAAAAGAGTAAAAGTAGAGGAAAGAAGGAATTCACATTTATATCGTGAATAATCATCGTCTACTGCAATATAACTACCGGTACTAAATGCTAATATGTTTAAAATATATTTTGCCAAACCTCATAGAATTCTGATTCTTCTTGGTTATTTAACGCTTATTTATTTAAAGCTTGTATTATTATAGCAAGATTGAAGTTGAATCCAGAAATGTTGATTTAGCATGTTGATTAATTTGATTTGGAAACACTGGAGTGTTTTTGTGCTGCCATAGTTTTGTAATAGCAAATGTTTAAAAAGAGTTTTCCCCCTTTGCGTATATGAGTAGCAACTCCTAATCTGTGAAATTAAAACTTGTTTTATGCAATTAATTCACAGAATCAGCAACATATCTTTCCTGAAGTTTTAATGATTCTCACTTCAAGTTTCCATTACATCATTCTATTCACACTTGTCTTTCAATCTGTTAATTAATGAAATTATCCTAAATTGGCGTATTGGCTGCATATGGAATTATGTCGTTTCAGTATGATCTTGGAGGGAGGGGAGGCAGAGTGAAGAAACAAGCAAGTTTATAGCTTTAATCTTACAATTTCTTGATTCTCCTGTTCTGATATTTCTAGCCTTCTTTCAATTTGATGTTTGTTCCTGCATCAACTCCAGCACCAGTTGTGGGAAGGTTTGGGTGAATACAGCGGAGCCCTGCCTATTTGAAGGACTACATCTGCACGCGTTAAGGGGTGTGTGTGGAATCCTGGCTTAATTGCCTAGCTGCTTCCTGAATTGGTTGAACTTAATCAGCCAGCATGCAGGAGACTTGAATAGTTTATTGGTCTCTCCCCTGCAGCTTTTCCAATAAATAAGGAAGTTGTCAGCCTTAGTTCCGGTTGTTACTATTTTAACCATAGTCCTTTGAATAAACAGATATATTTTATGCAAGCTGCCTCCTGCCTTCTTTCTGACACTCAGCTTTAACACCTTTTTCTATTTCTGGACACACTCCAACTTTGCTCCCATTTGTCCCATTCAGAATACTGTTTCAAGTTTCTTTTAGTCTGTATAATGTTTTTCTTTCCCAGCTATGACAGTTTCATCATCATAGTCGTCACTTTTGCTGGCTTACAAAAAGCTCCCAATAGGAGACATGAATATCAGAACTCTCCATTACTCCTATACATCTATCAAAGTAGTGCTATAAATGGCTAAGGGTCTATGGATGATCAAATTAAATGTAATTACACAAATATTTTTGAACCTGTAACAAGACATCTACAGCAGGTTTGCAGTAGGACTGACCTATTAACTTCCATTTTAATAGCTAATTCTATTTCTTCACATTGGCCCAAATATTGATTCAGACTATCCATCTAGAATTAATTTTAAGGCACTAGATTGACCTGACCTATCCCCATTGTCTTGGTTGCAAGATGTTATCCTGGAGTTTTTCAATTACAATATACAGTATCTCTGTCCTATTTTGAGTCCAACAAATGCTATTTCAGAAAAAGCAACATATTGCAGCCTTATGCTTCGAGGTGTAGCCTTTGCTTTCATTGGAGAGCAATTTTGCTTTTCTCACCTCCCACGTTCTGGGTCCATATTGTAACAATATGCTAGTATAATTGGTAGAAATTATTTCCAAAATGGTTTATATTTATAAAGCCTTGATGGCGCAGCGGTTAGAATGCAGTACTGCAAGCTACTTCTGCTGATCACCGGCTACAAGCAGTTTGGCAGATCAAATCTCAGTAGGTTCAAGGTTGACTCAGCCTTCCATTCTTCCAAGGTCGGTAAAATGAGGACCCAGATTGTTGAGAGCAATATGCTGCTTAGAGAGGGCTGTAAAGCACTGTGAAGCTGGATATAAATCTAAAATGCTATTGCTATTGCAATTGCCAGCCATGGAGGTTGAAGAACAATTGAACTTTATCACTGAAATGACTGGAAAGTTTTTCATTTATATTTGTTAACTATCTATAGAATTGGAATTCTTTAGAATTGAAATTCTTTACTGGCTGTGTCTGATTGGACAAACAGACATACACACAAGAATTTATTTGTTTGACAGCCTTCAAATTGATTCTGTATTTTTTTTCCAAAACAAGATAATGGTCAATTTGAAATAATAGTAAGCAGGTACTCATTGGTTAGCAGTTCTTTGTACTTAATGAATGGTCAGAAAGGCAAATATCAGCTTATCTATAAGTTCTAGATTTGTAAACATAGCTGCTCATTGATTCTTAATGTATGCACAGTGTTGTGTCCGTAATGGCTACCTTGTTTCAACTGTAAATAGTTTCTTCCTGTTTAAAGCGCTGTCTGAGCCTGAGTCAGGAAGTCGCTCCTGATTGGCTCAGACGCGCCTGCTCCTTGCTTTGGCGGGAACCGCAAAAGTATAAAAGAAGCGGTTTCTCCCAGGCAAAGCAGATCGGTACTCACAAAGTCACTTGCCTTGCTGAGCTGTCACTTCTCTCTCTCTCTGAGCTGAATAAAAGTACCGTTCTGAAATACCTGCGTCTGGATTTATTTCACTGGCGACGACGGAAGAAAGAAACCACGCTTGCACCATGAGCAACATACAAATCGGCCGGGCTCCCGAATTCTTCGATCCCAAAAAGACTTCCTGGGACGACTACATGGCCAGCTTCGAGATCTTCCTCGAAGCTGCGGGCATAGAGGACGCCGACGCCGACCGAAGAAGGGCCATTTTTCTAAACTACTGCGGCCCAGAGATCCGAAACCTCGCCCAGACGCTCACCGACCCACAGCCAGCAAGAACCGTCACTTGGGACGTCCTACAAGCCAAGCTTGCGGGCCATTTCAAGCCCACAAAGCCAGCTATGGTTTTCCGGCACCAATTCTCACGGATGGCCCAGACAGAGACGGAATCCATCAACCATTTCGCAACGCGGCTTCGAACGGTGCTTGCCAAATGCAAGTTTGACAACCCAGAAGCTCGCCTCACCGATGCCCTAGTTTTCGGCATGAAAAACGCCTCAGTGAGGAACAAACTCCTCACCGAAGACGAACCAACGCTTCAAACCGTGATCAAATTAGCTCAAACCGCAGAGGTCGCCGACGCCGCGGCCAAAGAGCTGAAGGAAAACGAACGGCGAGAAGTCATCGCCAAGATCGACTCCGCTTTTACCGCGCCGAGGGATCAGATGACCTCAGCCCGCCAGCCCACAACGAGGACAACTGCCTCCTGCTGCAAGACCAGCCGAGACAGCACAGAGCTCCGCACCACACAGCCCCTTGCGCCGGCTGCCGGGGAAACCACCAGCGCCAACGATGCCCCTTCCGGGATGCCATTTGCCGCCGCTGCAACCGACGAGGCCACATCGCCGAAGCCTGCAGAGCATCGGCGCCAGAAGAAACCTTCTCCACACCGCGCCATCAACGAGGCCAACACCAGGCGCCCCAGCCGCGAGAAAACCGACCTTCCCATTTTTCAAACCGAAGGAACTACTCAGCCGCTAACCGCGACTACTCAAAAGGTAACACTAGATTTTCCGTGAATAACACGGCAACGAAAAATGGGGGAAAAATTGTAATTTCATTACTGCTTAACAGCAAACCATGCTCCATGAACTGGACACGGGGTCTAAATACACCATCATGCCATGGGAGAAGCTCAAATTATATATGCCTAACCTATCTAAAGATGACCTGTTGCAAACCTCATTGGTGATTAGAGATTTTCAAGGGGGGGTAATCTCTGTGTTGGGCAAATTGAATGTACCTATTGTATTTAAGGATGTTAAATGTACCCTTCCTATGATTGTTGTTACAGGGGCTAAGCATTCTCTCCTGGGGTTAGCATGGATGGAACCTTTAGGAATTGAAATTTTTGGAGTTTGTACTATTAGCTCGAATAGCATGCCTGATTTCCTACAAGAGTTCCCCGAAGTGTTTAGCCCCACTCTGGGGACTTACAAAGGGCCCCCCATCTCGTTCTCTATTGATCCAAAGATTCCGCCTATTCGACTCAAACCCCGCAGGGTACCCCTCCCGCTCCTTCCCAAACTGGATCTGCAGCTAGACAAACTCATAAGCCAGGGCATTTTGGTTCCAGTGGAGCAGGGTCCCTGGGAGACACCCATAGTCACACCTTTAAAACCAGATGGCTCCTTAAGAGTCTGCGCTGACTACAAATCTACTTTAAATAAGGCTCTCCAACATCACCCTTACCCCATTCCAGTTGTACAACAACTCCTGCACTCCCTGGGGGAAGGGAAAAGGTTTGCAAAGATTGACCTCGCCCAGGCTTACCAGCAGCTAACAGTCGATGAACAAACAGCAAAAGCGCAAACAATTGTAACCCACAGGGGTGCCTTTAAATGTACCAGACTGCAGTTTGGAGTGAGCATAGCCCCAGGCATATTTCAAAGTATAATGGAACGCCTATTAGCAGGCATAAAAGGGGCCATTCCCTACTTTGATGATATCTTAATCGCAGGGGAAAACCAGGAACAGCTAAACAAAAGGATAAGGGAAGTACTTAAGAGGTTGCAGGACAAAGGCCTAAGAATTAAACCAGACAAATGTGTGTGGGGGACAAACAGTGTTGAATTCCTAGGGTATAAAATTGATGGAGAAGGTATCCACCCCACAACCGAGAAACTGAG
Organism: Erythrolamprus reginae; assembly: GCF_031021105.1. Classification (NCBI taxonomy): domain Eukaryota; kingdom Metazoa; phylum Chordata; class Lepidosauria; order Squamata; family Dipsadidae; genus Erythrolamprus; species Erythrolamprus reginae. The sequence goes on along the minus strand of NC_091954.1, from coordinate 59,704,189 downwards.
AGCCATCAGAGAAGCCCCAGAGCCACAAAATAAGACAGAATTGCAAGCTTTCCTAGGCCTTCTTAACTTCTATTCCATTTTCTTAAAACAGAAGGCAACAGTAGCAGAGCCTCTACACCGTTTGCTCCAGAAAGAAGCCCTTTGGACATGGGGGAAAACTGAACACGAAGCCTTTATTCAAATAAAACAGCTGTTGACTTCTAAGAGTTTGGTAGTCCAGTATAGCACCTCATTACCCATCAGGCTTACGTGCGACGCCTCCCCGTACGGCGTGGGAGGGGTGTTGGCTCACATCTTGCCAAATAATACAGAGGCTCCAATTGCTTTCTTCTCCAAAACAATGACAGATACCGAAAGGAACTATAGCCAGCTAGATAAAGAGGCTCTAGCTTTAGTAGCAGGGGTGAAGAAATTTCATAACTACCTTTTTGGGAGGAGTTTTGAATTGGTTACAGACCACAAGCCCTTACTGGGACTTTTAGCCCCCGACAAGCCTACACCCCCATTTATGTCCCCAAGACTAATAAGGTGGGCCCTTTTCCTCTCAGGATACCAATACGAGCTCATCCATAAAGGGGGTAAAACCATCAACCACGCAGATGGTCTCAGTAGGTGTCCTATGGCAGAATTAGTAGTAGACCCTGCCCCATCTGCAGATGTATTGATGATAGAACTAGATGACAAACCGCTAGTTACTGCAAAGGAGGTGGCTACACACACACAGCAAGACCCCCTCCTAAAACAAGTAGTAAATTGTGTACTTAAAGGTTGGCAAAATGACTCGTTGAAACCTGAATTGTGTGACTTCAAGACTAAACGTTTAGAATTGTCATATGTAAAAGGTTGTTTGTTGGGGGGGGATAGAGTGATCATCCCTAAAACCCTAAGGGTAAAGGTACTCAAAATGTTACATGTGGGCCATCCTGGGATTGTCAGGATGAAAGGCCTAGCCAGGGGACATTTATGGTGGCCAGGTTTAGATGCAGACATTGAGAACTGGGTAGCCAAATGTGACCCATGCCAAGAGTCACGGCCAAACCCCCCCAAGACAACCCCAGCAGAGTGGGAGCAACCTGCAGGACCATGGTCCAGAATTCATATCGATTTTGCAGGGCCAGTGGGGTCACAGTACTTCTTAATTGTAGTCGATGCATTTTCTAAATGGGTAGAAATCATTGCAATGAGCAACATAACCACGTGTGCCACCATCAAGGTATTGAGCAGACTGTTTGCTACCCATGGTTGCCCAGATATCCTAGTGTCTGACAATGGACCACAACTAACAGCCAGACAGTTTGAATTGTTCTTAGACAACCTAGGAGTCAGACATGCACTCATCTCAGTTTACTCACCCTGGGCTAATGGATTGGCAGAACGTTACGTTCGAGTGGCTAAGGAAGCCTTACGTAGATCAGGCCCTGGGGATGTGCAACAAAATCTGGACCAATTTCTGTTAACCCAACACATCACCCCAAACTCGCACACGCACATAAGCCCTGCTAAGTTGCTAATGGGTAGAAAATTAAGGTCACCACTAGATAGGTTACACCCAAGGTTCTGTGAAAATAACCAAATGTATGTAAAACCTGAAAGAGAAATGTATTTGGGACAAAATGTATTTGTTAAGAATTTTGATGGGGGTGTAAACTGGAAAAAAGGAATTATTGTTAAACAAACTGCTCCAAAGACATATGTTGTAAAAATGGAGGATGGTCGAATGTGGAAGCGGCACATTGACCACATACGTAAATGCGCAGAAAATTCTCTACAACAAACCGCTAACATGGCCTCTCCCAACTCAACAGACGATAACACGCTACCCGAATTAATTAACACGCCGGGAGAGCAACAGCGAGCCAACATCCACCGGCGAGAGTGAGGACATAACTGAACTGCGCAGGTCTGAGCGATCCTCGCGAAGACCAAGCAGATTGGACGATTTTGTCACATGGCTGTCCTAATGGATGTATCCAAACTAAGGAGGGAGGGGTGTTGTGTCCGTAATGGCTACCTTGTTTCAACTGTAAATAGTTTCTTCCTGTTTAAAGCGCTGTCTGAGCCTGAGTCAGGAAGTCGCTCCTGATTGGCTCAGACGCGCCTGCTCCTTGCTTTGGCGGGAACCGCAAAAGTATAAAAGAAGCGGTTTCTCCCAGGCAAAGCAGATCGGTACTCACAAAGTCACTTGCCTTGCTGAGCTGTCACTTCTCTCTCTCTCTGAGCTGAATAAAAGTACCATTCTGAAATACCTGCGTCTGGATTTATTTCACACAGATTTGCACATTGTCAAGGTAACCCTGATCAATCTTTGTTGTACTTTAAAGTAGATTGATTGGAAGGTGGAAAGGCTGAATGTTTAGAAAGAGTCCTCAATTGGATAGCATTCCCAGATGTACAATATGACCATAACATGTGTAGAAATAGAAATAGTACCAATCTTCCAAAGTACTCTGTGTGTGTGTGTGTGTGTGTGTGTGTGTGTGTTTCTGTGTTTGTGTGTTCTTAATTCTCTTTGTTTTTTTTGTCATTCAGAAAGTTCAAAACAAACATGCAACTGGCTGGAAAATCTACAACTTGACACTGGGGTGAACAATTCTGACACAATAGATTTTGGAATGAAGGCAGAGTTTTCTAACATTTGTTTTAGGTATTGGAGAATAAGTCTTGAGCTTTTTCATCTACACAGTTATTCGGGCTCTGACCTCTCTCATTTCCTCTTTTTTTCCTATCTTTGTATCTTTAGTCTTTTGGTTGTACATAATTCAACATTATTTGTAATAGTGTTTTGACCTGTGTATGTTCTGCCGGCGTGTCCCAACCGCCCTTAATTACAGGGTAATTAGTTCAGAAAGACACACAGCACACAATAGAAGGAAAACCAAAAGTCTTTATCAACAGAAAAGCAGAAAAAACTCCCTTTTTAAATGTCAAAGGGATTTTCTGGTACACACAAGGCACAGGTTAAATGCAATCCAATTTCTCACCCAGTAACTGGGAAATTGAGTCCAATTCCAAAGTCCAGAAAGTCCACACACAGGCTTGAACAGGGAAACAGCGAAACCACGATCTTGATGAAACTATGAATCAGATAAACTTCCACAAGGCTAAATCAGCACGCTGCTCTTTTTATCTGTAGCACTAATTACAGCAGCCCCACCCAAGCACAGGTGGCCTCACTTATCTCCTGTAATAATCCTTCAGTTGTTCTCTCCTATGCATCACTCTACACATGCGTGGGTCCATCATAAGTTATTGTTCAGAATCCAGGGATGATAAGAATGATTGATCTCCTCCTGGGCTGTCTGCCAAACTCCTCTCTTCCCTGCTACTCATGCTTCCTTTGTCAGAGGAGCCTTCATCAGGAGATTCTATTGGGAACAAAACAGGCCTGTGGCATGTGGATGTTTCCCCCACATCCACATTCCTTGGGGCAGGAGCTGGGCCAGAACCAACCACAACAGTGTATATATATCCTCTGCTATTCAACAAAACAGCTCGTGCTTCTAACCAAGTCTGAAAAAACTTCCAATCCTGAATGTGCTGTAAGAATGCAATTAACTTTTTAAAGTATTTGTCCCTTTTTCAAAGTCTGAGAGAAAAACCAGTGTGATGTAGTGATGAAAAGCCATGTTGAGGACTCCTATCAGTCATGAAAGCCCATGTTTCTACAATCATTGTCTCTCAATCCACCCTACTGAAAAAAATGGAAAGAGGGAGTACTATGTACATGCCCTTCAAGCTTCTGAGGAATGTATAGTTATAAACCAAACAAATAAATAGCAAGCCAGTCAAAGCCTGTCAGAGGTCTCCTTCTTACAGAAGTCATCATGTTATACAAAATGCCAGTCGTTGCCGGTGTACAAGAATATGATATATTTTTCTTCTTAACACATTTTCCTCATTATCACTTACTTCCATTAGCAGCTCATAGATTCTCTTGGATGAAAAGACATTGTATAACCCATCGCTTCCAACCAAAAATTAATTCTAAAAAAATGAATAGAGGAGTCCTGTCAAAAGCTTTCAAACAATATTTGTTTCCAAATATGCTGTAAGCACTACAGAAAATAACAAATCTTATATACAAGCATGAGCCTTTCTGGGAGAAAATATTAAGGCTTTCCATCTTGCTTTCTCTAATTTGTTCCTCAGATTTTAGACTTGTCTCTTGGTACAAGGACTCACTCATCATATTTGGACCGTTTTTTTAAAAATTGATGTTTTCCTTGGAAATTGCAGGCAAACACTTTCTGTGTTTTCTACTTAAGGAAGAAACATGCAGTTGATCCATACTGTAAAAAAAAGAAAGAAAGAAAGAAAATTCCAGCATAATTTTTAAAAGCATCTTCCAAGGTCTTCATTCTTTAGAAAGACATTTTTCAATGAACACTTGTACTTTCAAACAGCTCTCTTCTTGGTGAAAGCTCCGTTCACCATCAAATTTTCAATTAAGTTATCAGTCATTTTTGGATTTTCACATCTTGTACCCCAATATTACTGATTCCTTTAATCTCTTGACAGTTAAATCCATTCAAGTAATAATCTAGGCCTATGTTGCCATATCAAAGACTGGGCAAAAAAACTGATTGATTCCACTAATATTCATCTCTGAATACTAGCTGGAGAGAACAAATTCTCTGGTCATAAATATATGAAATTTATTAGATAGTCCAGATGCCTGAAGATCAACAATGTATCAAAATTTGGCAGTAATTAAATGGACAGAATCTTGACCATATCAACTGGATTATTCCTTTCATTACAACAAAACCAAAACAAATTTACATTTATTTTATCTTCAGTTCCCTGAAACTTAGCAGGGTTGAGCAGATTATTGCGTAGTTTTGGATGGAACAGTCAGAATCCAGGATTCCACTCTATGGATTTCAGAATAAATTGGCAGATTTGATTGGCCTAATTATTGTAAATGACTGGTCAGGGCTTTTGATAAATAAACTTAATATTGTTTAATGCATCTCAATGTTTCCTAAGTGGGCAATTTGCTTGCAGCATTGGGACACTTGAGCAATAACATATTGCTATGGGAATGGATGGAATGAGAGAAAGCTATAAATATACTACTGAAATTCAGGGAGTAGCACAGAACATTTTCCCAAATCATTGTAGGATAGCTTCTGTCATATAATCCGTGTATTATTGTTATTAGTGGTATTTAAAAGTGTCAGCATAAACCTGAGAAGCAGCAACGTTGTCATTCAAGTGGAAACTTTAAAATGATATTTAGTTTCAGATGTTGCTCTCAGATGCCTACACTCTCTGAAGCATATTTACTCAATACTTTTTGAAGCATGTACATCCTTACTGCTACTGAAATGTACCATTGGTATTGCATTCTGCTGTATGTATGAATTAATAGGGGGGAAAGAATTTTAGGCTTGTAAGTCCAGTCACCATACAAAGAATTCTTCAATAGTTTTTTACATATATGGACCAACATAATCAACATAAGAACCGTAATGGCACAATAGTTAGAATGCAGTACTGCAGGCTAAGTCACTGCTCACTCCAGGAGTTTGATCCTGAATGTCTCAAGGTTGACTCAACCTTCAACCTTTCTGAGGTCAATAAAATAAGGACTCAGATTGCTGGAGGCAATAGGTTGACACTGTAAACCACTTAGAGAGGAAAGAATTTTGAAGTGGTATATAAGTCTTTTTTTTAATAATATTTTTATTGGTTTTTTCAAAGTAACAGACACAACAAACAAAACATATAATGCTTAATGGAGCTACAGTCGCTCCACTCAAAGTAGAAGTCTTCATATAAAAGTAAAAAATTTATCTGTAGAATACATATTGTTATATAGAGTAAAAATTTCAATCTTAATATAAATCTAAATCTATATCAAAATTTATAAAGATATATGTGAGAAAGAAGAAGTTTTTATGAAAAAGCAAAGAGAAAAAGGGAAGAAAAAAAAGAGATGAAAGAAATTTATATTTATACTAATAATTACCATCTTATACAATTCTAATACTAAATTCAAATATGCTAGATAATATAACAACACTTATCTTAGGTTGACACTGTAAACCACTTAGAGAGGAAAGAATTTTGAAGTGGTATATAAGTCTAATTGCTACTGCTATTGCTATATAAGTCTGGCTTTCTGATATTTCTGGCAATTTTTAAAATATTATTTTAGAACATTTAGAACATATAAAAAGTCAGGTTTGATTCTGAGGCCACAATCTTTATCAAAGAAAGGGTAATGGAAAGATGTTTGCATCTGTGTGTATATATGTCATCTTGCTGTGGACAAAGAAATGACATTCTGGATAAGGAACTCATTATTCATTATGACAGTTGACAAATTTTTAGTTTGGCTTGCCACATACCATACAGAATAAAGAGAAAAAACACACTGCAGGGCAAATGCAGCAGTAACCTCGTGAAAAATGAACTCAACTTAACTTTAACCATGTCCATAATTATGTAACTCATTTTCAGGTGTAAATAATTCATTTGGGCTGAGAGACATGATTCAGGAGTGAGAGACCTGTCCTTTTGCTCCTCCTAATCATAAGATATGAGTCCATTAACCTTTGCAAACAGATATGGAGGGGAGAATCTCCCTCTGGGGCAACCACGCTTGCCCTTCATTTCTATCTGACATTTGTTTTATTTTTAATCTAGGCATTTGTCTAATTAAAGAGATCGATTGGCAGCTTAATTTTCATATAAACTCTCTAACATCAGTGGGACTGCGTTCTGCAAACGAAAGTAAGATTTATTAAGGCAATAAAGCCGGCACTTCATAAAAAATTTAATGCCTACTCTGTGGCATCTTTTACATGGGTGGGAGCTGGAAAGTGGCTAAGGACATATCTTAAATGGAAAAAAATAATAATAAAGCCCTATAGGATGCTCAAAGGCTTTGCCATCCTTGCAGCTTTATAAATGTCTTCTTCCCCTTTTCCCTTGAGAATTCAGTAAGATTTCAAATTATGTGCCATCTTTGCACCTTTTCATGAAAAGAGTGCAGTGGTACAAATTAATTAACTCATTTGCAAAGGCCTCAATGATGACAAAGAAGAAAGTAGATTAGATTCTCTCTCTTGTGCTGTATCATCTGTTTACAGCAGTACATTAAATCAAAACTCAAAGAACTAAAGCATATTTTTGTCTGCGCTGCAGAAACAGCAAGAAAGCTTTAATTGACCCTTAAGAAGCAGACGCAAAAGGCTTTTACTAGAAATATTGTGCCTTTTACACAGCAATATGGTTGTCTTTTCTAACCCTGAGTAAAAAATTGTTGTAGACATCTTCATTATATTCCGTCCTGGTCCTTAGTAAACAGTATCACAATATCCTGTTGCACCCCATGAGTAGCAATCATCTATGCTTATGAAAAAAGATGTTTTATTGCCAAAGAAAACTTCTAAATCCAAAGGCTTTTGTGAAATCACACTAATATATTCTGAGCCTCTTCTCTGTGATTAAATAACTTATACTGACTGTGGCCTCACAACATAAAAATGTGTTGCAGTTCCTATTTCACAACTCATATTTTAATCTTTTTAAGCAGCTGACATTCTATAATGCACTTCAGCCACTTTTGTGTATGTATGTGTTTGATTTGATTAGTTACAAAATGAGAAAAGATAGATTTTTATCATTAGTCCCAGAATCCTTAATTAAATAGTGAACATGTTTAAGCTGTATGAACACGACTTATCATAAAAAATACAATCTGTATGCCATCGTGCCTTTGCCTGATTTTCAGGAACACTAGGTAAAATGGAGAATATAAATCAGTGTTTTTAAAATGTGATAACTTGAAGAAGTGTGGACTTTAATTCCCAGAATTCCCCACCAAAATGATGGTTTGAGAATTCTGGGCCTGAGGTCCACCCCTCTTAAAGTTGCCAAGTTTGAAAAAACACAGGTATAGGGGAATGTTTTAATTTAATTTATATCCAATTTTTTAAAACGTACTTTTAGTGTTTTTATAAATAATTCAAGGAAGCAAACATTCTTAATATTCCTTCCTCCTCCTATTTCCCCCACAACAGCAATGGGGTGAGGTATCATCAGTACGCTGATGATACCCAGCTTTACATCTCCACCCCATGTCCAGTCAACGAAGCAGTGGAAGTGATGTGCCGGTGTCTGGAGGCTGTTGGGGCCTGGATGGGTGTCAACAGACTCAAACTCAACCCGGATAAGACGGAGTGGCTGTGGGTTTTTCCTCCCAAGGACAATCCCATCTGTCCGTCCATTACGCTGGGGGGGATCATTGACCCCCTCGGAGAGGGTCCGCAACTTGGGTATCCTCCTCGATCCACAGCTCACATTAGAGAACCATCTTTCAGCTGTGGCGAGGGGGGCGTTTGCCCAGGTTCGCCTGGTGCACCAGTTGCAGCCCTATCTGGACCGGGACTCATTGCTCACAGTCACTCATGCCCTCATCACCTCGAGGTTCGACTACTGTAATGCTCTCTACATGGGGCTACCTTTGAAAAGTGTTCGGAAACTTCAGATCATGCAGAATGCAGCTGCGAGAGCAGTCATGGGCTTACCTAGGTATGCCCATGTTTCACCATCACTCCGCAGTCTGCATTGGCTGCCGATCAATTTCCAGTCACAATTCAAAGTGTTGGTTATGACCTTTAAAGCCCTTCATGGCACTGGACCAGAATATCTCCGAGACCGCCTTCTGCCGCACGAATCCCAGCGACCGATTAGGTCCCACAGAGTGGGCCTTCTCCGGGTCCCGTCAACTAAACAATGTCAGTTGGCGGGCCCCAGGGGAAGAGCCTTCTCTGTGGTGGCCCCGACTCTCTGGAACCAACTCCCCTCAGAGATTAGAACTGCCCCTACTCTCCCTGTCTTCCGTAAACTCCTTAAAACCCACCTTTGTCGCCAGGCATGGGGGAACTGAAACACCTCCCCCGGGCATGTACAATTTATGCATGGTATGTTTGTGTGTGTGTTTGTTAGTAAAATGGGGTTCTTTTTAAATACTTTAAATTATATTTGGATTTGTTATGAATTGTTGTATCTTGCTGTGAGCCGCCCCGAGTCTGCAGAGAGTGGTGGCATACAAATCTAAATAATAAATAAATAAATAAATAAATAAATAAATAAATAAATAAATCCTGACTTTCATGCCTAAAGTGAGACAAGAACTCCCAGTCTGCTGATTCTAGTATGGTGCCTTCAGTACTATACCAAACTGTTATCACCCCAAATACTAAAAAGGATAATTTATGAAATTGAAACCAATAATCATATCTTTCCCAATGTACAACATTTCTCTTCACAGAAAAAAATACCACCAACAAAGTTTCTCTTCTACAATGATAAGGGTTATAATGATACTAAATTTGCTGCAGCTTTATGCTTAGGACAAAATTCATTCATTGTCATTAGAAAGAGATACTAATTACATCTGCTTATATCTAGTTTCAATCCTATACTTTTGTAGAATTTCTTCAGAAAGAATCTTTCTGAGTTTCTTATAAAAATAGAACATATTATCCTATAGCATTATAATTTGCCATAAATGTTAGGAAGGATAGGTCATGGGGCATTACTGTTTGATGATGAGTCTTCCCTACTTTATGAGTTACGTTTTATTTTTTTTATATTTTCCCCCATGTCATTCCATTGATGTCCTTAAAATCACACAGAAACCAACAGCAGATGAATCAATTCTCCTGCCCTTTCAGTTCAATCATCTTTTATCCCACAGACAGCTATACTTATCTCTTAAAAAACACATTTCTCCACACTTATCTTCATCAACATACCTGCCTTCAGTCAGTGAAAGATTGTAACAAAACCATTAAAAGCTAATGCAGAGTGGTGACAATTCTGCAGCTAAGGTCACAGAAGATGAAAGAATTAATACCGAGATAACATCAAAGATTTTCTCAGATTTTTTTTAAATGGTTTTTAACCAAGAGCCAAAAGAAAGCAAAAGAGCCAAACACAGCAAAGCCATGCAATGAAATTGACAGTTCTCTTCATAATGTCTTGGTTGTATCACCAAATGTGTTGTCAAGGATGAATCAATTATTTTTAGAATCCATGGTTTGTTTTATTGATTTATTTGCTAAACAAATTTATATGGCTACACAACTCATGCACAATGATTTAACATAAAATGAACAAAAAACAACAAAAAACTCATAAAAATCCATTTCTTCTCACCACTACTTTCTTTGTAATATTGGAGACAGATTTATCAACAAACGCCCAAATAAAGGCTTCGGGGGGTGGGATTAATTGGACTTTGGTCAACATCAAATGAAATATTCAATGTGTCAATCGACCATGACCACATAGTCAAAGAAAGCTTCATCAGAGCAGGAGTGGGTTCCATAAAGTTTTACTACCACTCTGTATTTGTGCTTAATTTTGTGGACATAGCTTAATTTTGTGGATACCTTGAGGCTGGGTATGATCATGTGACCAGGTGGGAGTGACTTAGTAGTCATGTGACCGGGTGGGAGTGGCCAACTCAATGTCACTCACATCAAAGGATGCCTCAGCTGGCCCCTCACCTCCCAGCCATTCCTTGTCATACCCAGCCTCAAGGTATCTACAGAAATGTAAAAATGTTGTTCACGTTTTTTCAATTTTATTATCTACATACCAGATGTACTTTCATGGACCACTGAAAGGAGAAAATGGCTAACCTGCTTTGCCCAAGAGTGTGATAGACCAGTGTTCTCCAACCTTTTTGACCACAGGACCATCAAATTCATAATTTTAAATCCTAGGGACCACTGGTGAGGAGGAGCATAGCTGACTTTCAGGCCTGTCTGCTTCTATGAGGCCTCTAGGCAGGAGGCCCAAGAGAAAGTGCCTGGTCCAGGCACCCAGCCTAGAAATCTCTTTTGGGTGCCTTCTCTCAAGAAGCTTGGTCAATCTAAGTGAAAGAAAATGAAGATGGACAGACTGATGGTGGCTTGCTGATGTTGATGGGAAAGTCAGTCCCATATTTCAGAACTATAGCTTTAGTCCCCACCCCTTCCCCCCTCCCTTTCCTTTCTTCTTTTCTTCTTTCCTTCTTTTCCCATGTTCCATTCCTTTATTTTTCTTTCCTCCTTTCCTTTCCTTCCATTTTCTCCCCTCTCACTTCCCTTACCCCTTTCCTTCTTTCCTTTCCTTCTTTCCATTCCTTCCCCCCTTTCCCTCCCTTTCCCCATTCCTTTCCTTTTTTCCATTCCTTTTCTTTCCTTTCTTTTTCCATGTTCCATTTCTTTCCTCCTTTCCTTTCCTTCCATTTCCTCCTCTCTCCTCCTTCTCTTACCCTTTTCCTTCTTTTTTCCTTTCCTCTTCTCCCCTCCCTCCCCCTTCCCTTCTTTTCCCTTAATTTTCCTTTCCTCTGTTCTATTCCTTTCCCTTCCTCCTTCTTTTCTTGCCTTGCCTTTTCTTCTTTCCTTTCCCTCCTCTCCTTCCTTCCCCCTTTCCTTCTTTCCTTTCTTTTCTCCTTCCCTTGTTTTCTTTCCTTTCTCCTTTCATTCTTTCCTTTCATACTTTCTTTTCCTTTTTCCTTTCCTCTTCCTTTCCTTTCCACCTTCTTCTTTCCTTTCCTTTCCTTTTTTCCTTTTCTTTTTTCCTCATTTCCTTCCCCTTCCTTTCCTGTCCTGTCCTGTTCTGTCTTTCTTTCTTGCCTCAATCCCTTCCTATTTCTTTCTTTCCTTCCTTCCTTCCTCCCTCCCTCCCTCCTTTTTTCTTCCTTCCTTCCTTCCTTCCTTCCTTTCTTTTGCCTTCCTGGCTTCAGCTCTGAGACCAGCAAAGAAGTGTGATTGAGTGGGGCCGGGGCATTGGTGCAGGAGCAGTGAAGAGTTCAGAGCAGGCAGCAGTTTGTCTTCATGCGTGGAGGGCAGGTGAGGGGTGGGCAGGGGTCCCCCATCACCTCTCCACCACACAACCTGCTGCTGTAAAGTGGTGTCCTTCATGCTGCCTGCTTCACTCATGGGCTGGAACTTCTGTGCTTCTTTGTTGGCGGGGTGGAAGGGGGCCAGAGCCATTTTCCCTCCCTCTGCCTTGCTTGAACATACAACTGCCGTGCCTGCCTGTCACCTGTCATACATACATACATACATACATACATACATACATACATACATACATAAACAAACAAACAAACAAACTTTGTGCTCCTGCGTACCTGTCTGCCTGCCCACCCTGGCTCTGCTGAGAATAAATGTTGCCCTGAATCATTTGGGCTGGGAAAAAATCCCACCCATCTCATCCCTTTATCTACTGGAGTTGTCTTTCTGCTTTACCCGGTTGCTTTCCTGATTCTTCCTGTCGCTTCAGTAAAGTTTTGCTTTGCATAGGCACAAATAACTCACATAGGGAGGAACTGTTGCATTCTCTTTTGAAATTCAGCAGTGCTGCTGCAAAACTAGGAAGTTTCTTCATACTGTGTTGGGATTCAGCCTGAGGCTGCTCAGGGACCAGCTGTGTCTCTGCTGGCTCCATGCCCGGAGGACGATGACAGCGCAGAGGAGGGGGCTGAACAGTCAGACGGGGGAGAGGAAAATCAGGAATGGGATGAAGGAGAACAGCATGAGAGCCCCAGGGGGGGCTCTCCCCAGCCAGTAGCTTGGAGTCATTAGGTGATGATGCACAAGCTGTCATTGACATGAGACAGCGACGTTCAGAGCAACAAAAGGAGCAGTTAAAGAGATATTATCACCATTGAAGTAGAAACAGCTGGGTTTGGGTGTGGTACTCATCAGCAGGGTTTAAAAGGCAGGCAAGCCCTTTAAGCCATGTGGAGTGTTATCAGCTTGGCGTGGCGTTATCCTGTCTTGTTTCTCGGCGTCTCTGTTCCTGGCTTGTGGCCCAGCAGCTTTGGAAGATCCGTGGGAGGTATAGGTCTGCTATCTACAGCCTTGGCTTGGCAGCAAGAATTCTGTATTGCTGCATGGACTTTTGGCCTTTGTGAATATATCTGAAGATACAGCATTTTCCTGTTTGTAAGGACATTTTCTGTTACCTATGTTTTTCTTGAATTTTATAAAACTGCCTTTGCCTTTTACCAGTGTGTCTGGCTTCTCTTTTTGGGTTGGTATTGGCTTATGGAGTGACCCAGACAGAACATACTGATTCAGTGTATTTTTCATCACCAGTCCCCTTCCTTCCTTTCCTGTTAGGAGGACCTCCTGCAAAAAAAAGCTAATCATTCTGATTTTTCAATGGGGGTTTTTTTTAGTGCAGGAATCAGGGAAGCAACCAAGGAAAGCAGAAGGCCAACTCCAGTGGATAAAGGTGGGGAAGTGGGAGTGTTTTCCTGCCCAAAGGGATGAGTTCCGACTTATCTCACTGTTAGTTTGCGCCCTCCTTTCCTCGCTGAGTGGGAGCGCGCATGTTCAGTAACAAAAAATCTGGGGGGGGAACCCTAAGTAGAAAAAAAGATGGTGACCATGCTCAGAAGGAAAAAAAATTAAATCTTTTTTTTTTAAAAAAATAGCAGCACCCACAGCACCAACAGATCCAGTTTGGTGACATCATAGTGACATCACCAGCGGGTCGCTACCAGTTCTGGTGAACAAGTCCGAACCAAGAGGAATCCACCCTTGATCTGCGGCATTCATATCAAAGTATCTTTTCTTTTCTTTTTTTTCAATATATATTTATTAAATTTTTCCTTTTAAAAAAAAAAGTACATAATCATATTTACAGATGAATCTACATTATATATACATTCCTATCGACATTGTCTTCTAATTACTTTTAGATTTCTTGATATTTTATTTCGATGTTTCTTTTGAGTTTCTTTTTTTTGTCCATTGGTACCATTTTGTCCAGGTTTCATAATAGTCCCATTCTTTTCTATTAAGTTCCATTGTCAATCTGTCCATCTCTGCACAGTCGTATATTTTCTTGATGATCTCATTGTCTTCAGGTATTTGCAGATTTTTCCAGTTCTGTGCAAATACAATCCTTGCGGCTGTTGTAATATGCAAGCTTAGATATTTTACATTTTTAGAATAGGTACCTCTCATAATACCCAGTAGAAAAAACTCTGGCATATATTCTATTTTTGTATTTGTTATCTTTTCTATGCAGTTGGTCAGCTATCTATCTGCTCTAAACAGAAATCAAGTAACATACTTTTCTTACAAAAAAACCCAGTTATTAATGGTAGTGGCATAGCTGACTATTACTTATTTCTGATCCTATTACTACATAGAAGAAGAAGCCTTGAAGAATGGACTGGTTGAGGCAAATTAGAGTCAACCATCCCTTAGCATTTCTTTCCAATCTGCTATTCAGAGTACCTAATTCATTGCAACAGCTTGTCACCAATTTGGCTACTGGATGTCCTCAAAATGGTATCTCATGACCTGCCTCACCCATTCAGGGTATTAGACACTTATTTCATTATGAAATCTTTAGGATCGTTTCCAAGCACTGAAGGGCTACCGAAATTTTTACTACCACGCTATGGGCATGGCTTATGCATTTTCTTTCAACATCTTTCAGTGCAAATTGGGTGCTCTTGGGTGCTCCATTTTCACTTCCCCACTGCGTTCCCCCCATCTGGACAGTAGCCCAACCCTGTTTCCACGTAAAATTGTTTTATAGAATAATGAATGCATTTAACTTAAAGCTATGATAAGCAGATTCAATTTTATTCTGATAGTCTTTGGGGTAATCTAATTTAAAGCAGTTTAAAATGTATATAATTGTAAAATGCAAAGGGCAGAATATCCTTTTTTTCTAGTTTTTTAATTCTTTTCATCTAAGATGCCAGGTATATAAAAGTAGATATAAAACAAGAGAAGGAAGAAAAATATTAGTTTTCCTTCTGCAATCCTGAAATAGTACTATCTTCCAACTTAGATACTTTTAAGTGCCAAATACATGAGGGTAGAAATGTAAAGCATCTACTAAACTTTAAATAATGCAAGGTTATTGCAATATACAATAAATCATAGCACAACATTTCATTTTTGCTTTTAACAGTTATTATATTTAGCTTAGTCTAAGCATTGTTATGAGTCCACAGAATAATATTTCTTTTCTATGAACTTTTAAGAGTAATTTGACATACCCAGTAATGGGCAGCCAAAATTTTTACTGAAACACTGTGGGTGTGGCTTATTTTGTGGGTGTGGCTTGATGGTCACATGACTGGGTAGTAGTGGTTTGCCGGCCATGTGGGAGTGGCTTGAACGATCATCATCGTTCAAGTGAACTGTTAAGTCCTCGATTTACAATGTCACCAGTGTCGCTCTTTGGGGCGACAATTTGCTTCGTGTTTCGTGCGCTCTCCTTCCTGGGTCGCACCACCACCACCTCAGGCTCAGTACCTAGGTGAATAGTGCTGATCAGTTGTTGAGAAAAGAGGAAGGAGGAAAAGGGCCCCCTACAACTCCTGCCGGTGCTGGTCTCCCTGCTGCTTCATTTCCGCCTGTGGAACTCTGTTCCACCCCGTCCTGCCTGCTGCCCACCCCTGGACATACCTCTTTCTCTTCTATGGGTCTACATGAGTTGCTTTTCAAGAGAACTGTTTAAATTTTATTTCATTTTAGACCTGAAAGCCACCTCACCTCTTTGTACAATTAAGCTGATAGGCAGCCATCAGAATAAACTTAAGATGGGTTCTCCAGCCAAAATTTTCATTTTGTTTCCTTGGCTCATTTGCAAAATCTTCCATCTATTGGACCTATTTTTCAAAGAGAAAATATACAAATTCACTTAAGAAAAATAAGTAGCTTAACACCATAAAACAAAATGATAATTACAATGCCAGTAGAATGTTATTGATAATGGTTGTGATTTTTATATGCAAAACAGCTCTGTTTCTTTAAAGATACTGTTGGAATATAGCAATAGTACTTAACACTTAGACTTATATACCACTTCACAGTGCTTTTACAGCCGTCTCTAAGCAGTTTACAGAATCAGCATATTGCCCCCAACATTTTGGGTTCTTATTTTTCCCATCTTGGAAGGATGGAAGACTGAGTCAACCTTGAGATTCAATCAGCCAAATTGCAGACAACCAGCAGTCAACAGAAATGGCCTGCAGTACTCCATTCTAACCACTGCGCCATTGTGGCTCAATATAATACAATACAGATATATAATAGAAAGGATGAAATTTGGGCAGCTATTACTCCTTTAACATAGTAGTTCTTCAAATTATTTAATTAAATGTTTTTAAAGGAAAATGCTTGCCATAATTCTCTGATAAACAGGGACAAAAAGGCAAGTATAAAAAATAGGCTAAAAATAACTAAAACAGAATACCATCAAGTAGCAAAAGTCTACAAGGATGGAGTCAAGAAAGTTAAAGCTCATTAGGAACTAAAACTTGTCAAAAATAATTGTAAATGTGTTTCAACATGTAAAAAACAAGAAAAAAAATCAAGAAAACTATTAGTCCACTACCATATTGGAAGAAGGTGGTATGAAAGTGACCAATAGCAGATCTGCCAAGGAGAAAGCAGAATTGCTTAGTTCATTCTTTGCATATGTCTTTATACAAAAAGAAAAAAAATAGTCCAACCTATAAAAAGCATTATTTTAAAAAGTAGAATAGGAATAATTCTAGTCAAATCAAAATAGGCCAAAAAAGGTACAAAATTCTTTATTGTGCCAAATTATTTATAGCAGCCCATATCTATACCACAGGTAGCCAGGGGTGGGCTAGTGCCCAAATGGGGGGGGTGCAGTGGGGTAGTGAAAATGGAGCTCCACCCCAGATCACCCAATTTGCACTGAAAGATGTTGAAAGAAAATGCAGGGCATCCTGCATAAGCCACGCCCACAGTGTGGTAGTAAAAGTTTTGGTAGCCCTTCACTGCAGGTAGCCCAACCACTTTGATCATGGCAGCTGACTCATCTGGCCTTCCCTGTTTTGCGGAAAGTTAGGTGGGGAAGAACAAAGCCCAAAAGAGGTGGGGTTTCTGTGGTACTAGTTCTCCTACCACAATTTGTCTCCCACATTATCTACTGTGTGGGGAAAGTTTAAAATATAGCTTAACTGGAAGGCTTTTTGTATCTGACAAATTTGTATTATTATATTATGTTTTTATTATGAGCTATACCTACAGTCTGTTTTGATTGTGTGGCAGGGTTGAGAGAGAGAGAGAGAGAGACTTTAGTTGAGTGCCTTAAAAGTTGCTGAGAGATTCATGAAAATTATCAAGGTCACACTCCAGGTCTCCCAAATAAGATAATCAATAACCATGGCAGTTTTGAAATTCATTTATTCATTTATTTATTTATTTATTATCCTGCCTTTATTACTTTATAAGTAACTAAAGCCAGTTAAAATGGATCTAAGCAATCTGAGTTATCCAAGTATTTTATGTCACTATTAGTTCCACATTTTGTCATAAAAAAGAAAAATGGTATCTACCAAAGAGTAATTGTCTGAAACAATGGGGTCTAAGAAGATTTTTGGAAAAGTGATTCTACAATATTTGTTATCAAATCATTGGTGTTCTTACTCTTGTACAGAGGCATTGTAGACCTGCCTGCCTGCCTGGTCCACTTTTATTATTAATCTCATCTGCTAATTTTAGGTAGCCACATGTAGCCTAGACATAAGTAGTGCGGTCTCCTTGTCAGGCTTAACAACTGAAAATGGATCAGACAGTAGGTTCCTGGGGTACTATTTAGGGCAAGCTGAACTATCATCACTACTCCAGTAGCAAAGAACTACTGAGTTTCATACATGGAAGGTGTAATGGATCTAGAAGAGCTAGTTACTAGATAGTTACCAACATCACAGATAAGGAAAGTTTTGTTTTGTCTTGTCAATTGTGACCTTTAAAAAAGATTGTTCCTATGACTTACAGTATAATCATAGAAATGGAACAAAATGTAATACAGTGATACCTCGGTTAACAACCACAATCCGTTCTGGAAGATTGGTTGTTAACTGAAATGGCCGTTATCTGAAACAATTTTCCCCAGAGGAAATAATGGAAATGGATTTAATTGGTTCCCAGCCTTTTTTCTTATGGGGAAAATTGAAAATTGAGAATTTTTTCTCCCCCCCCCCACACCCCCTCATTGTCCCTCACTCCTGCCCCCTGCTCCTTACCTCTTTACCCCTTACCCCCCCCCATTGTCCTTGGAGGCCTGGGCATGGACATGGTGTTCCCAGTGCTGCTGTTCCTCGAAAGGTGGGGGCGGGGGCAGCTCTGGCAGCTTCCTTTTGAGGAACAGCTGTGCCGGGAACATCACGTCCATGCCCAAGTCCCCACTGCCTCCTCCACCGCCATTGTCCCCAAAAAGAAGCTGCTGCCGCAGCCACCACCAATGTCCTCAAAGAGAAGCTGTCGCCAGGATCAGCAAACTCAGCACCTCATCATAGCTGAAGCGATACTTTGCAGAGTGTCACTTTGCAGAGTGACGAAGGCAGAGAGGCAAGAGGTAAAGAGGTAAGGAGAGGGGAGAGTGTGGGACAAGGGGGGGATTAGGGGTAAAGACGTAAGAAGAGGGGGGGTGGGAGTGAGGGACAATGGGTGTAACATTTCGAATAATAACCAAAAATTTCTGTTCGGTATCCAAATTTTTGTTCGGTATCCGAAGCAAATTTTTGCTGAAATTTTTGGTTGTTATCTGAAAAGTACGCTAACCAAGGCAGTCGTTAACCGAGGTACCACTGTATAGTCTTTCACTGTTTGAAAACGAACACGGTTTTGACACAATAAAACATTTTTAATTCAGTTATCGAATTTGTATCTCACTCATTTCACTGTCTAAGTGACTCTGAATGGCTAATTAAGCTACTCCTAGTTTCATATACTTTAATTGCATACACACCCAATGCCCCGCAGATTCTTAAATTTCAGATATTATTCTATTGGGTGAAATGTAGCATATGCATACATTATATGTTACACATATGTTGTGTGTGTGTGTGTGTGTGTGTGTGTGTGTGTGTGTGTGTGTTTCCTCTTTTGATTAGCAAATCTCAATCAAGATTAGGCAGATCTAGAGGTTGTCCCAGTGAAATTATCTTAGCCTCAGTCATCACTAAACGAATTCCATTACTTTCGGTTGAATCTGAAAGCATACATATTCATGCCAAATATGAAAGAGATCTTGTTATAAAGCTTTAATGTACAATGTGGCAGAGGTGGGGGGGTGAAGATGAATTTAGATTATTTTTGCCTCAACGACTTTGGGCTTTTTTTAAAGCAGATACATGAAGAGTCATAGCAACTGATCCTCTGACAGACAGCAGCCTCTGCTGTAGTAAAATACTGGGGGGAAATCCAAGCTGTCTCACCAAATTAAGGTTTAACATGTTTTGTAGATGATGGAAATAGTTCAAACCACAGCTAGGAGGTAGTGTTAATGGGGAGAGGATGTGTTCTTTTTAAAGATTTCAATATGAAGAGGTTTACTTTTTTAAAAAAAGATTTAAAATTGAAAGATCTGAATTTTGATATTCTTCACACAGAGACACGCACACACTTAGAATTTGTTTAACATGACCCAGTTTTACAAGAAATGAAAACTTGGTTAACTATATATAAGATAGTGAAAGTTTTTTCAATTCTTATGTTGGGGAAAGAGTACCAAAATTGCCCTATTATCTATAACTTTTAGAAAATGAATCTAATATTACTATGATTCTGGATAAATTAGTTGTATCTCAAGAATCTTGACAAACTTGACAAAGGAGACTATTATCCATCCTTTCAGAATGACAATAATAATAGTTTAATGATGATGCAAGTCAATGAGTTCATTAAAAACTTCTTTAAAAACCTACTTCAAACCCAGCTTCTTCATTCAGATATCCAAAAGTAGATTCAAAATCCAAAATGTCCTGTGAAAAGAATGTGGAGCAATTAGGTTAAAAATATTATCTATGTAGCAAAAGCATAGTAAGTTCAAAATTTAAGAAAAAGGTTAATATTGTGCATTTCTGCTTTACTTTCTATATTTTCCATCTGAATGTTGTATCCAAATGTAAAGTATTTCAGATTTTGAGTAACTACACTCTTATGCTATTTGACAATCATTTTTTTACCCAGCTCAACCCTTCCCAATATATATATTGCAAAGTTCCACCTATAAAAGATTTCCTATCATTTTCCTAGCTTCCCTAATTTGCTAACCTCCATATAGGTTGGAATATCAATCCCAAAATAGGCAGAGGTTATCTGCTTTTGTGTTTGGAGATAGGTAGCTGTTTCTAGCACCTATTAACAGTCATAATAGCATAATTCTAATACCTTAACACCCAATTCTTTCACATAAAAGGAGCAAAGACTTAAAGTAATCATTGCTGCCCCAGATGTCTTACAGTTTAATTATGAGTAGACTTCATTGAACATTAGACACAATATTTCCACAGTGAAAATACAGTAGTTCAGTAATGAAATTAATGGGCACTTTCATCCTTGGTAATTTTCTGTTGGGTATATTAATAGATTATTCATAGTGAAAATGAGTCAGATTAGATTACCTATAAGGCCCATTCAGCTTTATGATACTATGAACCCCATTAGTTATTAAGGTATTTCACTTTTCCTAGAAAATTTGGAGAACGGGACTTAACTGAGATATCAAAAGGACTTTTAATAGAAGTATCTTACCATTTTCATTAATGTATTCATCTGGTATTACATAATTTTTTAAACACAGACAAGTGGAAGTGTTAAGGTTTGCATATCATTTTAAATCATTGTTTACTGTGATATGGTTTGCTGTGTGTACCATCATTGGTCAAAATGCATACATTATTGCAAGCCACAATTGAACATACCATATTGTCACCCTGTATGACCCTTATTTATTACTTCCTTTTGCCACTGTTATCAAATTTTGTAATTTCTAGTAATTTGACAGAGTTACTAGAGGTGGTACTTTACATTCTCCTAGCAATACCCCATGGAGCAATACCCCACCAGGGAAGAAAAAGGTAGATTCAGGCACGGAGCTCCGCACCCGACCACCCGACACAGTGTCGTTCCCAGTCAGAAGTTACTAGAGGTGGTACTTTACATTCTCCTAGCAATACCCCATGGAGTGAAATAAAAAAAGGAAAAGTGCATGTTTTGTCTTAACAATTAATAAAAGAGAAAATTTCACCAGAAAATTTTGCATTCTAAAAACTAAATTACTAAAGATTATTTCCTTATCTTCCTTTGCATTATCACTTGCTATGGGGGGTCAACAAAGCAAGTTGTCTTTTAGATACAATGATCCCCCGATTATCGCGAGGGTTCCGTTCCAAGACCCCTCACGATAATCGATTTTTCGCAATGTAGGGTTCCAGAAGTAAAAACACCATCTGCGCATGCGCGCCCTT
This sequence comes from Erythrolamprus reginae, assembly GCF_031021105.1. Classification (NCBI taxonomy): domain Eukaryota; kingdom Metazoa; phylum Chordata; class Lepidosauria; order Squamata; family Dipsadidae; genus Erythrolamprus; species Erythrolamprus reginae. The sequence continues at coordinate 59,682,912 of NC_091954.1, read as the reverse complement.
TTTTTCCATGGCCGCGCATGCGCAGATGGTGGAGTTTGCATGGGCGGCGGGGGAAGACCCAGGGAAGGTTCCTTCGGCCGCCCAGCAGCTGATCTGCTCGGCAGCGCGGCAGCAGCGAGGAGCCGAAGATCCGGGTTTCCCCTTTCCGTGGGCAGCGATCTTCGGCTCTCTTGGCAGGCAGAAGCAACAAGTCCGGCGCGTCTTTGGCTGGGGCTGCTTTCTTTTTTCCGGGGGGGGAGGAGGGAGAGAGAGCTTCTCCCCACCACCTCTCCCCACCGCCTCACGGGGGTCGCGTGAACGTGCTACATATTGCATCCCTCCATAAAAGCTATAGGTGTTTAAAATTATACACGCAGGCTGTCGGCGGAAGGTGATAGCTTCAATGCTTAAACAGCTTTCCTCCCCAACTATAAACCGGAGTTCTGAGCTCCAAACACCCACCCACACAAAGAGAGAGACGTGTCGCCGCGGAGTTGGCCTCCCCTGCCGAGAAACATTGCCGGGAGCATCCCCTAACACGTTCACGCGACCTCCGTGAGGCGGTGGGGAGAGGTGGTGGGGAGAAGCTCTCTCTCCCTCCTCCCCCCCCCCCGGAAAAAAGAAAGCAGCCCCAGCCAAAGACGCCCAGCGAGAAAGAGGTCTCCGCGCCGGACTTGTGCTTCTGCCTGCCAAGAGAGCCGGGCGTGGGCAGCAGCCGAGAAAAGTCGGAGCCGGTCCGGTGCAGCAGGAAAGGGACGGAGAAGGCTCACTGGCAGCCCTTGCCCATCGCCGTGCCTTCGCTTCCCCCCCTCCCCCGCTGGATCCGGCAGCGTGCTGAGGGGAATTGCCGCGGACTGGAAAAACTGCCACCCTTCGCCGGGAGTGCCGTTCGTGGCTCTCTCGGCCGAAGACTGAAGGGAGGGTCCGTGCGCAGCCGGCTGGGTGGCGATGCCAAGGCGGCCCGGGGTTTTTTGGGGCTGTTTTTTTCCCCTTTCGGCGGCTTTGGGAAGAACCTTGCCGGGTGATGCGGCACTGAAGGCAACGCCGCTCTGAGGAAACGGGGCTCTCTCGGCGTTCGAGCGTTAAACAGGAAAAAAGCCGTTTGGCTAGGGGGTGGATTCTTGCTTCTTAACAGGGAGCAGTTGCCCCCTCTCCCAAAGCGATGTTCCAAAGCGGTCTCCGGGAAGCGACCGAGGGAAAGGCAGTCATCTGCCTTTCCTTCAGCTCTAAAGAAGCGGCAATTGCCCTGCCTTCCCCAGCCAGTTAACCGAGCGCTTCAAGTTAACCGGCTGGGGGAAGGCGGGGAATTTGCCTCCTCTTTCAAGCTGAAGGAAAAGCAGACGACTGCCTTTCCCTCGGTCGCTTCCCGGAGACCGCTTTGGAACATTGCTTTGGTTGCTCCTGCCTCTCCTGCAGTGGAGAGAAGCAGCAAATGGCCCAGCCCTTCCCCCAGCGGCTTCACCGAGCGCTTCGGGAAGGTGCCGCCTGTCTTCGCTGTAAGAAAGGCAGGCGCATCCAAAGCATGCGGGGAAGCGGCTGGGGGAAGGGCTGGCCATTTGCCGCTTCTCTCCGCTGCAGGAGAGGCAGGAGCAACCAAAGCAATGTTCCAAAGCAGTCTCCGGGAAGTGACCGAGGGAAAGGCAGTCGTCTGCTTTTCCTTCAGCTTGAAAGAGGAGGCAAATGCCCCGCCTTCCCCCAGCCGGTTAACTTGAAGCGCTCGGTTAACTGGCTGGGGGAAGGCAGGGCAGTTGCCGCTTCTTTAGAGCTGAAGGAAAGGCAGACGACTGCCTTTCCCTTGGTCGCTTCCCGGAGACCGCTTTGGAACATCGCTTTGGGAGAGGGGGCAACTGCTCCCGGTTAAGAAGCAAGAATCCACCCCCTAGCCAAACGGCTTTTTTCCTGTTTAGCACGGCGTTCGAGCGCTAAACAGGAAAAAAGCCGTTTGGATAGGGGGTGGATTCTTGCTTTTAACCGGGCAGTTGCCCCCTCTCCCAGAGCGATATCCTTAGCGGTCTCCAGGCTGCGACCTTTTAAAACAGCCGCGCCGCTTCCCAGCTGAGTCCTGAAGCCAAAAGCCAAAGGCGAACTTCCGCGTTTGGCTTCAGGACTCAGCTAGGAAGCGGCGCGGCTGTTTTAAAAGGTCGCAGCCGGCCTGGGGGGCTTGCTGGGAAGCCCCCCAGGCTGGCTGCGACCTTTTAAAACAGCCGCGCCGCTTCCCAGCTGAGTCCTGAAGCCAAACACGGAAGTGGGGTTTTTTTAATTAATATTTTTTTAAAATTCGCGATATAGCGTTTCGCGAAGATCGAGATGGTATCATTTGCTGAAAAATTGCGATATAGCGTTTCGCGAAGATTGAGATCGCGAAACTCGGGGGATCACTGTATTCCCATTTTATGAGTTAAGAGAGTATTAAAACAGTGCATAAGTATAGCCTCTGTTCTTAATATAATTACCGCAAATGAGATTTTTTTTCCCATTTGCTTGGAAAAGGGTATTAATAGAAAAAATAGTCCTAAAACTAACTCGTATACCAACTAATGCATGTTACTATTATGTAATCAATAGCAAAAGAGGCACCAGGATGTACAATTCCATGAAAGTGATGCTTTTTTAATTAGATTTGTATGTGTATTGTTCCATTATTGTTGTGAGCCGGCCCGAGTCTTCGGAGAGGGGTGGCATACAAGTTTAATATATTATTATTATTATTATTATTATTATTATTATTATTATTATTATTATTATTATTATTTGATTAAGATTGTCGATTTGACTGAGTTTGAATTTGTTTCTTCCCTGTTATCTTTTTGATATATTGTATTTTTCAGAGTATAAGACACACCGGAGTATAAGAAAAACCTTACTTTTGGGAGAGGAAAATAGGGGGGGAAATCTACATACTAGGTATTCATCTGGCTATTGTCCTTAGTCTGTTTAGCATCAGCACATTATTTTATCCCCTTTTTAGGGTTGAAAAAGTCTTTTTTTCAGAGGGAGTAGGAATCAAAATAAGCCTGCAAAAACTTAGGGCAGGAAAAACTGCTTCATAGGGAGTAGAATAAAAATAAAGGTGGAAAGCCAGGAAGATCATTAGCACTAAGTTAGGGCTGGAAAAACCTTTTTCAGATGGAGTAGGAATGAAAACAAGCCTGCAAAGATTTAGGGCTGTGAAGAAAAAAACTTTCAAAGAGAGTAGGAAGCTGGGAAGATCGTTAGCACCTAGTTAGGGCTGGGGAGGAGGAAGTCCAAAAAAGTTACGTTCGGAATATAAGACCCACCCAGATTTTCAGCCTTTTTTTAGGAAGAAAAAAGGTGCATTTTATACTCCGAAAAATACAACGTTTTGGATTTGTTTACTGCAGACTTTGGATTTCACTTCTAATCATTACACCACTCACTACAGGGACACAAAAAGGCTCTTATAATAAAATGACCAGATTTTAAGATTGGGAAAGAGGCACACCATTGGAGGGGGCCTAAAAAAATTTCGCAAAAAAAATATTTTTTTCTCTCTCTCTCTCCCTTATTCTTTCTTACTCTCTTCATCCCTTCCTCTCTCTTTTTTCTCTCTCTTCCTTCCTCCTTGTCTCTTTCTTTCTCTCCCTCCTTCCCTCCCTCTTGGGCTCTTTATCTCTCTCTTCCATTCTTCTCCTTTTTTCTCTCTCTCTTCCTTCGTCCCTTTCTCTCTGTCTCCCCTGCTCTCTTTCATTTTCTCTCTTTCTCTCTCTCTTGCTATCTCTCTCTCTTCCTTCCTCTCCTTTTTTCTCTCTCTCTTCCTTCCTCCCTTTCTGTCCTTCGCTCTCCTCTCTTTTTCTCTCTCTCTTGCTCTCTCTTTCTCTATCTCTCTCTTTCTCTCTCTCTTCCTTCCTCTCCTTTTTTTCTCTCTAACTTCCTCCCTTTGTCTCTTTCTCTCTCCCCTCTCTCTTTTCTCTCTCTCACTCTCTTGCTCTCTCTCTTTCTCTGTCTCTCTCCTGCTATCTCTCTTTCTCTATCTCTCTCTTTCTCTCTCGTACACCATGTACAGGGGTCAAAGTAGGAGTGGGAGGGCCCCGGCAGCAGTGGCACCAGGCAGTAGCCGCGGGGCGGCCGCGGGGTGGCTGGCTGTGAGCGGGAGCTCCAGGGCAGAGGCACTGATGGCAGTGGCTGGATGTGTTACGGGACAACACTGCACATGCTGGCGCTGCATTGGGCATGGGTGCGGGGCTGGCACTGGCCCGCTGGCTGGAGGTACCAGCCCCACACCCATGTCCAGCATACTCCCAGCATGTACAGTGTCCAGCAACACGTCCTGCCATCGCCATTGGTGCCTCTGCCCTGGAGCTACCGCTTGCAGTCGACCGCCCCACTGTCGCCCCATGGCTACTGCCCGGTGCCACTGCTGCCAGGGCCTCCCACTCCTACTTTGCTGCCTGCCCTGCTGCCCCATGCCCGCCAGAGCTGCCCGGCCCTGCTGCCCCTGCAGGCCGACCTCGGCTCAAACCCTTCCTGCCGCCCAAGAACTGCAAAGCTCACCTGCTGCCACCGGGCCCCAAATCTCACCTGCCGCAGCCACCAGGGAAGCTCCAGCCAGGTGGGGCGCTGCAGCTGTGGGAGAGGCCACCTCCATAGGCAAAGGACAGAAGCTCAGCGCCTCCCTGGAAGGGCTGTGCACGCGTTTGCTCCAAACCTTTTGCAAACTTTTCCAGGTTTCTTCTTCAACATCTTTGAGGCATGTGATTCTCCTTTTCCCCAGCACCTCAAACCACGTGGTCCTGCTGTCCACCATTAAAACCATCTTTCCAAGCAGTCACCATCAGTGAAGGGCTACCAAAATTTTTACTATCACTCTGTGGGCATGGCTTATGCATTTTCTTTCAACATCTTTCAGTACAAATTGGGTGCTCTGGGGTGGAGCTCCATTTTCGCTACCCCACTGAGTTCCCCCCCATCCAGGCAGCAGCTCACCCCTGGTCACCATGCTTCCAATGTATTTTTCCCCACTTGGAACCAAACCCAGAAAGGACATTTCTTAAAACAGCACTGAAGAGATAAAGATGGAAAGTAATACTTAGAACTCTGAAAATGAAAATAATAATTTGTTTTTTTGTATTCATTATTTTATTTTATTTTGTTTATTTTAGTTTAGTTTAGTTTATTGAGACTGAGCTGGTGGGAATGTCTCATTACAGCTCTGATGCTGAGCAGACTAGCAGATTTTCAAATATACTTAATGGGCATTGCATGTAATGCTGTAGAAAAAGTACTGAATTTACAGCAATGGAATGAAATGGACAATGATTTTTATTTTTGCTCACTCTTTAAACGAGAGAAAAAAAATGATTACCATGTCTGATTCTTTTCCAGTGCTATCTCTGATTAAAAGACTTTTGCAGGAGGCTCATTTAGCAAAAGCCTTATTATACAAACATCAGCAAACAATTAACTTGATAATATCTATAAAAAGTAAGGATAAACAGAACCAAATTCAAATCCTACTTGTTTCAAATCTCATTGTGTCTGCTGAAATGTCTTCAAGATGAAATATCTCCTAAATTTCTGTGTAAAAGTTTTACTGGTAATTATTTTATTTTATGTGATTTTATACTACAGACTAGTATTCAGTTTTGATATAACTCACCACCAACTTTTCTTCACATGTACATGGACTACATCTGTCACAAATGTCAGATATATAATTAGAAACATAGAAACATAGAAGACTGATGGCAGAAAAAGACCTCATGATCCATCTAGTCTGCCCTTATACTATTTTTGTATTTTATCTTAGGATGGATATATGTTTATCCCAGGCATGTTTAAATTCAGTTACTATGGATTTACCAACCGCGTCTGCTCGAAGTTTGTTCCAAGGATCTACTACTCTTTCAGTAAAATAATATTTTCTCACGTTGCTTTTGATCTTCCCCCCAACTAACTTCAGATTGTGTCCCCTTGTTCTTGTGTTCACTTTCCTATTAAAAACACTTCCCTCCTGAACCTTATTTAACCCTTTGACATATTTAAATGTTTCAGTCATGTCCCCCTTTTCCTTCTGTCCTCCAGACTATACAGATTGAGTTCATGAAGTCTTTCCTGATACGTTTTATGCTTAAGACCTTCCACCATTCTTGTAGCCGATCTTTGGACCCATTCAATTTTGTCAATATCTTTTTGTAGGTGAGGTCTTCAGAACTGAACACAGTATTCCAAATGTGGTCTCACCAGCGCTCTATATAATGGGATCACAATCTCCCTCTTCCTGCTTGTTATACCTCTAGCTATGCAGCCAAGCATCCTACTTGCTTTTCCTACCACCCGACCACACTGCTCACCCATTTTGAGACTGTCAGAAATCACTATCCCTAAATCCTTCTCTTCTGAAGTTTTTGCTAACACAGAACTGCCAATACAATATTCAGATTGAGGATTCCTTTTCCCCAAGTGCATTATTTTACATTTGGAAACATTAAACTGCAGTTTCCATTGCTTTGACCATTTATCTAGTAAAGCTAAATAATTTACCATATTATAGACACCTCCAGGAATATCAACCCTATTGCACACTTTAGAGTCATCGGCAAATAGGCAAACCTTCCCTACCAAACCTTCCCCCATGTCACTCACAAACATATTAAAAAGAATAGGACCCAGAACAGATCCTTGTGGCACACCGCTTGTAACCTGTCTCTGCTCAGAATACTCGTCATTAACAATAACTCTCTGAAGTCTACACTTCAGCCAGCTGCAAATCCACTGAACTATCCAGGGATTAAGTCCATTCTTCACTAATTTATCTATCAGCTCTTTATGTAGAACCGTATCAAAGGCTTTGCTGAAGTCCAGATAGGCAATATCCACCGCACCACCTTCATCCAACACCTTTGTGACATAGTCAAAGAAATCAATGAGATTAGTCTGACATGATTTGCCTTCAGTAAAGCCATGCTGGTTTGGGTCCAATAAATTGTTGTTTTTTAGGTGCTGATTTACTCTACTCTTTTTGACTATCATTTTAACTATAATTGGTGTCAAGCTAACTGTCCACTGGGTGCTCGCTCCTGCCATTATTCTTCACATATAATTATGGGAATTGTAGTTCCAGTACAACTGGAAATGCACCTAGTGGGGAAAAGCTGGGTTCAGCAGTCATACAAAACACAACCATTTTATGCATCGGAATCTTGGAACATTTTGAGAGGCATATTAGGGTGAGGATAATCTATAAAATGGCCTGACAGCATCTTCTAAATAGCCTGCTGCTGAAAGAAAGAAAGGAGTCCAAGGGAAAATGTATATGCATAGTGTATGGTACAGCTCTTTCAATGAAAAATGACACTGTGTTCACTGACACTTATTCTGTACAGTATTATTCTTATTCCAGATTATTCTGGAAATGAATTGTTTAGGATTACATCTTGACAAGACTAGTTCTACATTTTGATTCTCTCTTTTGAAATTATACTATTGTTTTTTATATTCATGCATTCTTGCATTGTGGAGAATTTTTGCACCCTGCTGTCTGTAAGGTTAAAGATAGTTTAGGTATATTTTTTAATAAATAATACAGGTATTAACTCAATATAGGAATACGGCAATTATGTGGCAATTGTAGAGTGAAAGTCAGCTTTCAATCTGGGTATCCTATCTAAACATGAAATTGAATGTTTCTGCATAAAATGTGTGGTATTATTTGCTTCTGTATCTTTCCAAATACATATTCATATGTATGATACATATGTATATCAAAATGTTCTGTCTAGACGAGCCACTGATTGAATTAAAAGTTGCACACACTCAATGGATAGTATATATGAAACTATAATGATTACAAAAAGTTCTGGTATAAAATGGTTAATAGTCCAAGATATAATTAGTCCATTTCAGCAGTGTTCCCAGGCTAATGTCTCTGAGATAATCATGAGTCCCGGCTGGAAGCCAGTGACTCATTAGAAAATTCCTTTGAAATGATTCTGTCAATCACCCGAACTCACATGTCTTTGTAATATCTCTGCTGATACAGTTGACTTAAAGCAGAAGTGTTCTTCTAACTCTGGAGATCACACATGGCCATGATTTTGGGAAAATTGTCTGTGACAATCACTTCTCACGAGATTTTCCCTTAAATAGTGACAAGGCATGGCCAAATGTTCCCTAGAGCTACTAACGCAAAGATCCTTTCTTTCTTGGATACTCATGCCTGGATATATTTCTGTTCAACCTTGTGTTTAATAGGGTCCCTCCTCTATTTCCTCATCATCCTCTAATTCATCTTCATTCTCTGAGTCACATAATACCATAACTGGAGATGCTACAGTCTCTGGTGGGTCCTCAGTCTCTAACTCCTCATAACTCTCAGACTCAGATGTCAAGAACACTGGCCTAGGATACCAATACACATCCATCTCACGATCCTCGAAATCCATGACCAGCTGGACCAGACGTGGACCAGTCACAACACAAAGTATGATAAAATTTTATGTATTAAATCTCTACATGTAAGTTTTTTTGTCTACTGAATGATACAAAAGTATAATTTTGAATTTTAAATTCACAGCTTAGTTCACATTTAAGCTATAGTTCTGGTTATTTGTTTCTGGCTCAGTATGATATGTGAATTTATCTATTATATATCTATTATATATTAATGTTCTGTGTGAGACACACCACTGTATGTTATAGTTTCCCTTAAATCAAAGGATAAAAACAAATCCAAAAAACCCATTCTGAATGGGTATGCAATTAATATTTCATTAAGCAGTAAAGAAATAAATGGATTGTGTCATGTCAATAAAGTAGTCCCTCTATACATGGTTCCATGTATCTGTAGTTGACAAACAGATATACAACCTCATTATACTGTAAAGATGTTTGTATATCCTGGGGTTTGGCCTTATGATTTAGTGGTTTGTAGCATATCCAAAATAGCAAAATACTAAATTAGCTTTATGAATATATAATGTACCCTATTTTAAAAGATAGCATTAGAACATCTGTACAATGTATTTGCTTCTTGGTTATGGCATATTTTGTTTAGATATCGACTATGTATGACTTTCTTGTGGCAATTCTTCATCTTCAAAGTGATTTGGTTGAAGGATGATCATGACTGATACTAATTCTTACACTCCATTGAGATCTTGATAGAAACACATCTTGACCACAATAGTACTTCTTCCCGAAAACTTCCAACTTGCTTGGTGACTTTATTCTACTTTGATTGGCATAGTTTTCTTTCTTTAAAATTCCTATCCATAATGGTGATTTGTCATACTATTCCTGCTGATAGAAGTTAAATAAGGTGGAAAAGTAACAGGTTGAGGAAAAGCAAGAAAAGACAAGACAGCATTGGTCATCTCTTGCTGGAATAGATCCTAACTAGTGTTGGGCGAACCCAACGAAGTTCGGGTTCAGCAAACTCGCCTGAAGTTTTCTGTGAAGTTTTCCAAATCCGAACCCAAACCCAAACCCAAACTTTTTTGTAAAAATAAACAAGGAGGTGGGGAATTCCCCACCTCCTTTTGCTTCCTTTTATTTTTACAGAAAAGGATGCCGCAGCGGTGCTGCAAGCAAAAGGAGGTGGGAAATCCCACGAAGGGATTCTGGAGGCGGGCTTTGACATCACGGAGACTCCTTCCTCCCTGTTTTGGCCAGCCAGGAAGTAGTCTCCATGATGTCAAAGCCCCACCCCTGGAATCCCTTTGTGGGATTTCCCACCTCCTTTTGCTTGCAGCGCCGCAAGCAAAAGGAGGTGGGAAATCCCACGATGGGATTCCCCACTCTCCTCCTGGGTGGTGGCGTTTCACGGTGTTCGGCCGAACCCAAACCCAAACCCAAACTTTACCCGAACTTTTTTAAAAGTTCAGGTTTGGGTTCGCCATGCCGAACACTGTAAAGTTCAGCACAAACCCAAACTTTGCAGGTTCGGTTCGCCCAACACTAATCCTAACCTTAGTTTCACAATTTTAATTGCTGGAAGAGATCTAGAAGATGTGAAAGAAAAAAGCAAGACTGGTTGCCATGGAAGCAATCACAGCAGTTGGGATTATGTGAATGCCTTAGGGTTGTCAAGACCTGCTATTTTGTTTACATTGGGATAACAATCTAGATCTACTTGGATGATGAGAATGAACAGTGCAGCAGATCCAGTTGTGCTTCAACTGGCACAGAGATTAGAAAACAGCATTGTACACAGAAGTACTCTTTTTGAATTTGGATATTGCCTCTTCGTAAACAAATGACTAATCTGTGTGGACAGATTACCTATATAGAATCTCTAATCTGTGCTCTACAGGCAGAAATTAGGTGCACAATTCAGCCATTCCACTCTATTGAGCTGCTGTGTTATCAGCCCCCTTTACCATAAAGACTCTGTAGGAGAAGGACAGGATGGAGAGCCATGGGATCTGGCAGGGTGAGAGCTGTGAACCATAAACACAAAGTGACAAGTCAAGATATTTGTAATAATGATAATTCAAATAAGCAGGGCATTGTGGTCCGAGATGAAGAATTTACATTGGAAAGGGTGAATCAGGAATTATGCAAAGTCACACAATCACACAGTCACACAGCAGCAAGGTATTCAAAAAGAGAAGCCACCTTCTGGTTGGTGATTCAATTGTAAGGGATGTAAATTTAGGTAATGATATCGAGGTTTTGAAAGAGGTCAGGTGTCTGCCAGATGCTACTGCAGCAGAGACAAGAGACGTATTCTTAAGATAGTCAAGAATGCCAGTAAGGACTGTGATGTTGATGCTGCTATACATACTGGCACAAACGATCTGTCCCAAAAAGATGTACTTTCTGTGCAGAATGATTTCCAGAGTTTTGGGTACGAACTTAGTAGCATAAGTTGTAGGCTTATCTTTTCAGAGGTTTTACCATTTTCTAAGGAACAAAAAGAGAAAGAACAGCATGTAGTGGAGTTTAATGTGTGGCAAAAGGAGTGGTGTGAAAGGGAAGTCTTTGGTTTTATTAATGATGTCTGCAGCTGGTCCAGTGAAAAACTGTACAAAAAAGATGGTTTGTGTTGTGCTTGAGCCTGGGCCAGCCGTTGCTCCCACAGATGGGAGAGACGCAGCACAAAGTGAATGTAAAAGCCTGGCTGACAGCCAGGAAGATGTGGCAGACAGCCAGGAAGATGTGGCAGACAGCCAGGAAGATGTGGCAGACAGCCAGGAGGACAAGGCCACCGGGACACAGGATTCAGCAGACAGCCCAGTTCTTCTGCAGATCAATATATTGATCTATGTAGCCGAAGAGCTATGCAAAGAAGGGATCGCTTTAAGGAGTATTACAAATCATTATAGGAGCACCTGGGCTGGGTGTGGTTCCCTTAATGAGGGCTAAAGGGATAAAAGGGAACAAAGGCCAAGGCACACTGTGGCTGTTTATCTGTGTTGTATTGTGGTTCCTGCTTTGAAGTTTCTGTGCCGTTGGAGTTTTCAACCCAGCTTTTTCAGTCAAGTGGGAGGTGAAAACTCTGGGACTTGCTGTTTGCTTCAAAGATTCAAAAGGACTCCTGAAACGTCTTTGCTTATTCCAGGTTGTCTTTGTTTGTTTTTCCCTGTGTTTTTTATATGCGGCTGAAGTAAGCCTTGCATTGTTTTTGGACATTAAGAACTGTTTTTTTGAGTAAGCTATTTTTGTTTATCTAATACAAGTTTGCTGATTAGCAGAGCACATGTGTTTGATTTCTTTTCATTGGAATATTACGCATTGCTGAGCCAGTCAGGCAGAACAGTTTGTATCAGTGAAGGGGTGCTCATCTTCGACACTACCGGTGTGCTCTCTGAGGCCATTGTGTTTTCATGCACAGAAGCAAAAAAATCCAAAAAATCGCCAAAATCTCACTTGCGTGAGCATCCTCACACAAGATTTGCTTGCTGTGCATGCCAAATCTCATGTGGGGGCATGCATGTACAGGTGCACACACATACTGGAATTTTCTATGAGCACCTGACTGCACCGACTGCTGCCCATCACTGGTTTGCATCCATCAAAGAAGGGGACTGAGTTACTTGATATTAAATTCACAGATTTCCTGGATAAATATTTAAACTGAACAGTGGGGACAAAGAATTAATTGATACAGAACATTTATGTCTCCAGCAATCTAAAATTAATAGGGTTATCAGTGCACGCAGCATAGATATGTGTGCAGGTAAGATTATCAGCACTGCTGTCAAGCAAAACCAAGCATGTGGTTTTATGGCAATAATGAGTGCCAAAACACTAATCCAACAGGCAGCAGGAAAGTAGGGGCAATCAGCCACAACACAAGTTATGTAGACAGTAAACATAGGGACAATCAAGAGGAACTCAATCGTCCATATACCAATGCACAGAGTATGAGGAATAAACAGGGTGAATTAGAAATTCAAGTAAATGAGGGAAGATTTGATATTGTTGCCATTACAGAAACTTGGTGGGATGAAAGCGATACATGGAATATACAGCTAGAGGGATTTAAGTTACCCTATACAAGTTCAAATCACCAGGACTGCATGGATTACACTCCAAGGTTCTGAAGGAACTGGCAGATGAGATCTCAGAACCACTGAACTATATATTTCAAAGATCCTGGAGAACTGAGGAACTGCCAGAAGACTGGAAAAGAGCTGATGTAGTTCCCATCTTCAAAAAAGGAAAAACAAATAGATCCAGGAAACTACAGACCTATGAGCCTGACCTCAATACCAGGGAAGATTCTGGAAAGGGCAATCAAGCAACGAATCAGCAAACACCTAGAAGCAAAGTAATAACCAAAGTAATAATCAAAAGCCAACATGGGTTTGTCAAACACAGATTATGCCAGAGTAATCTTATTGCATTCTTTGACAAAGTAACAAAATTAGTAGACTAGAGGAACACTGTTGATATAATTTACTTGGACTTCAGTAAAATATTTGATAAAGTAGATCATAAACTACTACTAGATAAAGTAGAAAAATGTGGGTTAGACAGCACCGCCACCAGATGGATTCGTAACTGGCTGACCAACTGCAGTCAACTTGTAATCCTTAATGGAACTGCATATACATAGAGGGAAGTATGCAGTGGAGTACCCCAAGACTCTATTTTCGGCCCAGTACTCTTCAACATCTTCATCAATGACCTGGACCAGGGGATAGATGGGAAACTTATCAAATTTGCAGATGACACCAAACTGGCAGGAATAGCAAATACTCCAGAAGATAGGCTCAAGATAAAGAAAGATCTTGACAGACTTAAACATTGGGTGCTATGTAACAAAATGAAATTTAATGGTGAAAAAGTAAGGTTCTACATTTAGGCAAGAAAAACAAAATGCACAGGCACAGTATATAGAACATAATCAATAAAACCAAAATATAAAATATAATCAAATCCAATTGGTTCTCTTACATGGTGTATAGTTTATTCCATCTCAGTCTCAAATACCACCCATTCTATGCAGCTACCAACTATATCTTCAATTTTGAGCAGCATTTGTGCAATAGTTATCTTCTCCTCCTTTTGTTTGGTAGTGATCTCTCCAGAACCTACCCAACGTTCTACCCCCTTCCTTCATTTACAAGCTGTAAAACAAAACCCAATTGATCTCCCCTTCAGTGTAAATGAACAATATTGAAGGGTGGTTGCAAAGTGTGATGGTTGCTGTCTATCTGGCAAGAATTGGGAAATCAAAAGAGACAAGATAAAGCAAGTCCTTGTCTTTAAAACTATTGCATAGAAGAGAAATTATTTCCAACACATGAAGTATGTGTGCAAAATGAAGGCTCTTTTTGGGGGTGGGAAACAAATCACCCAGAACTTCTGGGGCTAGGATAAATACCCCTGTAGATATGTAGGCACGGGAGAAGAGGAAAAACAAGGACTGAGAGATCTTCTTTTGTAAGTACTGTATAGCCAGCAGTTGACATCTTAAAATACGGTACTCTCATGGAATACAGATAGATAGAAAACAGTGAGTCAGTCACTGGTAGAAGAGGGACACCTTGTGGTTACCAAGAAAAAAAATGAATTCAAGCAGATATATTCACTCCTAAAGTGAACAATATCTTTAGAGTAGAAGCAGCAGCCTCTTATTAACATGATGGTAATGCTAAATGTAGTTAACAGTATGGGTATGTTTTTTATTCATTTCTAAGAATCATTAATGATGCCTGGGATTAAGACAATTCTAAGAAGAGAGCCATAGAAACAGAACTAAGAAATGTTCGACAGGTTTCACTTTTGAGCTGGTTACATTTGAGAAATTTTAAAAAATGCCCTAGGTTGAAATAATTAAACAACTGCAATATCAATATAATGTATAACCTGAATATGTAATTTCATTTATATTAAAATGAGGGACAAATATATGAAAATTAAACATAACTTTCTGTATTCTAACTATCATTAACACTTTGCAATTCAGATCTTTTGGGCATAAATATAAATTATATTTACCGTATTTAGGGCAATCTAAATGAAGAGCTTGGGTGGCGCAGCAGGTAGAGTGCTGTACTGTAGGCCACTGAAGCTGAGTGTAGATCTGTAGGTCAGCAGTTCAAATCTCATCACCGGCTCAAGGTTGACTCAGCCTTCCATCCTTCCGAGGTGGGTAAAATGAGGACCCGGATTGTGGGGGCATGATGCTGGCTCTGTTTAAAAGTGCTATTGCTAACATGTTGTAAGCCGCCCTGAGTCTAAGGAGAAGGGCAGCATACAAATCAAATGAATAAATAAATAAATAAAATCTATACAGTATTGGGAAAAGAAAAACAGGAAAAATCACAGTGATAAAACAGTCTACCTTTTTTGTACTTCTTCCATAATAAAATCATCAAAATTCTTTCTTTTAATAGCATCAATATGGTATTAAATATGTAATATCCCATTGGGATTGGGTGGCATAGAAGTCAATTAAATTAAATTAAATTGTAATATAGTGGTATTATATGCATCATGTCATTACACAAATAACACAACTTTATGTGATTTATGACATCAATCATGGTACTGTGTCATGACACATGATACATGGTACAGAATCCACATCATTTGCATATCCATTACTGTATATCAATTACCCCACTTGTTCTCTGCAGATGTCACAATAGTTTTCTAGACTTTCCAAAGGAAAGGCTAGTTCTAATATTTCTACTTGGCATTTAATATAATTACACTCTGTGCTTCTTCAAACATGAGAGGCTTAGCATCTGTGAAAACAGTCACTGCTTTAGACCATAGTATAGCAAGCTGCCATATATGGTGGACTTTATAGTTAGAGGGATGGAAGTAACTGTTACACTTCTTCACTCAAAAAAGAAGTTAGTTTAACCTAAATACTCTTGAGTTCATTGTTATTTTCCTCTTAACAATCAGGCTATTATCCTGATAACATGAACAAACTAGTGTTCTCTTTTTAATACCTTGTAATCATCTGCAATTAATTTGTAAAATTATATACTTCTATTCTTTTCATTATATTCCATTATAGATGGAGTGCAAATTTTAATAGAGCAGCTCAGATCTGAACGAAAGAGATGTTTTGTATTGGCCCATTTTATGAATTGAGTTGCATAATGTAATTCATTTTCAGTCAGTGCTATTTCAGGGGTGTTTTTTTACCTCTTTCAGATGCATGAGTGAATACTACTCAGTGCCCTAGTTGCTTCTCTATCTCAGAAGTAAAAGCCAGGATCTGGTAGGGTAAGCCAGAAATATAAGTCACACAAATGTTGACCATGAAATCCTGGGCTGTCTCCAGTCCTAGAGAATGGAAGATCAACTCACCAGTACCAACAGTCTGGGCGAATTCATCCCTAATAAAAAGTTCAAGTAGGAAATCATAAACAGTCACAAATTTCCAAAAAATAGATTCACTCCTTCTCCGCTACCCAGATCACAATGTCATCTGGCAAATCTGCCCTCCAACTTGGTTGTTCAGTTTATTTCCAGGAAGAAAGAAATCAGCTATAGTGATTTCTTATTGTGTACATACCATTTCCTGGTTTGGGATCAAATTCGTTGGCGAATGAATATGTTCACTGGACCATTACAGTACTCCATGTGTGATGGATTATGATACAGCATTTTTATTGTTAATATAAATGCCTAGGGCAATGCTTTACTCACAATCCCTGATGCACTATGACTATTTAAGAATGTTGGCTGCTGAAATTTCTGTACACAATTATCTCTATTTTTCAGGATGAACTGCCAAAGATTTTAATGGGATATTGTTTTAAATGCACCAGTTACCATTCAATGTGGGATGTTAAGATTTAAACAGGCACTCTGACGAAACCATTACAGAAAGTACTAAATCAGTAATTCATCCTTCACAATTGGGTTTCATGAAAGTGTTTCAAGCCTCAGGCACCATTAAACTTTTAATGGAGATATTAGCTTTATATGCTGACACACATAACACAGCTGTTTTGGCATCATTAGATGCAGAAAAATCATTAGAAACAGATGGTACGAATCAAGTTTCTGGTGAAAATGATAAAGAACCTATAGAATTTTATTTCTTGGATTGAAATTTATTATTACAATCTCTCTGTTTGTATAATTTGGAAAGGGAGTATTTCTCCTGGAATTAAAATGCAGCATGGAACACATCAAGCATGTATTTGATTTTATTATTTTATTTCTTTTATTCTTTTATTTCTTTTATTATTTCATTTCATTATGGAACTCTGATAATATCCTAGGAATTCATGGTCATTGTTACTATGTATTGGTGATGTTAAAATAATTAAATCATTTAAATAATTCTCATTAAAGATTCTCTAAATTCATTGACACTACATAGCTTCAAAGAATATTTACCCGGTATAGCGTTTCCTGAAATAGGTTTAATATTATGTCCATTGGAAAAAACTTATCTAAGAATGCAGATAATTATCAGGATATTTAGTGTCCAAAAGACATGATTACAATTCCTAGAAAATATTCTGCTCATTAGGCTGTATTAATCAAAATTAAAGGAACATTAAAAGATGGATGAAAATAACCCTAAATTTATGGTGAAAAATTAACAGTCTGTGATGTAAATGAATATCATACCAAAATTAATACATATTTTCACCCCAAAATTAATGATGGTGCCATTTAATTTTTTTTAAATACATTGATAGGCTGTCTTTTTTAAAATGGAAATTATACATGATTTCTCTTTCAAACCTATGACTTTCAGAAAACAAAGTTAGGTTTAATCTTCTTGATTGTAAAGAATATCATATGTGTTAATTTCAGTAATGTATTAAAATGAAAAAGACATAATTTACCATTATAAATTCAACTGAAGAGTTATTACTTTGTATTCTTAAAAAGGGTTTTGCTCCAAATACAGTATGAATTTATCACTATAATTTACAATAGCAGCCTTTATTTTTCTGGCACTGACACATCTAAAGCACATTAAAAGGAAAATTAATATTTGAATTTAACACACTAACAATTGATACTAAGAAATAATCTTGATTTTTTTAAAAAAAGTTGGAAAATTTGGGGGGAGGAATGAAAATAGGACTAGTAATCTCGATCGTTTTAAAAAATGATACCTTTAAAATATTTGAACCATTATTAATAGTTATAACTCAATAAATGTAAATTTAAATTAGAATTTGTGTTAGTATTAATAGCACTTGTTACTGACCTCTGAGGTACTGACAGACTTGGGCATATTTGTAAAGGCTTTAATAAGACCAAATTGTCAGTTTGTTACTATCAAAGCATTTAAAACTCCTTTTCTAATTATTTGCTTTATTTTTCATTTTCCTCTTTAGTTTCTTAGGTTTGTCCTTATGTGCTTTGAATTGTAATATCTTTATAAAACTGAACAAAACCTAAAAAGACCAGAGAACAAGAATGAAGATTGTATTGCAAAACAAATACATAAAATAATAATGAAAGATCAAGCATGTTGTGAGTGGTCCACAACTGGGTCAGTTAGTGACAGATTCTGAGGAGGACGATTTGTGCCCGTCTTGGTACTCTAGCCAGGATTCTTGGCAGCTGAATCAGAGAGTGAGAGTGAGAGAGAGTTGGAACTGGAGGGACCTGAGAAACCTCCAGAGACTGTGGAAACACCAATGGTGGTACTGTCGGAGTCAGAGGAGGAGTGGGACATGGGAGACCAGGAGTCCCTATTAGATGCCTGAGTCAGAAGGTCAAGAAGCAGACAGGAATATCTTTATGGGGAAAAAGTTCCTAGAGTGAGTCTATGAAAGAAAGTCTAGTCAGTATAGCTCTAGGAAACAGTTGACCACACCCAGTCTGTATATCAGGGAGGGTTTCTGGGTAAAGAGGTGTGGAGTTTCAATGTTCATCATGGTGGACAACTCAGATCCGGAATTCCAGAACTGCCGTACTGAGAAACTGCTGTGTCTTCAAGACTCATGCAGAGATGCCAATGAATGAGAAAGAAAAGAAATCTTGAGATCTGTAAGGGTGTGTGGGATTTACAGACCTTATCTTAAGGAGGAATGTGCTAATTAGCTCTGCCTCATGGCTGCTGGCTGTTTGTTATTTCTTAGCCAATTTGAGAGGGGCCTCTGCCAACACGAACTGATAAATCTGCTCTTATCTGTACAAAGCATCTTTAACTATATAAAAGTGTTTGAACTGAATCCTTTGTTTGTGGGGCTTCTTTGTTCCAATCCGGTAGGCCCAAAGCAGAACAAAGCAGAAGACAAATACTGAGAAACTTATGGTTGGTTTGAGCTGAAGATACCCTAAAATGAGAAAAAGGAAAAGGTGAAAGTTTAAATAACAAAAGACCATGCGTGAAGTGTTTGTTAAAAACAAAGATAATTTGTGAGCATAGACAGCTACAGAGGTATTATGAATATTTTGTTATTAGCTAGATTTAGTCATGTTTCTTTTTTCTTTTTTATCTCTTGGCTTTAATTTTTATGGCTTAAAATTTATTTCTGTTTTTCCTGTCTTTGTATAATATTGCTTACGCCAAAATAGAATTGTATGATTTCTGAATACATGCAAAACACTCTTCATTCAAGACAAATTCAGTAATTGTCAGGTCTTTTACAAAGTTTTGAAAGTCCTCCCCCCCACCCCAGGCAAATGCATTTTCATCTCAACTTGTTATCAATTTATGCATTGTGATCTTAGTATGGATCAGATGAAATAATGTTAATTTGGAACAAGAGAAAAAAACAAAAGTGCATTTCAGTCTGAGCAATTTGAAGGAGTATTATTTTCATTCTTGTACTAAATTTGTTTTAAAATCATTAAAATAGCAAGTTAATTAAAATGTCAAAGAATTCTTTTCATTTCCTTTTTTTTTTCTTACTGCTCAGTTATAACCTGAAGGTGTTGTTCTTATTTAAAACTCTTTTCTACTTATCAAAATGAATTGCTGTTTCTGGTCTCTGAAATAAAGTAAATGTAAGTTATTGCCACTGCAGAATAACCAATTTTTCTTACATGAGGGTCACCCTATTTTTTACATTAAATAGAATGACTCAAATCTATGGAAAGTAGATTTACGGATACAGTAAGGTGGGGATAACTTTTACTTCCAACCAATGGGTTGAAACGGCCTGCATTTGTTGATTTCTGTTTCCTCCCACAGGGATGCTTCCAATAAAAATTATTGTTATCACCAGTCCAATTATATTTTTCATAGAATATGATTGAACTCCTTTTAGCAAGATATATTTACTCATTTGTTGCTTTCATACCCTAAAACTAACTTCAGATTCTGTCATTCTCTTGTCTTAAAAGCAATGTTTAATAAATAAATGTAGTCCCTTTCAAAACAATAATAATTCCTTTCTGCTTAAAATTATTCATATGCTATTTAACGATCATCTGGGGACATTAAGACCACATCCACTTCGAAATTTTGGAAATAAGATTAAATAACTTTGATGAAAATAAATTGGAGAATCTGATGGCACGATGGAATAAGGTGAAAAATTATATCTTAAGTAGAATTTATGACGACAATGTGAAAATTAAATTCCAGTCGCTTTTTGTATGTAAAGAAATGTAAACCGGAGCTAAGGAAGAAATTGAAACTTATTGCAAATAATTTAACCCCCTAAATGGTGGTGGGGTTTATTGGTGTTGCACACTTTTTCTTTAAGTAATTTTGTTTTGTTTGTTGTAATAAAAATTTAATAAAAATATATTTAAAAAAAAAAAAGATGATCGCTCAGAACAAGACAGGGACAAGATAAAGCAGAAGCAACAAGCACATTAGTCCCATTTTTGGATTTGATTAATTATTGTGACTTAAGCATTTGCCTACATAGTCTTTGTCTGTAGCAGGGGTGAAATGCTACTAGTTGGGACTGGTTTGAGCAAACTGGTAGCAGCGGCTGCTGGTGGTTTGCAGAAGTGGTAGTGATAGCTGGCTGTCCATGCCTCCAAACCGGTCCCACAGTCACCGCTCACTCAGTTGCTCATCCTGCGTCACCCAGTCTGTTCTGCAGCTTGCCTTCTTGAAGCACTGCATCCCAATCTGGCTGCCAGTTAAGCCTGTGAAGTCGCAGCCTAACTAGCTGATCCCCAACATCCCAGCTTGTTTTCCCTACTCCATTCCCCATAGCCCGCAGTCCTGACATGCTTGCCTGCCTTCAACGAGGACTTCCCAGTGTCCCCATAGCCAGTTTGCAAAGGCAGGCAGGCAGGCAGAAGACCATGTGGAAGACAGACAAGCCAGGCCAGGCACGGGGAAGACAGCTAACATGCTTCCTGGTGGGCTACCATGCCTGTTTGCTTTTCGAAGTTGGCATTGAGCCCAGCCTAGGCAGTGGGTGGGCGGGCAGCCTTTGGTGGAGATGCTGCTGCTGCTGCTCTGAATCTGAAAGGGGAGGCGGCCAGGCTAGCCAGTTGCCACGCTCATTGCCTTCTTTTCAGGACAAAAAGCTGCCAGACACTTTGGGGACAGAGATCGCTGCCAAGCATACGTTCTCCTGGTGCAACTTACTGAGTGTATTCTTCCCTACCCCTTTCTGTGACTACCAAGGGCCACCCGCTGCTGCTCTGGGGTGGGGGCTGCAGCATTGAGCGCTCTCTCCTGTGCAACTTGCCAAGCAGACTCTTCCCCACTTCTTTCCGATTTATCCATGCCCCAAGCTGAACTTTAGCTGTCCGGGGGCTCCACGGAGGAAGCCACTCAAAGCTCGAAAGCTGCAAATGTGATTTGAAAGTTCAGGTGTGAAAATGGGGACAGTGTGACTTCTAAGATGGGTGGGTGACTTCAGAAGTGAGTGGCCATTGGTGGAGACGGAAAGGGGTGGGGAAGAATCCACTTGGCAAGTTGTACCAGGAAACAGCACAATCAGCGATTCATCTCCCCAAAGTGTCTGACAGTTTTTGGCCTGAAAAGATGACAAAGAGCATGGTGACTGGCTAGCCCAGGTGGTACCAATGTTGGGCAGTCAGTGGCACTGCCACCACTATCCCAGAGCAACAGCAGGAGGTCCTTGATTTAAAGAGAGTGTGGCTGCCAGTTTTGGAAGCAGAAAGCCACCAGGTAGCCTGCGAGGTCCCCAAAGCACTGGACCCACGTGCACCCTGATAGCTCTGCACAGGAACAAGGAAGAGCAAGCGGGTGGTGGGTAGGCATGTGTGGAGGCCCATGTCCTGGCAGCCATGGGGTAAGGTGGGCTGTTCCAACCTTGTCTTGTCCTATCCTGTCACTAGCAAATGGTGAAAGCTCAAGGATTCCAAGCTCCAATCTGCCCTTGTGGGGAGGGGTCCTGTTTTTCAGAAGGCAATTTTTTACTAGTTAAAAATGCTTTAAAGTTTTTTTTAAGTTGACCACGCCTACATGATACCCACCAAGCCACACCCTCAAAACCGGTAGCAAAAAAGAAATAGATCTCACCACTGGTTTGTAGCCATGCTTTAAGACAATGCTTGCTTTGCTCAGGTATATAATCACATTGTCTGGTGAAAACGGGTTGATTCAATGGTATGAGACTAAACATAGCCTTACAAACAAGGGAAGAAGATATGATGTAGTCATCAGCATGAAAAGCTGCAGAGGGGCTTGGCTTCAAATATTTCTGCAAGCTGTCCCACTGGAACAATAAGCCTGCTTGGGTTATTTTTCCCAGCCGTGACTCTTAACAAGCAAATTTTTTTGCACATGGCATATTTTTTCGAGTGGAAATAGCAAAAGTATTGGAAGCTTTTGTGTATACTCAGACTGTGTGCAAAAAAACTCACCATCGCTGATGCTATCAGGCTGTCAGATGATGTAAAACAATTCAACATGTTCACATTCATGCATTCCCTCTTTGCTTAGTAGTCACATTGCTTCAGTGGTGCAAGATGTTTTTTTTTTAAGTAACTACTGCCAACTTCACAAAATGCTTGGTGATTAGTGCATCAAGCTGTGAAGATTTCTCTGAGCTTCATTAGACATGTGCTTTTTATAGCTTACCTTTTTCAGTGGAACAGTGAAAAAAATGTGGAATAATTTTTCCCAACAACATGAATTCTTTTGAGAAAAGTAGGAAAGCAGCATGAGAAATAAATGAAATCTCCCTTTAATGGCGATTTTCTACTGTTAATGTGTGCCAGATTTTTCTCTATCCTTTTATGCAGTAGCATATATTTCTGATACATTAAAATAGATATACCGTAAGTATGCAAACTCTTTCGTTAGTTTTAAAATTTATATTGCTGTTTGCTGGCTTACCTCATTTTTTATTATTTATTAAATTGGTTTGCCGCTCACCTCGCTGTATAGCAATTCATGCTTTGCTTTGAATGCCCTGTGACTGGAATCGGATCAGGGAAGGTCATTTTATTGAGTCAAACTACTGCTCAGTACAGGATTCCAAATTACCATATTTTTCGCTCCTGACCATAAGATGCATCTAGGTTTAGAGGAGGAAAAAAAGAAAAAAAAATCTGTGTCTGCCCCCCCATCCTTGTAGCAAACAGCAAAAAGCCCGTCTCCTTCTTGTCTGCTGCCTGAACACTGGAGCCTTCCCCTGGAGCAGCTGATCAGCAGTTGGATCTATCTCATGGAATACCACTGATCAGCTGTTCCAGGCAGTGGGGATCAATGCTACCATTTGCCGCTTGTCGCCAATTGCCCCTATTTGCTCCAGAAGTCCCACAGACATTTCCAATCATTTTTGGGAGGAGAAAAAATGGCATCTTATGGAGAAAAACACACAGTATCCCTTCCTCAGTAAAGGAATCCCTGATCAATGGCTAGTTAAATAAAGGGAACTTAGTAAAGATCTAGTGAAGAGGAATTTATCATTTCTAAGAATTAGTATCGCTATTGTTAGGAAATTTTTCCTATGAATTAAAATGGAGTCTAGTAACCTACATAGAAATATTTGAAAAATATTATCCAGAAGAAAATCAAGTTATGTGTTCCATGTTCTCTTCATGTTCTACACCCTTGGATAGAGAACATTGCATTTTCTTTCCCCAAACTGCATTACTCTGTATATAATGTGGCAGATGAAACATTAATAGATGCTTCTTGAAGAACTATTTTCCTTACAATAGTCTCTTAAAATTTGAATCTTAAAATTCAAAAAACTCATATTAGCATTCCACAAGTCACCACATTAACAAACTTGAACTATTTAGAATTTGTGTTTTAATCAATTGATACACTTAAATGTTAACACAGTCCTCCACAGAAAAGTGTGCTTTAAAACATGCACAAATTGTACTAGTGACCCTTCCCCAATCTAGGACATATAAAATGTGATAACTTTCATCATTTCCAGTATACCCAAAAGAAATAGGTAATCTGAGTTCTCTCTCTGGAACTATTTCTGCAGATCCAAGATGCTCCTTGGTGCAGAGAATTGCATCTAGCCCCCAAAGTACCAAGTTTTACCCAGCTCCTTTCTCATGCTTGAAGAAAAGTATAGTCTACTTTAATGAAAGGGATTTGACTCCAGGTTATCACAAAAATATTGGACTAAACTTTTCAGTAAGGAGTCAACACCTGTAGCTCTTTGCAGACTAAAAAATAAAGCCCACAAAGAATCCATCCAAACATTCAAAAGATCCTTACATTTGTTGATATTGTTTACTGTTTATACACATTTAGAACCCAAATACATAGTCATTTGTTGTGTTATATTGCATGCTTTAGCAAAATGGACATTGTTATCTGTGTCCAAAAGAGTATCGGAATTTTTAATGTACCACCCCATGCCCAGTTGGCATTATTCAATTGCAGATTGCTCCATTTATTAGTTGGATCTGCTGAAAATAAATTGCTCAGAGTTAGTTGAGATGGCATGAGGCTATCAAAACATATTCTGCTGAGGCTAAGTGTCTTGCAATATAAACCCCTGAATGCAAAGGACTTAGTTCAGAGAAGACAGTCATAGGGATACAGCCCACATGCACTGGAAGGTATATGACCTGTGGTAGATGCTCCAGAAATGCAGTGTGTTGTTTGGCACTTTCTTTACTGAAGAATAAATATGCAGTGACTAGTTGCCTTTCTGAAGTGTGAGATGCAGCAAAGCCAGATGCTAAAATCTTTCAGGAATATTTATGAGAACTTTTTTTTTTTTTCAGGAAACCTAAACCTATGCAGGCACTAATTTTAGCAGATACGTGTACCTTTGATGCAATACCATTCGTCCTTAACATTTGAAAAAAATTGCCACCAAGCATCAAGTCACATTATGGCAGGTTTTCTTACTTTCATTGTTTATACAACCAGATTGATCAATCTGATCCAGAGATTAGTTTCACTGCCATGTGTGAACTACTAACCCATCCTATTGTTTTAAGACACAGGTTTCACAGCTCTGAATTTAATTTTGTTCATTATCAAAAAGAAAAAACAGAGAGAACATCACAGGGGAATAAATCTTTTCACTCTCTATCTTGCCCACTGTTCCTCTTCTATTTGTCTTGATTATTATTCTTTTTAAAAATTCATGCCTTCCCCCCAAATCATTATCGTAAAGCCAAAGCAGTCCCGAACTTGTATTTCTTTTTAAAAAAGGAATTACATTCAAAAATAGAAATACACTATTAGTGTGTTTGAGAGATCGGCTCTGTTTCTCTAATGAGCCACTGAAGGGCTTCATGCCTTCCTTGTTGTTCAAGTACTGGCCCGATCACTTCTCTGCATTTTCTGTGGTAGTCATTCAACCAGTCACACTAAAAGGAGAGAAAAAGAAAGAAATAGTCTAAAAGAAAGGTTTAAAAAATGGTAAGCATGGTGAAGGGAAGGGACTTCTCTTTCATCAAAGTTTTGGGTGAAAAACTGGCTCTTCACATCCCTTCTAGAGGTGGGGGCCATACATATCTAGGAGACAACCTTGTTTCAGAGGATAGGCACAACTATATAGGGAATTGTGGAATAGGATATACAGTGTTCCCTCAATTTTCGCGGGGATGCGTTCCGAGACCACTCGCGAAAGTCGAATTTCCACGAAGTAGAGATGCAGAAGTAAATACAACATTTTTGGCTATGGACAGTATCACAAGCCTTCCCTTAACACTTTAAAACCCTAAATTACCATTTCCCATTCCCTTAACAACCATTTACTCACCATTATTACTGGTACTCACCATTGAATAAGACACTTAGTGATCCTAATATTTATAAACATAATTATTTATTAACAATAATTATTTTTTTTGTTATTTATTTGCAAAAATTATTAGTTTGCCGATGACATATAACGACATCGGGCGGGAAAAACCGTGGTATAGAAAAAAACCCGCAAAGTATTTTTTTAATTAATATTTTTTGAAAAACCGTGGTATAGGCTATTCGCGAAGTTTGAACCCGCGAAAATCGAGGGAACACTGTAATGTTAAATCTAACCGAAATGTGAGACTTCATTGCATGACACGATTTTGCAATCTATTTGTCCAGAAATGTATGCATGCATTTGGTAGAGTTATGATAGTAATCTATGATAATAATAAAGTTTTTATCTGCTCCTGTGATGTCTCTTGGACGACTCTTCTAACTCATCCCCAGGCGCTGGCTTGAGGGAGAATGAGCTCATTCCTGGCAGATAAGGAACTGGGTTAATTAATGACTCTGTACTGCCAGCTGGGGACAATTTGCAGGTCAGTAAAGAGGAAAAGGAGCTTTCTTCTGTTGTCAATATGAGAGCACACAGGGTAGAGAAAAGACCAGACCAAAGGAGATCTGCCAGATTACTTGGAAGAAGGTCCTTCTAATCTTGGAATGAGCCTCCCCCCAGAGATTCGCACTAACCCCACCCTCCCAGCCTTTCGAAAGGTTTTAAAAACACATCTCTGTCGGCAGGCCTGGGGCCATTGAGCATTGGCATCTTGCTCTGGCTGATAATATGAGAGTATGATTATGATAGATGAATGTGGCTGACTGGTTTTTAATGCCAATGGGTTTTAGAATTTGATTTTATCTTTGGGTTTCTTATATGCTGTATTTTTGTATTAGCTTTTACTTTGTAAGCTGCCCTGAGTCCACAGAAGAAGGGCGGCCTGGAAATCCAAATAAATAAATAAAATAAAATAATATCACCCTGTAGAGATGATAAAGAAAAGAGGAGTACCCTGCAGATTGCGGAGAGCCACAATTCTCCTGTTTGACCCAGGGCTTCTTCCCTCTCACCCTTGATGAAAAGAGGAAACCATCATGGCTGCCAGGAAGCTGGGACAGCCAAGGCAACAAAGAAATGTGCAGGAGCAGTGTAGATGAACAGTGACTGGAGCAGGGTGAGAAATTTTATATATATATATATATAGACCCTAACTTTAAAAGAAAAGAAGGAAATTCAGGAAAAGAGACTCTTAAAACTACACTGGTCAAAATAATAAAGGAAACACTTAAACAACACAATATAAGTAAATCAAACTTTTGTGAAATCAAACTGTCCACTTAGGAAACAACACTGATTAACAATCAATTTCACATGCTGTTGTGCACATTCACCTTTGTACAGAACGAAGTATTCAATGAGAATATTTCATTAATTCAGGTCTAGGATGTATTATTTGAGTGTTCCCTTTATTTTTGTTGAGCAGTATATTTCTCAAAGCAATGAACAACCATAGAGAGAAAAATCCTAGACCTGAAAGAAAGGAACTAAGTGGAGAAAAGCTAAAGATCTTTTAAAGCATAAAAAATTAGATCTTTAAACTGGGTAGGCGTTGTTTTGGAAAGGCATTAAAAGATGCTGGAACTATCTACTTGAACAACTGACTTTGTTTCCATAAATTGAACTAAAATTGGATTAATGAATTTAAACAATGCTGAAACCTAAGTTGAGGTCGCCATTTACTGGTGAATGGAAAATATACCATACCCCTACAAGCCTGGGAATAAACAACATTCATCCAGAGGACTTTGGTGGTACTTGCTGTTCTATAACTCAGTAGTGAAATCTAAAAGAATTTCCCTACCGGTTCTGTGGGTGTGGCTTATTTTGGGAGCATGTCTTGGTGGTCAGATAGGTATGGCTTCAGGTGGACATGGTTTGGTGGTCAGATTATTCATTGGTCATGCTTGGTGGTCATGTGACTGGTGGGCATGTTTGGTGGTCAGGTGACTGGAATGGCATGGCCTACTTGTAAAATGTGGTGAAACTCACTAAACAACGCTCTTGCTTAGCAACCAAAATTGGGTACTGAGACTTTGAATAACCAAAGGATGAAGGACTATGTCTGGATATAAACATGTGGATTAACACCAGGATTAGTAATGATGGCCTTACTAGAAGCTAGAATAGAAATAAGTAAAATGGGAAATATTAGCATTCTATTCTATTTTATATAATAGAATATAAGTAATAATTAGATGGAAAGATTAGAGGTTTATAGATGGTATTACTATGTATGCTTAATAATATCATTGGCATTAAAATAGTACATTAAAATATTGAATAACTACTCTAAAACAAACATGTATACTAGGATTATATAAATTTGATTAATGTAACAAATATTGTTATTTTGAACCCGAACGCCAAACCCGAACTTCCGGGTTTGGCATTCGGGAGGCCACCGAGAATCCCCGCCGCCCGGCTGTCACCTTTTAAAACAGCCGGGGGGCTTCTCGGCAGCCTCCCAAACGCCGAACCCGGAAGTTCGGGTTTGGCGTTCGGGTTCAGGAAGACGCTGAGAAGCCCCCCTGCTGTTTCAAAAAGCGACAGCCGAGCAGCGGTGCTTCTCGGTGGGGGCGGCGGGTTTGTAAGAAGGAAAAAGTTCGTAAGAAGAGGCAAAAAATTTCTGAACTCCGGGTTCGTACCTCGGGTTGTTCGTAAGACTAGGGGTTCGTATCATGAGGTACCACTGTATCTAATAATTTTTTAAAAAAAATTATGTTCTTATCCATTAGAAGCATATGCACAATTTGCTGTTGTTTTGTTCACTGGGTGCCCAATGGTCTTATAGCAGTAGTAATAATAGGCTTTTAGGGAAAGGGACTAAGATATATTTCATTATTAAAGGTTTTTATACTTCTGGAAGAAGCTCATAATCACTCTCTTTAATGTATGTCCTGATTACATGCTTAGGAAATCCAGGTCATTATAGTAAGACATAAATGGAGCACATAATAATATTGTTAACTCTAACAAGGAATTACATTCTTTTTTATTACATTACAATTAATAGCTTTCACTTTGCTAAAGTTTCCGTGCTACTGGAAAACTTTCTGTGGCTGTTATTCATACATAAATCTACTCATATTGTATAAGCCCCTTCCCAAAGATGACTCTGCAGTTCCTTTTTAACATCTCCAACTTTTTCCTGGCCTTTAGCAGGTATACCGATTAACAACATCTTTGCAATTGTCTAGCTCCTCCTTGGTAGTTCAGCAAGTGTAAATATTGCATGAGAGCTAAATTATGTTTGGTAAATTTCATAACTTGAACCTCAGTTTGGATAAAGTCTCTGGAAACCACTACTATACAATAACAGTAGTAAAAGTACCTCATATAACTTGCATTAAAAAATAATAAATAATTTTAATCTTTATTTTAAATTTGTATATCTTGTGTTTGTTTTGGTTGCTTGCCAAAAATCAGAAAAAATACCAATGTATGCTGTGGTACCAGTAACATAAGATTTTAAGAGTTGTGTATATGTGTGCGCAATTCTATTGTTTAAAACCACCTTAAATTTACTGAGGACAGATAATGGAATATTTATCTAATCATCTTTGAGTTGGTCAGTTTCAGGTCAGGGCTGCCTTCCTGTACAGTAAATGTGATACATTATATTTTGAACTCCTGGTGAATTAGGAGATTCTCCTATCCAACCATCTCTGGTGTTATTTATTTTATCTTCATTTTATAACAGAAATGACTGAGATATGTTTGGCTGTAAATAAGAAATAAATATTGTCATTTTGATTTGATTTCAAAGTTCAGGTTAAAAGTTTCCAAATAAATCATAATGCAATTTATTACCCATCTTACCTCTTTTTGAGTCAGTAGGTGAACAAGTATCATTTTAGTTTGGATTGGGACCAGGGTCAATGGTGCAAATGTCAAACTGCCTCTATTGCTGAAGTTATACTGTGAAAAAGAAAAGGCTACTTAGTCATATTCTTTTTCACATCAAGAGGAACAGATATATATGTATGCATAATTGCCAGAGTTTTGCTCTGTTCTAAAGAAATATATCTTAAAACAAACTTTAACAAACTTCCCCATTTGTTAAAAAAAAATCCCAACCAAGGAATCTAGCATGAAAATATGTATGTATAGTGGAATGAATATTTCTGTTCTGATCAAATGTAAAATGTATGGGTTTTGTCGGCAATTAGGTAAGAGAAATGGTCAAATTCTGTGAATTGGTGAGCATATTGGGTCATGTTAAGGCTCTCACAAAATGGTTATCATGCCCATTTCAAAACCAGTTTTGATATTGATTTTTATGAATTGCTTCAGTTTCAGCTCGGTGTACTTTGCATGTTCTTAATGCATGGGGCTACCAGTTTTACCTCCTAAGCAAATCAATGTACTGTAATGGGTGCCAATTTTCCATTAATTTTCTTAAATAAAAAGAATTAAATTTAACATGCATCAAAGGAGATGTTCAAATGCAATTGGTGTCCAAAGCCCTCATGCTGAGCACCCCAGAGGGAAGAACACATGAAAAATAGGATACATTTCAAAATCATGTTGTTTTCTGAGCCATATGTTGGGAACTATATACCGTTATATTCAAGCAGCAGTTCCCTAACCTTTTGAGCACTAGGGACTGGTTCTGTGAGAGAGGTTTTTGGTCGTCTGATTTTGTGTGCTGCCTGCATCCCGTGAATGAGGCTTCACTTGTTTGTGCGGCCCGGTTTCTGGCATGCCACGGATGAGTGCTGGTCCAGAGACCAGGGACTGGAGATCCCTGCATTACAGGGCTTATTTATTTTGGATTAAAATTCTCAGGGAGACATTGCATGCCCTAGAGCAGTGATAGCAAACCTATGGCAGGGGTGCCACAGGTGGCACGTGGAACCATATCTGCTGGCACACGAGCTGTTGCCCTAGCTCAGCTCCAACGTGCATGTGTGTGTGAGCCAGCTGATTTTTGGCTCACACAGAGGCTCTGGGAGGGCATTTTTGGCTTCCAGAGAGCCTCCAGGGGGGTGGGGAGGGTGTTTTTACCCTCTCTCTGCTCAGGGAAAGCCTTTGGAGACTGGGGAGTGCGAAACACAAGTTTACTGGGTCTACCAGAAGTTGGAAAACAGGTTGTTTATGCCCTCCAGAGGGCCTCCGGGGGGGAAGGGGAAGCCATTTTTACCCTCCCAAGGCATTGAATTATGGGTGTGGGCACTCACGTGTTTGTGACAGCACATGCACATGCTTTTTTTGGCACCTGAGGGAAAAAAGGTTCGCCATCACTGCCCTAGAGATGCTGATGAATCACTCACCTTTGTTTTAGCTGGAACAACAATGACAACATTTTCAATTCGGATCCCAAAAGAACCATCTTCATAATAACCAGGTTCTGTAGAGATACAATTAAGGAGGAAAAAAACATTTAGAATAAAACTCTCACAAATAAAAGCAAACTCTCCCGAGTAAGAAATATTCAAGTATTTATTGGCCAACAGCTCCTCAAATTTCATATAGTTAATTACAAATAAGAGCCAAAACAGGAACATGTCAGGGCTCAGTGTATACAAGCTGGGTAAACAAATCAACAGTAAACATCTGTTACCTAATCTAAGAAAACATGTTTGAGATGACCCTAGACAGAAACTGAATAATTGACCTTACAGAACTATTTTACTGATTATTGCAATATAGCGTGTACAAAAAAGTCTGAATACTTGAAGACACTTTAAAAATACAAAATAGTCTGATAATTGCATTATTCATGTTCATTTTTTGAAGAAACACCACTGTATTCTATCCTTTCTTGTAAAATATGTAGAACCAAAGTATGTAAAGGTTAAACAGTCTTATACAAATATTTCAAAAGTTTAAAAAATACATTTGCCTAAAGAGATCTACAGTGGTACCTCTTCTTACAAACTTAATTCGTTCCGTGACCAGGTTCGTAGGTAGAAGCATTCGTAAGAAGAAGTAATTTTTCCCACAGGAGTCAATGTAAAAGCGAATAATGTGTGCAATCCCAAAACTCATCCCTTTTGCCTTATTACCGCCGGCATTCGGATCCTTGTTCGGGGCAGGTGGAGGAGGGAGGGAAGACAGCGGAGATTGCCCGGAGGGAGCCTCGTGGGTAGATTGACACAAATGGGAAGCTGCTTGGCGGCTTGTCAACCGGTGGGGTTTCCACCCTTTTTGACAGTTTTCACTGATGGCAGCAAAGGAGAATTCCAGCGCTTTGGCTTCAGACAAGGCTCCCTGGCTCCATGCCTGGCACCCGCTTCCTCCAGGGCAGTCCCTTCAGGGCTCCCTTGTGGTCGTAAAGAGGAGGAACGAAGGGGAACAAATTTGAAGCCCCCCCCTCCAAAAAATGGATCCCATGCGAAGCCGCATGGAAAATTTCCCACCCGGGCTAAGTTTACCCTTGCCTTTGAAAGATAATTTTTCTAACACCCCAAAAACATGCCCATGTTCCTTTTTCTGTGTTCAGTAAGCTTGTGGATTTTTTTTACAGCGGCTGGAAAGTGTTGGGGGGGATTTGAGGAGGGGGCTCGGGACACTAAGCGGGAAGGCAGACCCTCCTCCTCCTGGGTGGGAACGATGGGTGTCCGTATCCATCCATGCCAGCTCCTAAAAGTCCCTGAAACGTTTCTTTTAAACTTTTGGCATCATCCTGGCCAATTCCTCGCTGGGGAAGCCAAGGCAGCCCCTTCTGTTAAGCATGGGCAAAAGACGGCCAAGCTCCCTCCTCAAATACCGAGCTCCCTCCTCAAATACCCCCCACCATTTTCCAGCTGCTGGAAAGCAAAGGGAAAATCCCAGGCACTTCGGCCGGCACCAGTCGATGTTGGCAGTCCGGAGGCGGGGAATCCCGGTGCGGATGGCAAGCAAATGGGAAATCCCGGAGGTAGCAGTCACAAGGCAGAGGAATCCCTGCGGCAGTAAGAGAGCACACACGCAGCAAGAGTGCGCATGCACCCAGGTTAGGGTTCATAAGGTGAAAATGGTTCTTAAGAAGAGGCAAACAAATCTTAAACACCGGGTTCGTATCTCGAAAAATTCATATGTAGAGGTGTTCGTAAGTAGAGGTACCACTGTGTACATGCATTCATATAACAATCAACAGGGATAAGTTACCATCAGAAACAATCATTCCAGCTTCCAGAGGTTCATCTGCAAATGTTTTGTAGCTAATGCCGCATGGACCTTCATGGACATTGAGGAAAGCACCAACTCCATGACCTGTACCATGCAAGTAATCTAAGCCTTGATCCCACAATGCAGAGCGGGCAAAGGAATCCAGGAGGTGGCCTATATAGCAAAACAGAGGTTACCAAGATACAAATATAACAACTCCAAACTATCCTTTTTTGTACTAATATTTTAACTCTAAAATCAAGAAGATTGTAATAGCATGTGGTTTGGGGAATATTTTATTTCTCTCTGGAACCTGCTGATTTGGCCATTATGTCTACTGTTTTTTCCATAAATTAATTCTCTAAAGTAATGTGATGATCTAGTGATTTTCCCTATATTAATTAACTGAACAGAAAATAATTTGTGATACTCTAAATTTAGTATCAGAGATAAAAGATGGCCATACCATGTCACAAATTATTTCTACTTTAAATAATTGGATTTTGAAAACTTGCCAGAATAGCATGATCTAGAGAAGAAACTAAATATTGTGGAATTCTTGGAAGTTCCAATCCCACAATAGGGATTGCACCATAATACAAAATAATGAAGTTTTTTTTTTATTTCATTAAAATTTCAACTATAGCATACTGAAAGTACATCCCACAATGTACACATCAGTTTAAAAACTTCCATAATTATCTGGTGAGATGTTATTATTTGTAAACCTTAGTTCATATTTTAATGCAGTCAAACAATTCTGGCATAGAAAAAATATTTGGCATAGAAAAAATATTGTTAATGGCTAATACAATGAGTGAATGCACCACGCGACAGAACAGGAGATTCAATGTCACCAAATGAATCATTGAGAGCTGAGCCACTCAAAGCCACTCAGGATGTGAACTAAACGCTATTAACACAGTCTACACTTTCAATCTCTTGGACTCAATGCCCTAAATATATCCCATTAATGAAAATGACACCATCACAGCTGCTGTTGATCACTTTAATAGAACATGGGGGGAGGGAATTAAACCCCAACCTTTGGTTCCATTAGGAAATATGGCTGCACTGACTGCTATGTGGCCCTTCAGGACATAGGTAAAACATTCCTGCAAAGAAAGAAAACACAGTAAACAAAACAAATAAAAACTAGTCATTTATATACATTTCTGGATTGATATTTGTCAATATATTTGAAGTTGCAATTACTTTTGATGGATAATAAAGAGCAGCATAATCCACAAACCTCTTTAAAACTAATAGGGATGGAGGTTGTAGGTTAAAAGATCCAGCTTTCATACAATGTCTTTACATGGACTTGCCAAAAATGTTTTCCTTGCCTCTGCTATATATTTGTATTAAGAATTTCTGTCATTGACCAGAAGAAAATTATTAAGCTATGCTAATATACTGCACATACTTCTCAATTTTAGATATGTGAGGAATGATGCATTTATTTGTGAAGAGGTGATTAATGCCAAAGAACCTTGAAGTATTTTGAGGATGCAGAGAGAATGAATGAGAATACAAATTGCAAAGAATGAATGGGTTGAGAGGAAAGTGAAAACCAAGGCAGTCTTGATTAGTTGGAATTGATGAGTTCCTCAAAAAAGAGAATTGAGAAGTTTGCGGTGCTATATAGGTGAGGAGAAAGCAAGAGCTAAAAAGATACAGAGATATAATAAATTAAGTGTGTATAAACTACATTTAGACATATTTCTTGTTACCTTCCTTCAATTTTCCTTATTGACTACATACTCTTTTTTTAAATTTGTATACCGTTGGTTTCACCAAAAGAACAGCATTTTATGTATTAACTTAAAAATAAATTTTAAAATGGGATCGGGGTTTTTTAATTAAAAAAATGAAGCCCTAACTAACTTGCTGCAAGGTCGGTGCAAAAATAATTGACTTAATAACTTCTGGAAAGGACAAAAAAACTGCAAACAAATTGATGCATGCTAATTTCGTTTTTAGATCATTATTTTTCCCCAACACCAAAGTCTAGTTACATTGTTGAAAAATAGAATTTTCTCTTCATTTTCTTTTCCCCCCCTCTTCATCTTCAGTTATTTGTCCAAAGATTTCAGTTAACTTCAAAATAATTCATGGACCAATTGCACTGACAAGATCAATAAGGTGAAACTGATCGAAATTAAAAGGTAAATTGTAATGACCTATCGACAAAAACTATGTACAGCTTATATTCAGTAATGCTGCATAAGATAGGATAATAAACACACCAGCTGAGCATTACAATAGCTGGGGATCTGTGAATCTACCACCAACATAGTCAACCAATCAACTATATACTGTACACAGACAAAGCTGGGGTAATAAAGAAATGCACTTGTACATATGATTTGGAAAAAGGTACAGTACATTTAGTATAGATATATGGTATATGAACTAGCTAGCTATAGGAAAACTTGGGAGTGCACAAGACATGATCTTAACTCTCTGGAGTTACTTGTTTGATGTTTCCCTAGTTTAATGGTTCCCACTCTCAGATATCTTTCAAAGAATCACTCCTTCCTTATGGAAGCTGGCATCCATGAGGATGAATGGCTTTGGATCCTTAAGGTTGGATATATTACCTATAACATTTAAGGGACAATTCATATTATCAGATTTGTTTTTCAGATCGTTCCCTACATTAAATGAATACAATCTAGCAAATGATGTACCTAGAATATTTACTGATTAAAGGCTTCTGGTAAGAGACAATTGGAGTGAGGGAGTATTTTGTATACCTTTTCATACATCGATGGGGTACCAAAATGCATAGTCCTTGTCACATCTGTAGTTCCATCCCTTCAAAAAAAGAACAAAAAAAACTTTTAAAAAACCATGAAACCATGAAAAACCATGTTCAAACTCTAATAACTAATAACACCGAGTCTACGGAGAGGGGCGGCATACAAATCTAATAAATAAATAAATAAACACGGTGAGGGAAGAATGTATTTTGTGGACAATTTCAAACAATTATGTAGAATGAATAAGATTCCAGAAGAATAACCACTGCTTGCCCTGATCACTTATAAGAGGCCTTTCATTACTGAGAAGTCATTCTATACAATGAAATTATCTCACAAAGACACTGAAAGACCACTGGTTCTCCTTCAGCATTTTAGAATTTGAATAAGATAATTCATAAAGGAACTCTGTCACCAACCTTCCTCTGGAAACTATAATGTAGAAATTGTCTACCAAATAACAGAATGAACAAATAAGCAATAGATACTGTCATGCTAATATTATGTTTGTTTTTCTACTTTACATTGCTATTATTAACTTTATAATATTTTTATTTTTGCATATGGCTATGTTCCTACCTTTCACAAAGCTCAATTTGTTTAATTGGGCTTTGTTACCTGTCATGCAGCCTGGTTCAGATAACGTGCTAAACTTGATAACAGGCATTACAAATAACAATGGTTTTTTTTTAAACAAGCCAAAACAAACAAATTGCATTACGGCTTAGCATAATATGCAAATCTAGTCAATATCCTTGAATCATTTTGATTTATAACTTGGAATCTTCCTGGCAGCCCTTCAAGGCAGCATAAAATGTAAACACAGAAGGTGGAATAGCAAGATAATAAAAAACAACAACTGCAGTAGTATTGATTTTCAGTACATATTAACAGATGATCTTTAAACTCCTAAACTATAATGTTTCTTCACAATTCTGAGATGCTAAACTATAATGTTTCTTCACAATTCTGAGATGCCTTACGGGTTCATAAATATTTCAGCTACAAGATTATATAATTTAATTCTAAACAAATTTTAATAAATAATAATAAGAAGAAGAATAAGAATAAGAATAATTATTATTATTTATTCGATTTGTATGCTGCCCCTCTCCGAAGACTCGGGGCGGCTCACAACAATGATAAAAACAATATTATAGTAGCAGAAATCTAATATTAAAAGAAATAACTAAAACCCTATCATATTAAAACCAAACAATACATATATACCAAACATAAATTATAAGGATTATAATTTATTAAATTATATTATTAATTAAAAATTTAATGCTACAATTTCCAAAAAATTTGGTTTCCTCCCCACTATAAATTGCACCTTCTTCAAAAGCACCTTCAAAAGCAAATAGCCACAGGAAAAAATAAAGATATTATAAAGTTAATAAAAGTAGTATAAAGTAGAAGAATAAACATAATATTAGCATATTGCTTATTCATTGCCAGTATACTAAAGCAAAAAGAGAGAGAGAGAAAGAAATAAAGGAAATTATATTCTAACCAATCTTATTGCATAGCCCTCTGGCCTTTCTGGTATTGACATCTCCCCTGCTGTCTGCCTACGGAACATTTCTGTCTGGAAACATGCTGTCTGCATGTTATTGTTGTTAGCCCAAAGTTGTTCAGAATGTTTAGGAGCAAAAGCCTTGGCTTCAACAAGTACTGAATTATCTAAGTTCTTTCTAGTTCTGCAATGCACACAAGGATGTCTCTTTATGTAATCTATAGCAACATTTCAGAACAGTTACACGATTTGGCACTAACAAAATAAAGGATATACAGTAAATTACCTTATGTTGAACTAATCAACACTGAAGAAACTAATCATGTTATCATAGTGAAAAAAACTTAGGGGTGTGTGCTTTCATAGGACTGTAGAACCATAGATCTCAACCTAAATGTGTAGGACATATCTCCGATTGATTTGATTAAATTTACTGATTCTACTTGATTTCAAAAATTGACTACTCAAATTCAAAAGCTTGAAGGTATTGCACCAAAATCAGTTTGGAAATTTAATCCAATTTATCAGTCGAGGTTTGAAAATTATGAGCAATTTAATAAGATTCCAAAGCCAGAAGAATCTAAATAGAATTCTGTTCATCTATAGAGATAGGAGATGTGTATAACAATCACCAATATCCAACAAAGTAGAAAGCAAATATTAAATTTCTTCAGAATGTATTGGGGTTTGACAAACTGTAAAATAGAAATGGATGCAAAAACATGAAAAGGAGGCTGTTGGGGTCTGGATGGGTGTCAACAGACTCAAACTCAACCCGGATAAGACGGAGTGGCTGTGGGTTTTGCCTCCCAAGGACAATTCCATCTGTCCGTCCATCACCCTGGGGGGGGGGATCACTAACCCCCTCAGAGAGGGTTCGCAACTTGGGCGTCCTCCTCGATCCACAGCTCACATTAGAGAAATATCTTTCAGCTGTGGCAAGGGGGGCGTTTGCCCAGGTTCGCCTGGTGCACCAGTTGCGGCCCTATTTGGACCGGGAGTCACTGCTCACAGTCACTCATGCCCTCATCACCTCGAGGCTCGACTACTGTAATGCTCTCTACATGGGGCTACCTTTGAAAAGTGTTCGGAAACTGCAGATCGTGCAGAATGCAGCTGCAAGAGCTATCATGGGCTTTCCTAAATATGCCCATATCACACCAACATGCCACAGTCTGCATTGGTTGCCGATCAGTTTCCGGTCACAATTCAAAGTGTTGGTTATGACCTATAAAGCCCTTCATGGCACCGGACCAGAATATCTCCGGGACTGCCTTCTGCCGCACGAATCCCAGAGACCAGTTAGGTCCCACAGAATTGGCCTTCTCCGGGTCTCGTCAACTAAACAATGGGGAAGAGCCTTCTCTGTGGCGGCCCCGACCCTTTGGAACCAACTCCCCCCAGATATCAGAGTTGCCCCCACCCTCCTAGCCTTTCGTAAGCTCCTTAAAACCCACCTCTGTCGTCAGGCATGGGGGAATTGACATTTTTCCCCCCCCCCCGGCTTATAAAATTTATGCATGGTATGCTAGTATGTATGA
This sequence comes from Erythrolamprus reginae, assembly GCF_031021105.1. Classification (NCBI taxonomy): domain Eukaryota; kingdom Metazoa; phylum Chordata; class Lepidosauria; order Squamata; family Dipsadidae; genus Erythrolamprus; species Erythrolamprus reginae. Next base: position 59,644,484 of record NC_091954.1, on the reverse strand, counting down.
TTGGTTTCTAAATTGGGGTTTTTTAAATTAACTTAAATATTAGATTTGTTTACATTGTATTATTATTGCTGTGAGCCGCCCCGAGTCTGCGGAGAGGGGCGGCATACAAATCTGATAAATAAATAAATAAATAAATAAATAAACAAACAAACAAACAAACAAACAAACAAATAAATAAATAAATAAATAAATAAATAAATCTGGATCCAGTGGGAAAGTTCGTCTAGTACTATTGTTTTATCTACTTTCTGGATTATTCCTAGAAATAATAAAAATTTGCCTTAGTCTTTATTTAGAAGACTGGCCTTGTAAAAATAATCCATTCATCTTCATGATTCCTCAGAAGCCTTTACTAATCTGGTATGTTCTGTATGCCCTGAACAGCAGTTCTAAGATTGGCAGTCTGCAGACTCAATGAGGATTCTGAGGACAGTTTTCAACCTATTTGGGAAATAAGATGTTAGGGAGGCTGTAGGTTATACACACTTCAGCAGAAAATGAGTGTACTTAAATTATTTCAGTCCATTTACCACTTTATCAACATTAAACTGAAGTAAGGTTTTTTTCCCAAGTTGGTTATATTCAGAGTTGCAGGCACTCTGCCCTATTCAGGTCATGACTTGACCTGGAAAGTTAACTTTGCAACCTCAGCTAGTTCTGTTTGCTGTCCTTAAAGCATGGAAAATATTATGGATGGATAACTCATTATTCTCAAATGGCTGCTTCTCTTTGTAAATCTGAAGGAACCAATAATTAGACTGTCAGAGAAAAGAAAGATCCCATTGTATGTCTTATCAAAGAACATTCACACAGTTCCCATTCAAAAGACTGCTAAGAATGTTGGCGAGCAAAAATGCCAAAATTCTGAAGAAACAATTTTCTCCTGAAGAGCAAGTCAGGTTTGCAACATTCTTCAAACTTGACTAAAACAGTTTAAATCTTTATTAAATCTTTCCAAAATACTCAAAATCAGAATTGAGTTGGAAGGGACTTTGGATATGATGATGATGACAATAACAACAACAACAGAGTTGAAAGGGTCCTTGGAGGTCTTCTAGTCCAACCTCCTGCTTATGCAGGAAATTCTACACTACTTCAGGCAAATTCAACATCTTCTTAAAAACTTCTAGTGTTGGAGCATTCACAACTTCTGGAGGCAAGCTGTTCCACTGGTTAATTGTTCAGGAAATTTCTCCTTAGTTCTAAGGAGAATTTTAGTTCTTAGTTCTCCTTCTCTCCTTGTTTGTTTCCACCCATTGCTTCTTGTTCTACCCTGGAGAATAGGTTGACTACCTCTTCTTTGTGGGAACCCCTGAGATATTGGAACACTGCTATTATGTCTCCCCTGGTCCTTCTTTTCATCAAAGATCTTCTACCCCAGTCTCCTGCTCAAGCAGGAGATCCTATACAATTTCAGAAAAGTGACTATCTTCTTAAAAACCTCCAGTAATGAAGCACCCACAACATCTGAAGGCAAACTAAGAGAATACACCACAATTTACCCACTAGATGCCTGGATACCAGTAGGGGAGGCTCCTTCTTTGTCCCTATGCAGTTTATTCACTCATTGAGCTGCCAACCTCAGCAGCGTGCAGGCCCAGCATCTTACATGAACCACCGTGGCTCCCAGAGAGGGTTGTGAAAACACTGTGAAGCAGTGTATAAGTAAGTGCTATTGCTAGTGCTATTCTAGCCTTTAATAAATCTTTTTTTAAATTATATTTCTACATCAAACTAATGTCATTAAAACTGCTATATGTTATCCTATCATGGATGCATGAGTGCCCACACCCATAACTCACTGCCTGTGGGGGGCAAAAACAGCTCCCCCTGCTCCCCCAGACGCCCTCTGGAGGATGGAAAAGGCATGTTTCCAAACTTCTGGTGGGCTCAGTAGCTTCATGTTTCGCCCTCCCCAGGCTCCAAAGGCTCCAAAAATCAGCTGGCTGGCACACACATGCACATTGGAGCTGAGATTGACAAAGGCTCATGTGCCAGAAGATATGACTCCGTGTGCTACCAATGGGACCCATGCCATAGGTTCACCATCACTGTCCTAGGTACTAGGGTCCTCTCAATGGCAACATCTAGGCAGGAAGCAAATCCTATTTCAAACTTAATCCATCATAAGGAAAACAAAAGGAAAATAAAAACCAAATTTAAATTAATAGGGCTGCCATAGACTTCAATAAAAATTTATCTTCTCTGCAAAGTTTGATTATGTCTTTTATTAAAATATGTCAGCTGTTTCTCTACCGTTTATCACCTCATTCTACCTCTTAAGCATCCCTTAAGCTAAACTTAAGCAAATAATGTTATCCTGATATTTTGCCCACTGCAATGTTTTATTATTCTTTATTTGCAGGAAACATATGTTCAGAAAAAAATAGTCTCTGATATTGCATCAATTTAGCAATATTCTAGTATAGCAAACATTAACATTTGCATTGTGACAAACTATACCAAACTATTAATCACCCAGCCATTGGAGTTCAGCATCTATATAAAGAAGAAGTCATAATGGAATAGAAGATAAAATAAATGAATTGCTAGTTTCAAAAAAAAAAACCAGCCCCAACTCTTGTCAGAACAACAATTGTACTTATTATTTTTCCATTATGTTTCTTTAGAACAAATCTGAGAAGATTTTAAGAGTTTATCCCTACTTAATATAGATCAGAAAAGGGACTTCATGTTATAATAGGTTTATTGATTTAAAATAGAAATAGAAGCATAAGCTGCAGGAATAATAACCCACTTACTTGTATTGAGCACCAGAATCCAAGAGATAGATCTCATTCAAGGATAAAGTTCTATTTGTTTCAGGAGAAGGCCTATTCAATATTAATAATACAAATTTAATGTTTCAACATCCTGTTTCAGGAATAGTTTGTAAAAGTTATTGGTTAAATTATACAGTTGGATTATTAACTTTGCCATGCATGTATACTGTTTAACAATAATACATCTTCTTGGTCTGTTACATATAATAATCTAGGCATCTATAAAGTTCATGTTTAACCAAGATCTGGATGGCTTGGAGGAGATGTTCCCTCTGAAACCAAGCATTAACCAAAGTTCAGGGCAGAGGTGGTATATTAGTATATCAACCTATTTCATTGAGAAGGAACCTGTCCTGCTGATGTTAATTAAGATAATAGTTAACATCATCCTCAGGAAGCCATCACTGAACTCAACCATGTTGGAAACTTCCATCCTGTCTACAACTTTTTCTTTTGGGGAAAGATAGTTGATAAAATCTTTACCCTGTAACATCAGAGGACCCTGTAGGAAATAAATTATTTGAACCCCTCTTAGTCAGGTTTCAGATCTTGCTTATTAAAAAAACATTGATTGCTTTTGCGGATAACATCTGGCAGGGGAAGGATGAATCTGGTACCATCTATCCTGTTCTTTTTGATCTCTCCCCTCTGTATGAAATACCTTAGAGTTCAGTTGTCTATCTATTTCACTTTAAAAATTTATGAAGCTGCAGGAAGCTTATCTAATGTCCTTAGTAAAATATGATCAGTATGATGATATCCAGCAGTATATTTCTACCATATCAAGTGAGGTTATGGATGCATTGTCTTGGTGTCTGAAAGCTAAGGGGGCCAAATGTGGAACTGCAGGCTTTAGGTAAACCCTTAATAAGACTAAGTGGCATTGAATTTGAGAGTCCTTAGATCTGGTGATTTTTCATTTGCTCCACCTCAAATGGAAAAATGTTAGACGTTGGGATTGCTCCTTGACCTGTTCTTAGAGGAACACATGGAAACTGTGGCTAGGAAAGTTTTAGGACTTCTTCATCAGCACTAATTATATCATTTTCTGAACTAAGAGGCACTAGTGACCTAGTGCCTCTTCATTGATCACCTTGGTTGCCTCCTGAACAAATATTCCGATCTCTCAGGTAAACCAAACAAGAAATACAATCAGGTGACCTAATTCAATTTTATTCTCAGGCTATATTAACAGAATCTTGCAAGTCTTGAAATTCAATCTCCTGTCATCACTTTTAACAGTCTAATATATTAGGGCAGATCATTTTAAAAGGGGGTTTTTTGCCCATTAATCATTGAGACCTCTTCCCCCTTTTATCTGATCAGTTCCTAAGCAGAGTCTTGTCCCTCAAAGACATTCGCACATATCATTACAGAATTATTGCAAGGCTGCCCACATGTGACTGCTCTTGAACATCTGGAAGTTTCAGCTGGTCCAGAATGCAACGCTGTGGGCAGCTACAGGCTCACTTTGACATATTCATATTATAACTTCTACACTGCACTGACCCCCAATATGCTTCTGGGTCAACTCAAAGTGGTATTATCATCTATAAAGTCTTTTTCAGCATGGAACCAGATTATTAGTGCAATGTTAAGAACATAAGAAGAGCCATGCTGAATCAGGCCAAAGCCCATCAAGTCCAGCATTCTGTGTCACACAATGGCCCATCAATTGTCCATGGGGATCTTGAGCAGAAAGAGAAGGCAAAACCCACACTTTCCCTTGACCCCCAACAAATGGTACCCAAGAGAATCCTGCCTGCCTCAACCAACATAGAGGCGGCACTTGGACATCCGTTTCAATAACCACCGATACACTTGGCCTCCATGAATCTGTCGAATCCTACCTTGAAGCTATCCAGGCTGCCAGTTGTCATGACCTCTTCTGGAAGCAAATTCCATAAAACAACAACCTTCTGGGTGAAGAAATATTTCCCTTTATTTGTCCTCACATTCTTACTTATGAGCTTTAGGGAATGCCCCCTCTTCCTAGTATTGTGTGATAGAGAAAAGAACTTTTCTCTATCCACCTTTTCTATTTCATGCATGATTTCATACACTTCGATCAAGTCACTCTTAAACGCCATCTTTCAAGGCTGAAGAGACCAAGGCGTTGCAACCTGGTTTTATAAGGGAGGTGCTCCATTTCCTTGATCATTCTTATTGCCCTTTTTTTGCACTTTTCCAGTTCCACTATATCCTTCTTGAGGTGTGGTGACCAGAACTGTACACAGTACTCCAAGTGTGGTCTCACCATTGATTTATACAGAGGCAATACAACACTTGCCGACCTATTTTTGATTCCCTTCCTAATCATGCCAAGCATGGAATTTGCTTTTTTTTACTGCTGCTGCACACTGGGTTGACATCTTCATTGAGCTGTCCACCAAAACCCCAAGATCCCTTTCTTGGGGTGTCTCAGAAAGCTCGGTCCCCATCAGTTGGTAGGTATAATTGGGGTTCTTTGCCTCAATATGCATAACTTTGCACTTGTTTGTTTGGTTTGCTTGCTTGCTTGCTTGTTTGTTTGTTTGTTTGTTTGTTTGTAAAATTAGTACATGGTAACTTTCCCTGATCATCTCTACCAATCCCCTTCAATCAGGAAGGAAAGACAGGTTTCATCTAATGGAAGAATATCATCTGGTGGGACTCAGAAAGTGAGATTCTTCTGTGAAGGCACTTGCCCTTCAGAACATCTTATCTTCCAATATTAGATTAGCCCTGACTCTGACAGCCTTCCAAAAAGCTTTAAAGATTTGGATTTGTTCCCAGGCACTAGAATTTGGGTTAGCTCGACCCTGTGAGATGTTCACAGTTTATCAGATGTGGGGATTTTTTAATCTCAGCACTTATTATAGATTTTCTACATTTTTTATTTAGTTGTTATTTAGTTGTATAGAATAGCTATGATGAGATGGGAGATAGGAGGCTGTAAACATAAAAATAAATACTGACAACTTAATCCGTTGGATTGAACTATCATGTAATGTATTGCATACTTTCACAAGATAGGTAAATATGGAAGAATCTGCCTAAATGTGGCAATTCCTTTTCCTTCCTCTTTAACCATCGTTTAAATCTGTTTTTTAGTTTTTATTCTAAAGCAAGCACTGTGACCAAGACTCAGTTGGTCACTAAAGCTATTTTTAAGTCTTCTCTTAAAAAGGGCAGTTTTTTCAAATTCTAACTCATGCAGTCCTTGGCAACAGGGATAAGCCTCTCCTCCCATTTTAGACTTCTATGGCAACAATCACAAGGATTCCATTTTGACAGTTTCTCAGTAATAATTTTGAACACACAAATAGCCAGGAGAAAGTAACAAAATCTTAAAAGCCAGCTTCTACGTCTGGCTGATTGTTGCACAAGTCAGAATTTTCTTTGTTGCTTCTCTCACAAACAGGTATAAAGAGAGCCCTAGACAGTATGATGATTCTAATTCTCTAATCCTCACATAAATTAAATAGCAGGAAGTCTAGAATAATGCTACCACAAATGGAAATTATAATTTCAAGTCTAAGAAGCCTCAAATGACATAAGGACTATATTTGATGAGTTGGAATGAAAAGAATAGGTCTGCTCATCACAATCCAGTTATAGTAATCAATTTATCCCTTAATTTGAAATAAGCTGCTAGATACTATCATTCTATATGACTTTTTGGTTATGCAATCAGCAGTTAAGTGCAAGGACTTTTATTGCTCTTACTTGTAGTGAATGATAGCACCATTTGGGCCTGTACTTGAAATGGTAGCAAAGCTCAAGTCAACAAAATTCTCTTGCTGCCTGAAAGAGACACACATTTCGTTAAAAAAAACAAGCCCAAATCACGGGAAAAAGCCTCAAATTCTTCCTAGCAATATTTCCTTCAGCTGCCTCTTCCGTACCCTATTTGCCTCTTCTCTTTTGCTCTTTTGTCATTCCCCCTTAGCTGGATGGGATTTGAAATACAGTGATACCTCGTCTTATAAACCCCTCGTCATACAAACTTTTCGAGATACAAACCCGGGATTTAAGATTTTTTTGCCTCTTCTTACAAACTATTTTCACCTTACAAACCCACCGCCGCCGCTGGGATGCCCCGCCTCCAGACTTACGTTGCCAGCGAAGCACCCGTTTTTGCGCTGCTGGGATTCCCCTGAGGCTCCCCTCCATGGGAAACCCCACCTCCGGACTTCCATGTTTTTGTGATGCTGTAGGGGAATCCCAGCAGTGCAAAAACGGGCGCTTCGCTGGCAACGGAAGTCCGGAGGTGGGGTTTCCCAGTGAGGGGAGCCTCAGTGAAATTGCAGCATCGCAAAAACACAGAGGTCCGGAGGTGGGGTTTCGAGGACTTCAGTGTTTTTGCGATGCTGCGATTTCACTGATGCTCCCTTCGTTGGGAAACCCCACCTCCGGACTTCCGTTGCCAGCGAAGCGCTCGTTTTTGCGATGCTAGGATTCCCCTGCAGCATCGCAAAAACAAAGAAGTCCAGATATGGGGTTTCCCATGAAGGGGAGCTTCAGGGGAATCCCAACAGCGCAAAAACGGGCGCTGCAGCTGGCAAAAGGGGTGAATTTTGGGCTTGTATGCATTAATTGCTTTTCCATTGATTCCTATGGGAAACATTGTTTCGTCTTACAAACTTTTCACCTTAAGAACCTCATCCCGGAACCAATTAAGTTTGTAAGACAAGGTATCACTGTACTAAGAACTATTATAGGGAAAAGGTACACAATTCTGAATACTAAGAAACAAAGGCCAATCAAAGTCTTCATCTTTCACAACTCCACTTCCTGGAGATGTGAAAACACTTGCAAGCCAGGACTTGTTCAGCTTATTCTAGAACAGTATTTCTCAAACTGTGGTCCACAGACTCCTGGGAGGGGCCATGATGTCTTTACAGAGGATCTGTGAAGGATTGAAGAAGTGTTATGATTTAAATCTTAAGTCTTGGGGATCCGTGGCTATGATCTGTGGCCACAAAACGTATTTAAAGGATCCATGGTGAAGAAAACATTGAGAACCACTGTTCTAAATTAATAATAGGTAGGAAATTAACCTAAGTTTGGAAAGTTGAAAGGGGTAAAAATTAGGTGCCAGACTAATGGTCCCATTAATGTTTCCATCCACTAACAGTAAAATGTTAGCTGGGGTGCTTCAGAATAGGTTATGTATTCAAGTTTATTAATTTTGTCTTAAAGGTATAGTAGAGTTGAGTTTACAGTCCTCAAAACATTGTAATTTCTAAAATTAAAAATGGCTAAAATTTTGAAAGACCACCAAATGGTACAATAAATCTGCTCTCACATGAAAGCTCACGCAAATGTTTTCATTTTTTAGCATGTGAAATCATCTAACAGACCCTACCATCTCTACAGTTTGCTGAACCTGGGCTGTAGTAACGCAGGACATCCCACATTAGTCTTTTTTTTCTTACCTACGAAATTCCTCTGCTTTATCAGCTGCTACGATTTCTGTAATGTTGCCTTTGGGAACCTGGCAAGCACCAGACAAAGTTGTATTAAATGAATAAAATAGCATATCCTCTGTCAGACTTTAATTTTCTGCATACCTACATTTTTTTCTGATATGCAATTGTTAGCTTCCCTTAGCATTCAATAGGTAGAATGATAATTACAAAATGTGTATGCATCAGTTATGAAGAATATATCTCAATGAACTTTCTGTATTGGACATAGAATGGAAATTTCATTGGTTGCTCTCATTGACGACTTGCAGTAGGGCTTGGAGGGAGGAATGTAACTATTTTCATCTACTGGATTTTCACTACCACTACTACTGGTAGAGCAACTTTCAACATACAGTAGTACCTCTAGATACGAGCTGCTCCACATGCAAGTATTCCAAGTTACGAGCCACGAGGGGAGAGAAATTTCTGTTCCAGACCCGAGCTCAAATTCGGGATACGAGCCGAGCGTCCACTAGGTGGCGCAAGAATCCTTGCTTCTGGTTATCTCGGAGGGGAAAAACAAAGTCTAAAGCCATTTGTTCCAGATACGAGTTGTTCGACATACAAGCTTTCTTCTGGAACGAATTAAACTCGTATCTAGAGGTACTACTGTACTATTGACCACGCTATATTTTGGCACTACCTATGAGAATTGGAAGTACATTTGCCAATCCTTCTACTCTTTCCTAAATTGCAAATTCTGTTGGTGATGAAAGGAGGGGAGAGGACAGTTACTTGTTCATTTCCTTGTGTTCAGTATTTGGTACTTTCTCAACTCTTAACATCTACATAGCTGAATATAAAGACTGGAAGTGTCACCCAGCAGTTCAGAATGAGATTAATCTGCAGGTGATGCCCAGTACCTTCACTCTGGGCCAAATAGAAGATGACAAAACACACAATGCCTGGAGTTCTTCAGGATATGAATGGGAAGAAACAGGCACAGCCTCAACCCAAACAAGACAGAATGGCTACTTATTAAGAAAATTACTGATTGCAAAACAAGTTATGCTCCCCCAGAGAATGTAGGACCACAATTTGATGGCCCTTCTGGACTCACATTACACCTCCGTTCAGGACCCACATTAGTCATTACCCATAAAAACCCACCTCTGCCGCCAGGCATGGGGGAATCCTCTTTCCCCCTAGGCCTTTACAATTCTATGCATGGTATGTATGTATGTATGTCTGGTTTTTATATTAATGGATTTTTAATCATTTCTAATACCAAATTACTATTGTACACTGTTTTATTGTCGCTGTTAGCAGACCCGAGTCTCCAGAGAGGGGCGGCATACAAATCCAATAAATAAATAACATCTTGCTTAGTCATTACCCATAAAAACCCACCTCTGCCGCCAGGCATGGGGGAATCCTCTTTCCCCCTAGGCCTTTACAATTCTATGCATGGTATGTATGTATGTATGTATGTATGTATGTATGTATGTATGTCTGGTTTTTATATTAATGGATTTTTAATCATTTCTAATACCAAGTTACTATTGTACACTGTTTTATTGTCGCTGTTAGCAGACCCGAGTCTCCAGAGAGGGGCGGCATACAAATCCAATAAATAAATAACATCTTGCTTGGCTCAACGTTGTCTATATCTGTCCTAGATCCATGATGCTGTTATGCTATTCATGTAGGTGTTCACTCCAAGTAATACCCTCTCATAACAAAAAACCGTAAAATCGTACCTCCTTCTCCAGCCAATTAAATAGCTCACACAATGCAACAGCATCTTTAATCTGTCATTAAAAGAAAAAATAAAACAGTTAAAAGTGTATAAGAATTTGCAATAATCCACCTAGCGGTTATCATATATGTTTCAACAGTCAATTGCAATGAAAGCAATCCTTCCCATAATATCTCATCCTTTCAGCTTTTTGTACAGAAGGCTGTTGCTTTAGGAAACTAGGCAGATCACTTACATGAGCCTTCCTCATGCCTTCAGCTTCTGCCACATTCTTTACAGCTTTTGCTATGCAGATTGGAGTGTAGGGGGTGAGGTAGCGGTGATCCTGAAAATGGACAAAACAAAAAAGCAGAGTTTGGTCAGGCCTCTAAGTACCTGATGGTCCAGGTGTGGTATGGCATGGTCACTATAGTAAGCTATATTTTCTTCAACATCATATCTGTGCTTGGATCATAATCTGGTAATTTATTCATTCCCAGACTCTTTTACATTTATATGTAAATGTATTTACATATATTCTTCTTGACCAGAACTCAGAGCATTAAAATTTTAAAAGATAAGAAACAAAAGAGTACAGTGTTCCCTCGCTTTTCGCGGGGGATGCGTTCCGAGACCGCCCGCGAAAGTCGAATTTCTGCGAAGTAGAGATGCGGAGGTAAATATACTATTTTTGGCTATGAACAGTATCACAAACCTTCCCTTAACACTTTAAACCCCTAAATTGCAATTTTCCATTCCCTTAGCAACCATTTAGATTATTACTCACCATGTTTATTTATTAAAGTTTATTAAAAAAATATTTATTAAAAGCAGACAAAAGTTTGGCAATGACATATGGTGTCATTGGGTGGGAAAAATGTGGTATAGGGGGAAAACCCGCAAAGTATTTTAAAATTAATATTTTTGAAAAACCGTGGTATAGACTTTTCGCGAAGTTCGAACCCGCGAAAATCGAGGGAATATTGTAAAGCTATTTTGGCTCATTTTTCTCCCATGTGTGAAAGATAATTGTAAACAGCAGAATAAATAGTAATATTAAGGCTTAAAATGGAGAGACACGATCAGGGAATAAATTTTTAATCAAAAATTTAAATTTTCAAGGTCAGAATAATTGCATAATAGGCTGCTGAAAGAACTTCCTAATGGCCTTGTCAAACCTTTATGTATCATCTGCAAAAAATACTAGAGAACTGGCAGGCAACTACAGGATAACAAATTTTGTCGCTATGTTCTATGAGGGGGAAAAGGAAGTCCAAGGTGATTGCCAGACACCAGCATGGGTTAATCAAGGAAGACTGCCAGATCAATGTTATAATGTTTGTTTTTTCAAAAAGTATGGTAACTTTGATGAACATCTACAAATATAAATTATTTTCAGGAAGGCATTAAATAGTTTTCCATGTTGTTCTGATTAGCAAACCAGTTAAATGTAAGCATTACTCGATTGACTGTAAGCATTGAAATTAAGGATAAACAAGTTCACACCTGGATCACATACCATTTTTTTTGTATTAGTGATTTAACAAAAAAGTAGAGGGGGTGCTTCTTCTATCTGCAAATGATAACAGTTGGGTAAAAGTGGTAATGAGCAGAATCAAAATTATCCTCACAGATTAGAGAAAAGGACTGAAGATACGAAAAAGACATTTAAGGGAGACAAGGGCAAAAGTCCCAATTCAAGAAATCAAGTGCACCTAGAACATGGAACTGCATAAGAGTTTTTGTAAACTCCAGAAAGTTTCCAAGATCTTGACTTTGGACATAAATTGCCTATTAGTATGTACACACCTTGGGAATGGCCTGAGTTACAGCATAGCTGGCTTTATCACTGAGCCAAACTTTCTCATGTGGAGAAAGAGTTTCACAAATTGATTTCAGAACTGTTAAGATGGAGTCGTATGGCAGTACTTGCACATGCAATTCGGGGTCCTGAGCAGAATCCAGAAACAGATGCTCTCTCACATTTATATCCACTAAGCGATTGCCATCAATAAACAACCTAAAAGAGAAGAATGGAAGCAAAAGATGACATTTCTGGGACAACCTGCCCCTTTAATAAAGGGGAAACAACTACATCTTTATATTTATGTAGGGTCACCGGGAAAGTGTTAAAGAAATTGATGTCATTTATTGATAAATTACTACAATGTCTTTAAGATAATACTACTCAGAAAAGTAATTGAGATACTCTTTCCCCCTAGGCCTTTACAATTTTATGCATGGTATGTCTGTATGTATGTTTGGTTTTACAATAAGGGTTTTTAACTGTTTTAATATTGGATTGTCATATGCTGTTTACTACTGTTGTTAGCCGCCCCGAGTCTACGGAGAGGGGCGGCATACCAATCCAATCCAATCCAATCCAATCAAATCAAATTTAAGAAATATTACTTAGGGATTATATCCAAATCAGATTCTACTCATGGTACAGTTCAACTGTTATTCAAGCTCAAAAACAATACATAACATTCTGTTCAAATCTTCCTAAAATACTTTTAAAAGCAGGTAACAATATAATGTTAAGTGGTAATTTTAATGCAATGTTTCTACATAAAAAATGTTTGAGCAAAAAGTGATGAACTCTATCAGGTGCTAGATAATAGCAATAGCACTTATGTACCACTTTACAGTGCTTTACAACCTCTCTAAGTGGTTTACAGAGGCAGTATTCTGCCCCCAACAATCTGGGTCCTCATTTTATCGAGACCTCGTAAGGATGTGTCAACCTTGAGCCAGTCAGGATCGAACTCCTGGCTGTGGGCAAAGTTTGCCTGCAATACTGCATTCTAACCACAGGTCATAATGTTACTGTTAATGAAAACTAAACAAACATCAGGTAGAAATTATCACAGAAAATCAATCAAGAACTTCAAAAAATAAAATAAAATTGCTTAATGTGTGTTGAAGGCATCATATATTAGATCCATTAATGCTGATTGGGAAATACATACACTTGTTAGTACAAACACCTTGTTTTTAAAGATTTTATGTACATTTTTAAAAAATACAGCCAAGTATTACTAAAGCTACTAAGAAAGTTATAGTTTTTCTTACCTGATAGTGTCTATCCCTATGATAGCATAAGCAAAGAATACTGAATTGTATTCCACATCTGATCCTCTAAGATTAAAAAGCCCTGTATCACAATAAAAAGAGTGTGTTAAAGCCTTGATTAACATTCAACCAACCTTTTAACCAACATCCTGATCCAGATAAAATTTCTTGGTCCTTTCACATCTTCTGCCACAAGATGGCGCTATTAGGCTGCACTGGAAACTGTTTTCAAGTTGTGTTTGGTACAGAAAACAAAAAATGAGAATCAAATGACAACAAATTTAGTTCTGACCTGGCCTTCTTTCTGGATCCTGATTTATAGCAGCCCACCCAAAGCCTGACCACAGCTTTAGCGCTAGAAAAGGCACTGAAGATTTGCTTAATGTAGAAATACAGCTTTGCAATTAGTGCTATGCATGGGAGTCTTGAAAGAGTGGCAGCTCCAAGAAAGTACCCAACATCTTCAAGAGCTAGGGCTTCTTCACCCATCTAATGCTGAGATGCTTAACATTACTGGGAACCACCAGCCTCTGATTCTTTGTTGTTAATTGCATTGATCAGCTAACTCCTCTGATCTCTGCATTTCAAAAGGATTGCTACTGACCAGCTAGATCAGAGGTCTTCAAACTTGGCAACTTTAAGGCTTATGGACTTCAACTCCCAGAATTCTCAAGTTCACAAGTCTTAAAGTTGCCAAGTTTGGGGACTGCTGATCTATATTTTCATACTGCACTAAGTCTCAATGATGTTCATTAGATCTGGGATTGTGATGTTACGAAAAGTCAGCTATGTGATTTATAAATCTTGGCTAGAACTCACTATATTTTATAAGTCCAGCCTATTATATATTTGTTGGTTTGTTTTCAACAAGCTGTGTGTGAGCAAACCATGGTCTAAGAAAAAAAATGAAATAATAGTCCCGACATATTGCTGGACCTATTTTCACTGCCAATGCCCAGAAATCACTCAACGTAGCAATAAATAATGATGAATGGCCCACACTGATACTCACAAGCAACATCATCCAAAGCTGTCACAACAAACCAGAGAGCCTTCCTCTCAGTCATCTTGCCCCGCAGAGCTGTAATCTTTTCTCTCCAACTGATCCCTGCAACAAACAATTAAAATTAGAGATCAGCCAAACTGGATTTCAGAAATGTGCACAGACAAGAACTTCCTTGCTACAAGTGGACAGCACTACCTATGTATCTATGAGTTAGCAAAAGTTAAAGTCACAATAGCGATTTCAAAATATTATGCTGAACCACCCCATTTCCTGTGCCTCTGGTCAAGATAGAATTAAAAAAGGAGCCTGCTGACCTGCCTGCCAGATGTTGTCTTTTAAAAAACTGAAAATTTGGAAGGTATCATGTTAGAAAAACCATGTTCAGTGCTGTATTCAGAAACATATTTGGATTCCTCTTACCTGTGAAGCTAAAATCTAGTGTCATCAGAGGCTTACAAGGTCGTGGTGGCCGATCTGCCCATATGGCATCAATCAAATTATCTTTGACTGGCACAAGAACATGGCCAGCACATTTCAGAACTTTGTTCATTCTCTTCCACTGGTCTGAAAGAGGCAGAAAGAAACAATCTGTTACATAATGCATTCCTGAGATGCTGCATTCCTGAGATGCATATACATAATCTCCATGTAATACTGCTGTTGTGCAAGCTGCGATGGTTGCCAGATTTCTTTTGGGTCCAATTCAAGATATCAACTATCACCTGTAGAGCCTTCCATGGCATGAGACCATCTCAAACCAATGGGACTGGGTCACCTACTCGCTACAGCAGATTGGGCATGTTGCAGACCCCATCCTATCAAGTAACTGTACCCTGCCATCCATCAACCTAAAAGAAAGTTAATAATATTTTATATAGGACCTGGATTGTTGGTGGCAATAGGCTGACTCTGTAAACCACTTACAGAGTGCTGTAAAGCACTATGAAGCGATATATAAGTCTATGGTCTATTTCTATTGCTATATACCACTAACTGCACATCGAACAAAGTTGATTGGTGAATAGTACATCGGGGCGAGGTGGGAAAATTTAACCCTTTACACTAAGATGAAAACACTAGATCAAACTCACCAGCCGGAATAATAGAAGGATCCACTCCAACTTTGGAACCTTGAGGAAGTACACTTACAAGCCAGTCCTCCTGAGTAGGAGTGTCTTTCAGTCCTAAGGAAAGGAAATCCCAAAACACAAGATCGCGAACATTAAAGCAAGGCCAACTCAAACCAACATGAAGTGGAAAGGATAATCACCTTGTTCCCTACATGGAAATTACTGTTTCTCTTGGATGGACAAAAGCAACCTGAGAAAGTAAAACACAAGCCCTATTTCTGTAACATTCACATGAACTAGCAGTGTCAACATTCTGTATAAAATAATATGATGATGAATATTAATTTTACTTGCTTTACTTTATTCTGATTTCTGCTAAGTGGACTCACTTAGCATGCCAAAACCAGGAATTACAGTGTCAACTAATAACAAATGCAACTCCTTAACTGAAGAACTTATGTTTACATAATGTAAAGTACTGTGTCAAACAAAGCAGGTATTCCTGAGATTTAATAAGCTTAAGGTCTTCACTGGTCTGTAACATGTAGCAGTCTGTAGTACTGATTGTAGCATGTCAGAGAATAACTTTAGAAAAAGCAAGTAGAACTAAGTTAAAAGTCTAATTTAACTTACATGAATTTTACAACTTAAATAGAATGTATACAATACTTAATAATTATCCCTTCTTCTCATATTATAGATTACAGTTTGATATATTACAGTTTCATAGTGTGCCAATAGGCGTTTCTCAATAAAACCCTGTAGGATACTTCTCAACTAAAATAATTTTCTGGGTAAGATGAAAAAAAATCCTTGTTTGGGTTCACACATACCCATCTTCATGAGTGTCCAATTGGAATCCATTTGTTGGGATGCCTGAAGGAAATAGCGTCCATCTGTCCACATGGCTGCATATTGCTCTGTTATAATGGCAGTTCCTGTCATAAAGAAGAGAAGATAGCAGAATTGAAACTACAGGCATTACGCTGGCAGGCATTGCTCTAATTTAATAAATAAATAAAAAACCCAAAACTAATATTAATTAGATGTTAACATTAAAATATCTGAAGCTCAGGTGGAATTTTGGAGTTATTTTTTGCTTAAAAGGCTTAAGAAGGAAGATACTTCTCTCTGCTTGTTAAGCCAAACCACTGATGACACCAACCAAGAATGTGCCATTAAAAAAGGAAATAGTTGAAATCATTTTTTTCTAAATCAATGGAATATTGGGTACATGAAAAAAGAAATGCTGATCCTATAAAACAAAGTTCTTTGTGCCAAGGCAGAAGAAAAGGCTGGAAATAAAAGATAATTAAAAGTAACTGAATGGTCACTGGAAAGCAAACCATTAAAATATGTCACTTTGACCAAAATAAAATGGCAATTGGAGCATTGTGAGAGGCAATTTGCTCTATGATTAAAGGATGGGAATTTATTGGATGATTTGATTTCTTATAATTAGAGGCCCACCAGAGCTATATATACCTGACTTGTTAATTTGTTAATCTTATTTTGCTTAGTAGTCAAAAGAAAGCCACAGAAAAGGTGACTTGGCAATGTTAGCACTGCATGTTAATCAGCGGCACAGCTTGAAACTAAACCCAGATTTTAAGACTACAGTGCAATGCTCGAAGCCATAGGAAATGTTGCCAAAGAGAACATGCTGTTCTGATGCAACTCTCTCTCTCCCCTCTCTCTCTCTCTCTCTCTCCCTGCCTCCCTCCCTCCCTATTTCTCTCTCTACCTCCCTCCCTCACACACACACACAAATAGAAAGGGGGGAGAGGAAGGGAGGCAGGGAAAGAGAGAAAATTGGTGTTCAATGCTCAGTGATTTCAGATGCAGAAAATGTTCTTTAGGGAAACTAAACTTGGCTAACTGATATTGTTTACTGAAAATCCCTGAATACAAGTATCCTATTTTCATAGGACTTGGATAGAGAGAAAAGGAAAGCTGCAAGGACTCTATGAAATAGCTAACAGGATTCTTATTTTATTGGAGAGTCATCTAAGGGTCAGCAAAAGCTCATTACTACTCTGGTATTACATCACCAGTCCAGCTGGTGTGTACGCTGAAAGGGGAAGCAACAATTCAAACCTTTCAAATCTTTTTCTGCCCAGCATGTAAACTGCAAAACCAAACAGTTCTTCAGAAATAAGCTAGTCATTTCTCTTGCATGCATACATATAAATGATTATTAATAGTGTTGTGATTTCATCTCTCCAATATACACAGGGGGAAAGGAGGAAAGAGGGAAGGAAAGGGCTCTAACTGTATCTAAGCCTGATGCAGTTTTGACTTTCCCCATTCTGGATAGTCATGGATGGAATTGCACAATCTCATTCACACTTATTGGAAGCAATCCCAGTTAGGGATTACTTTAAATAAACACAGAATATTACTGGAACGCAACAAAAAAGAAAGTAGGATTGTTGAGAATGCATATGAATGTGGTCTGGAAGATTTGACTGTAATATATCCAGATATGCAATGGGAGAACAATCTCAAGTCCAGAAGTGATATTCCTTAGGTTATCTGGCCTACTTGGTCCAACATGCGGAAAACAACAGTGATCAAGAAAGATTTAGAAAGTGTGATCTGTTTCTTTCGCGATTACCTGTTTTCTATCAAGAATTAAAAATAAATGAGTCTGTATCTGGGTAGAAACAAAGAGCATAGAGGGTCCTATATAGACAAGGATGTCCATCATGAAGAATCAAAAGTGAATAAACTCATCTTTCACCTTGTTCTTGTCTACAGCTGTTCATCATTGGCCCATGGCCTTAACAGGTTGCCTATTAAATGTGGTCCACAAAAACGTTGAAAGGTTGCAATATGTCCTCATATTCTTCAAGTAGGAAGCTCACATGGGGACTTCAGGATTCTCTACTTAATTTAATAACTGAGTACAGAATTAATACAGTAAACTATGCAAGTCTCATTTATACCGCCAGGCATGGGGGAGTTGAGATAGCTCTTCCCCCTAGGCCATTACAAGTTATGCATGGTATGTTTGTGTGTATGTTTGGTTTTATAATAGGGGTTTTTAGTTGTTTTTTATTACTGGTTGGTACATGTTGTGTTTATTATTGTTGTTAGCCGCCCCGCGTCTGTGGAGAGGAGCGGCATACAAATCCAATAAATTATTATTATTATTATTATTTTATTATTAATATCAAAGAACTTTTAATAGTCAACTTGTATGGGTAGTTCTCTATAACCAGCTGACATTTTATTGTATTAAAATAAAATAAAAATAACAAAACAAATCTATTAGATTTGATGTACAACTTAACATTTTTTCCCAGTGAGAACATGGAATTGCCCAATGTTAAAAACAGATGACTAGAATGTTCACTTAATGCATCTGATGTATCTATATCTCTCCACACATAACTAAATACACACCAATGTCTCAGTGCATACCGATGGCAGCATAAATAACATTTATGTATTTTATTCTATTCCGTTGAGTATAGAACAGTTTATGCAGAGAGCATGTAAACTTTTGATATTCTCCCTTTAGTCAAAATTGAAACTAAGCCAAAAAGAAATATGAAACATCTGGGATGCATGTTCATTTTTTTAAAATGCCAAGTGATATTTTGGGGACCATCTTTTACAGGTGTCTGTCTGAACGTCTACATGTAAAAACAGACGAAGAAAAGGATATTTGGAAGAAAAGAAAAATACAGTCTTTTAACGTATCTCTATAATTTAGTGAGAAAAACAAAGGTTCCCACTAAGGGCCCCATTAGTTAGAAGAGATAGTTGGCATTGGATGTTAAGAGTTACCAATTTTAATAGATTGGACACCATTCTAGAAACTTACCTGCAGAACCATTAAATCCACAAATAAACTCCCTATGGCAGTCACAGGGTGCAATGTATTCACTCTGAGAAAGATTAAAAATAAAAAGCAAAACTAATGATGATCAAAGGGACGCAAAATAGTAGAAAATACACATAAATTAACCTCACTTTCCAGTTGTTATTCTTGAAATACGCACAGGAAGATCTTATCATATTTCTCATCAGATGTCTTTGTGTCATTAAGAATATGGTTCAACAACACCAAAAAGAATATACAGTGGTACCTCTATTTAAGAACACCTCTACTTAAGAATTTTTCTAGATAAGAACCGGGTGTTCAATATTTTTTGCCTCTTTTTAAGAACCATTTTCTACTTAAGAACCTATGCCCGGAAAAATTTCCCAGGAAATTTGAGAGCGGCACAAAGGCCTGACCAGTTTCCTTCCATTCCCCCTTTAATTCCAGCCATCTCAGGCTTTTCTGGGCTGCCAGAGGAGCCTTTTGGTGGCGCTTAAGGAGGCTTTGCAGCCCAGAGCAAACGGAGCGTTTTTCTTTCTCTGGGCGCTTGGAGAGGGAATAAACCACTTCGCTGTAGTGACTCCCTCGCGCTGCCTCCCATGCACCCAGCACGAGGTTGCCTCCCGGATCGTCTGGGCGCAGAAAGGCAAAAGGGGGTGCTTCACCCCAGCCGAATCAACTCGGCTTCAGCCAAACCAAAGAGTCACCACAGTGAAGGAAAGGCGCCAGCTACAAAGCAAGCAATCGAGAGAAGAGGGGAGCCTTTCAGCATGGGAAGGAAGAGGAAGTAGGTAGCAACAGTAGCAGCTGCCGCCTTTTTGTCAAAGGAATGGGAGGTTCCCTCCTCTCACCCGCCTGGATTTCTCTCTCTGGCGCAATGTATGGAAGGCAGCCTCCTCACCGCCTCAGAGTCCCTCTTTTTTTTTAAGTTTTGGACTGCCTTCCTCTTCTTCTTCCTCCTCCTCCTACCACCCAAATTCCAAGCTTTTATTCTTTCCTAATGGATTTGCATGCATTATTTGCTTTTACATTGATTCCTATGGGAAAAATTGCTTCTACTTACAAACTTTTCTACTTAAGAACCTGGTCACGGAACGAATTACGTTCTTAAGTAGAGATACCACTGTAGTACAGTCATACCTCGTCTTACGAACCTAATTGGTTCCAGGGGGAGGTTCGTAAGACGAAAGGTTCGTAAGACGAAACATTGTTTCCCATAGGAAACAATGTAAAGTCAATTAATCCATGCAACCCCCCAAAAAAACCCTGCAAAAACCGCTGCCGCCTGGCTGTCACCTTTTAAAACAGCCTGGGGGCTTCTCAGTGACCTCCCGAACGCCGAACGCCAAACCCGAACTTCCGGGTTCGGCGTTCGGGAGGCCGCCGAGAAGCCCCCAGGCTGTTTTAAAAGGTGACAGCCGGGCTGGGGGGCTTCCCTGCAGCCTCCGAACGCCGAACGCGGAAGTTTGGGTTTGGCGTTCGGCTTCGGGAGGCTCCTGGGAAGCCGCCCGGCTGTTTTAAAAGGTGACAGCCGGGCTGGGGGGTTTCCCAGCAGCCTCCCGAAGCCGAACGCCAAACCCGAACTTCCGCGTTCGGCGTTCGGAGGCTGCTGGGAAGCCGCCCGGCTGTTTTAAAAGGTGACAACCGGGCTGGGGGGCTTCCCAGCAGCCCCCCGAACCCGGAAGTTCGGCAAAAGTTCGGGGTTCGGGAGGCTGCTGGGAAGCCCCCCAGCCCGGCTGCGACCTTTTAAAACAGCCGAGCAGCTTCCCAGCAGCCTCCCGAAGCCGAACGCCAAACCCGAACTTCCGGGTTCGGCGTTCGGAGGCTACTGGGAAGCCCCCCCGGCTGTTTTAAAAGGTGACAGCTGGGCTGGGGGGCTTCCCAGCAGCCTCCCGAACCCCGAACCCGGAAGTTCAGCAAACGTTCGGGGTTTGGGAGGCTGCTGGGAAGCCCCCCAGCCCGGCTGTCACCTTTTAAAACAGCCGGGCAGCTTCCCAGCAGCCTCCCGAAGCCGAACGCCAAACCCGAACTTCCGGGTTCAGCATTCAGCTTCGGGAGGCTGCTGGGAAGCCCCGCCGCCCGTCTGTCACCTTTTAAAACAGCCAGGGGGCTTCCCAGCAGCCTCCCGAACGCCGAACCCGGAAGTTCGGGTTTGGCGTTCGTAACTCAAAAAAAATTCGTAAGAAGAGGCAATTTTTTTCTGAACCCCGGGTTCGTATCTCGAGTTGTTCATAAGACGAGGGGTTCGTATCTTGAGGTACCACTGTACTTCCATTGGGTAATCCTAGATATGTTTCCAATTTTCCTTTTCTCATTCAATGTCAATTAAGTAGCATAACATTTGATACCTATGTAGTAATTAATTTTAACTATGATCTCAAACATACTTGTATCATTTTAAAAAAACTTATGTCTACTAACAGTAATTAAAATTGCCTGGATTGCTAATCCTGGGAAACCTTAACTTGCTTTCCTTTACAATGGATCTGGAGTGGCCACAGAGTTCATCGTTGCCACGATAACCATAAACCTGATCCAACCTATTACATTCAGCTTTCCATTGAATTATTATTATTATTATTATTATTATTATTATTATTATTATTATTATTATCATTATCATTATTTATTTGTAATGCACAGCATGTTAGCAATAGCACTTTTTAATAGAGCCAACATATTGCCCCCACAATCCGGGTCCTCATTTTACCCACCTCGGAAGGATGGAAGGCTGAGTCAACCTTGAGCCGGTGATGAGATTTGAACCGCTGATCTGCAGATCAAGCAGTCAGCTTTAGTAGAGTACTGCACTCTACCCACTGCGCCACCTCAGCTCTAGAACTGGTTCTATGAGAACTATCTAACTATGCAGAGAAGAAGTCTATGCAAGATTGAATAATAATCACATGATATTTAATACTGCATGGGAGCTTCAGATTTAAATATTTATATCCAAAGACTGCCTCACTGAAATTATATCTTGTTAGTAATCACTGATATCACAGCACAAATTGCAGTCTGTTTGGTGAGAGTCACAGTTTTTTTCTATTGTCTGAATCACTTTAGTATTTTTTTTTCTGAATGGCATCTTTCAAGCAGAAAACAATCCAATACCTGATGAGCATCTCCTGAGGGCACAATGTAGGCTTGAATGGGTTCAGAAACATATTTGGAATTTTTCATCGCTTGCCGAAACTGCTTCAGCAGTTCTGTAGTTATTTTCAGAACCATGGTCCTATTAGAAAAACAACAAGTTAACAACCCTGTTGACTTGGTACTGAAGATTTAAAATTCCAGAAAATTATGAAGTAGAATTTTTTTAATTGAAATTGCTGGAATCTAAATTTATTGTCTTTCCCAATCGTGCACGGTACAGTTCTGCTGAAATAGCAGCCTTTGCAATTACCGCTCAAGTGGTCTTGACCTGCCTTTCAAAAGACTGTGCGTGCACGCATGCCTTTGAGTCAATCTTGACTCCAGGTGTCAGCAGTTTTGAAAAGTCCCTGCAGTTTCCCTGGCAAGATTTCAGAAGCAGTTTGGCACTGTCTCCTTCTTAAAGCGGAGGGAGAGTGACTGGCTCAAAGTTACCCATCTGGCTTTGTGTCTAAGACAAGATTAAAACTCAGTGTCTCCTAGTTCAGTGTTTTTCAACCAGTGTGCCGCGGCACACTAGTGTGCCGTGAGACATGGTTAGGTGTGCCGCGAAGCTCAGAGAGAGAAAACAAGAGAGAGAGAAAGAAAGAGAAAGAAAGAGAGAGAGAAAGAGCAAGAGAGAGTGAAAGCAAGCAAGAGACAGAGAGAAAGAAAACAGAGAGAGAAAGAAAGAGAGAGAGAGAAATAAAGCAAGAGAGAGAAGGCAAGAGGGAAAAAGAAAGAACGAGAAAGAAAGAAAGGAAGAGAGAGAGAAAGAGAACAAGAGAGAAAGAGAAAGAAAGAGAGAGAGAGGGAGGGAAGGTGGGAGAGAGAAAGACATAGAGGGAGGTAGGGAGGGAGAGAGAAAGAGCAAAAAAGAGGAAGAAAGGAAGTGAGAAAGAAAGGGAAGGAGGGAGAGAGGAGAAAGAGAAAGAGAAAGTAGGAGGTAGGGAGAGAGAAATAGAGCGAAAGGGAGGAAGAGAGAGAGAATTTTTTGTCCAAACTTTTTTTAGCCGCCCCCCCCCCCCCCATCCCCACTCAATGTGCCCCATGGTTTTATAAATGTAAAAAGTGTGCCGCGGCTCAAAAAAGGTTGAAAATCACTGTCCTAATTTATAGAGTGGTGTCTTAACCACTAAACCAAACTGTCTCTCTATGAAAAGACTAGCAGACAAGAGAGAAAGAGAACTCTTAGAAACACGTTCTAGATATCTGGAGCACAACAGAAAGGTCATCAACTTTCTCCAATCAGTAGAATTCTTTGAGTTTTAATCTTTCACTGAATGCCCAGTCAGAGAAACACTGGAGTGGTTGATCATGGACCAAAGCTTACAATTACTTCCTTGATAAACTCTCACGGATCTTACGTTAATCATCTTGAATTATTTGGCAGGGAATAGCTGAAAGAGGGCAGCCTGGGAGAAGCTGTATGTAAGGAAACATTTGGAATTAAAAAGCAGCAGATGCTTTGAGACATGAGAGAAGGGCAAGGACACAGAACAGGAAGGAAATAATTCACAAGCTGCTGCTGTTTTCGGTCATAGGGAAAATTCTGAGACCTACCACCTCTTCCATGTTACTACATGTCCTTGCCAAGAATAACTACAGTAGGTTCTGCAATTGTTTAAGGATTATTTTCCACAGTACGGGTAAATACCTGTTTGTTCTGAAAGTTTGCACCTGACAATGTTAGCTATATAACATTACACAATCTCCTCTAAATTCAAGAAATCATAGCTTAGTACGTTAATCTGCTGAACTAAGGCCAAGGAGGTTCAAGTTTAAATGTGCATTCAGGCACAAAATAACCTGGGTATAGGTTCTTAGTCTGATTTCTTAGACCAGTGTTTCCCAACCTTGGCAACTTGAAGATATCTGGACTTCAACTCCCAGGATTCCCCAGCCAGCATTCGCTGGCTGGGGAATTCTGGGAGTTGAAGTCCAGATATCTTCAAGTTGCCAAGGTTGGGAAACACTGTCTTAGACTAATGTACCTCACAAATGTATTGAACCTGTGGCATACACTAGTCCTGGAGCTGTTCAACAGTTCCAATACAGACATGCAAATGATAAGTAGATGGACAGACAGACAGAAGGGTGTCAGACAGATAGAATGATAAGAAGATAAATAGATAGCCCGATACATAGGCAGGCAGGAATGGCTGACCAGCTGACTATTATTTTGGAACAGAACTCCACATACCCAGTAGTACGAGTATGTCATTCCTATGCAGCACTGAAATGATACACTCCTAATGCATCTAATATTATACCATACAATACTACTTAACACTTTATATTACAAAGTGTTGCAATAAAATATTTCTAATAACGTCATCTAGACATTTGATATCTAATCCCAGAGGGGAAAAAACTAGAAAATACAATTTGTATTATTACTTGCTATCTTTGTTTTCTCCCAGACAGAACAGAGTTAAGATCTAGCTCTTTGGAAGGATTTTTTTCAGACTATTCAGGAATCAGATACATCTTTTATTCAAACAAGCCTGTTATGTTATATTCATCACTCTTTTCACCATATGGCTATATTACATACAAGAGTATGATAGTATGTTTGTGTGGATGTATTGTTTTAAATAAGGGTTTCTTAGATATTTTAATTATTAGATTTGCTATTGTATATTGTTTTTTATTCATGCTGTGAGCCGCCCCGAGTCTACGGAGAGGAGCGGCATACAAATCTAATAAATGATTATTATTATTATTATGATGATGCAATGTATTTTCAACCTTCAACTGACAAGCAAGTCAAATATTTATTTATTTATTATTTGTTTGTTTGTTTGTTTATCTGTCTATCTATTTATCTATCTATTTATCTATCTATCTATCTATCTATCTATCTATCTATCTATCTATTTATTTATTCCGCCCTTCTCCTTAGAGTCAGGGTGGCTTACAACATGTTAGCAATAGCACTTTTTAACAGAGCCAGCATATTGCCCCCACAATCTGGGTCCTTATTTTACCAACCTCGGAAGGATGGAAGGCTGAATCGACCTTGAGCCGGTGATGAGATTTGAACTGCTGACCTTCAGATCTACAGTCAGCTTCAGTGGCCTGCAGTACAGCACTCTACCTGCTGCGCCACCCCGGCTCTTTGCTACATATAAATATAACTGACATATTTTAAGATTAATGGGAGTTTGTATCTGAACAATCAGGAAAGTGAACACAAGAACAAGGGGACACAATCTGAAGTTAGTTGGGGGAAAGATCAAAGGCAACATGAGAAAGTATTATTTTACTGAAAGAGTAGTAGATCCTTGGAACAAACTTCCAGCAGACGTGGTTGGTAAATCCACAGTAACCGAATTTAAACATGCCTGGGATAAACATATATCCATTGTAAGATAAAATACAGGAAATAGTAAAAGGGCAGACTAGATGGACCATGGGGTCTTTTTCTGCCGTCAATCTTCTATGTTTCTATGTTTCTAATTTAGCAGATGTAGATACTCCTTCAAAAAGCAGAAGACAGGGAAATCTGACATATACAACAAAGTACTCACACACTAATTGCCCCTGAATAAACTTTTGCAAAGTCAATAGTGTGCATTAACTAGAAAGCGTTTTTTCCTAATTCAATAATTTTTTTTATCATGTCCAGATAATTCTAAGACAATATTTCTGTCCCTTGGAAAACTATGATGTTATAAAGTAGATTTGGAAATGGTGGGAGAGTGTTACATTAATAATGCAAAAAAAGAAACTGCCAGACCAAATTAATTCTTCTTCAGACCATTTTAAAAAGATTGTGATATTCTGGAAAACTATCTTCTAACAATATTTTTCATTAGCTGCTTCTCTCCAAATGTAGAAGCTTCCAGAATTCCAGATCTCATGGGCATGTCATCTCAACAGATTTGAGAAAGGAAGGGATAAAAGTCTGTGTTAGCACCTTGTGTTTTCATCAAGGGTTTTTCAAATATACTAGCAGTCACCATTAAATCCACTTATTCCTGCATTCCTTTCAGGATTCTATTTGTTATCCCTACACAAGTTATGGTGTCTCACATTAGATTAACTGAAGCAATCACTGTTTGACAGAAATTCCTCTGCTGATAAATCTGATTGCATATTCCCATTCCAATATGTACCATGGCCACTGATCAACTAATGAAGCAGAAACTGCCTCTAACAGGCAAGAATCAATTTGAAACATGGCATCTACTATACTGTGACCAAGTGTTTTCTCGCACACTGCCAATAAAGACTGAAATACAATTTAAAAATTGAGGTATTAGCTTTTGCTGATATGGAGAATCTAATCCTCCCTATCTTCAGAATAATACTTTAATTTAGCAATGTTGTGAAAAATACTATAGCAAATAGGCCAGGCATAAGACTAATGTTTCAGTATCCTTCAGATACTTAGTATAGCCAGTTTGTCCATTAATTATATATTCTTTTTCCTCAAATTATTCTACTTTAGAACCACACTTTATTCTACTCCTAGATTCCTATTTATACAAAGTACTGTAGGTGCATGATTAAAAGAAAGCAAACTAGAGGGTCCGTCTGTCCTTCCTTCCTTCCTTCCTCTTTACTTACTTTCTTACTTACCTACTTAACATTATTTTAAATCTTTGAAAATTCTACCCTTAGACTTTTTTCTTGTGTTCCTGTTCATGTTCCTTGGGTTCGTAAGACATTCTTTCTTTCTTTTCTGCCAAATGAAACATTTCTCACAGATATTGGTTGGTTGGTTGGTTGGTTGGTTGGTTGGTTGGTTGGTTGGTTGGTTGGTTGGTTGGTTGGTTGGACTTACATGCTGCCCTTCTCCAAAGACCCAGGGCAGCGTACAGCATATACAAGTACAAAAACAGATTCAAAAGTCTAATATTAAAATCTAAAAGACCCAATTAAAACCCATACACAGTTAGCTCCATTTAGGGAGGGAGGGAGGGAGGGAGGGAGGGAGGGAGGGAGGAAGGAAGGAAGGAAGGAAGGAAGGAAGGAAGGAAGGAAGGAAGGAAGGAAGGAAGGAAGGAAGGAAGGACCTACTGGTTGCCTTTCTTTTATCTTATATGCTTACTACCTAATCTGCATCTTGAAAGGATCGCACATTGACTTCAAATGATGTATCTCCAAGGCCTCTGCCATAACACTATTCAATTTCTAGCAGAATGCCTGTCATTTTTACTCCTTTTCCATTTCTTTGGGATGGATCACTAAACCAAACTTCTATATTCTGAAGCATACAAATGATCTCATTTCATTCTATACACATTACAACCAGGCAGTACATTTGATAGTTGAGTAACAAGCAGTAACACAAAAAATAAAGTCAAGCAAAAATGACATTACAGTAAGTATTTGTGTCTCTATAAAATAAAGCTTGGCAAGCATTATCCAACATCATCTATATGGCCCATATTTTACCTGTCCCAGGTAGTTATCCTTCCGAAACCCAAATTTCCCAGCCTTGGAGAGTGAAATCACTTCTGTGTTCTGTTCTTGCTCTTCATTAACTCAGCAGTGCCTGACAAAGCAAAGGGCCAAACTTCAAAGGTAAGCAGACTTTGGCCACAATAACCTCTTTCTTCTCATAATGGATAATTGCAGATAATGACTGTTGCAAAAAAAATAGACTGTACCACTTCACAATAGCAGAACAGAAGGCAGTGTGACATTGGGTGGGGGGAGGGGGAGTAGGCTGGACTTCAGTCTAGATTATTCAGCCAGAAAGCCCAAGCCCATGTCAAACTCTTAACATATTTCACAGGATTAGATTGTTCAGAACATAATAACCATGAACTCCACTCAGTTGCCTGAAGCTATAGGCATATACATCATCCTTGGATCAATTTGGATCAACTGTCATAATTCCGACCAACAAATCAGAAGGGTAGCATGCCAAAAGCCTCAAAGTCATACCAGGAAAAAAAATTGAAAGAACAATGTGTATTCTATAGAAAGACACTGTGAGCTATTCAGAAGAGAAAGGAAAGATACAGACACATACTTATTCATTATCTTTTGTTCCAGGGACAAGTATTAGTTAATGTCTTTGGTAAACTACCAGTAGGAAGAATTCCATAAAAGGGGGATTTTTTTCAGGGTTCCCACTTGAACCCGTGCCTCTCATTGCTACTGCAAGTACATGAGCAGGAACAGATTCTTTTTTTAAATTTATTTATTTATTCAATTTATTTTTTAATGCCGCCCTTCTCCTTAGATTCAGGGTGGCTTACAACATGTTAGCAATAGTACTTTTTTAACAGAGCCAGGCTATTGCCCCCACAATCCGGGTCCTCATTTTACCCACCTCGGAAGGATAGAAGGCTGAGTCAACCTTGAGCCGGTGATGAGATTTGAACCGCTGACCTTCAGATCTAGTCAGCTTCAGTGGCCTGCAGTACAGCACTCTACCTGCTGCGCCACCCCAGCTCTTTTTCTTTTTCTTATAGTACAACCCCTAGTTTCTTTACTGCAGATCAATCTGTCAATCCCCAAGGAATTTGGCACAGCCTACCACCTAATACTTGCAGCCTCCAGGAAGTTTCCTTAATTTGGGCACTTCCTATACAATAGGTTCATACTTCTTTGTCAGTGTCCGATTTGGCTCTCCTTGAAATGGGGATAATAAGGAAGAAAAAGACAAAAAGGCCACCAGTAGGTCAAAGGGAAGAGAGGATACTGGAGGATACTTGGCATTCCAGCTACCGTCTTATTTCATCCCTATTTTTATTATTTCTTTGCTCTGCTCGTTTTTGTAGTGAAATTATTATTATTATTATTATTATTATTATTATTATTATTATTATTATTATTATTATTATTATTTATGAGATTTGTATGCCGCCCCTCTCCGAAGATTCGGGGCGGCTAACAACAATAATAAAAAAAAACAATATTATAGCGAAACAAATCTAATATTAAAAAAGAAGCATATAAAACCCTATCATATTTAAAAACCAAACAACACATACAAAGCAAACATAAAATATAAAGAGCCTGGGGGAAAGGTGTCTCAACTCCCCCATGCCTGGCGGTATAGGTGGGTCTTGAGTAGTTTATGAAATAACAAGTTTTCACAGTGAAGCGAAAGGAGGACGGGAACCTCCAATTGTTTGTGAAGAAAAAAAAATGATAGTGGCAAAGTGCAACAACACTTTGCTTTGAAGATAGAAGAGGGAAGAGGAAAATCTAAGCGAGGCAGAGCTTCATCAATGGAAAACCACTGGACTTGCAACCTCAGAGAAAATGGGTCAATGGACTTGCAGTGGTGCCTCTGAGGCCGGAATGGGACAATTTGCCGCAAACAACTCACCATGGCTAACTTGCTGAGGGATAGCTCACCATGGCTAACTCACCATGGGCCAACTTGCTGCCAGAAAATTTAATAATTTCAATACAATTCTTTAAAACATTAAAAAATATTTTAAATTTTGTGCTTTACATTTCATTCTGTCCCTCCTTTTGCAACCCTGCAATCCACCATTTCTTTGATATTTGCGTAACTCTTGTCTTGCAGTGAGCTGTCCTGCATCAAGTTGCCTGTGGCAAGTTGGCTGTGATGGGTTGGCCATGGTGAGTCGGTCATGCCCAGTTGGCCATGGTGAGTTGGCCGTGGCAAATTGTCATAGATCCCTCTGAGGCAGCACCTAAACAAAAGTCAAGCAGTTTTGTTACTGAAGATTTCATCAAGACTGCCAATATGATTGGAATAGAATAGGGAAAAACCTAGAATATGTGCACCAATTTTGCATGGAAGGTACTTTAGTCGAGCATTTGAACTACTATGCTGCATGGGTTTTAGTAAATTGAATATAATTCCAACACTGCTTTTCTATATCAAGCAGTATATGAAATATAATTAAGATAACAAAATAATACATTCAGTTAAATTGGAAGATATGTCAATACTATTAATTATACAAAATTTATTCTCTCTGATTTGCAAGTTCATTTCCCAAAACTAATGCTTAAAAGGTAAGAGGCAAAACAAGACAATTATTTAAGTCTTCATAAACTGTCCCTGAAACTTGCTTGTTTTTTTCTTTAAAATGTTCTTTAAAATGCCATTAGAAAGATGAATCTCTTGACGGATGTTCTGGCGGGCCTGGGATAGGGATTTATCTATCCTCTAGCTTCCTGACTCTCAGCAGCTTTCAGTACCATCGACCATGGTATCCTTCTGCACAGTTGGAGGGGTTGGGAGTGCAAGGCACCATTTTACAATAGTTCGCCTCCTACCTTTCCGGTTGGTTGCAGTTGGCGTTAGCAGGGGGGCAGAGGTCGATTCCAAGTCCCTCCCTTGTGGGGGTCCTCAGAGGGTCCTCTCCCCTCTGCTGTTTAATATCTACATGAAACCTCCGGGTGAGATCATCCGATAGCACGGGGTGAGTTACTATCAGTATGCTGATGATACTCAGCTATACATCTCCACTGCGTGTCCACTCAATGAAGCAGTGGAAGTAATGTGTCGGTGTCTGGAGGCTGTTAGGGTTTGGATGGGTGTTAACAGGCTCAGACTCAACCCCGACAAGACGGAGTGTCTGTGGGTTTTGCCTCCCAAGGACACATCCATATGTCTGTCCATCATTCGGGGGGGGGGGGATGACTTTTGACCCCCTCAGAGAGGGTCCGCAACTTGGACATCCTCCTCGATCCACAGCTGACATTGGAATATCATTTTTCGTCTGTGGCAAGGGGGGCATTTGCCCAGGTTCACCTCGTGCACCAGTTGCGGCCCTATTTGGACAAGGAGTCTCTACTCAGTCACTCAAGCCCTTATCACCTCGAGATTTGATGGGTTACCAAAATTTTTACTACCACACTGTGGGTGTGGCTTATGCATTTTGTTTCAACATCTTTCAATGCAAATTGGGTGTTCTGGGGTGGAGCTCCAAATTTTGCTACCGGGACTGCATTCCTGACCGTTCCCATAGGAGCCCATCACTGTGTAGGCCTGTGGTTTGAGTAGGAATGCTTGATTTTTAACATAATTGGGATTTTAGATTAGATTAATTAATTGAATTAATTGGATTAGGAAATTGTATTGTATTGTTTTATTTTTATATGCTTGAAGCCACCCCAAGTCCTCAGAGAAGGGCGGCATATAAATCCAATCAATCAATCAATAAACATTGAGAATAATGAAATGAGAAAAATACCGACTGTACTTTAGAAAGAACGGTAATTTAATCCGTTCACTAGCACAATTAAAACCAATGAAGAGCCACAAAGCTATGAATGTTTGCCCAGAAATATTGCATTTCAAATGTTTTTTTCTTGAGAGTACCCACCGTTTATGTTTTACATTGGAAACATAATTGTTTTCATTGACTAATTAATCATTTCTGATTTCTGTGTTATGAATACTATGTTAAGAGTTTAAATGTAAAAGTATGGATTTAAAGTAAATCAAACATGAGGGGATTGAGAAATTTTAATTAATGCAGATAATTTTTTAGTCGAGTTCAGCTTGTCCCCTAAGCTTGAAAGCTGGCTGGGTGACTTTAGGCTAGCCACACTTTGTCAGACCAGCCTATTTCACAGGGTTATAGTGTGATGTTTATTACTTGTTTAAGGTCCTGTTTTGTTTTGCTTATTTTGTTGTTTATTAGATCATTTTAGCTTGAGATGTCTGTCCAATTTAATAGTTTTTAGCTATTTTTCATATATTTTCTAGTTTTGTATACCACCCAGAGTCCACTGGAGCGGAAAAGTTAATAAATTTAATTATATTCATCATGCAGTCAGCCAGTTATTTACAGCAGATTTGTTATTTTTATCTACCTATCAAGTCCTTCCCAAATACCTGGAATAGACAAGTGTTGTTTGACTATGTCAAAGCATTGTCGCAGGATGCAAGTTGCTCCTAGATAGTGTGTATAACTGATTATTGTAATACCAGGGGAGAATAGAGTACAAAGACAAAGAACCCAAAATATCAAGGTCTGAAAAACAAATTGAAAAATATCACCCAGAAACTCTGGGCATTGACAACATTTTCATCTATAGATTACAAAAGGCTAGCTGCTTGGATTCACATATACATACTAAATCAATAGACAGTGGTACCTCTACTTAAGAACTTAATTTGTTCGGTGACCAGATTCTTAAGTAGAAAAGTTTGTAAGTAGAAGCAATTTTTCCCGTAGAAATCAATGTAAAAGCAAATAATGCATGCAAACCCAATTAGGAAAGAAATAAAAGCTCAGAATTTGGGTGGGAGAAGGAGGAGGAAGAAGAGGAGGAGGACAGTCGCTGCCCAGAGCTAAGGGAGTGTTTCTTTTCTCTGGGCACTGGCAGAGGTTTATTCCCTTTCCAAGCGCCCAGAGAAAGGAAAATGCTTTGTTCGCTCTGGACTACCAAAGCCTACTTAAGCACTACCAAAAGGCTCCTCTGGCAGCCCAGAAAAGCCCAGGATGGCCGGGATTAAAAGGGGAGTGGCAGGAAACTGGCCGGGCCTTTGTGCCGCTCTCAAATTTCCTGGGAAATTTTTCCAGGCTCAGGTTCTTAAATAGAAAATGGTTCTTAAGAAGAAGCAAAAAAATCTTGAACACCTGGTTCTTATCTAGAAAAGTTCTTAAGTAGAGGCATTCTTAAGTAGAGGTACCACTGTATTATGAAATACTACATTATTTGGGAGAACTAAATTCGTATGAAAGCAAACATCAGCTAAAAAACTGTCAGCTGTGACTTTACATTGTTGTATATATAATAAATCATATCCCAGGTCCTTGGGAGGGACTCGATAGGTAGCTAAAAATGCCAATCTAAACATCTGTCTATGTAACCATCCATAATAATAGGTGTTATATCCTCAAAAAACAAAAAGATAGGATATAATACAAGTATTTCTTGACTTATGACCACAATTGAGCCTGGAACTTTTTAAGTTAAGTGATGCAGTGATTAAGTGAGTCACATGCCCAATATTATTACCTTTTTTGTTGCATTCTTTAAGCAAATCAAGTAGTTATTAAGTTAATCCAGTTTCCCTTATTGACTTTGCTTGTGAGAAGCCCCCTGGAAAAGTTGTAAATGACGATCATGTGACCCTGTGCTGCAACCATCATCAATGCATGTCAATTTCCATTTTGATCATGTGAACACAGGGATGCTACAACAGTCATAAATGTGAGAACTGATCGTAAGTCACTTCTTTCAGTGTTATTGTAACTTTAAACATTAAATAATGGTTGCAACTCAAGGTTGCAACTCATGGTTGCAACTCAAGGACTACCTGTAATAAAAGTCTGGATAGGGTTATGGCAATACCAGGAGGCAGTAGAACAAAAGAGAATGAATTGAAGAAAATCAGAAACTATGAAGAGCTGCAAATAAAAGTAGAATGACTTTTACAAAAGAAAGCAAAGATCATACCAAAAGGAATAGGCACCTTGGGTGCAAGCTCAAAACATCTGCAACACCATTTGAACACCACTGACATTGAAAAATCACCACCAGTCAATTGCAAAATGCAGCATTATTTGGAACAGCTTACATCTTGTGGTAATAGCTTTAAATATCATCAAACATCTGCCTCTCCCAGGTCCGTGGGAAAGACTTGATAAAAATTCCAAATCCTAACATCTGACTGTATGAAGAACCATAACAACATATGCATGAGAAATATTTTACAAAAATCTTTCTGGGTTTTTTTTTTCAAAAATAGTGAAATAGTGGAATTCATCAGTGCTCCAACACTAGAGTTTTTAAGAAGAGATTGGGCAACCATTTGTCTGAAATGTTATAGGGTTTCCTGCTTCACCAGGGCATTGCACTAGAAGACCTCCAAGGTACCTTCTAACTCTGTAGTTTTATTATTCTGTTATTAGTTAATGTTGACAGCAACATATTTGGTGCTTTATCTGTTATTTATGTTTAACAGTGGGTTCACTTTTCTAACAAATCTGATATATTGTCTATGGATATTCTTAGTCATCCAGGTCATGGTTGTCCCAAAGGTGTTTTTCAAGATTGTTTTTTCTTCAGCTCTTGGATGAGAAGCGAAACGTCTCCAAAGAAAAACCAGAAAGTCCAGTTGCCTCTTGAAAAAGCACCTTTCTGACATAACCTGAGTCAAGGTTGATTCATCCTTCTGAGGTGGGTAAAATGAGGACCCAGATTGTTGGGGATGATATGCTGACTTCTAAACCGCTTAGAAGGCTGTGAAGCATTATGAAGCGGTGTATAAGTCTAAGTAGTATTGTCCTGGAACACAATTTGGAACTGTAAATTTACAGAAAGTACTATCTATCTATCTATCTATCTATCTATCTATCTATCTATCTTTGTCTGTTTATCTATCTTTGTCTATCTATCTATCTATCTATCTATCTATCGATTGATTGGACCTCTGCTGCCCCTCTCCAAGGACTATGGGTCCTCACCACAACCCAAGTTGTGCAAACAACAATGGCTAGGTTGATTTTTTTCAACTAAGCTAAAATCACATCTTTTAATATTTGGGAAGCCTTCTCTGGAAACTGAAGCTAGCCAGCAACGTGGGAAGTACTTGGAAAATTAATTTTTCCACGAGAAACATGCAACCAAAAATGTTATTTCAGCAGGCAAAGCCCCCCTTGAAGTTTCTGAAATTTATTTTTGAATGAATAGACACATAGAATTGGAGAAAGCTCTTCACATATGTGCATTTCTAGATGTCTTGGAGGAAATTTAGACACTGCACTGATTAAAAACTCTTCCGGCTTTCTGTGAATTCCTGATATCTTAGCTATTCTGCTCCAGTGGCTTCAAATTGGCTTAATTTATATAACCCCTGGACTCCCCTCTGGTTTATCATTGCTCGAGCCTCATTCCCAGGTTGCCAGGAACCCCATCGTGTGCTTCTTCGTCGGCTCCCGAACGATTCCCATCCCGTTTGGGCAAACAGCATCGCTCCCGCCTCAGTCTCTGAATTT
Organism: Erythrolamprus reginae; assembly: GCF_031021105.1. NCBI lineage: Eukaryota > Metazoa > Chordata > Lepidosauria > Squamata > Dipsadidae > Erythrolamprus > Erythrolamprus reginae. The sequence goes on along the minus strand of NC_091954.1, from coordinate 59,609,553 downwards.
CTCACCTGATACTTTGCAGGAAGGGGGCTCTCATGACAGCGGTACCGGAAACTGCCAATGCACAACTGACGTCTCGGACCTCGTGAACACCGGTGGGCGGAGCGACGATTCCCAGCGCTCGCCAACTCTCTTCCCTTCCTCGGCGGGAGGAGTTACCGTTGCTCCCATTCAGGTTTTCCCCCGGAGGACTGGCTCTTCCAGCGGAACGTTGGGATCCACAGGTTCCAGTCCGCTTCGTTCGCTCCTCCTACAGAACTGAGCCTCTTTCTTTCTTTCTTTCTTTCTTTCTTTCTTTCTTTCTTTCTTTCTTTCTTTCTTTCTTTCTTTCTTTCTTTCTTCCTTCCTTCCTTCCTTCCTTCCTTCCCTCCCTCCCTCCAACCTTCCTTTCTTTCTTTCGTGTTTTTTTTTTGTCGTTTAAGAAAGCTGCGGGATTATGTATCCACGTTTAAAACAAAGCGGGCGATCCCGAATGATCAGATGGGATCCGGAATCCCATCTGAATCAAAAGCCAGATACATTTAGACTACGTCCGCACAACACATGGATGTGTGTGTTTTGCGGACGTAGCCTTTGCATTTTTTTAAAGGAAAGCTTGTACTACTCACTACAGCTTGGTCAGCAAAGCAGGACCATTTAACATATTGTGTTAATCAGCCCACATTTCCGCCTAATGTGTTCTGTAGGCAGAGATTTAAATGGCGGTGCATTTCTTTTTGCTGTCTTCCATGCTGAACGTCTGCCTATCTGTTGTACTAAATTGGCAAGGTGGAGTAGCCCTGGAGGATACGCAACAGGGTGTCTTCCAAATGTATTGGATTAGAAATCCCATCATCCACACAAACTTATTTTTCCAACAAATTATCCCCAGCTAGCATAGTATTTTTTATTTATATTTTATTTTATATATTTATTTATTTACCGTATTTATTATTAGGGTTGGAAGGGATCTTGCAGGTCATCTAGTCCAACCCCCTGCTGGTGCAGGAGATCCTACATCACACTAGGCTAGTCCAGGGGTAGGCAAAATTGGCTCCTCTATGTCATGTGGACTTCAACTCCCAGAATTCCTGAGCTAGGATGCTTGGCTTAGGAATTCTGGGAGCTGAAGTCCACAAGCCATAGAAGAGCCAACTTTGCCTACCCCTGCACTAGTCCAATAGCAGTCCAGTCTATTTATTCTGTTGTCTTAAGAAATCTGGGAAATATCAGATTGCTCTTATATTTCTGAAGTTGTGCCTCTCTAGTCAGGTCTCATCTGGACTATTGCAATGCACTCTATGTGGGGCTACCCTTGAAATCCATTCAGAAGCTTCAGCTAGTGCAAAGTGTGGCAACCAGAACATTTTGGGACTAAAGATGGCAAGCTTCACTAGCTTCCAGTCTGTCTCCAGTGATTAGAATGCATTACTGCAGCTAATTCTGCTGACTACTGGCTGTCAGTAGTTTGGCAGTTTGAGTCTCACTGGCTCAAGGTTAACTCAGCCTTCCATCCTTACGAGGACTCACATTGTTGGGGACAATATGCTGATTCTATAAATCATTTAGAGAGGGCTATAAATCGGTATATAAGTCTAAGTGTTATTGCTATGGCTATGGCTAATCCCTCTAGGACAAGCTCATCCTTGTTCTCACAAGAGTGCCTTCTATGGCTGTCATCAGTCAAAACACTCCCAACTATCAGATTCCAGAAGAAAAGGTTTTTTGGTGGCAGCGTCCTTGGGTTAAGAACTGTCTCCACTCTCCTATCCTTCAAGAACCTAAAGCCCTGGCCAAATGGAGATGTTCCATGCTAGAGGTGGCTGCTGAATTCATGGCAGACTCCACTCCCTTCCCCTTGCTTTGGGCTTTCCACATATAAGGATACAAGCAACAAGTAACAGTTATGCAATTATAAGTGGGAGGAGATGGGTGATAGGAATGATAAGAAGATTAATAGTAATAATAATGCAGACTTAATGAATGGCTTGACAGTGTTGAGGGAATTATTTGTTTAGCAGAGTGATGGCATTCAGGGGAAAACTGTTCTTGTGTCTAGTTGTTCTGGTGTGCAGTGGTCTATAGCTGATTCAGTTCTGCAGAGGAATCATTGAGTCTGTCATCTGTACCTCTATAACTGTCTGGTTTGGTACTGCCGCACGAATCCCAGCGACCGGTTCGGTCCCACAGAGTTGGCCTTCTCCGGGTCCCGTCGACTAAACAATGTCGTCTGGCGGGACCCAGGGGAAGAGCCTTCTCTGTGGCGGCTCCGACCCTCTGGAACCAGCTCCCCCTTGAGATTAGGATTGCCCCCACCCTCCTTGCCTTTCACAAACTTCTTAAAACCCACCTCTGCCGTCAGGCATGGGGGAACTGAAACATCTCCCCCTTGCCCATGTTGTTTTGGTATTAGATTGATTGTATGCGTGTTTTGTTTATTTGTTTTAATACTCTGGGGTTGTTTTTATGAATTTTAGCTTAAAATTGTCATTGGATTGGTGGGTATTGGATTGTCATTATGTATTGTTTTTGTCTTGCTGTGAGCCGCCCCGAGTTTTCGGAGAGGGGCGGCATATAAATCCAATAAATCTAATCTAATCTAACAGGACCGACACAGAATTCAGAGGATAATCAGAATTGCAGAAAAAACAATTGCTGCCAATCTGCCTTCCATTGAGGACCTGTATACTGCAGGAGTCAAAAAGAGGGCAGGTAAAATATTTACTGACCCCTCACATCCTGGACACAAATTGTTTCAACTCCTACCCTCAAAACGTCGCTACAGAGCACTGCACACCAAGACAACTAGACACAAGAACAGTTTTTTCCCAAACGTCATCACTCTACTAAACAAATAATTCCCTCAACACTGTCAGACTTTCTACTAAATCTGCACTTCTATTCTACTAGTTTTTCTCATCATTCCTTTCACCATTTCCTCCCATGTTGACTGTATGACTGTAACTTGTTGCGTATATCCTAAGATTTTTATTAATATTGCTTCTTTATTGCTTATTTGACCCCTATGACAATCATTAAGTGTTGTACCACATGATTCTTGACAAATGTATATTTTATTTTATGTACGTTGAGAGCATATGCACCAAGACAAATTCCTTGTGTGTCCAATCACACTTGGCCAATAAAATTCTATTCTATTCTATTTTGAGGGTAGAGTTAAAACAATTTATGTCCAGGATGCGAAGGGGTCTGTAAATGTTTTCCAAGCCCTCTTTTTGACTCGTGCAGTATACAGATCTTCAATGGAAGGCAGGTTGTTAGGAATTGTTTATTTTTCCTGCAGTTCTAATTATCCTCTGAAGTCTGCCCCTGTCTTGTTGGATTGCAGAACCAAATCAGACAGTTACAGAGGTGCAGATGACAAACTCAATATCTTCATTATAATTGGCATGATTGCAAAGCATGCCTCGCCAAGCATGATCCTATCTACTGGTTTTTTGTTTTTGTTTTGTTTTTGTTTTGGCTTTTTCTTTGTACTGGAATGTTTCCAGCTTTGCTAGAAACCCGCTTAGTTCAGCAACCCATGGGAGAAATATATATTTCCATTAGAGAAGTTTCTTACCTCATCACATCTTTTTGCTTTGGGATTCAGTCCAAATTACAACAACTGTTTTCTTCCCCACTTTCCAATTGGATTGCAGAGACTTGAAATATGTACGTATATGAATGATTCAAAACTTATCTTTCTGCATCTTCCTCTCCCATTGGTTCTCATCTTACTAAACAGATACAGATCTATATCCAAAGAGCACAACATATCATACCTGTTTTTGTTTCTCGAATCACAACCTGCTCTGCAACTATACAAGCTATACAGTGAGAGATGGCCTGCTGGTCATAAATGTAAAATACCATTAGAAATGAGCAGTTATTAAGAATTTCTGATCTTGCAAAAGAAAGATGCATATCTCCAAATGTAATAGAAGCACATAATAGAAAGACAAATTTCATCTCAGTAGTTCAGTTTTACACAGTGTAAACTGCTATATTGTAGTTTGGTTAGGGTTTATTGGGATGCATGAACTAGTCTTTATGACTTGTAAACAATGTTTTATGGTGGGGCAATAGTCCAGACAACTGTGGGTTATTGTCAGACACGAAGAATCAGACTACACAATAAGTTCCAGTTTAGCTGATTTATTCCTCATGCCTATACACAGGAATCTAACCAATTAATGGTCCACCTAGAAAGGGAAGGTTGGAGATTGGACAATAATTATAGCCAGATCCAGGGAAGGCTGATCCAGGGAAGGCTTCTTGAGGAGAGGGCGCAAAACCACCTCTTTTAATGGAAGCGAGAAGGACCCCTCCCTCAAAGAAGCATTGGTCACCTCCTGTATCCAGCCTCGTGTCATTTCCCTACTGGCCGAGACCAGCCAAGAGGGACACTGGTCCAATAAATAGGTGAAGGAGTTCACAGCTCCCATGGCCTTGCCAATTTCATCAGGGGTCACCAGCAATGTTCCGTCTAATTTTTTTTCGGTGTGGGCGGAAAAGTATAAAAGTGAGCAGCACGTTTTCATGCCTGGGCATGGATCAGTTAGAAACCTGGTTGTTAAGCAAATCTGGCTTCTCCACCTCTTCCACCCCCCACCCCCCCCATTGTCTTTGGTTGTGAGACGGTCGCAAAAGTCACGTGACCTCAAGACACGTCAACAGTCATAAATATGAAACAGCGGCCAAGTTTTGATCACACGATCGTGGGGCTGCTGCAAAGGTCGTAAGTGTGAAAAAGGGACATACGTCACTTTTTTCAAGGCCGTTGCAACTTTGAACAGTCAGTAAATGAACCGTTTTAAGTTGAGGACAACCTGCCTTCCCTACTAGATGTTTTCTGTGGAGCTTCAAAATGGAATCCTGATCTGCTTCTAAAAGAGTGCACTAGTCAGACAGATAATCCTCGACTTCTGTTCTGACCCCAATGGAGGCCAGCGTTTCTATCTCCTGAATAAGACAGTTACTAAGTGAGTTCTGCCTCACTTTACCACCTTTCTTGCCACAGTCATTAAGTGAATCCCAGCAGTTGCTTGTCAGAAGATCCCAAAAGATGTTCACATAGCCCTGGAAAATTATTACCATCATCAATCACCATCCAGCAGGGAAAGCTGTGAGATCACCTTTCTTCCTCCTCCTCCCTTCTGCTGGATGGCGCTTGACTATCGGCGAGAGGAGGCTGGCAGAGAAGGCTGGCCCCTTCCTGGAGAAAACGGCTCTTTGCCTGCAAGAAGGCGGACTCTGCCACTGCCACTGCAGCCGCACCCCCTACCAAGTCTCGAAGAGAGCCTGCCTCTTCCTGCGCCTCCCTCCAGTGTGTGAGCGACTAGCTCAGACGCGGTGAGATCCCCGGGGAGACCAGGGGAGGGTCGCCTGCCCACCTATGCTTACATCTCACTCTTTCTTCCTTCTCCCTCCAGGTCTCTACTCTCATTTCTGTGTACCTATTGTGTACACTTGGAAAGCAATTAGCTTCTGCACCCCACCATGCACAGGGGGAGAAGCCAATGCTGTAGACCCCTGTTTAAACCTGAGGTCTGCCCGCAATGTCACTCCGTGCACATGCAGATTGAGCCGCTCCGCCTCGTCTTAACTGACCCAGCCGATCTTTGTCTATTTCACTGTGTTTTCTTCCCCATGCCATCCCCGCCTGGGAAGGAGTGATGCCCAGGGGGAGGGTTGGCTTTATCCATGGGGAACCCCTCCCTTTTAGGCAGCTGCTTGAGGTGGATGGTGATTCAAACGGTGCAGCAAACTTCCACATGCCCGACAGCTTGGGAGGGGCAGATCAACTGTTCGGCGGAGAGAAACGGCGCCCCACTGCACGACGTTTGAAAACCCTGTGACACGATTAGGTTTTGGGTGCTCATCGCGAAGGTGCATATCTTAGAGGGAACAGTGGTCACCAGTTTAAACTCGTCCACACAGCCCGACTAAGATTTGTCCCAATCATCTCTGCCAATACTGCCCAGACAATCCAGGTCTGTCCAAATCTGAGCTATTTTATCTGCAAAAAAACTGATTAAACTCCTCAGCTCTACCCTGTAAGGGGTCATCCAATCCCCCCATATCAAGGAGGGAAAGGGTGGCCCTAAACAGGGTGGCTGGGTGAGATTATGCAGATGCAATCAGTGTAGAAAGATGTTAATATTTTGCTGCTTTGATCTCCACTAAGTAAGTCTTAATAAAGGATCATAACAGTGTCCAGTCACATTTAGATTTACAGGATCCCCCAACTGCCCCAGATGTCTCTTCTGGCATTTCATCTCCTGGGCCCCGTAGTAAACCCAGGAGCCTTCCTGGATCTACTACCACAAAGAGGTTGCAAAGGTGCAATCCGATCTAGAGCCCCCATTGAAACTCTATTCTAGGCTGTTACCAGGAACTCTGCCGGATTGTTATAAGCGACTCTGATATTTCCCCAAGCACTCTCTAAAAACCTTCTGGGTCCATTAGGCATCTGGGGCGGAACCACCTAATTGGTTTTGCCTCCCTGTGGTGGAGGTTTGGAGCTGTGAAGTCAAGCTATAGCTGGAAATGATCTGACCATGACAAGGGCAAGATGTCTAAGCTCCTTAACTTCAGATCATTACTCTACTGCCCTAAGAGAAACACCAAGTTGAGTGTGCGTCTCCCCTCATGAGTTGAATCCTATACTACCTGGGTCAAGTCCATGGTTGTCATGGAAGTCATGAACTCCTGCGCCAACTCCGAGGATTCACCGAGTGACAGTACGTTAAAGTCCCCCAAGACCACGAGTCTGGGGAACTCAACCGCCAGCCTGCTACTGCCTCAAGTAGCGCAGGCAGAGCTGTTGCCATGCAGCTGGGAGGCAGGTACATAAGCAACAAGCCCACCTGAACCGCTAGATCCAACCTCAAAAGGAGAGACTCACATCCAACTATCTTAGGTGCAGGGAGCCTTCATGGGCTAAGGGTCTTCAGGACTATGACTGCCACTCCTCCACCCCTTCCCTGGGGTCACAGCTAGTCAACACCTGAAACCCATCTGGGTACATCTCCAAGTGGGGAAGACCCCTCTCATGGCCCAGACATGTCTCAGTCACACATGCCAGGTTATAATGTTATAACATAATGTTCACTGAAATGTTTGTTCTGGGTTTTAGTCCTGAATTTAAATCTGTATCGACCACACCAAATTATCTCCTTTTGTTATTTTCTGGCAATATTCTCCCATATAAACTCTAAACACCATGATATTTTATCGAGTTGACTCAACACCCACTTGTTTCCAGCCGGATCGCTAATTAATCAGCATAGATTCTACTTCATTTTCCCTTTAAAATTATTCACCATCTCTCTCTTCTCACACACCCACTGTCAGTCTCTCATTCTGTTCAAGTCTTGTTCTCAACATTTTTTTTAACAAATTTCAGTTCTGTCCGGAGCTTCCTTCTTTGCCATAAAGGTTTAAGGGGACACAATCTGAAGTTAGTTGGGGGTAAGATCAAAAGCAACATGAGAAAATATTATTTTACTGAAAGAGTAGTAGATCCTTGGAACAAACTTCCAGCAGACGTGGTAGATAAATCCACAGTAACTGAATTTAAACATGCCTGGGTAAACATATATCCATCCTAAGATAAAATACAGAAAATAGTATAAGGGCAGACTAGATGGACCATGGGGTCTTTTTCTGCCGTCAGACTTCTATGTTTCTATGTTTAGACCACTCACTTGACTATTCTCTCGTGGCAAATATGGGATTCCATACTCTAAAATCAGGCATAGACTGTTTGAATAATTCTGCTTCCAACTCTCTTGTGGCTAATTATGGCTTTGGATCCACTATGTTAGAATAACATGATGGACACTTTCATGATGGATTAAAGAGAGTGCCCTTCATTTTAACAGGCAGATGCACTACCCTGTTATTCAGGATGCTCCTCTGCTTCACCAAGTCTTCCAAAGTCCCTGTGCCTCAAAGGGTCTCCAAACACGAAGTAAAGCAGATTCAAAGGACACAGGACATCCTTCTCCTTCTGCACCGCCCAATGTCACCACCGGAAGTCTTCTAAACTCAACAACTTTTAAGATATGTGCGCTCTAGTTTAACTCCCTGAGTTCGACAGGTACCACAAAAAACTGATGGAAAGCCATGAGCAGCATCACAGAATAACACCCAGAGCTACTTAATAAATTTCCAGTGCCTCCATTGTGCTAGATTCTGTGCTTCCATATTGAAACTGCAGAACAATTCTGCATTTACAGCTGAACTATACAAAAGTACATCATCTTTGAATCTTAAGAATTACCTATTATTATTTCCCAGGCTTTCTTCCCCATGCCACTTTTCTACTCAGGGGGAAAATACGGTTATGGAAATAATTCAGTCCACAGGATAAATTAAATTCCCCTAAACTATAAACAGAAGCAAGTTGAGTTTTGTCTTTTACATTTCTTATTAAATGTAGCAGAATGTGTCCATTTGTTAATTATTACAATAGCATTACAACAGTGAACGCACTGCAGCATTTACAATAATTTCTGAATAGGAGTAAATGTGTGTTCACGTTTGAAGCTCATATTAGTTTGAATGGTAGCATCCTATCCCAGCAAATATTTAAAGGTGTTTCAGAGAGTCTTTCATTATTTGCTGAGAAGCTTAAAAGATTAAAGGTGGGGTAAAGATTTACAGTCCATAGTGAGGATACAGGCAAGATAAAAATAGAACGATACAGCCCTTAAGCATAAGTAAGGAAATAATACTTAATCACAAGCAACTGTGAAAGATGGACGTGCATTGTGTGCTTTGAATAATATGGCTTTCTTTCAGCAAAATATAAGAACTGGAAGGAAAAGTAATTTCCCAATCGAAGAGACACAGATTGAAACTAAGGAAAGTGTTACAGTGCTGTAGTTGTTGACTAGGGAATAAATCTCACTAAAATCCGAAGTCTGTAAATATTCACACTTAGTCAATAGCAAATTGTTCAAGGCAACCAACAATGAAAAGAAAATGTATCAGAATACTGGCACATTAAATGGATTGTTTCCAAATCATAAAAATGACACTGCAAAAAAAAAAAAGTTCTAAAAAGCAAACACTGAATTATCCCTGCCAGCAAACCGACCAAAACTCTTTTTTCTAGAGAAAAACAATGGGTGGGTAGAAATCTTATGGAATGAGTCAGAGAAAAGGAAAAACTTCTCCTCCTGCTGCCTTCTTGTCTCTGAATCCTCTTCCAAAGCTATCCCCCCCTCCCGCGCATAGGGAAAAAGAACCATCTGGTTTTTGTCACATGCATATGTGAATGATGTGCAGTTCCGCCTAGTATATCAACATTGCATTAAGATTGTCACTTGAAATAAATTTAGCCTAACCTTCTCCTCCTACAGTGTTTCACTTGATAGCTCCTCATTATTTCCATCTTTTTAGACATTTTGTTCATGATCTGTAGTCCTTAAAAAATATGAGATTTCCACATTTCTGGAAAATGTGGAGCATTGCTGATTGGATAGACTTTGGATTGCATCAGAGCTTCTAACTTATGAAAGGCTTGTAACAAGCCAATATACTTAACAGATAGCTCTTGGTACATCTTAAAGTTATATTGTTTCCTCAGTGTGTCTGCATTCTTCTTTGGAATGCTTCGGGTACATCAAAGCTTTTGAAAGAAAGCTATTTGTCTCCTTTTGTCCAAAGAGATTTAAAGTTATACATCGAGATGCAATAACGTGGTTTCTGTGGTGCAGTTTGTGGGAGTTTTATATAGTTCTTTGTCCAGCATAGTTATCAAGTTTTAAATGAAATAAAGTATCTATTTTAATAAACTACTTCTGCACTAAACATATAATGAAATTTCACCCGAAATGTAAGACTCTAGAATTGATTTAAACATTCATCATTTGGATATCACATTATATGAGGCAAACGTGTTATTTCATTTAAGATAATGAAATTTGAACTGAATGAAAGAGGTTGCTTTTTTTTTCTCCTTCAAAAACTGAAATATGCAAAAGTGGTTTGAAATGTTACATATATGTTAATTATTAATAAATTAATATTCATTAATTATTAATTATTATATTTTAATAACAATTTAATATTTATAAATTATTAACAAACATATATCAACCTATATGTTGTTGGTAATTTTGCAAAATAGCTGCTAAGAGCAGATTTTCTCATTCAGTAGATATAGAGATTTTTTTTCTTCTTCTGTTCAATCATGTCTCATTGTCAGAGAATGCCTGGACCAGTCCCTCCTGTTTTCTTGGCAAGGTTTTTGTATACAGTATCTTCAAATATGGATGGAATAAATGAGTTGCAAAACCAAATTAATAAGGGGAAAGTATCTAATGCTAGCTCATCAGCAAACTATGACTGGCAAAGCGATAGAATTTTTTTAAACCAAAAATTGGTAGCATGTTCCACTACAATAAATTTAATATCAAGAAAAAGAGATAGCATGCAATTATTTTTAAAGGCAAAAGTGTGGCAAATTATGTTATTTCATTGTACAAATAGAACACAGGAATTGAGCTATTATTGATATGAAAATAATCTGGCACAATGTGTATATAAAAGAAAAAGAACAAAAGAGCGGAAACTGAAAGAAAGAAAGAAAGAAAAGAGCTGTACAGCAGGATTAAATAACAATGACTCAATTGGTTTGATCTCTGAGGCAAGAGTGTTCCAAAGAAAAAGAAAAAAGAAATGTATTTGTTTTACAGCTGAAACAACTGATGTACAGTATACTTAGAGAGCAGAGAAGCATTCCTACCCTCTTAAAAATCATCACTTTGAGAAACTGACCAACATTCAGTAAAATGTCTAGCTTATATTTTTACGTTGAAAGATACTTTTTTATTTTTAGTCATGGAAAAATACCTTCCAAGTAATAAAAAAAAAGGTTTTACATAGCTTGTGAATTATACCACTTTTTTCTTCTTCTTTTTTTTTTACTGCTTAATCTTTTATGGATGATAGCACCAATTCAACAGATTGGCCAGTGTTTTACAGAATAGAAAAGGCTGGATTTAACTTTATAGAGCAGCAAAAAAAAAAAGTAGAAAGGGCAGGTCACAGCGATCTGATCAAATGAGCCGACATTACAGAAGAAAGTCTTGTTAAAACTTTCATTGCTTTCTGAAGTCAGAACAAAATGAAACAATAAAAATAGACCCTGTTCTCTTGGGAGAAATAAGTAGAAAATACCAGTTCCAAACTTCGCAATACCTAAAGAAATAATATGACAGATTAATCCCTAGTTAAATCATAAGTACCAATTTTCAAGGCTGATTTATATATATTATTATCATATAATATGTATAATCACCTGCTATGCTTCCACAAGCCTATAGTGAAATGAAACATAAGTTGGTAGAAATTTGAGAATAAACCGAATCCACTTTTAACTGCATTAATAAATCTATTGGATTCAAAGATTATATATGCTACATTATATTCATTGTAATATGATTCAGAATGAGCAAAGTTAACATGAATGATTAGCATGGATATAAATGAGAACTTGCTCTGTGATTAATGTTCTTTCTAAGAATCTACTCCTGCAATATTTGAATAGCATGGAGAATGCTTGAAATGCCCAAGAGTGGAATGAGATTTTAAGTGAACCTGGAATTACTTTATACTAAATTCTGTGCTTTTAGAAACTATGATAAGCATAAAAGCTTCTGCAACTACTATAAAATTAAATAATTAATTCATTAATCACATTTCATGATTTAGACTACAAATATTCTTTTAGAGCCACTTAATCGGAGCTAAATCTACAGGCTCATTTTTAAATTATGTGTTTATATTGTATTTTTGTGTATACCCTAAAGTGCATGTACTAGTTGTAGCTGGGGAAATAAAATTGTACTTTTCCTATCTCATTTGTACTGTATTTTTTTCCCTAAAAAGCAGGATGTGATATCAGAAGATAATAATGTCCGGCATTGCAAAGGATGTTACCCTTTTGTTATCCTACCCATATCAGGAAATAAACAATTCCTTATCAGTACTCTTAAATGTCACACCTTTATAACCCTTTTAAAAAGTATGTTCTAATCCCTTCCCTCTTACTATTACAGCTCACTTCCAAACATCATCCTCCAAAATCAATACAGATGGGGGGAAAGTTCTCAAATATTTTTGAAAGCTTTCTAGTGAAGGGAATGAATTACAGGATTTATCCTGCAGCAAGGCTGTAAGCCTATTTTATACATCTGTATATTTTGTTATTTGGCGGCAGCTAGAGAATTTAATATCCTCAGAATTTTTATTGATAGATTGTTTTCTAAAGCAGTATTTATAGCTGAACAGTTAAAGATCTTAAGTTTGCAACTAATAATATTAGTAATAATTTCAGTTTAAAAACTGAAAACTAAATTGGCCCGAAGGATAAAACATGTGTTTCACATTGCTTCTTATCACTGTTGTATACTGTATTACACTTCAATACAGATTTTCCTAAAAATTGCACAAGTGCACAGTCTAGTTTGCCTAGCAATGTAATATTTAATCTAACCCAACAGTCGTGAAGGTTAGATTTCAATAATTACATTAATTATCTGTCTTCAGCACTCTTATATAAATCCAGCATCTATTGTCATGTATCACATATTTCCAGCATCCATACAGTTTCCCTATTCCTGATCTGAAACTGTTTCAAAAAACAATAGATACTGAATATGTTATTGAAAAATACGGTCTTTTTTTCTCATAAAGCTCATAACTTTCCCATCTTGGTAGAGTTAGGTATTGTATTGCCTTTGATTCTAGAACCATGCTGCACAAATGGAGAAAGGTCTCAGATTGGGTAGTGCTTTTGACAAATGAAAAGCCAATATCATTTGCACCATAAACAGGTTTTTGTTTTAGACTTTAAGTAAAGAGTGTATACTTCTCTCAGTCAGATATCTCTAATACTATGTAAGATTGCATTAAATAATTTCTCATCTTCATTTGTACTAAGATAATTAAGATAGTCTTTTTAAATGATATGAAGTGCTTCTTCCCAGGTTTCTTTTTACCTGGGCTAAATTGCTAATTATGAGGTCAGTTGACAATTGACTCACCTGTTTATCTTTATAGTTTGTTTTTGTCTGCTGACTTCTATTTCATTCTCAGCCTTCCTATAATCTCTCACATTTAAAATTACCTGATTTGAAGTAATTAGGTAAGTCCAAGGACATCACTACACTTATTTATTTACTATTTTGTTTATTAATTTGATTTCTAGGCTGCCCTTCTCCTGAGACTAACTTGTTCTTTCTACCTGTCAAAAATCAGTTTTCATGAGCCAATTGATTCTAGTGCTGCAGTCCAGAATTACACTACAGGCAGGTGGGGGTTGCTACTCACCACCGCTACCAGTGCAGAGAGCACATGCATCTTGGTGAGATTTTGCTTCTGCACATATGCATGAAGCAAAATCTCGTGAGAGAACGCACGCGAGAGATTGCGGCGGTTTTTCAGCATGCGCAGAAGCAAAATCTCATTGGGACCCATCCGTCCACCGGTCACCCAGAGCTGCACAACCATTGCTATTCTCATTACCAGTGTGCAGAGTGGCCCGTAGCAGTAAGGAAGCCAATATTGATTACACGTAATTTTCCATAAATATACTGAAAATGCAGATCTTCAGACAAGACTTATTCCTTCCATGGTGAAACTTTTACTGTATCCCACTATCTGTATCCTAGGCTCAAACCATCCACTGCATGCTTTCAGCAGCTTACATTTTTCAAGCCTTTTAAGTACAGTACAAGCACTCTTGAAGACTTTTTAAACGTAATACTGTTATTTTAGATTCTAATTATTAGATTTGTCATTATGTATTGTTTTTATCACTGTTGTGAGCCGCCCCGAGTCTACGGAGAGGGGCGGCATACAAATCTAATTAATAATAATAATAATAATAATAATAATAATAATAATAATAATAATAAAATGAGCAAGCAAAACTACTGTGGGACTTCCGACTTCAGACTGACCGAATTCTGAAGCATAACACACCAGACATTGTGATCGTGGAGAAAAAGAAAGTATGGATCATCGACATCGCAATCCCAGGAGACAGCAGAATTGAGGAGAAGCAGCTAGAGAAATTAGTGAAATACGAAGATCTAAAAATCGAGCCTGCAACGACTCTGGCATAAACCAGTCAAAGTGGTCCCCATGGTACTTGGCACGCTGGGCGCAGTACCAAAGGATCTCAGTGGACATTTGAAAACCATCGGAATTGACAAAATCTCCATCTGTCAATTGCAAAAGGCCACTTTACTGGGATCGGGAAACATAATTCGCCCCTACATCATGCAGTCCTAGGTGCTTGGGAAGCACCCGACTGGTGATGAAATACGAAATCCAGCATAGTCATCTCGTTTGCTGTGTTGTACTGACATAATAATGATGATGATGATGATGATGATGATGATGATGATGTGTTCATTGTCAATTATTCCTATGTTCACACAAACATTAAGAAGTGAGCAACAGCTGTAAAGCACTGTGAAGTGGTGTAGAAAGTTAGTATGCTCCCCTCTACTAGAATAATGAAATATTCTAGGAAATATTTAAAAGGTAGAATATTTCTGCTAAAAGACAAATCAAAAATCTTAAAGGAAACAGAAACAAAAGACTCCAGCTCCCTGCCTGCAGCAGATATTTTGGTGCCAGCTTATCTACAAGACAAAAGACTGGGCCAGTCTAACTCCAACTCCAACTATCTATCAGCTCCAGGATAATGGGAATATCGTTCAGGGCAAAGCCATTCAGAAACAATAGGAAATTTCCCTTCATTGCATCCATCACCCAACAAGATTCAGCAAAGCCTGAGACAAGACCCACCCCTTGAGAGTCTGACAGCCAATAGAATATATTTTTTGCACAGGAACAGGAAGCTCAAATGCAAGGCCCAGAAGAGTATGTTTGAAGCGAGTATAGAAATTGGTGATAAATTGCCACACTATCTATAGAAGACCTGATGTTTACGGGAACTTGGGAGGGGTGATTTTCATGAGGGAACAGATGCGGCCACAAATAATTCTTTCAAGTGGTTCAAGGCCATCCTATGCTCACCCACCTGGGCAGAAGTGGGAGGAGGACTGGCCATGCTGGCATAATCTGAGTGGGCAATGTGACAGGTTTGTGAGTGGGGGACAAGGGATGTGAACTTTCAACTGGGTGGGAAACTCAGATTCAGGTTTCCCAGTGTAGGTGTTCCACCCCATCCTGCCTGCTGCCTACCTCTGGGTGCCAGGATAGCTCCAGCAATAAATTGGAACTTTGACAAGTACTTTGACTTGGACTCTGATTTAGCTTGGATGTTACCTGGAACCTTGACATTATGTATGTATGTATGTATGTATGTATGTATGTATGTATGTATGTATGTATGCATGCATGCATGTATGTATTTATTTATGCATGTATGCATGTATGTATGTATGTATGTATATCCTTGATGTGTTCAGTTACCCCAAATCATATGTGCTTAGTGGTTCTGCCTCACTATTAAGCCAACCTTCCAAGCAGCCCCCATGTTTCCAGTGTTTTCTTTCCACTTGGAACTGAACCCAGATAATCATTTTTCCCAATAATTGTACATAAGGCTAAGTGCTAAGTAGGTAATATAGTGTAATAATGCAATTGCAGAGTGGTACAAACAGGAATGTTAAAACAACAAAATGTAATGCATCCTCTATTTCTGATGTATAATTTTTTTACAAAAAAACATCAACTATAGAGTGTTTCCCTTTCATTTTATTCCTTCCTTTTAGGCTAATGATAAGTTACATAATTTATTTTAATAAATCTTCTCAAATTACTTGCCTACAAAAACCAGGAACAGTAATAATAATTTCAAACTGAGTCTATCTGAATAACTGTGCAATCATTCTGCTACACACCGTGGGAATGAGATTGCATATTGAAAGATGTTTTGGCTCTTAGTCTCAGAGGTCAAATACAGGAAGTTGAATCGTAGGTCACACTAAGCCATTATTTGCTTAAGCATTTCTTATCACATTTTGCTAGGTTCATACCACATGCTAACGTAAAACCAAGCTAAACCAAATATATTATGGTTTAATGCAGTGCTGTGTTTTAAATTAGATTGCCACTGGTTTGCTCATGCACAAATGCTTCTGTGCATGCACTCCTGTGCAATACTTCTGTGCATGCGCAGAAGCATCCTGCGGGGTGGGTGGAGCCTCCCACCACTGCCACTACCGCTTCTAAGAACTGGTCCGAACCAGGAGCAAGCCACCACTGGTTTCATGTACAGTAAAGTGCAAGCCTAAGCAATGTACTTAAAGCTGATTTCATTTACTATCTTCAACTAGGAGATGAATAGGGCTGATACTGAACTACCATGAGAGAAGTAAAATTCCATTTCTATTAAAGTTAAACATGTTCTACAATAGATTCAAGAGTGAAAGGTTTGTGGAACTTCTCATTTGTTATGGAGATCTCAAAACCGAACAATTAAATTTAGATGTCAGCCCTTGCCATAATGTTGCTGATCAGTTTGGCACACTCTCTGGTGGTATAATGCCATCGTCAGAGGCACGTATCTCCTCTTTGTTCAACATATACCTTTCTTGAATAGCTGCTGCCTGATAATATCCAGACCAACTTCAAAGACTTTCGCTATTCAATGCCCCAGAACTATCCAAAATGTAGCTCACATAAGTTTTTGAGTACTTTTAGGCAGTCAAGTACCAACGTATTGTCAGACAAAAGTACTAGTTCTGTTGCTGCCATCCATTGGAGAAACATGTCTGAGACCAGAGGTATAGTTGATAAATTCCTTGTTTTGTTTTATTAAATCTGTGTGTCTCTCCTTTTTGTTCAATTTAAATAGCTTTTGCAATGCTGTCAATGAGTCAATTTTGTGTTGCCCTAAAAGTTCAAGCTGGTTTGTGAAATCTGGAATTTTCAAATCATTCAGATTTCTGTGTAGAATTCTAATTGTAAATATTTATTTATTTATTGGATTTGTATGCCCCCGTCTCCAGAGACTCGGGGCGGCTAACAGCGACAGTAAAACAGTGTACAATAGTAATTTGGTATTGATGATTAAAAATCAATTAATATAAAAACCAAACATACATACATACATACCATGCATAGAATTGTAAAGGCCTAGGGGGAAAGAGGATCTCAATTCCCCCAAGCCTGGCGGCAGAGGTGGGTTTTAAGTTGTTTATGAAAGGCAAGGAGGGTGGGGGCAGTTCTAATCTCTGGGGGGAGTTGGTTCCAGAGGGCTGGGGCTATCACATCGAAGGCTCTTCCCCTGGGTCCCGCCAGGCGACATTGCTTAGTTGACGGGACCCGGAGAAAATCCACTCTGTGGGACCTAACTGATCACTGGGATTTGTGCAGCAGAAGGCGGTCCCTGAGGTAATCTGGTCCGGTGCCATGAAGGTCATAACCAACACTTTGAATTGTGACCGGAAACTGATCGGCAACCAATGCAGACTGCGGAGTGCTGGTGTAACATGGGCATATTTGGAAAAGCCCATGATTGTTCTCGCAGCTGCATTCTGCACAATCTGAAGTTTCCGAACATTTTTCAAAGGTAGCCCCATGTAGAGAGCATTACAGTAGTCAAGCCTCGAGGTGATGAGGGCATGAGTGACCGTGAGCAGTGACTCCCGGTCCAAGTAGGGTTGCAACTGGTGCAGAAGGTGAACCTGGGCAAACGTCCCCCTCGCCACAGCTGAAAGATGTTTCTCTAATGTGAGTTGTGGATCGAGGAGGACGCCCAAGTTGCGAACCTTCTCTGAGGGGGCCAGTGATTCTCCCCCCAGGGTAATGGACAGACAGATGGAGTTGTCCTTGGGAGGTAAGATCCACAGCCACTCCGTCTTGTCTGGGTTGAGTTTGAGCTTGTTGACACTCATCCAGGCCCTAATATTGTCCTCTATCAACTGTAAAGTGTGCAAGTGATTTCATATGATCATTGACATTACACTACAAACTGGATTGTCATTGCTTAAAGCAGAGGAGTCAAACTCAATTTCATCAGGGTTATGTTTGACCTTGCAGGTCGACATGGCCAGGGTGGGAATGGCCAACTCAATGTTACTCATTGAGGTTTGACTTTTGGTTGGGACGGTTTCCTGCAGCCCTTGACAGAAGGCTACAAGAGGCCATTGTGGCCAAAAACGGAGCCCTGCATGGCTCTCCTGAGTTCCATTTTGGCTGGCAGGACACTGCGTGCCAGTCCTTTGATGTTTCCAGGTCAGGCCTGTTTGGCCATATCTAAGCAATCTGTGGGCCGGATCCCATGATGACTTTCATATTTTATTTTAAGCTGCATGCATTTAAAAATTAAATTAAATTTCTTCAGGTTAAAAAAAAAAGCATGAATTCATGAAAGAATCTTAGTCATTTACAATATTAAACAATCCAAACACTCTCTTATAAATGCCACACATAAGGTGTTTATGTAGATTATGTTAAATTTTCATGCGGTTTATTTGATTTGGCTTAATGTATTGCATGAATCCAGGAAATAAATCATAGTCTATGTTTGGTGTGTTGTATAAACTCAACCAACTTTACTATAGTTGTATTTTACTTTGGCTTTACTTTTACTTTGGTTCAACTTAATAAACTATGTGGAAATGATGAAGGCTCCTTCAAGTTAAACTTGATTTGTAGTGGATTGCACAAGTAGTTTCCATAGAAACCCAGAAGTGGTTTGATAATTGTCTTTACTTAAGTTGTTTGTTTCTTTCATTGTTTCATTGATTGATTCTTTGGGTTTCCAAGTGACCTCCCATCCAAACCTGCTTAGCATTGAACTATCAATCACGTTTGTCAGGTACAGCTGTCTCTTATGAGGAAAAATAATACAGATTTAATTCTTGTTTGATTTTACTACATGGATGCCCTCATAATGCTCTCTTGGTAATAAAACAGAAATAGTTTTCTGCCATCTTCTTCCAAGGTATTTAATTAACTTTCCGGTCCAACTCATAACCCTATATTTACTGGTAATCTTTAACTCCAATCTTTCCTTCCTTCCTTCCTTCCTTCCTTCCTTCCTTCCTTCCTTCCTTCCTTCCTTCCTTCCTTCTTTTTTTCTATCATTCATGGAGGACTCATGAAAAGCAAAATACTGGACACAAATATGTGGCACTGCAGAAAATTTTAGAAATTAACAGCCATATGAAATGGGAACTTTTCTTATGGAAGTTCAACTAGCAATGCTAATGGACAGTTGGTCTTATATCTTGTAACAACAGTGTTGCTATTATAGGCACAAAATCAGAAGAGAGAAAAACACTATAAACGGAGGAATGGCTTGTGAAGATGGCTGTGTTTACTAAAATAGACAAATTGACTTGATTAAAAAGGAAACTGCAAATTTTTTTTTTATAAAAGACTGGAAAATGATTAAAAATGAACTTTTGGTTTCTTTGTTTCTAACTGCTGATTTTAGGATTTATTGATTAAAAAGAGCTGTTTATGGGAAAAAGAGAACTGATGTACAATATGCAAGGATGCATATTATATATAATTGATATAATTGTTTGTAACTGCTGCAAAAAGATTGCAAGACATTTCTTTAAAAGTTTTTCTTCAGTTTTGTTCTTACCCTTTTTTTCTTTTATTTCTTTTATATTTCTGTGGTTTGGAAATTTTTCTTAAAAAATGTAATTAAAAAATGTAAAGCAAACAATTTTGCCATGAAGGATAAACTGCTAACATGGATTAGGAGCTTCATTTAAAAACAAGTACTCTCCTCCAGCTTATTTTATTTGCACGATTGCTTTTTATGGGTGGATTCTAACTTACCTCGCTGCCAGTTCACTTCCTCCCACACCACATTGCTGTGTGCACGTGTTCACATGCATGTGCATGCGCATTGCCAATTTTTAAAAGAAAATTCTGGGAAAAAGTGCCACAAACTAGATGGAAACATATGCACAGTGCCATAAATTGGCTTTTGCACATGTACAGAATAAAAAGATGCTTGGGAAACCCTCCCCAAATTCCAATAAAATAAAATACAAAATTTTAAATAGAGGGTGGCATCCACAAGTCGGCACTGACCGAACTGGTTCCGTGACATCATTGTGACATCACCAGCGGGTTGTTACCAGTTCGGGTGAACTGGTCCAAACTGGGAGGAACCACCTCTGGCTTTTCACCAACAGTAACAAAATCCCCAAAACTTTTTATTCATAGAAACATAGAAGACTGACGGCAGAAAAAGACCTCATGGTCCATCTAGTCTGCCCTTATACTATTTCCTGTATTTATCTTAGGATGGATATATGTTTATCCCAGGCATGTTTAAATTCAGTTACTGTGGATTTACCAACCACGTCTGCTGGAAGTTTGTTCCAAGGATCTACTACTCTTTCAGTGAAATACAGTGATCCCTCGAGTATCGCGAGGGTTACGTTCCAAGACCCCTCACGATACTCGATTTTTCGCGATATAGTGGTGCGGAAGTAAAAACACCATCTGCGCATGCGCGCCCTTTTCCCATGGCCGCGCATGCGCAGATGGTGGAGTTTGCGTGGGCGGCGGGGAAGACCCAGGGAAGGTTTCTTCGGCCGCCCAGCAGCTGATCTGCTCGGCAGCGCCGCAGCAGCGAGGAGCCGAAGATCGGGGTTTCCCCGCCGCCCACGCAAAGGGGAAACCCCGATCTTCGGCTCCTCGCTGCTGCCCGCCCACCGCTCGCCCGCCCGCCCACCGCTCGCCGCTCGAGAGCAAGAGGGGGAGAGATAGAGAAAGAGAGAGAAGGAAAGAAAGAGATGAGAGAGGGAGGAAGAGAGTGTGAGAGAGGAAGAAGCAAGAGAGAGAAAGAGAGAGAGAAAGAAAGATGAGAAAGGAAGAGAGTGACGTCATCGGGTGGGAAAAATCGCGATATAGCGTTTCGCGAAGATCGAGATCGCGAAAATCGAAGGATCACTGTAATATTTCCTCGCGTTCCTTTTGATCTTTCCCCCAACTAACTTCAGATTGTGTCTCCTTGTTCTTGTGTTCACTTTCCTATTAAAAACACTTTCCTCCTGAACCTTATTTAACCCTTTAACATATTTAAATGTTTCGATCATGTCCCCCCTTTTCCTTCTGTCCTCCAGACTCTACAGATTGAGCTCATTAAGTCTTTCCTGATACGTTTTATGCTTAAGACCTTCCACCATTCTTGTAGCCCGTCTTTGGACCCGTTCAATTTTGTCAATATCTTTTTGTAGGTGAGGTCTCCAGAACTGAACACAGTATTCCAAATGTGGTCTCACCAGCGCTCTATATAAGGGGATCACAATCTCCCTCTTCCTGCTTGTTATACCTCTAGCTATGCAGCCAAGCATCCTACTTGCTTTTCCTACTGCCCGACCAACAGATTCAACAGTATGATTACTCCTTCTTTGAAAAATTATTCCTTAATTTTACTACATTCCTCTCCAGTCTGTATAGGGTTGCTAAATTTTTTACTATCGCTCTGAGGAAATGGCTAATTTTGTAGGTGTAGCTTGCTGGTCATGTGACTGGGAGGGTGTAGCTTGCTGGTCATATATTAGTTATTTCAGAGAGATGTTTTGCTATTTTATATCTTACCTGAAAAGCTTTGCATAAAAAGTGTGTGTTACACCATGGCAGCACAGCAAACTTTATATGCAGAAAATACTGTAATTAAAAGACAAGCAAATCTCATAAAGCATTTTTGGTTTCAGTCATGGATTCTTTAGACGAATATATTGAAGACTATTAAAAGAACAATATGTTTTAACAGTCCTCAATATTTTTGGCTGAATAACAGTATAAAACTGTATAAAATTAACAGGATAAAAGGTTAAGCTTTCAGAAAATGCCCACTTTGGAAAGTTTTAGGCAAAAGCAAAGGAAAAGTGTCGAATGTGAGCTTCTTATTTTCAAGCAAAGGGATGGGGGAAAGACTTAATTGTCAGATTTTCAGTTTTTCCAGACAAGCAGGCAGTTGATTAAGCAGCTTCCAATGGGATGCGGGAAGAGAAAGAGGAGGCGCAAAGAAACTTTTAGTGCTTGCTCAGAGTTTGAAATACACAACACACTTCTACTGGGTACAGTGGTAAACCAAGACTTGGGAAGAATCCTCATCCGAATCTTTAGCCTGGATGGGGCATGGGTCAGTGGGGGGCATACTCACTGGTTTATGGGTGGCACATTCAGTGGGATAGGCACCTCCTCTTCTTCGTATTTGGGCCCATCAACAGAATCACCTTCATCCAGAGTGCTCAGTCCCCCACTGGAAGCAGTGGCTACGGAGGTGATGGAGGAGAGACGCTCCCAGCAGTATTGGTGGCGATGCCAATGCCGCCCTCAGAAAACAATAGTGCTGTGGCTAGCAGTCCGTTGGATATCACTGCAGGGAAAGGCCTGGAACCCATTACATGTTCCATTGTTCCATTGTTATACTGTTTTTTATTACTGTTGTGAGCCGCCCCAAGTCTTCGGAGAGGGGCGGCATGCAAATCTAATTAATAATAATAATAATAATAATAATAATAATAATAATAATAATAATAATGTGATCCCTGGATTTCTCCCACACTGGGCTCATTAAAAGCGGGAAGGGATGGAAAGAACCGAATGGCAGTGGCTAAGGCTGATGGCAAAGAGGGGATCTTGGCAAAGCTTGGAGAACCAGGGGGGGACATTGCCCACCACCAGTTATTATTATTATTATTTATTGGATTTGTATGCCGGCCCTCTCTGCAGACTCGGTGCGGCTAACAACAGCAGTAAAACAGTACAACAAAATCCAATACTAAAAAAACAGTTAAAAACCCATTATATAAAAACCAGTCATACATACAGACATACCATGCATAAAATTGTAAAGGCCTAGGGGGAAAGTGTATCTTAGTTTCCCCATGCCTGGCGGCAGAGGTGGATTTTAAGCAGCTCACGAAAGGCAAGGAGGGTGGGGGCAAGTCTAATCTCTGGAGAGAGTTGGTTCCAGACGGTCGGGGCCACCACAGAGAAGGCTCTTCCCGCCAAGTGACATTGTTTGGTTGACGGGACCCGGAGAAGACCCACTCTGTGGGACCTAACTGGTCGCTGGGATTCGTGCAGCAGAAGGCGGTCCCTGAGATAATCTGGTCCGGTGCCATGAAGGGCTTTATAGGTCATAACCAACACTTTGAATTGTGACCGGAAACTGATCGGCAACCAATGCAGTTGCTTGCAGCAGGGGCAGCAAGGGTGCAGCAGCAGTTCTTCCATGGGGCTCCAACCTGAATACCTCTACCCATTCAATGATCCTAGGCATTGCTGTGCATTCAGGGCTTCTTGGGCTGCTGAGAAGGGAGGGAATGGAGATAGCTCCTGCCGCCCATTTTCCCCCAGCAGCCCGAGAAGCCCAGAATGTGCGAAGATGCCTGGGATCATTGCTGCACGTTCAGGCTTCTCAGGCTGCTGAGAGGGGGAGAATGGGCAGCAGGAGCTCTCTCCATTCCCCAACCCCACAGCAGCCTGAGAAGTCCGGAATGTACGAAGATGCCTGGGGTCATTGCTGCACGTTTGGGCCTTCTCGTGCTGCTGAGGGGAGAATAATGGAGATAACTCCTTCCACTCATTCCCCCCTCCCTTCCAGCAGCCCAGGAAGCACAGAATGAAAATGCCTGAGATCTTTAAATGGGGAGAATCATTCAGGCCGGAGCCTCCTAGAAGAATCTCCACCGCGTTCCTGCTGTTCCTATTCCCACCCCTTCCTAGCCTTTAATGGGACGGCCTACAACTGGGAGGAGGCAGCCGAGAGGCACATGGGGAGAGAGCAAGAGGACTGTACTCCGTCTCCGCCTCAGCAGGGAAGGGAGGGAATCGGTGAACCCGAACTGTCTGAGACATGGAATGGGAACTATAGAAGAGCTGCGCTAGGACTCAAGTCATTTTCTAAAAGGGTGGGCATGACAGTGATGTTACCAGTGGGCCACCGCTACCGGTGGGGGTGCACCCGACCGCACTGGGAGGAACCCACCTCTATCTTCAGTCCATTGCTATAACCTTTTAATACAGATTGAAATAGCAGAAGTCCTTACCATTAGATTTCTACATCTGTATTTACTAATCTAGGGGTATGGGTGGGTGGATGATAACTGTATTTGTGTGAGTGTACACACTTTTGTTTTAACAGACTACATATGGAGTAAGCTACTTACGGAACTTTTTATCTTTAAGTTATGACAACATCCAGATCCATGAAACATTGTTCCCAGCTTTATTCATGAAACAAAACAATGCTGCAACTGAAATGTGAACCTTACCTGTTTCTGCATGCCAATGGGAATGATTACATTTAATATTAGCTTTAAAAAAGCAATGCCACTAGTCAACAAAGCTTATTCTTTGTTTCAATAGTGAGCCGTTTGGACAAACACTTCTCACGTTGACAAAAGCTCATTTGATCTGAAAGCATTCACAACTCAGTAAGTAATATTGCATTTCCTTTAGTTGCACAAGTAAATTACCGTTCTTAGGTAACAGGCCATCATTTGAAATGCTTAACTGGATGTAAACACCAGTATTACTTCCAGATAAATGTTTATGAGCTGAGTTTGTAATGATTTTTATCTGTATAACTTTAAGAACAAGATCAATTGAATAAAATAATTACTTCAGAGTTGTTATGTACAGTTGGATGACATAGTTCAGTCAATTTCCATTTTTCAAAAAGTATATGTCCATTATAATAAAATATTACCACCTGGCTGTAAATCAGTATTATATATCTTGGAATATTTCTGATTTCAGCATTTTTGTCAACTTTACCTTTAAATGACTTTTTATTATCAGATTAGATTGTTTTTTTATCACTCCAGCCATTTTTAAAATCTGGTTTCCTTTTCAGTGTTTCTTTCCAAATGATATATCAAAAGTCAGAGTCAAAGTTGGAATGTCTTTCAAAACAAACAATAATGAAACAATCATCTCATTCATAAAATATGGTTGTTAGTTCTGCACTTTCAAAATACTGATACTTTCACAAAGTGGGAATGGCATTGTGGGGCAGGTTCTAGCAGAAGAATTATATATTCGTTTAAAGTGTGATTAAATTGTATACTATCTCAGTTTTTATTTTTTTTACTTTAGCACCCTGTCAATTAAAGGGTGGGTCATGAATTGAAATAATAAAATTATACATGTTTCTTTTTGAGAGGGAGAGAAAAAGGAAGGAAGGAAGAGAAAAAGAAAGAAAAGGAAGGAAGGAAGGAAGGAAGGAAGGAAGGAAGGAAGGAAGGAAGGAAGGAAGGAAGGAAGGAAGGAAGGAAGGAAGGAAGGAGATCCTCGGCCAAAATATTTGTTTTGTTTTGCTCTAGTCCCTTAGCAACCCTTCCATAAGATCTCACTTAAATATAGCCCCCCCCAAAATATCTATTCTTCCTAGTTTAAAACCCCTCCATATTTGGAAGTAAGAACACATTCATGTATGTCTTGCAATCTTGTTAAATTCCTATAAATTAAATAAGCCCAGTATCCTATCTTTGTGAAAACTATTTCAGTTTTTTAAAAATAGTACAAACAAAATTATTTTAAGGTAGTCTTTTTCTATTCAATGATTTTTTTAAAAAAGACTATATCGCAATGCAAAAATGTAAACATAATTAATGGGGGATATGAGAAAGAGACGCTTTGGGCCTTACAGATGTTTCTTATTCTTCCATATGCATAATACATGAAAACTTAGTCTTTCAAGTTTTTCTTTAGCATTCTTTTTTTTAACATTCACTATTTCCATTTCTTTGTTTAAATATTTCTTCTCTAAAAAGAGTTTAGAATAATAGTGTCGTCTCCCATTTCAGATAAACTGTAGAAACAGACCTTACAGTTGAAAAGCACCAACTTATATTGTTTTTAAAGCAAAAGTTCATTTACTTCATCAAGCCTACTGCGATGTCATATAAATGTTTAAGGTCTAATCACATTAAGATAGTACAAGTACATTTTTGTACATGTAGCACAATAGACTGCAACCTTTGAAAAAACAGCATGAATTGTTCAGACCAATGAACTTTGATCACCTGAGTTAGACATGCCCCTCCCTAGCTTCTCTCTTTAGTAATCTGTTCTGTTCTGCAAGCTCTTTTAAACATAGAATTGTATAAATAAAATCTGGCTATTGCTGGGTTCTTTATTGAGTTTACAGTTATACTTCAAGTAAACACACAATCAATCAACACTGTTTATAATGAAAAATATGATTTTCATGCATGTGGGAAGTATCTAGGAACTGCTATAGAATTGTGAAGGAAAGTAGAAAACCTACCACAATGCAAACATGTTAGGATCTCAGTGTAATTTTAGTCTAAAATTTAAAAATTAGTACTGGTATATGAATGGGGTTATGTGGCATTTAAAAGCAAGCACTGAAAGTACAATATTTTTATTTTTGCTAAATGGACTTCCTCTTTGTATGTCTATGTACATTATTGTTTTCTCAAATCACTGAAAAGGAGGAAGGAGCATTAAAAAATGTAAATGGGCTAAAGTAAAAAAAATTGAACTGAAATAAAATCAAATATTTATTACGGAAGACTATATCTTGAGTTCCTGATAAATCTTGATTACTATAGTCTTATCACTATGAGATTAGGAGGTAGTTTTAAAGTTCAAAAATCAACTTGAATGCTAACTGATTTGTTTTTAAAAGAGAGATTAAAGTTTTGGGTCCATACACCCTAGCCAGCAAAGAAGTATGTTTGTATGTACCTGTGGTCTAAAAAAAGCTCTTATCCTGTCCTATCTGCACCCAAATGTATGAAGTTATTTTTTTTATTTCTTTGTTTGTTTTGTCCAATACACAATAATACACAATGATGGTTATAGAGGATATAATAAGGTAGAATGTATTAAAGGGGGAATAGAGGAGAAAATAAAGGAGTAAAATATAACTATGAGAGAATAGCAGAAAAAATATAGGTATAGAAGAGGAGATATAGGAGAGACAATAGGACACAGGATGTTAGGCACTCTGGTGTCGAATCAAGTCCCACTGAGGGTATGGCTAGCTGATGAGGCCAAAATAAGGCCAAAATAGATCTATCCTAGTCTCCCTTAATTTTAAAATTCAGCAAAAAAACATGTGATATATATATATTTATATATTATATATAGATATAAATATATAAATATTCAGCAAAAATATGTGATATATATACCAGGGTGATCTGACATTAAAAAAATCTCAATCTCTCTCTCTCTCTCTCTCTCTCTCTCTCTCTCTCTCTCTCTCTCTCTATCTATCTATCTATATATATATATATATATACACACACACACACACACACACACACACACACGCGCGCGCACACACACACACACACACACATATGTAGATTGTTCTGAGTTCGGGTTTTGCCCTGTGTAATATTTTGCATGTCTATGCGACGTTTCGGTGAAATCACATTCACCATCATCAGGCTGAAGTTTTAAGCTTTGTGTTGCTGTAAATATGGAATGTTTGTAACTGCCATTTCTTCCTTATATATAGTGTTGGGGGTGGAGATTTGGTTTGAATGTAGCAAATAGATTGGGTGACTATGTTTTAGTGATTTGATTGGTTGGTGGAATCACACTTACTTGAAAGATTGATATGGTGATTATTCTGATATGTTTTTTTGTTTAAGGCTGGTTTCCAAATCTCTGGTAGGCGGGACGTATCATCCCTTTTATTTATGCATAGGGGGCGTTTCTCAATCTCTATGGCTTCTCTAGTAATTCTTCTGTATAAATTTTCTGTTTTGGAAAGTAATTTAGTTTTTTCAAAGTCAATTTCGTGCCCTGTTTTTTTAATGTGCTGGACAAGGGAGGAAGTCTTTTCTTCTTTTTAAACTGCATTCACATGTTCTGCAATGCGTTGGCTCACTCTTCGATTGGTTTGTCCAATGTATGTGGCTGCACATGTTTTGCAAGGGATTTCATAGATTCCTTGGTGTTCTAGTCGGATTTTATCTTTTGGGTTCCTTAGGATGTTTGATATTTTTTGGTTACTGACAAATGAAGTTTTAATATTATGTTTGTGCAGGATTTTACTAATTTTGTCAGTGGTGCCTTTGATGTAAGGGAGAAGGGTGGTACCATTGTCCAGTTCTTGATCTTGATTTTTGGGGGGTGTCCCTTTTTTGATTAGGTTTGTGATTGTTTTCCTTTCGAATCCATTAGAAATTAATACATCTTTGAGTTTGTTCAATTCAATTTTTAAGTGCTCCTGGTCAGCTAGGCGTTTGGTTCTGGTGATGAGAGTTTTGGCTACTGAGGTGATTTGTGCGGGGTGGTGGTGGGAGTGTGCATTTAGATAACGGTTGGTATGGGTTTTCTTTTGGTAGATGGTGTGTCCAAGGGTGCCATTGGGTTTTTTATAGATTAGTACATCTAGAAAGGGAAGTTGATCATTGACTTCTGTTTCCATAGTAAATTGTATTTTGGGGTGTAGGCTGTTGAGATGTGTGAGGAAATTGTCTAGTTTTTCCCTTCCATGTGGCCAAATTACAAAAGTATCATCAACATATCTCAGCCAAAGTTTAGGTTTGTGTTTAGATTGCTCTAATGCATTATTTTCAAAATATTCCATATAGAGGTTGGCGATGACAGGTGAGAGAGGTGATCCCATGGGGGCTCCCTCTATCTGTTTATATCTTTGTTCATTATAGATGAAATATGTATTAGTCAGACAGTGGTTGGTTAGATCTAGGATATATTTGGGGGGCTTCTGTTTGTTTTGGATAGCTGTTAAGGCTTCTTTAATAGGTATTTGTGTGAAAAGGGACACGACATCAAAACTTACAAGTAGGTCACCAGGTTGTATGTTTTGTTTCTTAATTATTTGCATAAAGTGGAATGAATTTTGTACATATGAGGTGATAGTCTCTGTATAGGGTTGAAGATATTTGGCTAAAAATTTGGCAAGATTTTGTAGAGGGGAGCCTATGGAACTAACTATTGGCCTGAGAGGTATTCCCCCCTATGCATAAATAAAAGGGATGATACGTCCCGCCTACCAGAGATTTGGAAACCAGCCTTAAACAAAAAAACATATCAGAATAATCACCATTCCCCATTCCCCCCTATGCATAAATAAAAGGGATGATACGTCCCGCCTACCAGAGATTTGGAAACCAGCCTTAAACAAAAAAACATATCAGAATAATCACCATATCAATCTTTCAAGTAAGTGTGATTCCACCAACCAATCAAATCACTAAAACATAGTCACCCAATCTATTTGCTACATTCAAACCAAATCTCCACCCCCAACACTATATATAAGGAAGAAATGGCAGTTACAAACATTCCATATTTACAGCAACACGAATCCCAGTAAGGGTGTGGCTAGCTGATGAGGCCAGAACAAGGCCGAAATGGTACCATCCTAGTCTCCCTTAATTTTAAAAAATTTCAGCTAAAAACATTTGATATATATATATATCACATATTTTTGCTGAATATTTAAAATTAAGGGAGACTAGGATAGTGCTATTTTGGCCTTGTTCTGGCCTCATCAGCTAGCCATACCCTTACTGGGATTTGATCCCGGGGCTTCTGCCTTGTAAAGCAGAGAATTAACCTCTAGGCCACCGGATCTGATCCCTTCAGCTTTGTACCGGGGAGGGGCTATATGTTTTTTCTGTTGGATCACCCTGGTATATTGAAGGAACGTCACAGCTCCTTTTTGACTCTAGGCCCAACCCAGGGCCATTTCAATGCAGTTAATTTATTCATAGCCAACAAACTATGTTCCTTATGTATCTCATATTTTTGTTGAATATTTATATAAATATATACACATACATACAGTATATATATATGTGCAAAAACATCACAAGTTTTTGCTGATTTTTTAAAATTAAGGGAGACTAGGATAGCACTATTTCGGCCTTATTGTGGCCTCATCAGCTAGGCCACACATAAATACACACACACAGTGTTTTATATATATATATACACACTCTACCTACAAACGCCTCTACTTACGAACTTTTCTAGATAAGAACCGGGTGTTCAAGATTTTTTTGCCCCTTCTCAAGAACCATTTTCCAATTACAAACCCGACTCTCCAAAATTGTAACTGGAAAAGGCAGGGAGAAGCCTCCATGGGGTCTCTCTAGCAATCTCCTGGGAGGAAACAGGGTCTCCACCCTCCCAGTGGTTTCCCCAATCGCTCGCATTATTTGCTTTTACATTGATTCCTATGGAAAAAATTGCTTCTTCTTACAAACTTTTCTACTTAAGAACCTGGTCATGGAATGAATTAAATTCGTAAGTAGAGGTACCACTGTGTGTGCGTATACACGCACACACACAGCTAAAAGATAAAGCTAAAAATTACACTAATCTCCAAATCCCCTTTAACCATATGTGATTGTATTTAGCATGTAGAAAGGTCACAAACAGCATATGTAAATATGGAAGACAATATATTGTCTTTTCTTGTTTTCAGCATTCAGCTGACTAGATTCTTTTTTTTTTAGAAAAAAGTTTTATTGAATTTATGTACAATTTAAAAAGACAGTACATTATCTATGGTATCTTATTCATATTCTATAAACAAATCTTGTATTGTACATTTGTCTTCGTACAAACAAACATTTAACACAAAAAAGGAAAGAGAAGGAAAGTAAAGAAGGAAAAGGAAAAGAAAAAACCTGTACCTGTATAACAAATACCACCTCCCTTGCTGTCTATCTTGACAGCCAAACCATTTATCATTTATATTATTTTACTATGCTCGATACCAACGGTTTTCATTTGGCTTCATATAAAGCCTCATTTTTCCCACTTCATTTGTGTATATATTCTTATTCATAATTTCAACCATAACCATCTTATGTTTTTATAATTATTTAACATAATACCCCTTTATTATAATAATAATATAATTTATTAGATTTCTATGCCCCCCTTCTCCGAAGACTCGGGGCGGCTCACAACATAACAGCAATACAATATAAATACAAATCTAATGTTAAAAAATTTAAAAAAGTAGTTTAAAAATACATTGTTTTAAAAAACTTATCTGCTATACAATCATAGGCACTCAGTCCGACTGAACATAAACATAATAAAGGTCAGTGAAATAAGGAGGGGGAGAGATTAAGCCCCCCATGCCTGGTGGCAAAGGTGAGTTTTCAACATTTTACGGAAGGCGAGGAGGGTAGGGGCAGTTCGAATCTCTGGGGGGAGTTGATACCAGAGGGCCAGGGCCGCCACAGAGAAGGCTCTTCCCCTGGGTCCCACCAGACGACATTGTTTTGTCGATGAGACCTAATCGGCTGCTTGGATTCGTGCGGCAGAAGGTAGTTTTGTAGGTACTCTGATGCCATGTAGGGCTTTATAGGTCATTACCAACACTTTGAATTGTGACCGGAAACTGATCGGCAGCCAGTTCAATCCGCGGAGTGTTGATGAAACATGGGCATACCTAGGGAAAGCCCATGATAGATCTTGCGGCCGCATTCTGCAAGATCTGAAGTTTCCAAAAACTTTTCAGAGGTAGGCACATGTAGAGAGCATTGAAATAGTCGAAACGCGAGGTTATGAGACCATGAGCGACTGTGAGCAGAGACTCCCTGTCCAAATAGGGCTGCAACTGGTGCACCAGGCGAACCTGGGCAAACGCCCTCCTCACCACAGCTGAAAGATGGTGCTTTAATGTTAGCTGTGGATCGAGGAGGATGCCCAAGTTGCAGACCCTCTCCGAGGGGATCAATAATCCCCCCATAGGGTAATGGACGGACAGATGGAATTGTCCTTGGGAGGCAAAACCCGAAACGGAAGCAGAGGGGGCGGCATCCAAAGACAGCTGCCATCTTCCGCTTAACAGTTGATCTCACCATGCTCTTCTTCTTCTTATCGTTGCCGTCTCAAAATGCCCCGAACAGAGCCCCTGGCCATATCAGACTCAGCCGCTGATCTTACATGTCAGGTAACACCAAAAGAATGCAGTCTCGAACTAATTAGTTATCTATATCCTGGATGTTTCTGGCTGTAGTCAGGCGAAGCAGCGTCTCCCAGCTACCTCCTGCTGCCCCACCGGAACCGCAATCTCTTATACAGCTTTATTCTGTTTCCTTCTTTCTACTTTCAACTGGGTAGATTCTATATGATTAATGTTAAATTTATTTTATATTTGGGTCACTTTTTCTCCTTTTTTGTACAACAAACTTCTTTCTTTCTTGTTAGTGCTAGATATATTGCTGTATGTGTTTATTCTTTTTCTTCTCTGTTTTGTATTGTATCTTTTATGATAAAACAAAATAAATATACTTAAAAATGAATCTTCTACTTATCGGACCAATCAAGCATGAAGGTGCTTATTATAGCCTCAAAAGCATTTGACATTATTACATATAGAAGTAAACATGGTATTTACTATGTACTGGAAGCCATTAAACTATCAAAGGCTAACACTGGATTTGATGCTTTGTAGTGTGCAGGTACTGTATCTATCAACAGGAATGCTTCCAGCTTAGCTGTAGTTCATTCTAAGTTCCTTATTCCACTCTCAATTGTTTTATTCTTTTAGAATTAGGCCACTTCTCCTTTGCAGCCTGAGTTAGTATATGCTGTACACATCTTAAATATTGGCTTGAGTCTTTCTTAAGATGACAAATCAATCTAGAGTTGACTTACTGAGGTTTTTCCTTTCCAGTACAGTAATACCTCATGATACGAACTTAATTGGTGCAAGGAGGAGGTTCGTATGACGAAAGGTTCGTAAGACGAAACATTGTTTCCCATAGGAAACAATGTAAAGTCAATTAATCCGTGCAACCAAAACCCCCCCCGCAAAAAACCGGCTTTCGGCGACTGCTGGGAAGCCACGCGGCTGTTTTAAAAGGTGACAGCCAGCCTGGGGGGCTTCCCAGCACCCCCCGAACCCGGGTTTGGGGTCCGGGGGGTGCTGGGAAGCCCCCCAGGCCGTCTGCGACCTTTTAAAACAGCCGCGCGGCTTCCCAGCTGTCTCCGAACGCCAAACGCGGAAGTTCGGCTTTGGCGTTCGGCTTCAGGAGACAGCTGGGAAGCGGCGCGGCTGTTTTAAAAGGTGACAGCCGGGCTGGGGGCATTCCCAGCAACCTCCCAAACCGAACCCGGGGTTCAGAAAAATTTTGCCTCTTCTTACGAACTTTGTTCGAGTTACGAACCGGCGTTCGGGAGGCTTCTGGGAAGCCCCACCGCCTGGCTGTCACCTTTTAAAACAGCCGCGCGGCTTCCCAGCAGTCTCCGAACGCCGGTTCGTAACTCGAAAAAAGTTCGTAAGAAGAGGCAAAATTTTTCTGAACCCCGGGTTCGTATCACGAGTTGTTCGTAATACGAGGGGTTCGTATCTTGAGGTACCACTGTATAAGCTGCTCTCACTCCTGATAAAACCATAGCAGAAATTAAGCTGCATTGTAAATCGGTAATTACTGCACTTCTCTTTAGTCCACACCTAAATGCTTTTAAAAATACTTTGCATTTTACAGGAAAGACATTTCATTTTGGCTCAAATTGACCAATTACCTGTGAGGGTGATATTCTGGCATTCCCAATGAATATTGTACTTATATACGCCGGTGTTAGTTCTTTGTATATTAATAGAATGTAAGCAATATACCAGTGTTTCTCAACCTTGATAATTGTAAAATACAGGTGAAACTCGAAAAACTACAATCCAAAACCTGTGGGATACAACCAAAGCACACATTAGAGGTTAACAACAACATATATGATAAGGAGAAATAGAAATAAAAATAAACAAATCAATGAATTGCAAAAGAAAATTAGAGAATAAATAACAAGTAGAATCAATGACAAACAAAATTAGGGAAAAATAGAACTAACAAAACATAAAAAATTATTAATACAAGTTGAATTGGCATAAAAAATTAAAAGAGCTAAACAAAATTATTTTGAATATGCAAATAAGCCAGGTAGGTGGCTGGCATACAAATTAAGAAAAGAAGAAGAAAAATTTATAGACCAATTAGAGAATTAGATGAGAAATATAAAAGTAACAATGGAAGAGGAAAAAGATATAATACTTAAATATTTTAGTGAACAAAAGGGAGGAAACAAAATATGATGACATACAAACATACCTACAACAAACAAACCCTCATCAATAACAGAAACAGATAGAAAAACATTTTAATTGAAGAAATAACAACAATGGAACTAGAAGCAGCAATACAAAAACAAAAGTTCCGGGGCCAGATGGTATCACAGCAGAACTTTACAAAGAATTACTAAATCCGTTGAAAAAATTACTACTGGCAACATTTAATGAAGTATTAAATAAGGGAGTACTGTAATTCCTAAAACATTGGCAGAGTCGATAATCACATTAATACCAAAAGACCAATCAGAAAAAAAGATACAAAACTACAGGCCAATCTGGCTGCTGAATGTAGATTATAAATTTTTTACAATATAATAGCTGAAGAATTAAAAATATAATTGATAAACTTATACATCCAGACCAAAATGGTTTTTGCCGAATAGACATACCAGAAACAATACAAGAATAATTCTAGGTATACAGTACTAGAATATTACAAATTAAACTGGAGAATTCTCAGAGTTGGAGTCCACTATCTTAAAATTGTCAAGGTTGAGAACCACTGCTATATATCATACTAAATGCAGGACAGAATTTATGACAGCAATTGTAAGTTTATTTGTTCTGACCCGGAAGTCATTGCTTTTCATCTATGAGATCAAACCTTACTCATTTCTGAAAAGTTACCTAATTTCTAACAATGGCAATAGTTCGTTCACATTTCCTCAAGCTTTCCTGTATAATGTTTATTATTATATTATATCTTACATTTGATATGCTGTTTGCAAACCTCCCGTTGTATTGTGTTTTAAAAAAAAATGATATTTATTGTAAAATAATAACAATAACAGTACCTTTGGGACAATCTCAGCACTGAGATGAGGTTTAGCAAGTCATGGAGGCCTTTGTCAGGGAACAAAGCCATCAGATACAAAGAGCAACTCAGGTTCAGACACAGGCAACCAGTCATAATGGAACACACTATGTCTTCCTGCTCTTGTGTAATTTTATATGATCTTCTTCCACATAGGCTGACATTAACCAAATAAAGGTACTCAGTAGTTTGATTAATAAGATGCAAGATAGCAACTGGTATAGGAGAAGACATCCACACCCAAATGCTAGTCCCTCTTCTATTGTAATGAGCTTTCAATAAATGTAATAAAAGGTTACCTATTCCTACTACCTGGATTAAAAAGTTATCTATTAATTTCTTTATTAGAGAGTTATTCAATTTTATTAGGTAATATATAACCTGCCTTTCTAAAGTGCATTATATAATAACATATGCAAAATATTGTATATTATTAAATATACTAGATACAGCATTATTTCATAGTTTCTCTTTGCAAAGCAATAAGATTCTGACGCAATCCTTGACTTTCTAGCATCTACTCTATGTTGTACAATGATGTACAATGATCTTTGAAATAAACTATTTCATGAAATATAGACTAAGTTCACATTGGATTTCACAATGAATAAGCATTATGCAGTATGCTTAATGTTTCTAGATCACCTGAGCACATCAAGAAAAATATAAATGGAAAATTTGCACGAACCTGGTTTGTCAAACTCGTAAAGGTTTTCCTTGTCCATTTGTGTCTAACTCTAGATGGTGCTCATGTCTTTTTCCTAGGTGAAGGAGCCAGTGTTGTCCATAGACATTTATATGGTCATGTGACCAGCTTGACTATATGCTGGAACACTGTTACCTTCCCACTGAAGTGGTACCTATTTATCTACTCCCATTTGCCTGCTACCACAGGTGGACAGCAATTGAAAAAAAGAATGGGAGCTCTATTGGGTCTTGAACCTAGGCGGTCAGCTTTAAAACTAACAAACTTAGTGTCTTTAATCACTCATATACCAGAAATAAACTATGATTGGTTGTCAAATATTTATTTGGATGCAACAAGCTGGAACCCTAGTAAATTATCCAATTTTTTTTACCTTGAGTTAGTTTTATCTATTCAAGTGGACATGCTTTTTCTCAGATCAATGGCACTAGTGTATCATTTTGAACAAAAATACTGTATTGCATATGTATTAAGAGAATTATAGCCAATGCTGTTAAATTCAAAAGAAATATCAATATTCCAGAAATGTAATTCTCACAATTTCTTAATCCAGATCCAAGCTTTTAATATCAGCTTTATTTTCTTTGTCTAGCAAGCTGCCCACCTTAACTAGAATAGATAGTATGATTCAAATTTATATTTTGCTCAGCATATATTAGCATGTACCAGGAGACAGGAATTTTGCATAAGAAACAGCACATCTGTAATACTGCTAATAATAGTAAGTTTAGTGATTCCAGGAGCAATTATCTCTATTAGATTGTTAATTCTGACATGTGAATAGCTGATTAGCACTGATAGCTTAACAGCTGTTCAGTACTCTTGGTGCCAAATATGTATTCATCAGAAATATCAAATATAGAACAGCTTGAACATTCTCAGGACAATCCTTTCTTAGCTACATATTTTAAGTTTCAAATGGGTGTATTTATCTTTTTGGATTGTTTTTTAGCACTTCGCAGAACAAAAGTACTGTCTCTATGCAGCTTTCCTACATTTTTCACATTCATTTTTTCCTCTTTCAAAGTCTTGAAACAACACGGCCATATTGCCATTGAGCAGAGTTATTTCAATGCACTACAGTAGAATTTTTCCAGCCAGAGAATTGTAGACCAAACATATCTAAAGAATAGCAAAGAAACCAATGTCACACTGTTATTTATTTATGTTTTTCCATTTTTATCCATGGATTGTTCTTGCAAAAGCCATATGGCTTTGAACTTTATTCATTCATGCTAGGAAAATATTAGGTCAATAGCCTTCCAGTTATGGGAAAAATCATACAGGAAAATCTAATCAAACTCTAGAGGTCACCTCTCTGTATGAGAGAGGGTGATGACAACAACTTTTTATCTGTCAAGTAGTTATCACAGATGCAGCTATTCCCTTCCACTGTGCCATCGCTTAAAACAATTGTAACTATTAGTTCATATCTTCAGGTTTCTAAAGGATTAGATTTCATACTAATTAAAAAATCAACCACTTTTATTCAGGCCAGGTGAAATTACATTCCGAGGACTATCATATTTTGTTTGATATCATGGTGCATATATTTTCTATCCCATGTTTACAAAACCAAGCTAGGACTTTCCTAGCATCATACAGAGATTGCATTAAGTTTCAAAGTGTCTCATTGATTTTTAAGTACATGCATATGAAGATCAAGACGTTAAGAATATTGCAACATGTTTAAAACAGATTTACTCTCTTAAATCTACATGAAATATACCATTGCCATGAATGTTTCCTGCCTGAGAATAATGAAAAATTTTGTTCAGCAAGAAGGAAAAGCTGTAGCTTCTTTCCTGTTCCTGTTTGCACACGCAAGCAACACTTGAAATATGCTGCATCCTGTCTTATTGCTGAGTTACATTTTGAAACAAACTTCCCCATTGTTCAGTATTTTGGCTTTAAAATTATGTTCCCTTGAATAAATGTTTGACTGTAATGGGACCATTAGAAGGAGGAGGGGGAAAAGTACAAGAACTGACCACAGTGGAAAGCCACGTTTATTTTGTACAATCTATTGTAAATAAAACCTAGCAAAAGAGAACAGAAAATATAAACGTCAAAATTATCATCCAGGCTTTGTTGTAGAAGATTGAAACCATACATGTATCTATATTTTTCCCTAGGAGAAAGAAAGATATTCATTTCTCAAGTCTTGGGCTATGGTGGGTGTCAAACTCCTTTCAGGATTTAATATTATTGAATATTTTCTTTCAGACATACATTGTTTACTTAATTATTCTGGTGTCTATTTTATTTAAAAAATTATATGCTAACAAGTTGAGCAGCATTCTAAATTTAAATCAATAACATTTTTTTCTAGAAAAGTTGTGCATTTGAGACATAGTTAAGAAGTCTGGACTTTTCACTGTGCTAGAAGAGATACGATTTCCGCAAGTCTTCTCTGTACTTCTAATGCATATAGAAATATACATCTTACTCTGAATCAGAATCATAATCTAATGGTGATAACTTACCTTAAAAAGATTATCAGAAAATTTCAAGAAAGTGGTCACTAGCCCATACTGGTAATCAATCAGAAACTTTGGTGATGGAAGGAGAAATAGAACACATCATAAAGATTGGAATGGAATAATCTACAAGGAAGCATGACAGAGGAAGCAACCCAGCTGGCTAGGGCAGTGATGGCAAACCTATAGCACGGGTGCCACAGGTGGCACGTGGAGCCATATATGCTGGCATGCGAGCTGTAGCCTTACATCAGTTCCAGCGTGCATGTGTGTTCCAGCCAGCTGATTTTTGTCTTGCATAGAGGCCTGGCAGGTGTTTTTGGCTTCCAGAGAGCCTCCAGGGGGATGGGGGAAAGTGCTTTTACCCTCACTCGGCTCCAGGGAAGCCTTTGGAGCCTGGGGGGTGGGGTGAAACATGAGCCTACTGGTCCCACCAGAAGTTGGGAAACAGACCATATTCAGCATCCAGAGGGCCTCCGGTGGCAGGGGAAGCTGTTTTCACCCTCCCCAGGCATAGAATTATGGGTGCACGCCCACGCACTTTCGGCAGCCAAAGAAAAAAAGGTTTGCCATCACTAGGGAATTCTGAGAGTTGAAATCCAAACAGCTTAAGGTTGCTGTGGCTGAGAAAAAGTGCAGTATCCTAAAACCATGCAATTTGTTTCAAAATATGTCTCTGATATTCCTCAATTCTTTTAGAAGTTCCTAAAAAAAATAGAAAGTTTTTTTAAAAATATTCATTCTAAATTCTTTGGATCACTTATATTTTACTATTGAGCTTCGATCATGGATCTAAAATTAAGCTAATGCTATATTCCAGGGTGGAATATTTTTCATATTTAATACTTTAGATACATGGAAGAATTTTTATATCAGGTATTTTGAGTAACTCCAGACTTGACTACTTAACTTTATTTTAGAAAAAAATAAAGAGGAGAAAGTGATAGATTTTAAGTTAATAAAAGTAAGTTTATATTGGAGAAAGGATTTAGAAGTTAGCATTGTGACTTGAAGTTAGGTATTCTGTCCAATATATACAATTCATTAAGGCAATTAGAAACAGTAACTTTCAAATCAAAATTAAGGGAAAAATAGTGTTTTTCTTTCAGTATTCACAGATTTCAATTGCTAATCAATCAACAATCCCATGAAAAACCAACACTGGTGTACATTCAAGATGTAAAGGTTCAGCATATGCTGAACGAAAAGTATGTTATCAAAAATATAAAATACTACATTCCATTACTAGATTCCAAGATATTTAATGTTTTAGCTCTGGTTCGTCTCATTCCTCTGGAGATAACTTTCCCTTCCCATCAACTGAACTTATGATCACACAATGTAGTTATCTCCTTTCAAATTCTTTAGGCATTTCGCTATTTAAGACTGAACTCATTTAGAAAAGATTAATGAACCAAGAACTGACATTCTGCAGCTTGAAATCATCTCAAAGCTAACAATAAAAGATACAGCATAGAAAGCAAAGGAGGCGAGATTATACTGTATATTGTGAACAGTTGTCACAGCAACCTGATATGTTTTAGTGAGTAAAACATGCTGGGTGCACATTGTTAGAGACCTGGACACGTTCAAAGCGGGTGCCTTGCTGTAAAATCTTGTTGCCAAGGCAATGCACAGAAAGCTAGACCTGAAATGAATACCACAGATGGCGCATGACAGTATAGTCATGTACCGGTTGAACAAAATATGTGTTCAAAAAAGTGCTGAATTAAAAGAAGCACTGGAGTGAAAATCAGGTGAAGTATTATAAGACAAAACAGAACCTATAACCTAGTATCAAATGATTGGCTTCATATTTTTATTGATAATATAATTTTGTGTTTTTAGTGTCAAATGATGTATTGGGGGAAGGAGGCAAATTAACAGAAACAAATTCATTCATTTAAAAGAATGTCTTATACAGAATTCTACATTTATACGAAATGTAGCAAATTTTTACATTTGAGAAATGATCTGGGGGTGGAGAAAACAACTTTAGCTGGAAAATTGTTGTACAAAATAATATTGTAGGCTTAAGGTGCAAAATATATTTTACTAAATAAGGGGCAAATTTGAACAAGGGTGAATTATA
Organism: Erythrolamprus reginae; assembly: GCF_031021105.1. NCBI lineage: Eukaryota > Metazoa > Chordata > Lepidosauria > Squamata > Dipsadidae > Erythrolamprus > Erythrolamprus reginae. Next base: position 59,569,392 of record NC_091954.1, on the reverse strand, counting down.
AGGACAGATAAGGATTAGTCAATTTAAGGTACTACTCAATCCATATTAGGTTTCTATTCCAGAGTTACATTTCTTAATAATAATAATAATAGCAACAACAACAACAACAACAACTATAATAATAATAATAATAATAATAATAATAATAATAATAATAATAATAATTGCAGACAACTTCATAGTCCAAAAAGTAAAGGAGGGAACTAGAGGGGCAGCCACACTGGACCTAATTCTCACAAACAGAGAAGAAGTGATAGTAGAGGTTGAAACAGATGGAGTGCCGTGTGAAAGCGACCAAGACATCCTCAAGTTCAATATAATACGGTAGCAACACAAATAATTGGACCCAACAAGACCAAAATCCCAGATTTTAAAAAAGTAGACTTCAATAAACTCAGAGAAAACTTGAGAGTGATCCCTTGGACAACAGCTCTGAAAAGCAAAACCACACAAGAAGCTTGGGAAATCTTAAAAATCACGATCACAAAAGCCCAAAACAATGCTATCTCTATGAAAAAGAAACACACAAAATCCAAAAAGAAACCAGCTTGGCTACACAAAGACCTAACAAACAAACTGAATGAAAAAAAAGACAGATACAAAAAATGAAAAGAAGGGCACATAACAAAGGCAGATTACCAACAAACAACCAGAATCTGCAAAGAAAAAATCAGGACAGCAAAAGCCCAGTACGAACTAAGCCTAGCTACAAAAGTCCAAGACAATAAAAAAAGCTTCTTCCAAAACATAAATACCCAAAACAAAACTAAGGAAGCAGTCAGTCCACTAAAAAGAGAAGATGGCAAAGAAGTAGTGGACAATAAATAGAAAGTAGAACTGCTCAACACTTTCTTCGCATCTGTTTTCACTCACAAAAGAAACAACAAAACAACGAGTTTGTATCACAGCTGCAGAAATTAAAACTCTACTTTAATAAAAATACAGTAAGAGACCACCTATTGGAACTCAAAGAGTACAAATCACCAGGACCAGATGGACTGCACCCCAGAATCCTAAAGGAACTAATTGATGTCATCACTGAACCTCTGTACAACATCTTTCAAAAATACTGGATCACATGGGAACTACCAGACGATTGGAAATGAGGTGATGCGATCCCTATTTACAAAAAAAGGCACAAAAACCCAGGCCCAGAAAACTACAGACCAATCAGCCTAACATCTATTCCTGGGAAAATACTAGAAAAGATAATCAAGAAACAGATCTGTCACCACCTTGAATCGAACAATATAATAACCACCAGCCAACATGGATTTGTCAGAAACAAATCATGCCAAACCAACCTCATTTCATTCTTCAACACTGTGACCAAATCAATTGACCAGAGAAACGCAGTGGACTTAATATACCTAAACTTTAGCAAAGCATTTGACAAGGTGGACCAAAACCTACTACTCTCCAAAGTAAAGAAGAATGGGATTGACACAACAGAATGGATTGAAAACTGGCTGACCAATTGAATCCAACGAGTAGTCCTCAATGGGACTAAGTCCACATGGAAAGAGGTAGGTAGTGGGGTGCCACAGGCATCAGTCCTGGAAAATTCATTATTCTGTTTAATTAGTTATATTTTGTATGGCTAAGTTTGGACATTTTTTTGTAAAGATGGGAAATCAGAAAACTGGATTTTCAACACTTCTTCTAAGACAGTACTTCTTAAACTTAAACTTAAACCCTAGGGAAGTGATGGCAAACCTATGGAATGGGTGCCACAGGTGGCATGTGAAGCCATATCTACTGGCATGCGAGCCATTGCCCTAGCTCAATTCCAATGTGCACAATGTGCCGGTCAGCTGATTTTTGACTTGCACACAAGCTCTGGCAAGGTGTTTTTGGCTTCCAGAGAGCCTCTGGGGGATAGGGGAGGGCGTTTTTACCCTCCCCCACTCCAGGGAAGTCTTTGGAGCCTGGAAAGGGCAAAACACAAGTCTACTGGGCCCCCCAGAAGTTGGGAAACAGTCCATTTCCAACCTCCATAGGACCTCTGGGGGGCAGGGAAAGCTGTTTTCACCCTCCCCAGGGATTGGATTATGGGCACTCACGCATGCACGATAGCACCCACCCACACTCTTTCAGCACCTGAGGAAAAAAGGGTTCATCATCACTGCCCTAGGGTTAATGAAGCACATTGAAATTCCTTGTTTGTGAATTGAGGATACAGTTGTGAATTGAGGATGATTGCCACAGCTAAGATGCTGATGTAGAACAAGTCTGTACTTTTGTGGGATATGACGTTATTTGAGCCTGGTAAAGAGGTAATTGGGTCAAACATTTTAAGAACCACTGTTCTAGAAAGTTACACAATTAGAATTTGCCTGTCCATTCTAGCATTTCACTGGTGAAATTTTATGCTTTCACTTTAATACTATAGTTGCATTTTTCACTCAATGAATCTCCAGATAAAATATTGTATGAAACACACCCTAAAATGTGGGTGTTGTCTTCCTTCACTACCAGAGATAACACCAAACTGTTTTCATTGCTGAACTTATATGAACTCTTTACTAAGCATCTGTGATGGGCTATGAACAAATTAAGAAAGATCTATTTTGTTTGTATTACATTTATGTAATTTAAATCCATGATTAGAATTGTCTTTTCTTTTCATATCCTCTCAGATTGATACAAGCCACCCCACCCCCTCATAGTTGTTATTCAACTTATATATTTTTTTAAAAGTACAGGATGTTCTTTCCTATCCTAAGGGGGCTAGCAGGAAATGAGAACTAGTTTTTCTGGCAAAATATAAAATGTAATACTGTTTGGAGAATAATTTTACTACATAAAGAGTGGTATATGCTTTATTATTTTCATCATCCCAAAACTTTATTTTCAACCATCTTTGCTGCCTGCATTTCTCCTGTGGAAAATGGAGAGTACATTTCAATAGGGTTTAAATTGCAAACTGAATCTGATAAATCTGAAAAAGATTCAACATTACACGAGTGAATTGGCTTTTCAATTGCATATTTTATTTATTTATTTTGTCAAGCGGGTAAGAAAAAGAGATAAAGAAAGAAAGAGAAAGAAAGTGAAAATAAAGAAAGAAATAGGAAGGGAGGGAAGGAGGGGAGAGGGAGGAAGGAAAGGAGAGAAGAGAGAGAGAGAGAAAGGGAGGAAGAAGAGGAAAGAGTGATAATAAAATAATTTGGAACCCACCCCTGGTCCAGAAATGCCATAATGCCATTTTAGTTTTATAAGTACAGTAGTTTGTCATGTACTACTGAAGAAGAACAGTGATGACGAACCTTTTTTCCCTCGGGTGCCGAAAGTGTGTGCGCACACACTATCACACCTGCATGAGTACCCACACCCATCATTCAGTTCCTGGGGAGTTCAAAAATTGCCTCCCCTGTCCCCCCGGAGGCCCTCTGTAGGCCAGAAACAGCCCATTTCCCAATTTCTGGTGGGTCCGGTAGGGGAAGGCAAAAATGCCCAACGCCCAACCCCCAGAGGCCCTCCAGGAGCTGAAAACACCCTCCCAGAGCCTCTGTGCCAGCCAATAATCAGCTGACCGGTGCACACATATGTATTGGAGCAGAGCTAGGGCAACGGTTCGCATGCCAGCAGATATGGCTCCATGTGCCACCTGTGGCAACCGTACCATAGGTTCGCCATCACTGGTGTAGAAGTTGCAGATTGCAGGATAATTTTTTTTTCTGAAACCAAATTGTTTGTGAGAGAGTAGGTTGTTCATCTCTAAGAAGAAGGTGATGATAAGAATATAAAGAAGAAGGGATGATCTTTAATCATTGCAGAGTAGCTTACTGGTGGGCAGATTTTGTTTCCTAAGACTACACGTAACATTTATAGTGGACTTAGGATCACAATACATGGGGCCATGATGAAAAAATAGGAAGAAGTGTCATACTTGAGAAACTATTTTAAATCAAAAGTTGGAAATATAGTGTAAAGTTGTAGTTAGCCATTTCTGTTAGGAAATTATTACGGGGAAATTCTAGATTACTTTGCACACAGTATACTCCCAATCAATCTACAGTACATGTGCAAACTAGAACAAACGTGAATGCTACTTAGTTCAGGTAGAAAAAATATAACTTGATGATTATTTATTAAACATCCGCAAACATCCAAATAGTTAATTGGTAAAATGATACAAAAGGCAGGCAAAAGTAGATAGAGAAATAAAAACATCAGGGGGGAAATAGAATGGCATAGGATTTAACAATAATAACCTATGTTATCTACATATCTCTCTATAACAAAAGCAGAGAACTTTCCAGATCTACTAGAAACAATATTGCAAAGAATTAGCATGGAGGTGCCAAAGGGAGTGCTCACTGGTCACCCCAACCTTAACCCTTTTATGTACATAAAAATAAAAGAGCAGAGATGGAAAAGATAACTTCAAATCCTCCTCCTTTATTTTGCACTATAAAGGAAACAATTTATTCTATGGGGATGATGCATCCAACAATTTTAAGGCTTATAAAATAAATTTCATGTTCAAAGTATTAATCTATATAACTGGTTTTTAGAAAACTTTGGTCAGAAGATCCTCTGCAACTCTTACAGGACAGAGACAATAGAGAATTCCATAGTACTTGGGACAGGTATATCTGGATAAACCAAAAATTATTTTTTTTAAACTTTGACATTGCATATTTATTTAAAAGAAAATGGGGAAAATGCAGAAACAAAGAAACTGTTACCAAATGTACTTTTATCGACTTTTATAGAACCACTAATTCGCAGTTAAATATAATCCTAGGAAAGAAGTAGAGAGATAGAAACAAGGTAATTTAAGAAGATTACTTATTTACACCCATTTCATTTCCTAATTTCATTATAAATTAATCTTCTTAAATAGCCTTGTTTCTAAATAAGCTGTAAACAACAAGGTCCAGCCAAACAGCTGGCATTTATGTTAAGTTCTGATACCAATGTAAATTATTGTATAAATCATTATGCTTTATTATGTAATGTTTCTTGTTTGTATGTTTGTTTATGTTATCTTTTTCTGTTTTAAATAAAGATTTTTTTTAAAAAAGGAAAAGATAACTTCAAGTCATCCTCCTTTATTTTGAACTATAAAACAAATAATAATAATAATAATAATAATAATAATAATAATAATTTATTAGATTTGTATACTGCCCCTCTCCGTGGACTCAGAGCGGCTCACAACGAATAATACAATATAACAAAGCTAATATTAAAAACATCTAAAACCCAACATTAAAACCATACAACACAGTCATTCCATGCGTTAACTATATATACCTGGGGGTATCTTAGTTCACCCATGCCTGGCGACATAGGTGGGTCTTTAGCAACTTAAGAAAGGCAAGGAGGGTGGGGGCAGTTCTAATCTCTGGGAGGAGTTGATTCCAAAGGGCCGGGGCCGCCACATAGAAGGCTTTCCCCCTGGGGTCCGCCAGCTGACATTGTTTAGTGGACAGGACCCGGAGGAGGCCAACTCTGTGGGACCTATTCGGTCGCTGGGATTCATGTGGCAGAAGACGGTTCCGTAGGTATTCTGGTCCGATGCCATGTAGGGCTTTATAGGTCATTACCAACACTTTGACTTGTGACCGGAAACTAATCGGCAGCCAGTGCAGGCCATGGAGTGTTGGAGACTTATTCTTTGGGGATGATGCATCCAACAATTTTAAGGCTTATAAAATAATTTCATGTTCAAAGTATTAATCTATATACAGTAACTGGTTTTTAGAAAACTTTGGTCAGAAGATCCTCTGGAACTCTTCCATGCACTCCCATTAGAACAGGATCGGCTGGGCTAGTGATAATTCATTCTGTTACTGTTTTTTCCACACATATACCCCACTTCTTTACCTCAGAGTTACTTAGAATCGTAATCTTCTCACCTTGAATTCGTGGGCTGCTAAGGTGGAACGGTGACGTGTGCTCGCCCCCGTGGCTCTGAGTGCTAGCGGAATCCAGCACAATTCTGCTACTGCACCTGGGCAGATAGAGAAATCACGCGTGGAGTGGACATGCTAGCACTCAGAGCCAGGGGGGCGAGCGCCCATCACCATTCCACCATAGCAGCCCACCTATGAGAGACAGTGCAGAGAATTGGAATTAGGATACAGATGAAAGAGGCAGATCAGAACCTAGGGAAGTAGAAATGGGAAACAGAACTTTATTGTTGTGGCATCTTATCAGTTACAGTATATCCTTACTTTAGGAACCAATCCTGTCAGTCTTTCTGACATATAAGGCTTTTCTTTTAGTAGAATCTCTTACTGGATTTTATTCCTAATGTGACTTTTTTAAAAAGATGAAAAAATATGTCTGGCCATGTCTAGCGGAGACGGGCAGCATACAAATCCAATAAATAATAATAATGATGATGATGATGGAATCTTAAGCTTACAAGATAATCATCTTGTAATTTATTCTTAATATATTATTATACTATTGTCTTCATGATAGTTGTTATGGTAGGTATTTGGAGAATTCTGATAGCAAACCATTGTGTTTCAAACATGTGGTACAATCAGACTAATATAGGGATAGTAGTAAAGGAACACAAATGTATTTACATAAGCAGAGGGAATCAAGATAGATGTTTTTCATTTGGCACTGTGAAACTAACTGAGATGTTACCAAAATTGATTAATATTTAAGATAAAAGATGGTCATGAAATTTCTTATAGAACAGGCAAAGCACTCAGAATAAATTAGCCCCCGATCTCTGCTTTACCCAAGGGCTGGGTGGGCAGATAAGATTTATTTCTTAAAATGTACAACAGTGAAGGAGTTGGTGTTTTATAGCAGGTTCACAGAAAGAAATTGCACTAAACAAGTATATCCTGCTGCTCCAGTACTTTGAGCTGCCAAAAACACATGGAATTTCTAGAGCATTCTACTTCTTCCAGAGTCTTACGTACACAAATCTAAATGTAGACTTATTGAGCTGAAATTGTAATTTATAAATTGTGCTGTGTCTTAGAGATGAAAAGGATTTTAATAAAGATTTTGCCAGGGATTCTTTACTTCCATGTATCACTGTTCCTTCTTACCATTGACAGGAAGGTTGAGATTGAACATCCAGCTGTGTTGTAAGTACCATGTACAACAAATGTGCAATGCCTGATGTAGTGGCAGGAATTACACTTTCCAGGGTACAACGAGCTTAAAAGAACCATAACCATATTTTATCTTTTCAATTAAAATGAAAGGCTTTTAGGAAAGTTTGTGGTACCTGTACTTAAGAACGCCTCTACTTAAGAACTTTTCTAGATAAGAAGCGGGTGTTCAAGATTTTTTTGCCTCTTCTTAAGAACCATTTTCTACTTAATAACCCGACCCCGAAAAAATTTCCCAGGAAATTTGAGACCAGCACGAAGGCCCAGCCAGTTTCCTGCCATTCCCCTTTTAATCCCAGCCATCTGGGCTGCCAGAGGAGCCTTTTGGTGGCACTTAAGGAGGCTTTGGCAGTCCAGAATGAGCAAAGCATTTTCCTTTCTCTGGGCACTTGGACAGGGAATAAACCTCTGCCAGCGCCCAGAGAAAAGAAAAGTTCCCTTCGCTCTGGGCAGCTGAGGTGTCACCACAGTGCAGGAAAGGTGCCGGCTACAAAGTGAGTGAGCGAGAGGAGAGAGGAGCCCTTCAGCATGGGAAAGAAGAGGCAGCAGGTAGCAGCAGCAGCAGCAGCCAGTGCATGGGAGGCAATGTAGGGGAGGCAACCTTGCACCGGGTGTATTGGAGGCGCGTACTCCTCCTCGCCACTTCAGAGTCCCTCTTTTTTTTTTAAGCCTTAAAGCTTTGGATTTTTTGATTCCCCTCACCTCACCTTCTTCCTTCAGCAGCCACTCTCCTCCTCCTCTTCCTCCTCCTCTTCTTCCCACCCAAATTCCAAGCTTTTATTTATTTCCTAATGGGTTTGCACACATTATTTGCTTTTACATTGATTCCCATGGGAAAAATTGCTTCTACTTAAGAATGTTTCTACTTAAGAACCTGGTCACGGAAAGAATTAAGTTCTTAAGTAGAGGTACCACTGTACTAGGATGTCATTACATTTCACACAGAGCATCTCCCCGTTCAATTTCCTCCTGTGCCTTTCTATCTGTATATTCCATTATACAAAAAAACCACCTTCACTTACCCCTGATGAAATCTTAAGCAGAGGTCTTCTATTTTCCTAATGCTAAATCTTGGGATTTATTTCTGAATAATTATTTATAACCCTGTTTTATTAACCAACAATAGAGTTCAAAGGCTAGATTCATATCTCCAACCAAACCTTAATATTTGGTTGGGACCCACTTCACCAAATAAATGAACTAATCTACGAGTGATAGACGCAAAGCCTTCTAATGTAATTCCTTTTCAGGGATTGTTGTACTTTCCTATGGAGTACACTGCAGAGATCTTGCATACACAAGACATGTTAAAGGAAAGGAACATAACAAAGTACAACTCAAAGGAAATACCAAGCCACTATGCTCCATTCACAAGCTTGCCATAAAGCTGTTCTTTTTATCATTTCTTTTCCCAGATTAAGAAGAGAGACAAAGAGAAGACTATTCTCAGAGAATATGCAAGGCATTTTCTTTTTCAGAATAAGCTTAATAGTTAGCTTTTTGTACCTCAAATGTTCAACAGGCATAATCAGGGGTGGGTTCCTCATGATTCACACTGGTTCACCAGATGTTGGTGACATCACAATGACATCACCAAACGGATTGGTTGGTGCAGATTTTTCCAATTGTTTTGAGCATGTGCAGAAGCTGGGTTTCCAGCACTGTGCATGCAGTTGCCATCTTGTGGAAGCAAACCAGTAGTGAACTAAGTTAGAACCAGGGGTGGGCTACTGCCTGGACAAGGGGAAATGCAGTGAGGTAGCGAAACTGGAGTTCCACCCAGAGCACCCAATTCGCGCTGAAAGATGTTGAAAGAAAATGCAGGGAGTCGTGAATAAGCCACGCCCACAGTGTGGTAGTAAAACTTTTGGTAGCCCTTCACTGGTTAGAACACACCCCTGCTTGGGTCCCCTCAACTTTTCAATCCTGGAAAGTGTTGTCTTTGGGCCTGGGCCAGCCGTTGCTCCCACAGATGGGAGAGACGCGGCACAAAGTGAATGTGAAAGCCTGGCTGACAGCCAGGAAGATGTGGCAGACAGCCAGGAAGATGTGGCAGAGAGCCAGGAGGATTCAGCAGACAGCCCAGGGGATTTGACCTGCAGTCCCTCAGACAGTTTGCCCTCGCTCAGTTCGTCTGCAGAGCAATATATTGATTTACGTAACCGAAGAGCTTTGCAAAGAAGGGATCGCTTTAAGAAGTATTATAAGTCATGATAGGAGCACCTGGGCTGGGTGTGGTTCCCTTAATGAGGGTTAAAGGGGAAAAAAGGGAACAGGGGCCAAGGCAAACTGTGGGTGTTTATCTGTGTTGTTTTGTGGTTCCTGCTTCGAAGTTTCTGTGCTGTTGGAGTTTTCAACCCAGCTTTGTCAGACAAGTGGGAGGTGAAAACTCTGGGACTTGCTGGTCGCTTCCAAAGATTCAAAGGGACTCCTGAAACGTCTTTGTTCATTCCAGGTTGTCTTTGTTTGTTTTTCCCTGTGTTTTTGTATGCGGCTGAAGTAAGCCTTGAACTATCATCGTTTTCGGACACTAAGAACTGTTTTCAGTAACCATTTTTGTTTATCTAATACAAGTTTGCTGCTTAGCAAAGCACGTGTGTGTTTGATTTCTTTTCATTGGACTATTACACATTGCTGAGCCAGTCAGGCAGAACAAAAAGCAGCTGAAGAAATGTCCTTCTCCTGTTTTGCAGCCATGGACCATTTTCTGTCCTTGCCTCCTTCCCATTTTTATTCGGTTTTCCCTCCCATCCTGAAAGCAAATGTAAGTGAGGGCAGAAGGAGGGGGAGGGAGAGAAGGATCTAGAAGTGTGAAGGGAAGAGGTTGGGAAGAATGAGAACAAGGAGAGCTTCCTGTCTCTGGGAAGGCTTGGAGTCTGGAATCCAGAGCATGCCTTTCACCTTCTCTCTCGCGGTGCTTTTATTCCCAGAGGGCCTCTCCCCCAACTCTACTCTTATATTTTTAAAATCTTTTTGAATGGCTCTAATCATGTTTATAAGCTGCAGCAGTAGTTAAGATAATGTAGAGAAGCAGTATGTTTTTACTTACAAGTATTGTCCTTCTCCATTACTTTAGCTACTACTTAAAGTGGTTAAAATACATATTTTACATTGCAGCAACTGGAATACAATGTGAAGGCACTTTCATATATCTATCATTTTCACTCTACTGGAATAATCCAATTAATTCACTCCTCAGTCCAGTGTTCCCTCTAATTTTGGTGTGTGTCTATAACAGTGCAACTCTATCAATATCAAAATGCCACTTAAATAGTTGAGCTAGTTTCGAACTAGATTTTTATTTTCTTTCTCTCTTCCTTACTCCCATTCTTTTTCTTTCTCTTTTCCTTCCTCTCTCTTTTCTATCTGTTTCTCTCTCTTCCTCTCTTTCTCTCTCTCTCCTTCCCTCTCACTCTTTCCCTCTCGGCTGCTGGGCAGGTTTGGAAAACTCTGAGTTGATGATGATTTTTAAGTGAGCGATTGCTCACTGCTCAGCTTAGAGGGAACTATGCCTCAGTCCATGCAAAAGAAAATAAAGAACTAAACTGAGATAGAATTTTTCATATATGTTCTTCTTCTGTGGAATAAAAAATACAGAATCGTTCTCTAATTCACAATTTATTAATTCAATCCAACATGAGGACCCAGATTGTGGGGACAATAGGTTGGCTCTGTTAGAAAAGTGCTATTGCTAACATGTTGTAAGCCGCCCTGAGTCTAAGGAGAAGGTCAGAATAAAAATCGAATACATAAATAAATAAATAAATTTCCTTTAAATTTCCAGTGGGTATTTTTTTTTCTCAAAAGGCTAAACAAAGTCTGATCTGGTTAGCACTTGATGCAAAGCACATAAATTACCTGGGAATGAAGGAAGGCTAAACCGGGGAGTTTATAAAACATAGAATAAGGCAATTAGTGTATTGTTGCCAATACAAGGCCAACAGAAACTAAAGAACACTTTACAATGAGGTAAGAGTTTCCTCCAATGGGGCAAGAGAATAGCCACAAACTGCAGTATTTCACTTTTGTCAAAACAAAAGACAGCTTTTCCCCAGTAAAGTTTATAAATGTACATAATTTGAAAACTGCACCTTTTCTCAATAGACCAGACTCCTAAATCCTTTAAAATATAACAACTCACCTTCATATATAAATAATTGTTCAATAGCTGTCTTAAAACATGACCAGCTAGGATATGCCCATGTTACACCAACACTCCACAGTCTGCATTGGTTGCCGATCAATTTCCGGTCACAATTCAAAGTGTTGGTTATGACCTATAAAGCCCTTCATGGCATCGGACCAGAATATCTCCGGGACCGCCTTCTGCCGCAGGAATCCCAGCGACCGGTTAGGTCCCACAAAGTTGGCCTTCTCTGGGTCCCATCGACTAAGCAATGTCATTTGGCGGGACCCAGGAGAAGAGCCTTCTCTGTGGCGGCCCCGACCCTCTGGAACCAGCTCCCTCCAGATATCAGAGTTGCCCCCACTCTCCTTGCCTTTCGTAAGCTATTTAAAACCCACCTCTGTCATCAGACATGGGGGAATTGAAATTTCCCTTCCCCCTAGGCTTATAGAATTTATACATGGTATGCTTGTATGCATGAGTGGTTCTTTAAATTTGAGTTTTTAGACTGTTTTAATATTAGATTTGTTTACATTGTCTTTTTATATTGTTGTTAGCCGCCCCGAGTCTTCGGAGAGGGGCGGCATACAAATCTAATAAATACAAATACAATATACAATATGAAGATTTCTATTATCTCCCAGCCTTCTTCATTCAACTGTGGTTGGAGTTAATCATCATACTAAACCATGGACAGCTCTAACTATTATATGTCAAACTACATGTAATGGATTTGACTAAATATATACATTAATTTACTACCCAACGTTACATCATCCCTCCCAGATGAAGTTGTCCCACCCTACTAGCCTTCCAGAAGCCCCTCAATATGTCATTTTTAAAGCCAAACAGGCAGCCTGCAATGGATTTATTGAGTATGGGATTTTTTTTTATTAAGAAAAAAGGTAATTGCTAAAGGAACAGCAGAAAAAAAAGATTTCAAGAGCATATGACTGTGTATGACTCTGGGATCATTTGTTGTCCATCTGTAATGAACTAAAGTTTGTAAACCATAATGATTGTCTTTACACATTTTCTCTTCTGTTCAATCATGTCCTATTCTTGGAGATTGCTTGGATAAATTCCTGCAGTTTTCTTGGCAAAGTATTTTAGAAGTGTTCTGCCATTGCCTCCTTCCTAAGGCTAAGAGAGAGAGACTGGATCAAGGTCATCCAGCTGTGATTGTGCCAAGGCATAACTAGAACCCCTAGTTCTCTAGTGGCTTAACCATTATATCAAACTGCCTTTCCTTTACACAGTATATAAACACAAAACATTGCTTAATTACAGCAAGGTTTGGATTCTGTTTTAATTCTGTCTGTTGTCTGGGTCCCCCCAGACGCCAACACCAACCAAAAAGAGTAGTCAGACACACTGGTAAAAAGCAAAGGAAGTTTATATAATTCAAAGCAAACACAGGTAACAAAAACTGTTCTTACAGACAGGAACACTATGAAGCTTCACAGAGGTTTCACGAAGGCCAGACAATAAAACAGGATTCTTGCTGGCAAAAACAACGGTCGAGATAAGAAAACCCACCCCTCCCCAAGTCTTCCAGACTTCTAGGCCACAAGCCAAGATCAGAGACACCGAGGATCGAAGCAAGGTCACAGGACTCCCAATTGATAACTCTCCACAAGACTGTAAGGGCGGGCCTGCCTTTTCAACCCTGCTGAGGAGAACCACACCCAAACCCAGCTGTTGCCAATTCAGGGATGGAAATACGTTTCTAATTGGCCCCGTCTTTGAGCTGCTCGTCGCTGCCTCATGTCTATTATAGCCTGTGCGTCTTCATCCAATGAATCCAGGCTACTAGCTAGGGAGAGGCCCCCCTGGGGGTCTCAGGCTGCTCTCCTTCCTCCTCTTCCTGATGTTCCTCTCCCCCGTCTGCCTGGTCCTCCCCCTCCTGTTCACTGTCCTCCTCCTCTGGGCATGGATCCGGCAGAGATCCAGCCAGTCCCTGAGGAGCCTCAGGCTGAATCACAACACTGTCTGCCTTTTGTCTCAGCTGAGTTACTTTACTTTCTTTCCTTTTCCAACAATATACCATTCCTCTCATCAGCAGAAAAATGCTGCTCCATTCATATTACTGGCTGATCCAGAACATAGCATTTCTGTCAGATATGTAAGGGAAGGAGGAAAATTTTCATCAGGTTTTATTCCACATTAACCTAGCTGTTTCTGAACAGAAAAAAAACGATCTGCAGTATTCTTTTTGCCCTCTTCCTGTTTTTATTTCATTTTGTCTATATGTACACATTAATAATATGGAGAAAGACAATGGATCGTTTTCATAATCACTGCTAAAATTTTGGACATTTGGTGAGGGGGTTAAGATGTTGCAAAACGCTAATGTTAGAGACCAATATCCTGGTCTACAAATTCAGTATTGTCTTATAGACAGTGCACTAGCACAGTGTTTCCCAACCTTGGCAACTTGAAGATATTTGGACTTCAACTCCCAGAATTCCCCAGTTGCAACTGGCTGGGGAATTCTGGGAGTTGAAGTCCAAATATCTTCAAGTTGTCAAGGTTGGGAAACACTGCACTAGCAGAAATAAACATAGTATTCCAATACTGGACTGGAAAACGGTCTGCATACAAAAATTGGCAAGGGAACACAATCAATAAAGGAGAAAGAAATAATATTTCATTATACCCAAGGTCAAGAAGATTGATTGAATTATCTAAGGATATATTTTAAAAGGCCTCTACTGCAAAAAACAGAGCCAATGAACACTGAATTCTGCTTCTTGAGCCAACTTCAGAAATTTTAATCTATGTGGCAGTGGGTTGGCAACTAGACAAGACTGATTCTGAGACTTGTTTGGTCATTTCTCTCCTTCTGGCTTTTCCCATTTGCAGGCAAAACGAATCTACTGGTTGGCTGCTGTGTGGAATGGTCTTTTTTCATTTAGGAATTGTTTCCTCCTTGTTTTCTTCTTGGTATTTCTTGGCTTTTTCAGATATCTCAACATACAGTATATGTCCCTTCAAATTCCCTTCTCATATATTCTACTTTGACATTGAACCCCTTGTCTTCCCTTCTCTCCTTATTGTAGCATTGTTACTAGGTTGTTATCAAGAAACAATTCAGCAATGGAACAACTGTTCTTTTAGTTCTAACCTTCTTCTCTTGGTCCATGGAAATGTTATTTAAAAATTTATTTAAAAAAGAACTGGTAGTTCAACTTCATAGGAACAAACTAACAATCCTCCTATATTGCAATTTTAAAGGTACTGAAAATATGAAAGGAAGGGAAAGATTTCAAGTATTATGAAAAAGGAATAAAAAATAAGGGGGAACATGCTTCACCTAGAATGAGAAAGAACATCTATTGGATAATGTAAGAGGTTAGCATTGAATTGTAAGGTTATTTAAATATGGATAATATAACAAGTCTGCAGTCTTTGTTGAAACAGCTATGCAGGAAGAGAGCCTCTTCCCATCCATTGGAAGAGAAGGGGGATGCTAGGTTTTCCAGTCAATCAGAGCCAAGCTGGAAACTATCCATTCTGAAAAGCTTAGTAGTGCAATAACATTTATTCCAAACACAACACATAGGCTAGATTTTATCCTAAGAATTGGTGTAGTTACAGTAGGATATTGGTCAAACAAATTAATCTAGATATGCAAATCATGCGGTGATCCCCAAAAGTTTAGATGAGAAGTGAGACATTTCAAGGAACAAAACCAAGAAAGTCCAATTGCCCTCTATAAAAACACCTTTAGGAAAACATGAACCTATGGATGATTGAGAATAATCAACTCATGTAATAGATTTGGTGCTTAAAAGGCCCTTAATGTGCTGCATGTTGTATTTTTACATACAATGCTTATCTGAAAAAAGGCATTCAAGAAAGAAAGTGATGGCCCTCCGGAGGCTACTGCACTATACTCCCATCATTCTCGAGTTGTGCTGTTAAAGAAATCCAGTGCCACCAGAGAGAAGTCAAGTTATTTTATTTATTGTTATTTATTTTGTCCAATACATAATAATATACAATGAAGCTTATCAGCACCTAAAAAACAATAACTTTTTGGACCCAAATCAGCATGGCTTTACTGAAGGCAAATCATGTCAGACTAATCTCATTGATTTCTTTGACTATGTCACAAAGGTGTTGGATCAAGGTGGTGCCGTGGATATTGCCTATCTGGACTTCAGCAAAGCCTTTGATACGGTTACACATAAAGAGCTGATAGATAAATTAGTGAAGATTGGACTTAATCCCTGGATAGTTCCGTGGATTTCAAGCTGGCTGAAGCATAGACATCAGAGAGTTATTGTTAATGCGAGTATTCTGAGCAGAGACTGGTTACAAGCGGTGTGCCACAAGGGTCTGTTCTGGGTCCTATTCTTTTTAATATGTTTGTGAGTGACATAGGGGAAGGTTTGGTAGGGAAGGTTTGCCTATTTGCCGATGACTCTAAAGTGTGCCATAGGGTTGATATTCCTGGAGGGGTCTGTAATATGGTAAATGATTTAGCTTTACTAGATAAATGGTCAAAGCAATGGAAACTGCAGTTTAATGTTTCCAAATGTAAAATAAATGCACTTGTGGAAAAGGAATCCTCAATCTGAGTATTGCATTGGCAGTTCTGTGTTAGCAAAAACTTCAGAAGAGAAGGATTTAGGGGTAGTGATTTCTGACAGTCTCAAAATGGGTGAGCAGTGTGGTCGGGCAGTAGGAAAAGCAAGTAGGATGCTTGGCTGCATAGCTAGAGGTATAACAAACAGGAAGAGGGAGATTGTGATCCCCTTATATAGAGCGCTGGTGAGACCACATTTGGAATACTGTGTTCAGTTCTGGAGACCTCACCTACAAAAAGATATTGACAAAATTGAACGGGTCCAAAGACGGGCTACAAGAATGGTGGATGGTCTTAAGCATAAAATGTATCAGGAAAGACTTAATGAACTCAATCTGTATAGTCTGGAGGACAGAAGGAAAAGGGGGGACATGATTGAAACATTTAAATATGTTAAAGGGTTAAATAAGGTTCAGGAGGGAAGTGTTTTTAATAGGAAAGTGAACACAAGAATTCAAGGGGACACAATCTGAAGTTAGTTGGGGGGAAAATCAAAAGCAACGTGAGGAAATATTATTTCACTGAAAGAGTAGTAGATCCTTGGAACAAACTTCCAGCAGACGTGGTTGGTAAATCCACAGTAACTGAATTTAAACATGCCTGGGATAAACATATATCCATCCTAAGATAAAACACAGGAAATAGTATAAGGGCAGACTAGATGGACCATGAGGTCTTTTTCTGCCGTCAGTCTTCTATGTTTCTTATAGAGATATAGTATAAGAGATATAGGAGAGACTATAGGACAGGGGACGGAATGCATTCTATTGCGCTTATGTACGCCCCTTACTGACCTCTTAGGAATCTGGAGAGTTCAACCATGGATAGTCTAAGGGTAAAGTTTTGCGGGTTAGGGGATGATACTACGGAGTCCAGTAATGAATTCCATGCTTCAACAACTCGATTACTAAAGTCGTATTTTTTACAGTCAAGTTTGGAGCGGTTAATATTAAGCTTGAATCTGTTGTGTGCTCTTGTGTTGTTGTGGTTGAAGCTGAAGTAGTGTTTGATAGGCAGGACATTGCAGCATATGATCTTGTGGGCAATACTTAGATCATGTTTAAGGTGTCGTAGTTCTAAGCTTTCAAGACCCAGGATTGTAAATCTAGTTTCGTAGGGAATTCTGTTTCGGGTAGAGGAGCGAATGGCTCTTCTGGTTAAGTATCTTTGGACATTTTCGAGGGTGTTAATGTCAGAAATGTGGTATGGGTTTCAAACAGATGAGCTGTATTCTATGATGGATCTGGCAAAAGTTTTGTAAGCTCTGGTAAGTAGTGTGAGATTTCCAGAGCAGAAGCTACGTAGGATTAGATTAACAACTCTTGAGGTCTTCTTGGCGATGTTGTTGCAGTGGGCTTGGGCACTTAGATATTTAGTTATTAGTATTCCAAGGTCCTTGACCGAGTGGGGATTATCTGTGATAATTTATTTATTCAGTTTGTATTTGAAGTTCTTATTCTTTTTGCCGATGTGTAGAACAGAGCATTTGCTGGTAGAAATTTGGAGTTGCCATGTGTTGGACCAGTCAGAAACTGAGTCTAGGTCTTTTTGTAGAGTAGTTGTGTTTTCAGTGGTGTTGAAGAGTTTTACATCATCTGCAAAAAGAACACAGTTGCTTGTGATGAGATCGCAAAGGTCACTGATGTAGAGAATGAAGAGCGTAGGTCCCAGTACGCTACCTTGGGGGGACGCCGCTTTTAACAAGGATGGATGTGGATATGGAGCTTCTTATTTTGACCACTTGTTGCCTGTTTGACAGGAATGCAGAAATCCAGCTGTGGAGGGATCCTGAGATGCCATAGGATTTGAGTTTTAGTAGTTTGTGAAAGAGAAATTGAAATTCCTCACAAAACCTCATTATTCGGGTTAAATTGCCATGTTAGCACTTTGTGATAAATAAGTGGATTTTAGGTTGCAGTTTGGGCACTCAGTCCCTAAAAGGTTCACCACCACTGAATTAGGATAACAATTAATCATGCAGACTTGGACAGATTTTGAGGTACAGTTCTGGTAGAGTTCTAAATTATTAGGAAATAATTTTCCCTGAATGAAGTGAAACTTCAAGTCTGAGTAGTCATGCATCAGATACAATATCCTTGATTCACAATCTAGTAAATTTTTCTCTTTTTAATTTTAATTTTATTGTACCATTCTGCTGCCCGGATAGTACTTCTCATAAGCCTTTTTGGACTCTAGGTGGAAGGAAACAGTGGGAATGACTCAATCAGTTTTAGCAAAAATGCCTTTTGCTTCTTCCAGCACATAGGGGCAATATCGAGCCTCTAGGAAGCAAAATACTTTCCTGTCCTTTGGCTTTAGAACTGCTGCAGTCTGTTCCCTCCCTCCTTCTCTCTCTTCACTCTCTGCAGCATTGTGAGATTTAACACTCCTACAAAAAGGAAAAGGCACCATACAGGAAATCTGGGAAAGCTGGTAAGGAATTTCTATCAGTTTCTAAAATGAGAATGAAAAAAAGCAGGATTATTTTGTCAGGAATCATTATCTGCTGCATGCTTTTATGTAAAGGTTGCAGACTTGGATAATTATCTGATGATAAGAGACACCTCCCCTTTCCCTGCCCTCTAGAGTGCTTTTGTACAGTTAATTAATGCAAACTTTCATGCAAGAAGGAAGTAATTATAACTGTGTATTCCCTTTTAATGATAGAGAAGTATGCAACCTCTTCCTTTCCAGGGAGACTCAATCACAGCAAATAACAGATGACTTACTGCCATAATGAAGTTGGCCAAATCCCCACATTCTAAAACAGCAACATTAGTTCTGAATGTAAAACCTTATGAAGATGATATATTAAGGTGACAGTTGAGGGGATGAGATTGCAACTGTGGAGATATTTTTTTTAAAGCTTCACCTTTGTCATCAGAAAAAAAAACTTAGAATGATAAAAAATATTTACATACTGGAGAAGGAAAATACATGTATAAATAGACTGTATTTGAACATGATGTGGGTGTACCTGATTAGGTGAGTGGCAGCTTGAAAGAAATGGAAAGCATTTTAAGTGTATATGTACATGCTGAAAAACCTGGATATGGGTTTCTTGAAAAAAATTAAGAGAAAAAAATCTTATGATATATTAAGAAAATCAAACTTTAAATACAAATTTAAAATTATGTCACAAAACTATACTGTATTTACTTTTAAATAATTTTCATTGGTAAGCATAAATTACTATTAGTGTACACTGTAGAAGTTACTGCTGAATAACATTATAATTATGTTCAACAGCTGCAGTTCTTTGCCCTGAATACATGGGAGTAAACCTTATAGTAGAATTTACTTTTGAGTAAACATCTTTGGTGTGGCTTAAATAGATGGAGCAGGTGATTGTAGATATGAGAATTGGCTAATATGAAGGAAGCTTGATTTTGAGAGTAGGGACAAAAGTTAATATGAACTCAAAACTGATTGATGTTTCAAGCCACATATTGAAGTTGTCCTTTTGAAGCCCATTTGTTTAGATTACTTAATGGATATTGAGATGGCAAAGATTATGCATAGTACTTGATAGAACAATGTTTTAAATCCACATTTGGATAGTTTACTATCAAAAGAACGCAAAAGCATTGGTAGGTATTGAACTAAACGGCACCGAGGCATGGCTGCGGAAAGAAAAAGGGAATCGAACAGACGCCGAGAGCTGCGTGAATATTGAGCGTTCTTAAGATATTTATCGGGAATAAACAGGAAAAAAAATACCCCCAGTTTATGGGTTCCCTTGCTTTGGAATGGGGGTGTTTGCAGGCATAGTGCTCGCCTGCTAGAATGGGGCAAGATGCATGTTGGCAAATTTGGGAGTGCACGGTAGGCAGTGCAATGCCAAATGAGACCTAAACTGTACGTGTAAACCCGCCATTACATTAGCCATTTTGTTCTAGTCGATATCGGAGCGGCGGAGGGAGAATACGGACCGCGAGGGCCACGTGAGCTTGAACGAGCGATAACGGCGTTGTGTGTTGTTTTTTTTTAACGCGCGTTTCACCTCTGGGAGGGTTAACGTTCGGCGCAGAGATGCCTGACCTGCGACAGCCACCCCGCCTTTAAAGATGTGCGGACGTATTTTCCCCGCCCTTGATCGATGTAGCTAGAGAATATCTGGCGAAAGAGGGCGTGGAAGCGGGCTCCACATCCTGGCGGAATGGGGGAATGAGGGACGAGGCGGGGAAAAAAGCAAGACGCTCTGCTGGCCGGCGTCGCCCCAAGAGGACCACCCTCCGGTTCGCTGGTCTCGGAGTCTCCGCCTTCAGGCGTCGTCCGTGCCTGCGGGGAGATAAGAAGCTGCCCGCTTTAGGCCGATTCCCTCCTCCGGCTGCGGAGCGGGAGAATGACTTGAAGCCCTCAAAATCTTTCATCTCCGCGGAGGGCCGCCTCCCATCTCAGCCTGCCCCGCCTGCCCCCATCTCTTTTCTTGAAGAATTAGAGCCGAGTTTGTAACGAGGACCCCAGCTCGGGGAACCGGTGTGGGCGGAAGGGGCGCTGCTCGTCAGCCTGGCCCGCGAGCCCCTTCCTGCCAGCCGCTGAACGGCCCACTCCGCCCCCTCGTGGCTTTGACCAGGCCCGGCCCTCCCTCCGTAGGAGGTGCTCTGCTCCCCGGCAAACCAGCCAGAGCGCCAGAGGCAGCAAGAGGGAAACACGAAGCAGCCTCTGCACCCCTTTCAGCCGAGGGAAAGAGGTAGGTGAGGCCTTCGGAGTAGGGGAGGCGGCGGGGGTTGGTTTGGTTTGGCTTGGGTTCTGCTGCCGTGGTTCTCGCCAATAATCCCGAATGAGGGTTTGAACGTGACTGTACTGTTGCTGGTTGTTCTTTTTTATTTATTTTTGCACTGCGTTTTGTTTGTGGTTTTTGGAGGGAAAGGTAGCTTAAGGGTGGGACAGATTCTCGGAAAGGCTTTGACCAAAAGAGAAAGAGATGAGAAAGGATAGCAGATAATACAAAAGGCAGAGAATCGGGAATATGTGGGTATGCTAAAACGAATGCAGGAGTTTCCATGGCAAAGAGCAGGAGCTGCTGGGAGGCTTATTTGCAGACAGAAGGAGTCGAATATACGCGGGACTGGGTGAGTATTTCTTACTGATACAAGTTCGTGTTTTTAAAGGATGGGAGACGAAGGGGGCAGTTCATAAAGCATCGGTAGAGTGAGAGCCATTTGCTTAACTATGAAGTCAACCTTCGCTTGGGTTGAAGTTTGTCACTGTTTTTAAGATGGTGTGACTAGCAGAGGATCTTCTGATTCATGGTTATTCTTAATACTGTTTTGCAGGGCTTGGGAGAGTTCAATTTTAGGTCGTTTCTATTCAGTAATTATGTGAAAGAGCATGCAGGGCTTTTAAGACGGGTTGCTACTTAGATTTGGGGATATTGCTCTACTGCTGCCTTGATCACTGTAATTTAGGCTTTATGTGCTAATTACACTTAGAGTCACCTTCATAAAGTCTTTATTTTGCAACTGGGCTACAATGTTTCATTTAGTGACTGCCAGTGTAAATATAAATTAGTGTTGTGTCTTATAAATTGCATTGGATTATTTATTGTGGTCAATATGCACTAAAAACGCAGTGCTGGCATGTTTACCTGTGAGATGGATTTTTTTACTACCTTTCCTGTTAATATTATTTTGCCCTACCGCAAGAAACTGGAATACAGTGACAATTCATGCTTTACTTCTTATCTGTACATAATGCACTGTTTACATCCTTTTAGGTTCTGTCCTGCACTTTTGTTTCTGGAATGTACTGTTAAGTAATGGAAGAGAGGATAATAATAATAATAATAATAATAATAATTAATAATTTATTAGATTTGTATGCCGCCCCTCTCCGGAGACTCGGAGCAGATGCTAGGTAACCTTCATGCTTATTTCTATGGAATATAATTGCCCAACATACCTCTGTACATATATGGCTGAGGTGCTGAAGTCCTTTTTAGAAAAGCAAAGACAGATCCACTAATTGCCCATTGAAGCTAGCACATTTTTGTACCAATCACTTTCCTCCACCCCTCTTTTCTTGAAAGTAGGCCCTGTTATATCTAATGGAGCATTCACATAAACATAGCATTCTGTACAACAGCTCTATCAATGCAACTTGATACATTTTACAGTACGTCTGATTACAAATTGTATTGCATGTCTAGGTTTTTTGTAGGTAATATAAATTAAATATTCGGTATTGGAACACAATAGTGTGAACATGCTATATAAATATTTTCCCAATTGACTTTTCCTAGATCTCAGTGTTTGAATAATATATATTTCCCTTTTACCATGTACAGTATTGTAAATTTGCTAGCATCTTACATTGGATAAAATTTCATAAAAGGCTGTCTTTTGTGACTTTTCAAAAAATATTTAGCTTTTTATATATGCCAACACTTCTTAGGATTGTATTTAATGTTTGTTTTTTTCAAGAAAGGGTGCCTGGTTTTCATTTACAGTATTTCCTTCTTGCCTCCTAAAAAGATATTTCTCAGTATTGGGGAAATAAAGAGATAAGATAAGATAGATAAACTAAACTTCATTGTCATTTTTTTACTGTAAGCACACTGATACAAAAATGAAATTACGTGGCCTGCTCTCAAAAGAAAGTTCTGGAATACCAAACTTATAAAGTTGATTTCTATGTTTTGTTGCAAATTAAAAATCACTGTTTCAAAGAACTAAAACTCCTTAGTTTCTTTTCTTTATGTTATTTAATAAAACGTTATCCAAGTTAAAGCTACAGACGTATGCAATACTTTTCATATACTTCATCTTGTGAAGTATTTGAAATACTACTTTTCTGCAGTCTTAGGCAGAATCAAAACTTAATCATTATTAACTTGATTATGATAATGAGAAAGTATCCAATGACTATATCATATTGAAATATTATAAAAACATTGTCAAGCAATTTTGCTTAGTTTACAATTAACATGAAAATATATAACAGAATGTCCATCCTGTACTTGGCTAATGGTTGTTTTAGACCTCTATTGGTTGTTTTAGGTCATAAGTTGTCTGCAGTAAACTAATGTGCTGTACTTACAATATACATCTTAACTGTGATTTATTCTGATAAACAATTTTCTGTTTGCAAATGCTGTCTTTTGGACCATGATATACATTATCGCTATTTTAACAAGCAGGATATAAACAGTAATTCAGAAATTACAGTTGTCCTAGGCTAGGTCAAATGTCTGTAGGTTGAAAGAAAGATCTCCCTAAAAGAGAGTGGGGGAGGAAGAGAGAGAGAAAGAGAGAGATAGGCAGGCAGGCAGACAGCCAGACAGATAGATGAAAGTAAAGTTTTGTCCAGAAAAAGTGTGTGAAATTGAACTACATTTTTTGTTTTTTCTATTGTAGAGAAATGAATTAACCTTGAGACACATAGTTTTACAGCCTGAACTTTGCTTAAAAAAAGAATCCAACTTTTTCAGAAACTAAGGCCTATAAATCACATTCCTTATTGTCTTTATGTTCTACATTTTGATAACATGCTTTTAATTAAAAAATAAAGACTACCTAGTTGAAAACATTTATTTAAATATAATTTTAGGGTGTTAAATAAGAGGTGCATAGCTTACATTTAATTCCATTGTATGCCTTACTTTTTGGATTCCTTCATAACAGTGTCTTGCCTATGTTTTAGTGGTTGGAAATATTAATAGAACTCCATCACTTAAGGATAGTTTTGGGAACCCTTGGAAGCTGTGAGTGTATCCTAAAATACTCTATACTGGGTTACAATACATTTACTGTCATAGTATGAAGAACTTGTTTCTAAAGAAAACATTCATATCTATCATGCATTTGGGTTTTCCATCATGACATGGAATCTTGCCAGCAATAGCACATCTTCAAATAAGTATTTTTTACAGCTTAAACTGCTGTTTTAAAATGCTTTTTAAAAGAATCTGTGATTGTTATAGTTTCAAGCTGCCAATTTTTGTGCTATGGTGAATCCAGATTCTTTTATTTACGTTGCAGATGCAATCCTGCAGATGTTCAAACCCCATGACATTGGCTGCTGGCCAAAATATGGCATTCATCTTTTCTCTGCAGGTGTCCACTATTGTTTGATGGGAACTGGGAGGGAATGGCAAAGGATGAATCGTTCTGTGATTGTTCTGTTCCTGACAGGTTTTTCACTAGTATTTGTTACTTCACCAGCATAAGAAAAAATAACAGTTAAGCAGCTGAGCACGCATAAGTAGCAGGTTCTGTAATGTATATCTTTGAACTTTTGAAAATAGTTAAAGTTACCATATATTTCATGGTTTGTGTATTTTTCATGATCCTGAGACTCTTATTTGTAATGTAATGTCTGAAATTTTTCTGCTTTATGGGTTGTTGGGTAGACTTTAGAAAATTCTATATTTTCAAATATAAAATTTAAACTTGAAACATCTTTAGACTTAAAAGTATACTACGTGTTAGCAGGGTAACAAATTCAAATGTCAATATCTTGATTTTTTTTAAAAAAAATCTTCAGTAACAATACTGTGACAGCTTTATCTATTATTTTTGTTTGCAAGTCGATAGTTCCCTTAACTTCTCCTATTCTGCCGCACGTGACTTCTTACATTTTTTATAAAAAATATATAATGGAGAAGTAATATATTCACATCAGAGGTGGGTTCCTCCTGGTTCAGATTGGTCTGCCCAAACTGCTAGCAACCCGTCGGTGATGCCACGATGGTGTCATGGAACCAGTTCGGTCAGTGTCATTTTGTGGGCATTGCCATCTTTTTTGGAATTTTTGAATTAAAAAAAAAACATTCTTTTCCTAAACACATCGCATAACAACAATCAACAAATCAAAACCAGCAAAAGAAGTAGTGGTTCCTTTGGTAAAGTGCGTGTTTTTTCCAGAGTACATTTGTGAAGACAAATAGGACAAAAGAATTACATTATAGTGATGTAACATGAAGTTTATCAAAGTCTAGATTACTTCACTCAGGCTATATTTATCCAAGAAAGATGGAAAATGATGAGCAACACTTCAAACTCTGCAGGTCATGAGAAGGATGTGCACTTTTTTAATCTGAAGGGAGAAAAATGCCTTGGCTTCAGTGTGGGTGAGTGAATTGCTAATCAGTGGCTCTTTAGAGAAACTGCATTTTTCCTGTGCTATCCCAGTAACTACATGGTCCCTGTAAAATATGTTCATCAGTTAAAGAAGTGTTGACAGCACTGCTAAGCTGTACACTTGCTTTGATGCAGTTGTGGCTATATGCAGAATAGGTTATGTGTCTGCTTCTAAACTGGGCAGCTACAATGTCTCAATCTCACTAGATGGTAAGTAATTGGTTTTGGTGTAGACCGCCAGTCTTTATCAAGAGTCTTAAATAATGTGTAGCATAGTGATGAAGGACTTCAAAGCAAGATCTGGAGGAGAGAAAGAAAAACTTTCACTGCTTCTTTTACTAATAAGTCACTCATAATTATTTTAAATAGTTTATTTTATTGATATGAAGGAGGAAGATATGTGAAAAGTATTTTTTATGTAATGCATATGTTTAAGATTCTACACATTTTTACATTTTGAATTTGCTTTAAAAGTAATGTATTTTTATTCATTTATTTTTATTTATTTATATTTATTTATTTATTTATTAGATTTCTATGCTACTCTTCTCAAAGCGACTCAGGGTGGCATACAATATTATAAATGCAAAAGAAATCTAATTTACTTTAAAAAAATGATACAAATTGCTAAAAGTGTTAAAAACTTCACATACAGACATATACATTCATCAAATTCAAACATTCATAATATCGGTTGGAGACAATCTCATCACTCACGGCCCCCATGCCCGCCGGAAGAGGTGGGTCTTCAGAGCTTTATGAAAGTCCAGGAGGGAGGGGGTGGTACGTATCTCCGGAGGGAATTTGTTCCAGAGGGCTGGGACCGCTACAGAGAAGGCTCTTCCCCTAGGTCCCGCCAGACACATTGTCTGACTGATGAGACCTGGAGAAGGCCGACTCTGTGGGACCTAACTGGCTGTTGGGATACATGAGGCAGACGACAGTCCCGAAGGTAGACTGGTCCTAAGCCATGAAGGGCTTTATAGGTCATAACCAGCACTTTGAATTGCACGCATAGACCAATTGGCAGTCAGTGCAGCTCACGGAGTGATATTGAAATGTGGGCAGATCTTGGTAGCCCCACTATAGCTCGCGCGGCTGCATTTTGCACAATTTGTAGTCTCTGAACACTCTTCAAAGGCAGCCCCATGTAGAGAGCCCCATTTATACCATTTAAGACAAAATAAATTGAAATGACATTTTAATCAAATCTCTCCATATCTGTTTGATTGGAGACAGAAAATAATTCTGTGAGAATAATTCCTATTTGTGAAGGAATCTCATTAAATAAAATAAAATTCTGACTTTTTCCATCTTACTTAAGTATTAACAGAGATAACGAATGGGAGATGTATCATCTATATATATTTATTCTTTAGGTGCCAGAACAAGAAAACAGTTAAACCTAAGACATTGTATTTAATATACAGTAGACCCCCGCTTGTTGCGAGGGTTCCGTTCCAGGACCCCCCGCAACGAGCGGGTTTTCGCGAAGTAGCGCTGCGGAAGTAAAAACACCATCTGCGCATGTGCAGATGGCGTTTTTACTCCCACAGCGCTAGCGAGGAGCCGAAGATTGGGGGCGGGGCGGCTGTTTGCCGCCGGCATGGAGGGCTTCCTAGCAGCCCCCCAAACCCGGGTTGGGGGTCCGGGGGGCGCTGGCTCTCGGCGCTTTCGAGCTGAGTCCGGGAGCGAATTCGCTTCCGGACTCAGCTCAAAACCGCCGATAGCAAGCGGCAAGGAACGGCTTGTCTCGGCGCTTTCGAGCTGACCGGACTCAGCTCGAAAGCGCCGAGACAAGCCGTTCCTTGCCGCTTGCTATCGGCGCTTTTGAGCTGAGTCCGGGAGCGAATTCGCTCCCGGACTCAGCTCAAAAGCGGCGAGAATGAACGGCGTGGGCGGGCGAAGGGCGGGCGGCAGCGAGGAGTTTGCGTGGGCGGTGGGGAAACTCCTCGCTGACGCCAGCAAGAGGGGGAAGACCCAGGGAAGCCACTGCCATCTACGCATGCGTGCCCGGCACGCATGCGTAGATGGTATTTTTGACTTCCGGGTTGAAAAATAGCGAAGTACCCTGTTCGCAATGGTTGGGGACGCAATAAACGGGGGATCACTGTAGTTTAATGTTGTTGAATAAGACAATGGTTTATTTCACACAATGCTAAGCTATAAATCATGGTTAATGAACCACATGTCTGAGTTTACATTTCTTAGCCAAAAAAAATCTTAAGGTGACTTATTAATCCATTATAGATCTTTAAGGAAAGTGATAGTCATAAAAGATTGTAGCACTCATTCATATTTTCAGCAATATAATTTGCTAAAAAGGTGCAAAAGACACCTGTGGATTAAGATTGTGATCTTCAGATTATACATCAACTCTAAGTGCACATTAATACCCTAAATCCGTGATAGTGAACCTATGGTACATGTGCCACAGATGGCACATAAAGCCATACCTGAGTGCATGCAAGCTGTTGCCCTATTCCAGCACCAACACGGATGTGCACGCTGGCCAGCTGATTTTTGGTCTTTTGGAGGGCAGGGGGGAGGCCATTTTCTCCCTCCCCAGGTTTCAGGAAAGCCTTTGGAAATTGGACCCAATGGGCCTATTGGAAGTTCGGAAATGGAAACTTCCATTAGGGTCCATTTTTCCATACAAAGCCTTTCCTGAAGCCTGGAGAGGGCGGGAAACAGCCCAAGGGGCCTACAGGAAGTTCATTTCCGAACTTCTGGTAGGCCTGTTGGGCTCGTTTTTCACTATCCACTGCCTCCAGAGGCTTTCCTGAAGCCTGGGGAGAGCAAAAAATGACCCCAAGGACCTATTGGAAATCCATGCAGAGGGGCAGTGCGGGGGAGATGTGTGTCCACATGCATGGGAGGAGGGCTTTACATTATGGGTGTGATTATATACACATGCAACCTTTTGGCATCCAAGCAAAAAAGGTTTGCCATTACTGTCCTAAGTGATAGACATCTTTGAGATTTTAAGTATCATTTGTGCAGGTGTGACGAAAAAAATATATAAAACTTTTCATTGTTGTTAGCTGCCTTGAAAAACATTTAAATTAACATGTTTACGCCAGTTTTAGAATAAAGAATGATTGACTTCAGTAGAGTTAAAATGCTAAACACTTTTTAAAGCCCACATAGTTCAGCATTTGGGAACCTACTTTAAATTTTTGGGGTAAAATTTGTTTGCATTTTTTTTAAGATGAAGACAAAATGGTAAATTGAAGTGAAGCTTTGCCACGTAGGATTCTAGCATTAAACATACAAGAACAGATAATCTTATTTTCCACCCTTGTAATGTAAATTATGTGTTGCTTCCAGTGACTTATATATTGAAATATACCAGTACTGAATAAAGTTATATATCCAATCCATGCTATTCGAGCTGAGATTTTACTAGGGAAAATAAATCCCTCTCATCAACAAGGCGACCTTTGAATATATTTTAGTTTTAGACCCTTTTGTACAAAATATTGCTTAACAATGTTACCTGCCTATAATTAAATAGTGGTTAATTAAAAGGGTATATTTGAAGTACAAAATCAAATATAATTGCTTTATATATTAAAGTTGCATATGGAAATAATCTATCCTTTCAATGGTTTATAGTGCATTCTATTCATTTATAGTGTAGGTATCATACAGACACACAGAGACAGAGTCACGCACACACATTTACTAATACACATCAAGGGTGATACTTGATTAATATAATTAGTTATAATTATAATTAATATAATATAATAATATAATATTATAATAAAAGTTATAATATAATTAATATAATTAATATAATAAGTTATAATTTTCTTATTGTTTAATTTGAAGGAACGTATATCTTTCAGATATATCTAAAATGAAAATAATTGTTGATGGTGGTAGAGAAATAAATTGAATCCGGTTGCCAATTTAATCAACTTTCCAAATAAATTCTAGGGAAAGTTTGAGTTCCTTGATAGCTATCTGGTAATTTCATGATTAGTTGTGATCTTGAGAAAATATTTATAAATCGTGACACTTGTTAGTATAGACAAACCTCTAAGACAGTGATGGCGAATCTATGAGCCATATCTGCTGGCACACGAACTGTTGCCCCATGTGTGTGCTAGCCAACTGATTTTTGGCTTGCACAGAGGTTCTGGCAGGGCGTTTTTGGCTGCCAGAGAGCCTCTCGGGGGATGGGGGAGGGAGTTTTTACCCTCCCCTGGCTTCAGGGAAGCCTTTGGAGCCTGGGGAGGGTGAAACATGAGCCCACTGGGCCCACCAGAAGTTGGAAAAAGGCCGTTTCCAGCCTCCAGAGTACTTTTCAGGGGCAGGGGAAGCTGTTTTCGTCAGGCATTGAATTATGGGTGTGGGCACTTGTTAATGTGAGATAACGCGTGCACACACTCTTTCGCCACCTGAGGAAAAAAAGGTTAGCCACCACTGCTGTAATATATACACATTTGTATAAAGATACATGCCTGTAAATAATTAAATGTTGGATTAAAACATATTTCTAATATAAAAATATTTTTCAAACTGAGTTCCAGTGTTTTCATGTTTCAGTTGATAGAATTGTAGCCTTAAAAACAGTTTTCTGTTTCTGGGTTATTTGTAACTTCCATCATATCATAAGCTAAAATCAGAAATAGGAAAAAAATGTTTAATTTATGTCAAACTGACTTATTCTCTTGAGCCATCTCATTCTCTTGGGCCAGCTTACTTTCTACCCAAGAAGAGAGAAAAGAGGATCATTTTGTACTTTAATTTAATTTTGATCTTAATATTAAAAACAGAGAGGTAACAAGCCTCTGTAATGTTAATTTAATAATCAGCCCAATTTATTTATTTGTTTGTTTGATTTTTTAATGCCGCCCTTCTCCTTAGATTCAGGGCGGCTTACAACATGTTAGCAATAGCACTTTTTAACAGAGCCAGCATATTGCCCCCACAATTCAGGCCCTCATTTTACCCACCTCAGAAGGATGGAAGGCTGAGTCACCTTGAGCTGGTGATGAGATTTGAACCGCTGACCTGAAGAAGAAACAATGTGTAAATTCTGGTGCCTTTATATAATTTATGTTCGTTCGTGTTTAATAGTTTATTTTTTTCCAAATCAAAACTCGGTATAACAATTTTTTTCTCCAGGAATGTCTCTTCCCCCCCCCAAACAATTCTTAATTATTGGTGTGAATAATTGTTATTTTCTCACCTCAGTTTATTTCACTAGATGAAAATTATTGCACAAACATTGTCATTTGCAAATAAAAATGTATTTGTAGTATTTATCATGTTTGATAAAATATTGGGTTTTTTTTATTACTATACAGTGATCCCCCGTTTATTGCGTCCCCAACCATTGCGAACAGGGTACTTCGCTATTTCTCAACCCGGAAGTCAAAATACCATCTACGCATGCGTGTATGGGCACGCATGCGTAGATGGCAACCGGGAGATCAGCTGCTGGGCGGCTTCCCTGAGTCTTCCCCCTCTTGCTGGCGTCAGCGAGGAGTTTCCCCACCGCCCACGCAAACTCCTCGCTGCCGCCCGCCCTTCGCCCGCCCACGCCGTTCATTCTCGCCGCTTTTGAGCTGAGTCCGGGAGCGAATTCGCTCCCGGACTCAGCTCAAAAGCGCCGATAGCAAGCGGCAAGGAACGGCTTGTCTCGGCGCTTTCGAGCTGAGTCCGGTCAGCTCGAAAGCGCCGAGACAAGCCGTTCCTTGCCGCTTGCTATCGGCGGTTTTGAGCTGAGTCCGGAAGCGAATTCGCTTCCGGACTCAGCTCAAAACCGCCGATAGCAAGCGGCAAGGAACGGCTTGTCTCGGCGCTTTCGAGCTGAGTCCGGTCAGCTCGAAAGCGCCGAGACAAGCCGTTCCTTGCCGCTTGCTATCGGCGGTTTTGAGCTGAGTCCGGAAGCGAATTCGCTCCCGGACTCAGCTCGAAAGCACCGAGAGCCAGCGCCCCCCGGACCCCCAACCCGGGTTTGGGGGGCTGCTAGGAAGCCCTCCATGCCGGCGGCAAACAGCCGCCCCGCCCCCAATCTTCGGCTCCTCGCTAGCGCTGTGGGAGTAAAAACACCATCTGCACATGCGCAGATGGTGTTTTTACTTCCGCAGCGCTACTTCGCGAAAACCCGCTCGTTGCGGGGGGTCCTGGAACGGAACCCTCGCAACGAGCGGGGGTCTACTGTAGGTTTGTATTTTCATTGTTATGCTAGAATCAATTAGAAAGAGTCATTTAGGCATTTGATTGCAATGACTTGGATAAACTTATTATTCCAATCTGAATTAGGTTTTCGTGTAGTTCTTTGTCTTGTAGTAATAGGAAATTCAGTTGCAAGAAAATAAAACCCTCAGGAAGAAAAAAAATACTTTTTTCCTGTGTGAATTTGTGCACATACCGATAGTCACAATATTATTTTTTTTCATTTTTCTGTTTGGGGCAAGCAAAAAAAAAAAGTTTTATTGTTGCCAGAATTTATGACACTTCTACTAATGGACAGTGCTGCACTCCATTATTGTTTTGACTAACTGAAACTCTTGTGCAGAAAATTTTCAATGTATGTGGAATATGGCTGAGTGTGCTGAGTTTGGAAAATGCATTCAAGAAAAAGGCCACTATCAATGCAAGAGGGAATGGAGGGATGATACTGGGAACAATGGAAGTGTGAAGCAGAAGGATATGCCTTGCTGAAAAATCGATAGGAACAGCTGAAAAAAATAAGAAAAAGTATAAGAAGTCAGGCAATTCAAAACTATGTCATGCTGGGGCAAACCAGATAAAAGGAGAGAAGGAAAGTTTATAAAACAGAGGTGGGTTCTGACCAGTTTGCCCGAACCAGTAGCAATCCACTATTTATGTTACAATGACATCATAGAACAAGCTCTGTTGGTGCCAGTCTGTAAACGTCGCCATCTTTTAATTTTTTTAAAAAAAAATTCCCAGTTTTTTTCTTCTGTGCATGCGCAGAAGCCAGGTTTCCAGCACCACGCATGTGTTGCCATCTTGTTTTCAGCTTTTTTGTCGGGGGGGTTGGGGATTTTTCACCACTGTGCTATCATTAGTTAACCTATAACTTATTGGAATATTGTAAAATACATTTCATATTTTTATTAATGTTTCATTCTTCAATTTAAATGGACTTGCTAATAATATATAATTGTCATAACTGTTAATAATTGACTGACATTTTGAAACTTCAGGGAAATGATTACTAACCGTAATACTTTTATATGACAGAATGTTTATTTTTAACATTAACTTCCTTGTGCTTAGAATACTATGTATTTTTATATAGTCTTAACAGGTGATAGCACCTTTTAATTGGTGATGTTGGAAGATAAGCAGGATCAGACATGATTGGTAATTGTATAGGGGACCACCTAAAAATCCCAGGACAGTGGGTTAGACTGGGAATTGTAAATAAATATCCTGGAAGCAAACAGCAACAAGTCACTTGTATAGTACATCCAGGAAAACTGAATAATGTGGTTGTTAGGAATTGACTAAGAACTAATACCTTCTTTAACTTTGTAATCTTTTTATTATAGTAGTTACTGAACCTATTCACTGCTGCCTCTGGAGAGAAATTGCTTCTCAATGCAATATACTTAATTCAAGTGTAGCGCAAATTAGAGTCAAAAACAAGTGAGTTTGTCTGAAGCTTTTCCTGTTATAGTCTAGGATCTTGCATATTCTAAAATATACACAATTCTCATTCTCTCTCTCCTTCATATTCATGTCCATGTTTATACATATAAAGTGATACCTCGTCTTACGAAGTTAATTGGTTCCAGGACGAGGTTTGTAAGGTGGAAAGTTTGTCAGATGAAACAATGTTTCCCATAGAAATCAATGGAAAAGCGATTAATGTGTGCAAGCCCAAAACTCACCCCTTTTGCCAGCTGAAGCGCCTGTTTTTGTGCTGCTGGGATTCCCTTGAGGCTCCCCTCGCTGGGAAACCCCACCTCCGGACTTCCGTTGCCAGTGAAGTGTCCGTTTTTGCACTGCTGGGATTCCCCTGCAGCATCACAAAAACACGGAAGTCCGGAGGTGGTGTTTCCCATGGAGAGGAGCATCAGGGGAATCCCAGCAGCGCAAAAACGGGTGCATCACTGGCAACAGAAGTCCGGAGGTGGGGTATCCCAGTGGTGGCAGCTTGGGTTTGTAAGGTGAAAATAGTTTGGAAGAAGAGGCAAACAAAATCTTAAACCCCATGTTTGTATCTCGAAAAGTTTGTATGATGAGGGGTTTGTAAGATGAGGTATCACTGTACCTGTTATCTTGTACATATTTGACAAACAAAATAAATAAATGAATAAAAATATTCTCTAGCAGCCATAACATATCTAAATCCTTAGTTCTCTAGTGTGCTGAGCTGATAATCCAAAAGCATGGGTTAACTCTGCCCTTCTTCCCACAGAGACTTTAAACTTTGTAGCCACACCTCTCTTGATTGTATCCCAGTTTCAACTCAGTCTATGCCCAAGAGACAGACATTCTTGGAGAAGAGCAAAAAAGATGGGGTTAAAGGTTTTTGGATTCTCAGCTTTTTCGGTAACAGAGTTGTCCA
Organism: Erythrolamprus reginae; assembly: GCF_031021105.1. Taxonomy (NCBI): domain Eukaryota; kingdom Metazoa; phylum Chordata; class Lepidosauria; order Squamata; family Dipsadidae; genus Erythrolamprus; species Erythrolamprus reginae. The sequence continues at coordinate 59,535,929 of NC_091954.1, read as the reverse complement.
GGTGAGCCTCACAGCCACAGCAGCAATAATCAGCTGATTGGTATGAGAGTGCCAAAGGGTTTAACAGTAAATCAGCTGTTTTGGGGAAACAACGTGGTGCTAGGGGCACGATACAGCCGCTTCAGGAACCAGGCAAGTAGCACAAATTACAGGCGAGGATTGTAGCTGCTTCAGCAATCAGCTGTTTTTAGCAAAGATACAGCATTGTGTAAATCAGCTATATTTTGGCTACTAGGGTGAATTTAGCTGCTTCACATTTTTTTAAAAAGCCCCAACAATTCAGCTGGCTCTCCCGTTTGATTGGCACAGCAATTGCAACAATAAGCTCAATTTAGCATTGCCATAGATCAACAACTAAGTTTGAGCCGGAATAGCTATAGAGCAACGTGGCCGGAGCCTTTGTTTGGCTCAAGGCCCCCCCCCTCTTTAAACGGATATGATGTTCGGCATGCTTTTCAGAGCAAACTCTCTGGTGCCTCTCCAGCAGGGGAAACAAAGGATGGAGGATGCTACAACATCAGAGAACCATCAGATGGTTCACACGAGTGGGAAGAAAAGTGGGAGCAGTAAAGTCCAATATTAAGCAGAAGCATGCCTCAGCATCAAAAGCGGGCTGCAAAGCTGATGCTGTCTGAATAAAGGCATTCCAACATTCTCTAATGCTGAGGAAAAAGATGCCCGAAGACACTAAAAGGCCCTGGAGAAAGAGATTTCCAAGACTGAGGCAAGCTGAAAGAAGGAGAGAGATAGATCCCTCAGGCAAATTCCTTCACTTGTCTGATCCAACCAGTAAATAGGAGACTATCAGCCTGCCAGATGGTGCCAAAGAACAATCTCTACAATTACCATTTGTAAGAAGAAGCTTTGATTATCCTTTTGCACCACAGGCAGATAGACTGCAATCAGAGAGTCATTGGGATCCAAATCTAAAACACAGGCAGTCTTTTCGGCAAGAGATCCGACAAGAGCAACTCTCCCACCAGGGTCCAGGGTCCACACAAGGTACTCCAGTCCTTACACTCGTGGAGGCCTGGGCCATTACAAGAGAATGTGGCTTCGAGGAACGCTCACTTTCAGTTGCAGATGGCACAAAGACGGTGGTCAGAGGATGATCTGAGGAACAATATCAACTGGCTGGAATTTAGAGCAGTATATATGGCCCTCGTTTTGTTCCAGGACAAGATCTCTGGCCATCATGTCTTCATTACGATGGACAATGTAACCATCACAGCACACATCAGTTGCCAAGGGGACACCCACTCCATAGTCCTCAGGCGAGAAGCAGAGAAACTGGGCCTTTGGGCAGAGAAATACCTTCTCTCCATCAGGGCGGAACATATTCAGAGACAATGAATGTACAGGCGGACTGGCTCAGCAGGACCACAGTTGGCCATTCGGAGTGGCTACTGCATCCAGACTTGTTCAGGGAACTGTCAGAATGGTTCATGACTCCTGTCCCAGACCTGTTAGCTACCCGGTTAAACAATCACTTGCTGTTCTCAACACGGGACAAAGGGGAGCAATGCACTATCCACTCTTTGACCTTGAGGTCTCTTATATGCCTTTCCCCCTCCCAGATCCCTGGGTTTTTCAGGAAGGTATGGCAAAAAAACCAGAGGTATTGTTCCTGGCCCAGATGACCGTTGTTTGCGGACCTAGTCAATCTGACTGTGGCCAAGCCATGGAGAAATCTTCAGGACAGAATATCCCTCAGTTGGGTCCATAATCCACCCATAAACGCAATGGCCCCAACTGACCGTATGACATTTGAGCGGATGTTTCTGAGGCAGAGCAAGTTCTCTACCAGGGTGATCTGGCTAATCTAGGCCTGTAGCTGGTGCTCCAAGGGCAACATTAGCCCCACCTCGGTATCAGTTGCCCAAATCCTGGAATTCCTTCATGATGGGCTGGACAAAAGTCTATCCCCCAACACCATATGTAGACAAGTGGCAGCCCTCTCGTCTGTATTGTCATGGGGATCTGGAGTCCCCCTCACATCACCCCATCATTTGCAACTTCCCTCTCCCTTAGAGAGGGAGCCACTGAGAAGGCCTGCAAGAGAGGCATGGGTTCAAAGCTTAAAGGACTCAGTCTCTGTGGGAAGAAGTGTGGAGTTAATCCACGCCGAGGAGGAGCATATTAGGTAAGACCAATGTCCCTTCTATGCAAAATAAGAATTTAAATCACCCTTGCTCTGATTTATGAGCATGTGCTGAATCAGGGGCCTGCAGTTAGCAGCTTGAATACATTATATAAAGACATATTGAAATTAAATGCATTATTACAGCCAAACATTCTTCTTAACAATATTGAGGTATAATGTTAAAAATGTATAATCTGAATATGCCCTTTGTTAACATCCACCACTAGTTGCTAAAAAGCTTAATCAGAAGTATTTAACCATTAGAGTATTGTACCATCCCTGAGAAAGAACAACTGTTTATCCTTGGAGATTTTAATGCCAGAGTCGGAGCCGATTATAGTTCTTGGCCTACCTGTTTAGATCAGTTTGGCTTTGGAAAGATGAATGAAAATGGCAATGTTAATATATAAAAAGCTGGTAAAATGTAAAAGCCACCAGGTGGAAATTGTATTATTCCCTGTACATTGGAACTGAAAGAAATGGAATTTGTTAGAAGCTTTATTCTCATGATGAATGAAATGACATTACCTTCTGTCAGCCTTACATATTTGTAAACAAGCTGTGGCTGTTTGAAGAATCTTTGAATTAATAAAATTTAGTTTTGTATTCAATAGACAAGTATGAAAACAATTGCTCACAAGTTCTTGGCATAATGAACAAGTAGTATGATGAACAACACATGTGCCCCTCCTAGACGACATTTAATTGTTGCCAGGAATACATTTTAAACATCAGGTTTCCTTTCTTTCTCTCTGTAATTTGCTTGGAACTAAATTAGAATTAATCCTGTCCAGATCACCTGATATATATTGTGCTATTAGTAAAGTGGTTTTCTGATAACATATTTTTTGATTGAGAATGATGAGAGAATTGTTTAGTAATTGCTACATTTCAATTAGAGGCCAATAGTATAGTGTAGTGGTTGTCAACCTGTAGTCCAGGGCCCGGGATGGGATTGATACCAATAGGTCCATGAAGTCTTCAAAAAGTACTAACGATTTAAATCTTGAGTTACAACTTGGGGATCCATTGTCATGATCCGTTGACACAAAAAGTATTTAAAAGGGGCCATGGTGAAGAAAAGATTTGAGAACCACTGGCATAGTGGAAACATGTTCCTTCCATTGAAATCAGTAGGTTTTACAGTGGTCCCCCGATTATCGCGAGGGTTCCGTTCCAGGACCCCTCGCGACAATCGATTCTTCACGAAGTAGCGGTGCGGAAGTAAAAACACCATCTGCGCATGCGCAGATGGTGTTTTTACTTCCGCCGCAGCAGCGAGGAGCCGAAGATTGGGGTTTCCCCGCCGCCCACGCAGATCTTCGGCTCCTCGCTGCTGCCACGCCCGCCGCTTGTCCGCCGCCTGCCTGCCCGCGCGCCCGCCGCTCGCCCGCCCTTCGCCCGCCCACGCCGTTCGCTCGCGCCGCTTCCCAGCTGAGTCCTGAAGCCAAACGGCAAAGGCGAACTTCCGCGTTTGGCTTCAGGACTCAGCTGGGAAGCGGCGCTGGGGTCTTACCGGCCGCCCACGCAAAGGGGAAACCCCGGCTCCTCGCTGATGCCCGTCGCTCGCCCTCCCGCCAGCAAGAGGGGGAAGACCCAGGGAAGCCGCCCAGCAGCTGATCTGCCCAGCGGGGAACGCAAACTCCACCATCTACGCATGCGTGGCCATAGAAAAAAAGGGCGCGCATGCGCAGATGGTGTTTTTACTTCCAGGTGGAAAAATCGCGACATAGCGTTTAGCGAAGATCGGGATCGCGAAACTCGGGGGATCACTGTATATGTTATTTTACAGCCATTTTATGAGTTATTACGTGAATGTATGACTTATACTGCTGCAGCTCATTCTAAATGTTAAGAATTTAATATAATTGAAATTTTATATTAATATAGAAAATAACATAGGTATAATTTCAAATTCAATCTGGCAAATTGTGAAACACATAAATGAAAACCTGGATAATTGTTTAGCAATTGTAGGAAAATAAATAAGAAAAAGTAATAAATAGAAAACTGGTATTGCATTATGTTTTCAATGTTACTTGAAATTTATTATCTGATTTTGTCTAATGCAAAAGAATTGAAAGGACTCCTTCCTCTCGTAAAGCTTTATCAAAACACAATAAGTGAACGTTAAAAGACAAAGGAGGGCAAAATCATGGCATTGATTACAGTGTTGCTTGACTTTGGTTATTTTGGTCCATGTAATTTCTATCTATCCCCACTCCTTTCTGAAGAATAAATAGACTTTAAAAAAATCTTCCATATATAAAAGAAAGAAAAAGGGCAAGAAGACTGCTTCTCTGTACAAATAAAAGAACAACTTCATTTCAGATCTTAAGAGACCTTTTACCTTTTCAAGGACAATTTGATTTCAGTGAAGTGGAGCTATTGTTCTATAATATCTGATCTTGTACATCAGTAGTTTGTGACCTAGAGGTTGAAGGATTTTCCATTAAAGACTTGTTTATTGAGATACCTTGTACTATTTGAATTCTGGCAAAATTTCCTCCTAAGAGAAGAAAACCTGTAGAAAAATCTGTTATCATCACTATTTGTCTTATATATAAAATCAAACACAGGTAATCTTCAACTTATAACAGACCTATAATTTGTTTAGTAACTATTTGAAGTTGGAACAGCACTGAAAATAGGGACTTATGACCATTTTTCACATCATCATTGCAGCATCGTGATAGACAGTTCTAATGTTCCAAAGTCATGTGATCACCTTTGTCAAGCAAAGTCAATGGGGTAGCTAAATTCACTTAACAGCTGTATTACTAACTTAACAATTGTAAATTCATTTGATAGCTGTGGCATGGAAGGTTGTAAAATGGGGTAAAACTCATTTAACAACTGTTGCTTAGCAATGGACTATCTGTACTAAAAGAATTCTCTTCAATAGTTCCTCATCAAATTGAAGTGAGTAAAGCAAGGCTTTCTAACAATTAGATCAATTTAAGAGTAAAACCCCTTTTCAAAAGACAACTGGACTTTCTGCTTCTTTTTTATTTTACGATGTTTCACTTCTTATCCAAGAAGCTTCTTCAGTTTTTACTGAAGATGTTGGGGAATGGAAAGATTTATAGAAACATAGAAGACTGACGGCAGAAAAAGACCTCATGGTCCATCTAGTCTGCCCTTATACTATTTCCTGTATTTTATCTTAGAATAGATATATGTTTATCCCAGGCATGCTTAAATTCAGTTACTGTGGATTTACCAACCACGTCTGTTGGAAGTTTGTTCCAAGGATCTACTACTCTTTCAGTAAAATAATATTTTCTCATGTTGCTTTTGATCTTTCCTCCAACTAACTTCAGATTGTGTCCCCTTGTTCTTGTGTTCTCTTTCCTATTAAAAACACTTCTTTCCTGAACCTTATTTAACCCTTTCAAATATTTAAATGTTTCAATCATGTCCCCCCTTTTCCTTCTGTCCTCCAGACTATACAGGTTGAGTTCATTAAGTCTTTCCTGATACGTTTTATGCTTAAGACCTTCCACCATTCTTGTAGCCTGTCTTTGGACCCGTTCAATTTTGTCAATATCTTTTTGTAGGTGAGGCCTCCAGAACTGAACACAGTATTCCAAATGTGGTCTCACCAGCGCTTTATATAGCGGGATCACAATCTCCCTCTTCCTGCTTGTTATTCCTCTAGCTATGCAGCCAAGCATCCTACTTGCTTAGTGCCCGACCACACACACTGCTCACCCGTTTTGGGACTTATACTCCTTGCAGGCAGCTGGCCATTTGCCTTCTTTTAGTAATAAACCTGTAGGTTTATTTGTGTTGTCAGGGTCACCTAAGTAGTCCAAATGAGTGTGGAGCCTTCTTAGAACTGTAGAAAGGACTGTTGTAGACTGGAGATAGATGATGTTGTATCTCTCCCCCTCTCTTGAGAGAGAGGTCTGTTCAGTTTTGACATAGATGGCCTCTTTGATCCCTCTTTCAAACAAGTGGTCATCTCTGTCTAATATGTAGACCTTGCTGTCTTCAAAAGAAGTAATATGTAGACCTTGCTGTCTTCAAAAGAAGTGGACTTTGTCTTTTAAATGCAGATGGACTACTGAATCTAATCCTGACGGATTTGTTCTCCTGTGTTGTGCCATGTGTTTATGTTTTGGTTTCCCAATGTACAAATCTGCACATATCTCACTGCATTGTATTGCATATACCAGAGTTCCCCAATCTTTCTGGGTTGATGGTCTGGGAGGGCGGGACGGGCACCTTTAGGCACGCACGTGGAAACAGGGTAGCGAGCCATGAGTTGGGTGTGTGCTCGCAGCAACACTAGCACCTGAATGACATTCACAGCAATGCTAGCGCCTATGGGATAATAATAATAATAATAATAATAATAATAATAATAATAATAATAATAATAATAATAATTTATTAGATTTGTATGCCGCCCCTCTCCGAAGACTCGGGATGCTAGCTCTAGGAGGAGTGTGTGTTCATGGCAACACTAACTTGTAGCATTGGTAGCCACCGTGTAATGCTGTGATACTAGTGCGAGTGGGGAGGTGTGCATTTGTGTGCATTGGACAATCATTCACGTAAACCATTGGCCAACAGCCCAGTAGTGGGCCGCAGCCACAGGTTGGGGGCCCCTTGAACATACCATTTTGCTCAGTTTGTGTCTTGGTGTTTTATTCTTGGGATGGAACCTATGTAATGATATGTAAATAAATGAAAATAATAATGAATCAGCTATTGTTCATTGATCCATGGCTGTAGTAAAATTTCACAAATTGATTATAAACAGTGTCATAACTGAGTTGCCAGAATTATTTATTTGAAATTTTGCCAGAGGTTTAGTTCCAAACAGACAGACATCTTGTTCATAGCATGTCTGATATAATAATTATTATTGAAAAGAAAAGCAATTATTGATGTTGCTATTCTGGGTAATGCTAGGATTGAAGAAAAACAGTTGGGAAAAAATGATGAAATATTAAGATTTGTAGATCAAAGTTGAAAACCTAAGGAAAAAAGAAAACTCTTACTACACTAATCATGATTGGAGTCCTTTTATCAATAACCAACGGACCATAAATCAAAGTTAATATAATACATATACACACGCGCACTCACACATCAAGAAAGAAACAGAACACCTACAGTTTTGTATTAAGTGCTTGGTTTTAAATAACAGAGTCCTTTAGGAATTGGGCGGCCTATAAATCCATACAAAGAAGCAAACAATAGTTATAGATTGATTAAGTGTCTACCAATTGAGATACTGATTCTGGCTTCCCCAGGTTGTACCCTAGAAATGTGCAAATCTATACAGCTGCAACTAGCAAACCATTTGTTTCTAACCTGATACTGATGGGAATTATAGTCACAACTAGGGAATCTGGAAATTGAGAAATATGATATACTACTTCCTTCTACCAATTAAAGAAGTAAACATATATTCTGTATATATTTTTCCTTTTGCAGTTGCAAGATAGAATGATTTTTACATTAATGTTTTAAAAAGAATTTTAGTTCTTAGTCCTATTGTGTTTTTACTTAAAACTGGAGACTTTCTTTGAAATTCTGGATAATTTACTAAGATATCATGCCTTTGCTATGGTTACTCGATTATATCCAGCCATGGGAATGTTGAGTAAGCCAAGTTCTAGGGCGGATTTGCTCTGGAAAATAATTAAAAAAAACTTTATTGATGGGAGTGTGAAGTTGGCATACCTTTATATAATACCATACTGACTTGACAGAATATTTATGAGCAGTCAAGGAATAATTGATATTTGTAATAAACTGTTTTAAGTTAGAAGCAGTTAAAATTGGCAATTGATAAAATCAAGCAAAATAATGGACATTCATATTTCTGCTTCATTATCCATACAAAATGATGGCAAAATTATTATATGAATTTCAGCTGGAAAAATTGTAAAGGTCTATATTTTAATGCATATGTTTGAAGTTTTCTTGTAAATTATTTGTAATTGGAATATTACCTGTGCTAATATAACATTTAATATTGTTTATTTAGTTTTTCATTCTCAATTATAGTAATCTTGAAGCCAGTTAAAATGGATTCAGAAATTAGCAAAAGTGTTTTTAATTTTTTTTAAACAGTGGTTTTAATTTATTTTCTAACTGAAGACTGAGTCCCATTTATAGACAACTTCTCTGCCTTTCAGTCTTTATTAGACTGGGAATAGAGAAGAACAAAGAATGATCCTTGTAGTTGTTTTGCAAAATTGAAGAGGCATTTACTAACTGGATTGTGCATAACTGAACTAAAAAGTGGCACACTTGGCAATATAGATTATTTTAACAATATATTTGTATGGGCCTTGTAATGAAATGTGCATAGTCGAGGGCCAAGGAAGGTTTTGTATTTTGTTCCAGCTCTGCCTTAAAGTGTTGATAAGTGAGTCCAGAGAAAAAAATGTTGGGGAAGAACAGGGTGGCAAGTAGGAGTTGCACTTGACAGTTAACAGTGACAGTTTGGCAGGGAGTCTGGCTGGAAACAGTCATACAAAGAAGCTTTGTATAACACACATGATTTTAAAAAACCTAAAACAGACGTGTTTAGGCTAGGAGATAGAAGGAAGATACCTGAGGGTTTTCATAAATATATATAGCCATTGGGACTTAAGATGAAGTCAAGCATTTAGTGTCCATTAAAAAAAACTATTTATAAATTATTAAAAGAACTGTATACTGTACAGTACTACTATTACATAAGAAATATCAGAATCTTTAGAGCTATGTAAGCCTAGGGTGCAAGAATAATCTACTTGTTTGCAAATAAATATTATTTTATTTAAGTTTTTGCTAAAGTGATTGCAATCAAAATCTGCTGAAGCTTAATGTAAATATGCTAACCTGTGAAAAGTGATTATTATTACTTGTACTAATTATGGTGGTAACTATATCAATTTTGACATTTTTGCCAGGTACGTAAGAGATATTTTACAAACATAATAATTGCTAAGATTCTACTATCATAACATTTCATTTTTGTTATTGTTTAAATGAAATTTCCATATTGAATTCAATTAATTTGAGAATGGAATGCTTTGTTGCTGAATTACTACTTTTTTACACAGCCCTAATACGTTTATATAAACTCCTGAACATGTAGATGCAGCCTTAATGTCTAATTCACATAGAAGAATTTAATCTGTTCTTATAGATGCCTTAATTTTTAAAAAAAAATAAAAGTAAACTTTATTTAAACACACAAAATACAAAAAATGACTCACACAGAAAAGGAGAAAAAACATTAAAATAAAAGTTGGAAATTATTGTGATGCACCTTTAGTATAAACCTAATGGTGCTTATTTACTATTACATAAATTATATTTACATATATACATCGAGTTTTAGCAGAGATCTTATTCTGATATGTCTTTTGGTTTTCCTTTTGTGACCAATTCTCTGAGATTTACTTCCCATATTATCTAATATTTATTAATGATTTTACTATTTTTCCCTTTTGGAAGAATTGTATTTGTTCCTAGATGCCTTATTCTTTTAGCATTAAAAAACTAGCAATGTTTATTTTTATCCCTACTTTACAAGGTGACAAATATACCTAATACTCCTCCTTTTTCCTATTTTCCACACCACAGCCCTGGAAGGTGGATTTCGCTGAGAGAGAATGACTTGGCCCAGAGTCACCCAACCTTTATGCCTAAAATGGGACTAGAACTCTAGTCTCCTGGATTCTAGGCCAACATCTTAATCAATAGACCAAACTTTTTTTCTAGTTTAAATTTTTTAAATTTTTCTAATTTCAGAATTTTGAAAAAAGTGTTATTTTCTTTCTTGTCTACAAAAAATAAGTGAGAGGTGATTGCTAGAATACTTTTTAAAATAACTTTTCTTTTGAACTATTGGGAAAGAAATGGCATACTGGAGTTAACATTTGTGGCTAGAACTAGTAGCCAAGAAGTACAGGGGATGGACACAAAAATGGAAACACTTGACTTTTTGGCATAATGTTTGAACATGTTCAAATCAATCAAAAGTTGACATATTTTAATGTTTAATTTTTTAAAAATTCTGTTATTTAATATGTTTTTAAACTACCTTTTTTTAAACAGAAATTTAAGGAAATTGATTATAACCTTCTAAAAATGGCAGACCTCTCCGACTTTCAAAGAGGCCAAATTGTTGGTGCTCGAATGGCAGGCACTAGTGTAACAGAAAGAGCCTGAATGTTTGGCGTTTGAAGAGGTAATGTCTCAAAAGTAATGACTGCTTTTGAAAGAGAAGGGAAAACGTCCTCAGCCAAGCACAGGTCTGGTTGAAAGTCATCTGAAAGAGACCGTTGGACTCTAAAGTGAATTGTTAGAGTGGATCGCAAGACTGCAGCTCCTAAAATCACTGCAGAGCTCAATAGACATGTACAGAACCCAGTTTCCACAAAAACTGTTCGAAGGGAGCTTCACAAATCTGATTCCACGGAAGAGCTGCAATTAGAAAACCTCTGCTCTCAATGACAAATGTGGTATAGAAACCACCAGAAATGGTCCCTTGAGCAGTGGCAAAATGTTATTCCTTTGGAAACAATTCACAATTTGTATTAATCAATACCTTGGAGAATTGAGGCTGTATTTACCACAAAAGGTGGACTACCACCATATTAAAATATATTTTGATGATTTTTCAAGGTGTTTCCGTTTCTTTGTCCACCCCCTGTAGATTGGCACTTTCTAATCTAGGTAGGCTTCGACTTACAAGCCCAAGAGGGCTCAAAATTTCTGTTGCTAGGTGAAACAGTTGTTCAGTAAATTTTGCCCCATTTTACAACCTGTGTTTCTACTATTGTTAAATAAATCACTTCAGTTATAAAATTAGTAACACAGTTGTTAAATGAATCTGGTTTCTCCATTAACTTTGCTTGTCAAAAAATTGCTGAAGGAGATCACATAATTCCAGGACACAAACTGTCTTAAGTATGACTCAGTTGCCCAGCATCTGAATTTTGATCATGTGATCAAGGGGTTACTGCATTGCAATTTTTAATGGTCACTAAACAAATGACATCCATAGATCTGATGAAGGCATACCTCCACTTGCCTATTTTAATTTGTACTTTGGTTCAGTTGTGGCTGATTTCAATCTGATATTTCCACAGATATAGCAAGCTAAAAGTGTTTAAACTTGCATATTTTTAATTTTTTATCTCTTTGTATTGGTGGAAAATTTTATCCTGAAATTCCATAAAATAATGGTAACTGAAACCTTTACTTGAATTCTAGTGCAGGGTGTAAGACAGATCCACCTGAAATGGAGATCTTTATTTCCTTGGTGTTGGAAACAGATTTGTTGTATTCTATTGCTTCTCCTATTTTGTTTCCTTAGCAACAAACAAAAGCAACTATACAATAGGTATTTATAGTGTGAATGATTTCATTTATTCAGATAATAAAGAATTCTTCTCAGCAATTATTTACAATTTGCTATTTAATAAATAGTACCGTCGATACTATTTTTCAAGAGTGTATAATTCAATAATAAATGAGCCAGAGATCAAATTCTTTCCTATTTCTTTCTCCAATTATTTTCTTCATGGCATTTTTCTTAAAATACTAAAATGTTCATTTAAACATTTTTAGGAACGTATCATTAAAATTCAAAAAACATAAAAATAAAAGCAGTTTTTCCTCATATTGAAGGAAGAGACCAGGATGGGTTGTTCTAGCCCCATAGCTCTATGGACGGTTGAATTTTCTGAGGATCCACCTCTCTCATGATGTTTCTCAGTTGTTTCCTTTTTGTCATTTTCATTTGTGTTTCCCTAAATATTCCTTTGGTAAAAATGAAGAGAGAGCAACTGAGTGCTAATATGCATTTGCATAAATTTGTTCTTGTCTTCAATATGAGCTACAGTGGAACCTCGACATACGAGCAGATCTACTTACGAGCTACTCGAGATAAGAGCTGGGAGCGGAGCGACATTTTTGTTCACCTCCCGAGCTCACATTCGGGATACGAGCGCCAAGGAGCTGTCTCCTGAAGCCGAACGCTAACTTCCGCGTTCGGCTTCAGGAGACTGCTCCTTGGCGCTCGTATCCCGCATGTTTTAAAAGGTTGCAGCCGGCCTGGGGGGCTCGGGGGGGTGCTGGCAAGCCCCCCAGGCCGGCTGCAACCTTTTAAAACACCCGCGCCGCTTCGCAGCTGTCTCCTGAAGCCGAATGCGGAAGTTAGCGTTCGGCTTCAGGAGACAGCTGCGAAGCGGCGCGCGTGTTTTAAAACGTGGCAGCCGGCCTGGGGGGCTCGGGGGGAAGCCCCCGAACCCCCCAGGCCGGCTGCGACGTTTTAAAACACCCGCGCCGCTTTGCAGCTGTCTCCTGAAGCCGAACGCTAACTTCCGCGTTCGGCGGCAGCGGGTTTTTTTGTTGTTGCACGGATTAATTGACTTTACATTGTTTCCTATGGGAAACAATGTTTCGTCATACGAGCGTTCCGACTTACGAGCCTCCTTCCGGAACCAATTAGTCTCGTAAGTCGGGGTTCTACTGTATTAGAATTCTATGTCAGCAACAAATAGGGTACTCTTTCTCAAGCTTGCAGTTTGATTCTGCTCACTAAAATGTAGTCTTTTAATTAAAAAAAACCTTTGAAAATAAAGTTTTTAAAATAAACTTTCAAAAATAAACTGATAGGAATAGAAATTATTTTGAAAATGGGGGGTGGAGAGGAGAATTTTAGAATGCTTCTTTATGTTTTTCAGTAAATTGATATGAGCCAATATTTTATCCTTTTCCATCTGATCAATTTAATAGACATTATAATTCATCATAAGATATTTGGCCAATTAAGTGCAGTTGTGTGGGAGTCATAATTCTTTTAAAGATAATTGCAACTTGATCCAGTCTATAATCTATACTTAAGAACATGGCTAGCCCTGGGATTATTTTTTTATAGTTACTATTACTAATGATTTAATGCATCACATATGAATTTATAGTTTATAGTTGAGTCCTCGGAGAGGGGCGGTATACAAATCTAATGAGTTATTATTATTATTATTATTATTATTATTATTATTATTATTATTATTATTATTATTATAGTTGAAAAAATAGTTTAAATATTTGCTTCATTCTGAGACTTTTTGCAATACACAGATATTTTAATTGTTACTGTTACCTTTGAATGCTTTTGGAAAATATTTTAGCATTGTACTTAGTTTTTGAACTTGTGCAAGGAAATGAATGTTTCCAATATCAAGAAAAATTCTTAAATTAGCGTATATAAAAATGGTGACCAACATGTTTTCATCTCTTGGGTTAAAAGTCCGATTTATGTAGGTCAATCTTTGCATTGTTCAAGAGCTGTCTATATTGACTTTTCAGTAAATTGAGGGGGGTGGGGAAGCACTTTGAATCAGTCTGTGCAAGTCAAACTAATTTTACCATATTGCATGATTTTTTACAAATATAAATATGAAATGTCATTTTGACATTTATTATCACCACTGAGTAATTTAATTTCTTATGCCACATGTCATACAACTATATTGAGAATCATAATGTTCTAGTGTTATGAAAGCATAACTTGATTCTGAATTGGCTCCTTTGGTGAATCAGAGCCAATTGAAAATATGACTTAAAATAATTGTCTTATTGTATGTTCAGTTCAACACCAGGCCCCAAAATCAATTTATTGTTGTAAATTGGCAAATATTTAAGAAATGTAGCTGTAGATTTTCTGGAAAATGTACTATATCATTGCCCTGTCTTCAGCTGAACAGTTTGTATAATACTATATTGTTGTCTTTTCTAGACATGTATAAGCAGATTTTTTAAAATTTTGCCAATTATAAAAAGTGTTTTCGTAGAATGATGTATATAACATCTCTGGCTTAGGTTGATTCTGCTCTTCTGGGGGAATTTGTGAAGCAGAGCTCACAGTTGTGATACAGCAATGTGAATTGTGGGGTCCCTGGTGCTCTCTGAGATTGGTTTTCTTTATAGATATTGTGTTACCAAAATAGACAACAACATTCACAGTGTGAATTCTAATGCAAAAATTTTGTACTGCTGATATTTTTGTCATTGGATCAGATTAGTTATTAATGTTGTATTTGTGAATATAGAGGCATAAAAGAAATAATTTATCTGGGCATGGATGTTATAGGAATGCCTTATATACCATATTTTTCAGAGTATAAGACGCATCGGAATATAAGACGCACCTTAGTTTTGGGGGAGGAAAATAGGGAAAAGAATCTGCTTACCAGGTATTTATTCATCTGGCTAGTGTCCTTAGTCTGGTTAGCCTCAGCACATTATTTTATCCCCTGGTTAAGGGCTTAAATTTTTTTTTAAATTCTGAGAGAGTAATAATGAAAGAGCTTGCAAGCCAGTGAGAGCTGGGAACATCATTAGCACCTGGAAAGAAACAGTCTGAGCAAGTAGAGTAATGGAAAAAACTGCAAAGACTTAGGGCTTGGAAAACATTGTTCGCAGAGAGAAACAATGAAAGAGCCTGCAAGTAAGAGCTGGGAAGATCATTAAGAGGGCTTAAAATACCCCAGCTACATTCAGTGTATCAGCCTCTTTTAGGGAGGAAAAAGTTGCATCTAATATACTGAAAAATACAGTATACACTTATAAAATCCTTAAACTTTAAGGTTGCTCACAACTATTGCCTCTTGCAGAAATGAAGGATATTCACTAATGGCTATTAAGTTGTTCCTTAAGAGAAACTAAATCAGTGGAGTTGATTTAAGGCAAGTTGATTTAAGTTATGATTTAAATCATTATTTAAATCACTAGTAAAATGGCTTGATTTAAATCAATTTGACTTAAATCATAATTTTAAAGAGCAACTGTCATCTCTGTCCTACAGCAGCTGCTCCTCTGAACCACTGTTGACTCAGCGACACAGCGACAGTCCCAATATTGCAGAATATACAGCCTCATGCTACATAACTAAGCTCCATTTCATGCTGAATAAGCTAAATTATTAATGTATCTTAAATAGAGAACTGTCTTTGGATAGATTTTTACTCCAAAAGCATTTTATTAAAATAAATTTGATAAAAATAAACCAATTTAAATAAAAATCAATTTTTCTCCATTGTGCTGAGCAGAGAATCCAAGATTAACTCTGATCTTATCCATGGCATCCTTGGGAGAGTCCAGGATAGGATGGGTACCTCTAGCCCTCTAGATCTATGACTGGGTTGAATTTCTGAGGACTGCCTTCCTGTCAACAGTCCCCAGTTCTTCAACTCAACCCAATCACGTCAGTCACTTATTAGTGAGCTCCAAAACTTTGAGGAGATTTAATTTAATTTATTAAATTTATAGGCCACCCAACTCCTATCAGACAACTCCTATCACCCAACTCTGATCGAATAAGTATTTAGCTTAGTATTTGGCTCTGAGTCTACGGAGAGGGGCGGCATACAAATCTAATAAATAAATATATACCGTTCAGCACAGAAACTATGAAAAAAAGGAAAGAAAATCTCCCCCTCCCCCAGGCTACCCCGCCAATGGTCGCCTGTTGGCCCAGGTGCAACTCAGTGTGGGTTGCTGGCTCTGATATCTCAGCCTGAGAGGATGATCACCCTACTAAGTCTCTCCTGGGCTTACACAGCTTGGCCATGACCCTTGGCACCTCAGTGGATTACAGCTTCAAAGGCATGGCCATTTTGGCGCAAATTGGAACAGCACCAGAGAGCAGCAGAACTACTTAAGAGTGACATTTGTCAACTGTATTGTGCTGTATTGTATACCTGTATTGTACTTCGACTCAAATCTTTTTGGTCCTTCATGTCCTTGTAGATCTGTATACATTCAAGTTTATCAATATATATGAAAAGTGAGCACACAATAACAATAGAATTCTTTATGAATCTTAAGAGATCTTGTACTTTATTTAACCTATAAATATATATTTTTCATATGTCCACAAAACTTTGTCCATCAACCGTTCATCTTAAGAGTAATCATGACTAAATAAAGATGCTCATACATTAACTTTTTACTTGCTTACTTTAATGTTTTTGCCTCTATACTTGAGAGGCAAATCTATAAAATAAAGGGTTTTTTTATGTTTTAAGAGTGTTCAGTCTCCCACTTAACATCAAAGGGTCTAGTTTGTAAGAGGTCTATTATTAGCAATAACATATGAAAGAGAAAGTGTAATCTAGACTATAAAATGTATGCTGTAATGAATCAATTGTGAATTTAACAGTGGTTTGATCTGTCCTTTAATTAGATAGTTAATGGATACATTCAATTTATACTTTTGTGCATTCCAAAAGAATGCTTTTAAAGTTTTAAAGTTTTATTACTGTGAAAATGCTGTGTATTCATTTTCAGCAGATACTACTGGGTCTGCTTGCAACAGTAATGTATACATACTGTAGTGAAGTTGGAATTTCATATTGTTCCATTGAAGTGTTACAT
Source organism: Erythrolamprus reginae (assembly GCF_031021105.1). Classification (NCBI taxonomy): domain Eukaryota; kingdom Metazoa; phylum Chordata; class Lepidosauria; order Squamata; family Dipsadidae; genus Erythrolamprus; species Erythrolamprus reginae. The sequence goes on along the minus strand of NC_091954.1, from coordinate 59,519,383 downwards.
TCAGATAACAAGATCTTCCCTTTTCTATTTTCTGTCTTTTTAAGCTTCCAAAATATAAAAAGGTATGAAAGAAATAGGATATAGTCCTGCTTATATTAATAGTATCTTGAATGTTGTTTCAAACCAACCCTTTATGAATTGTGTGAAGCTCTGCCAGTCTCTGGAATGATACAGAGGGCATTGAGAGCATTTTTTTCATTATTTTTTTCCAGATATTTAAAAGAGAATGGAAAGATTACTGTATGTTCATACTCACAATGCCAAAAGTCTATAGTCCTGGATCATAATCAGTTCTGTATAGCTGTTTTTGTTGTATTATCTGTTCCTGCTTCACTGTAAAATTATGCAATAGAGGCAAATTTTATATTTTAAAAAATTAAAACAAGGGTGAACTGTGAACTGAGAACATCCCAGTTTAAATCCATCAAATGTTCTACAACAAGCCATTTTCTCAGCTTCACTTCTTCCTTAATTTTATTGTTGTATTGTAGAATCATTATGCTTACTAGTCTTGCTGTAAGAATTATTATTAATATTCATTAAGTCAGTAGTGGGCTGCTGTATAGATGGTCCAGTATGCAGTCCTGGTTGGAAAAATGGAGATGCACACGCATCTCTGCGTCCCTGACGTGTGCGCTGACACGAGATTTGGCTTCTGGCATGTGCAGGAAGTGAAATCTCATGCAAGAATGCTCATGTGTGAGAGATTTTGCCAATTTCCAACAATTTTTTTTGCTGCTGAGCATGCGTGGAAACAAAAAATTCCAAAAATCGGTGAAACCTCACATGCACAAGCTTTCGCGCACAAGATTTTGCTTCCTACACATGCGCAAAACCCAAATCTCACAGCAGTGCAACTGCGCCGATCACCGGGAGCACACTGGTAGTGCCGCTGAGGGGGAGCCCTTCACTGGTGAAACTAGTTTGTAGATAACTATGAAGCTAAACTCTTTCTCTTGAATGTGACAAAAGAGCTTTTGCTATTTCTTGAATACCATGAATGTCTGAAAATAATAATAATAAAGTTTGGATACAACTAATAGTGTGTAACCATTATTTGTTTGCTGTAAAACTCTCAGCAACTCTGGGACAAACAAATAGCATTCAGACTGCCATGGTCTATAGTTGTATACAAATTTACAGTTGGGCTTAAAATGTAAGTAATATGAAGAAGAGAGAATAATGTACATTCTTTTCTTTAAAATCCATTCGTATTTATTTATATCGTTAATATTTTTCTTTAAGTCAGTCGCAAATAATATAGTTTTATAATGTACAAAAAGGTATATTTGGAATTTGTATTAAAACATAATTATTGGACAGCACATAATTTTTTAAACAATATAAAAACTAACACAAATTAAGAAAACTAAGCAAAACAAAAAGAAAAAAGTTGAAGAAAAATAAGCAAACCAAAAAGAAAAAAGTTGAAGAAAAATATAATAAAGAAAAAAATCAATGTCCTATAGCAATGATGACGAAGCTTTTTTGATAAGTGTGCCAAAAGGTTGTGCATATGTGCGCTAGCGTGTTTATGCATTCCCACACATCTGCGTACCCCCACTGCCTCAGGCATGCGTACAGACCTCATAACGAACTCCTAAAGCCTTAGGATGGCGAAAAGCAGCCCAGAGGGCCAACCATAAGTTTGGAAATGAACTTCCGGTTGGCCCATTGGGCTGTTTTTCACCATCCCCAGGCTCCTGGAGATGAAGCATGGGGAGAGTGAAAATGGTCACAAAGAAACCCGAAAATCAGTTGGCCAGCGCACGTAAGTGCACTAGACTGACCTCAGGCAATGCTTTGCGTGCTTTCTAATATGGTCCATGTGCCATCACAGTCCTATAGCATGGGAAGTGTATTGATTAACTAAGTTGTGGCTTTGAAATTAACCTTTAATCAATGCATTACACAGAAAACTGCTCTAATTGACTACATGGAATGCTACGTTCAGTGATTTAAAATGGCCTTCAACTCCATATCTAGAGAGGTTATGGTCAGGAACTTTCAGAAGTAAATATACTGTTGTGGATAAATTGTGGTGGTTCATGAAAGCATCTACAGGGTGTGGACAAGAAAATGGAAACACCTTGAAAATCATTAAAATATTTTTTAATATGGTGTTGGTCCACCTTTTGTGGCAAATACAGCCTCAATTCTCCAAGGTATTGATTAATACAAATTGTTAATTGTTTCCAAAGGAATTTTAGCCCATTCTTCAGTTAAAGCACCCTCCAGTTCTTTTAGAGATGATGGTGGTGGAAGTCGTCTTCTTACTTGAATCTCTAAAATTGACCATAAATGCTCAATAATGTTGAGGTCTGGTGATTGTGGTGGCCAGATGAGATGCTGAACTTCATTAGAATGTTCCTCGTGCCATTCTTTAACACTTCTTGCTCTATGGATTGGTGCATTATCATCTTAAAAGATGGCATCCCCCTCTGGAAACAGTTCTTGAACCATAGGATGAATTTGGTCGGCCAAATTCCTAAATAGTGATGGCTGTTAATTCTTCCATGAAGGGAAATCATTGGCCCGATGGATTTCCAAGAAATAGCACCTCAGATCATCACTGAACCCCCGCCACGTTTGATGGTTGGGAGAAGGCAGTCTGGATGAAATGATTCTTTTGGCTGTCTCCAGATGTAAATACGTCCGGAGGTTGGAAAAAGGGTAAACGATGATTCGTCAGAGAAAATCACATTTTGCCACTGCTCAAGGGACCATTTCTGGTGGTTTCTACACCACTCTTAAACGCTTTGAAACATTTGTCTCTGAGAGCAGAGGTTTTCTAGCTGCAGCTCTTCTGTGGAATCCAGATGTGTGAAGCTCACTTCGAACAGTATTTGTGGAAACTGGGTTCTGTATGAGTCTATTGAGCTCTGCAGTGATTTTAGGAGCTGTGGTCTTGCAATCTGTTCTAACAATTCGCTTTAGTCTCTCTCAGACAACTTTGACTTTTGACCAGACCTGTGCTTGGCTGAGGATGTTTTCCCTTTTCTTTCAAAAGCAGTCATTACTTTTGAGACATTACCTCTTGAAACGCCAAACATTTGGGCACTTTCTGTTACACTAGCGCCTGCCATTCGAGCACCAACAATTTGGCCTCTTTGAAAGTCTGAGAGGTCTGCCATTTCTAGAAGGTTATAACCAATTTCCTTAAATTTCTGTTTAAAAAAAGGTAGTTTAAAAAAACATACCAAATGACAGAATTTTAAAAAAGATTAAAATATTTCAACTTTTGATTGATTTGAACATGTTCAAAAATTATGATGCCAATGTTTCCATTTTTTTGTCCACATCCTGTATATGCATGTAAGATGTACCATATTTGGAAGTCTTTCTGCTGCTTTAAAAACAGTGAATATCTTTCCTTAACATTTGTGTTTGGGGGGCTTGTATGAAATTTATGTTCCAACAAATACATTCATCTTTGTTGAATCACTTTCTTTGAACAAATAAAGTAAACCTTACAAAACTTATTATTATGTACTGTATTTATTATCAAAATTTTGGATACTCCATAAATTTAGCAGAATGGGGAAAAAATTGGAACACAAACTACAAATTAACGCTAGCAACATCATACAAGGAAAACTTATATAAAATGTTTTACCCTTTGCACCTCCCCCCCTAGGATGACTCAACAAAATATATCCAAACATTTCACCGCTATGTTGGAAATGCAAAAGGGAAACAGGGACCTACTACCACTTATGGTGGACTTGACCAGTTGCTAAAAATAATGGCGCAAAATCAAAAGCTATCTAGAGCAAATTGTGGCACAAACAATCCTTTTAAAACCTGAACTTTTCCTTCTTGGTATTGCAAGGCAGAAATTTAAAAATGAAGACAAATACTTAATCCTCCATATTAAAATGGCAGAAAGATTGCTATATGTGCAAAATTGGAAAACAGAAACATCCCCCACAACTTTGGATTCTCACTCAGCATATTGAGAAGGCGAATATCAGGTATAACCAATTCCCCTTTTAATCAAATTTTCATTGTATGGACACATTAAATAAGTTTTCTTTATTTCTCATCTTAACGCTATTGTATGCATTAATTTTTATTATATTTCAATAGAGAGGATTTCCAACATGTTTTATAAAATAATCTTTTAAGATAAATCTTAAACATTTAAAACCTGTCAAAATAGCTGTTATTTTTACAATCATTTGTTTGTATAGTATAATAATACATAAGTGCATTATGATAATGACAAACTGCATTTTTTTCTCCCCGAACTTGCATACAGACAATTTTCTGACATTAGATAAATTTTTATATCACTTTTTGTCAAATTCCTAGGCCATGAGCTTAAAGCAATTTAATACAGTAAAAAAAGGAGATGGATAAGGTTAATGTAAACTTTCAGATTATACTCTTGGGTAAGAAAAACATAGCTATTACTTAAAAAATATGTAGAAGTGAGTACTGGTGTCATTTAAATGTGGAAGGGGTGAAAATGTTTCTGAAACATGTTTTCAGTTGAATTCTTTTTCATTTTTCTTCAAGGTAACAAACTCAAATTGTGTTATTTTGGTTTTTTTGTTGGTGCTTATTTATTTACAAAAGTGCTATGTTAAAGAAATATTAAAAATAATTCCCAATGGTTTTGAGTTGCAAGTTTTCTGATCCTCTTCAAAGGACAGTGATAGTTGCAATGCAAAAGGTGGCTTGGAGAAAATAAATTATTTGTTCTCTGCTAATATTCACACTGTTCAAAATTAGGAAACTTAAATTATGTGTAATTTGAGAGGAAAATGTGTGACATTATGGTTTGTTCACAGTATTTCTTCTTGAGTTTAAAATAGTCAACAGAATCTTCTTAAAATTTGTTATAGCTTATGCTAATTGTATACAGGTTACAGGTAGTCCTTGGCTTACAACAGTTTGTTTGTCTTACAACAGTTGTTTGAAGTTACAACAGTGGAAAAAATGACATAAGACCATTTTCACACTTATGACAATTGTAGCATCCCCGTGGTAATGTGATTTACACATTAGCACTCTTGACAACTGGTTTATATTTATAATAGTTGCAATGTCTCAGGATAATATGATCTCCTTTTGAAATCTTCTGACAAGCAAAGTCAGTATGGAAACCAGATTCACGTAACCATGTTGATAATTTAACAATTGCAGCAACATAAATTTTGGGCTCAGTTGTGGTCGTACAAGTAATCCTTTTTTTTTAACCTGCCTTTAAAAAGAACATAGTATTCATTAGGGAAAAGTTTAATAAAAACTTGATGAATTATTATATAAGTAGGTATCTGTGGCAAACCAGTAGTAAACAGAGACAAATTTAGTTTCTTATTCTTTGCCCTATTAATCTTTCAACATCTGACATTGATTTAGCAATGTCATTGCATCTTTTTGTTAAGATGTTTTAAGTGCAAAAGCATTTTAAAAATAATCAAAATAAAATAATTTAACACATTTGTTACATTAATTTGTATTACTCAGACTATCATGTTAGCAGAACTGTTGTAATTTTGTAATTGTTGTTCTGGATATCTCTCAAGTTCCTAAATCCTCTCCACCCCGGAAATTACCATTCCTATATACAGGGTATCTAGCAAACCTGGAAAACGGAATTATCAGAGAAATCGACAGTTCGGGAAATATCAGGGAATTATGTGAATTTGTGAAAAAAAACGGAATAAATCAGGGGGAAAAAACAAACTGTATTAAAATGTTTAAAAGTCAGGGGAAAATCATGTTAAAAAAACCCGAATCACGCTGCCTGGCAGAGTCAAACAAAAATGAGCATAACTGTGGCAACAACTTGCTTCCTCAACTACCGATATTTCTCCACAGCCTAGCCATTTGGTATGATGTCACCTATGACCATGTCTTAACTAGATCACAAGTTACAGGGAAATATTAGGGAATTTCAAAATGCTTTCCTCCTGGACACTCTGTGTATACCTGTCAGCTTTTTATTATAATACACTTTCTACATTCTTTATTTGTCAAAATGTATAGCTTATTTCATTGTCAAAAGTCTGGGTGGCTTAAATAAAAAAAGTCAGAAAATGGCATAAATCCTACAAACAACATGAAAAACAGACACAAAACACTATTAAACATTATATCGTTAGGGAAAAACATGTTGAAATGATAAGAAAAGTATGTCCTCAATTTGTCTTAAAAATAAAATTTATGGAAATCAGATCATTCACATATGGGAAAAATTAGTTAATTTGCCTGAGTTGCAGATAAGTATGATTCACTGAGCAGAAACCCTTTTCTGATTACTTCTTTAGGATTTATTTGTACTAAGAGAATAAAAGGTCCTCTTATGTTTATGGTAGACCTAGAGGCAGCATAATATTTTCACTGATTGAAGAAACTTTTTTACAGTGCAGGTAGTTTTTTGGTGTTTGCAGCCCACACTTTAATTTTTTAAACACTTTTTATTTAATTTGGCCACTTTATTTAAATATTTATTATTCAGCAAATTGATTTAAATGTTTATTATTTTTACATTACCCATTAAAAAGACATTTTTGTCTTTTTTGTCTTTGAGTTTGCAACAAAATCATGCATCCTGAAGACAAATCGAATAATAAAAGTAAAATGAACTATTTAAGATATTAATTTTTAAAAATATGTAGATTACTTGAAAGACTATGTAATGTAAATGGCAATCTCTATATACTTCTGAGAAATGAGTTTCACATTTATGTAGTGTAACTGAAAAAGCCCTATTCCAGGCTATAGAAGGATATATAGACTGCCACTAAGAATAGATGGGTGTTTATAATAAGGTTATTATATGAGATGATAGACTGGTAAGTTTGGCTTCCTTTTTGTGAATTTATAGATGGTGAGAATTAATAAGAGACTGTTAAACCTACCAAAGCCTACCACTCCGATTTTATTATCATGCTGATGCACATAAAAATATACTTCTGTGATTCAGCAGTATGATGTTGGCAAGTGAGTAAAAGATTCAAGGAATTAAAAAACTATATATAACTTATGAATTACAAGTTTATGAGCCATAAGTTGCCTATTCTCCATATACAGGTTAAACTCAAAAAATTAGAATATTGTGCAAAAGTTCATTTATTTTAGTAATGAAACTTAAAAGATGAAACTAATATAAGAGAGAGACTCATTACATACAAAGCAAGATAGTTCAAGCCGTGATTTGTCATAATGGTGATGGTTATGGGGTACAGTTCATGAAAACTCCAAATCCGCAATCTCAGAAAATTAGAATATTATATAGAATCAATAAAACAAGGATTGTACATAGAACAATATTGGACCTCTGAAAAGTATAAGCATACATATGTACTTAGTACTTGGTTTGGCCCCCTTTTGCAGAAATTACTGCCTCAATGCGGCCTGGCAAGGAAGCTATTAGCCTACAGCACTGCTGAGTGTCACAGAAGACCAGGATGCTTCAATAGTGGCCTTCAGCTCTTCTGCATTGTTCGGTCACATGTCTCTCATCTTTCTCTTGGCAGTGCTCCATAGATTTTCTATGGGGTTTAGGTCAGGTGAGTTTGCTGGCCAATCAAGCACAGTAATCCCATGGTCACTGAACCAGGTGCTTTTGGCAGTGTGGGCAGGTGCCAGGTTCTGCTGGAAGATCAAGTCAGCATCCCCATAAAGCTAATCTGTGGAAGGAAACATGATGTGCTCCAAAATCATCAGGTAGATTGCTGCGTTGACCCTGGACTTAATGTAGCACAGTGGACAAATACCAACAGATGTGTGCTGGGGGGGAGTGCAGAGGGAGGGGGGTCCATCTCTGGGGCTGGGGATCTTTGGGAATTAACCTTCCCCTCCCAGGAAGCCATCCCGGCCCAGTTGCATCCCTCTAATCTCCAAAGTCTCATGGTAGCTGCTGTTCAGCAAGGGCTGGACACATGCCTTTAATCTTGGGGCAGGCCTTCCCTCACAGATTCCAGGTCCCACCCAGGACTGGATCCCTGCCAGAGCCCACACTGTCCAGACTGTTACTCTGAGGTATTGGAGGAGAACATTCTGATGGACTGGGATGACTTATTGGAAGATGAGGACATAATGCAAGACCAACATATCTCCACAATTCTTTTTCCATTGGGACTCTTTAAATCCCTGGTTTCTAAAAACTGCACAGTGGCGGGTTTGTCTCCTGCTGATCCGGTGGCCCAACAACTGGCTCTCTGTTCACTCAATTCACCCTAGAAGTGAACATTGCCCCATCTCCTCAGTTGTGGACAAACGGAGAACAAGAGGTTGAGGTTGAGCACATGTGAACTTCCAGTTGGCCCCTTGGCTCTATTTTTGTATGGAGAGAATGGCCAAAAAGAAGGCCGAAAATCAGCTGATATAGGGCAACTGCTTACGTACTCTCAGATATGGCTCTGCTTGCCACCTGTGACAGTTGTGTCATCATTGCTATAGACCATTTTGTTCATAAAGTTGTGGAAGGTAAGAAAATCAAAAGTGGTTTTTAATAAGGAGGTTAAAAAGTAAAGGAGTTCCTGCAAATTTTACTCTCCGCAGACTCGGGGCGACTCACAACAGTGATAAAACAATATACAATGACAAATCTAATATTAAAAGTCTAAAATAACAATTTAACATTAAAAGCCTAAAAATCCCATTATTTAAAAAGCATACACACAAACATACCATACATAAAACTACATAGGCAAGGGGATATGTCTCAATTCCCCCATGCCTGACAGCAGAGGTGGGTTATAAGAAGTTTATGAAAGGCATCATCTCTGTTTCAAAGACATTGATTGAACTAGTGCTCTCCGAAGACATCTCTGCGATCATGTGGCCAGCATGACATCATAGAGTGCTGTCATCTTCCCACCAAAGTTGTACCTATGTATGTATTCGTATTTGCAAGCTTTTGAATTGGTAGATTGGCAGGAGCTGGGGCAAGAGTGGGAGCTCATCCTATCACATGGCTCTTGGGTCTTGAGTCTGGGCTACTGGCTTTCCAATCAACAAGTCCAGTATCTTAACTATTAAGCCACTGAACCGCCTTTCTGTAACGATGAAAGATCTATGGAAAGTGTTTGGCATGTCAATTCTGTGTTAGCAGCCATGTTAGATTGAAAATATTTCTAGCAAAATATTGTATTGTTAAAGAAACTACTGCTTACTAAAATGTCAATACCATTTAATATCTTTCTTGATTTTAATGATACCGACTAGAAACTATTGAAAGCACTTCTGTAAGCTTGTTCACTTCACTTAAAATTTACTTGGTTTGGTTTTATGTCATTTATGAATGCTGTAATGCTCAAATTTCCTTCATAAAACCTATCTTGATCATTTATTTGTTTTGACCAGGATATTGTCTCACATTAATACTTTATTTTAGAATGTCATATCTTTCATTTGTCAGTAAAACACCTTTCTGCTTTCTAGATTCACAGTCTGATCGACTGATCTACTTGGAATTTATTCATTTTTATCAAGGGAATGGTGAACAGGGAATAAACCTGATCTCTTAATTAAGATATACAGCCCCAAAATTGCAAAGACAGATCTGGATTTGATTTCTTCATCTGCATGTGATCAGTGCACATTCCTAACATGTTACAAGCAGCTTGTGCCTCTGAAAACACAAGATCAGTTTTCAGTTGCAACTGCCCCTAAAGGAATTAAGCTGATTTTTCTATGTGCAATCATTTGGTCCATTATAAATGGAATTAATTGCTAATCTGTGCTTGCCTATGTTGTTATCTTGCCATTTCCTTTGCAGCTGTGAAAGGCAAGATTTAAAACTCAAAGTAGGATGAATATATCCAGCTGTACTAAATTAAATATTGATTCACTCATATTTAAATATAAAATGACTAGTGAGTATTCATTCATTCAAATTTCTAGGTTGCCCTTCTCCAGGGGACTCAAGGTGGCTTATAAGATAAAATCAATACAAAATACAGATACAAATTATAAACCCCAACCATAAAACCCAAATCTTAAAATATAAAAATATATTTAAACCCATTAATCTAAGCACATCCAATCACAATCATACTATTATCCGGAGCAGAATGTCAACGTTCAACGCCCCCAGGCCTGCCAGCAAAGATGTGTTTTTAGAACCTTTCAAAAGGCAAGAAGGATGGGGGCAGTGGGGGGGGAGTTGATTCCAAAGAACAGGAGCTACCACAGAGAAGGCCCTTCCCCTAGTGGCGCTTGGCCTCTGCTCTGTTCAGGGGTCAGAATTTATTTGATGAAGCTCTGGACCCGATCCTGATAGAGACACAGGATAGGAGGAAGATTATTTATTTATTTATTTATTTATTTATTTATTTTTTTATTTATTAGAGTTGTATGCTGCCCTCTCCGTAGACTCGGGGCGGCCATCTCATTCTAGGAAGGACGATTTTTGCCTGCCTCCAATGGCCCTTTCGGGTTGCTGACCAGGGATTCAGCTTTTCCCGGCCCAAGGCCAGTTCGGATAAAGGCAGCGTCAGCCTCAGGATAGATCCAAGGGAGGAGGGAGGCAGTTCAAGTGATCTTTCAGAGGTAGAAGAGGAGGTCACCTCTTTTGTCACTCCTGCTCCTTCCAATCCTTCCATAGGGGGTCGTCTAGCCCTTTCAAACTTCCAGCAGACGTGGTAGATAAATTCACAGTAACTGAATTTAAACATGCCTGGGATAAACATATCCATCCTAAGATAAAATACAAAAAATAGTATAAGGGCAGACTAGATGGACCATGAGGTCTTTTTCTGCCGTCAGACTTCTATGTTTCTATGTTTCCTCCGCAGTGTGGAAGCAGACTACCCCAGGATAGATGGGTCCTAGAGATGATAGGTCAGGGTCTTTCTCTGAAATTCCTCTCTATTCCCCTGAGGTTTCATCTAATGTACCTTATCCAAGGTGCCCTCCAAGAAAGCCCTTATGGACCCAGGGGTCCAACAGCTGCTGGACATTTGTGCTATCCAGCAGATGCCTCTGGATCAGCAGGGACAGGGGTACTTATTCCATCCTGTTTGTAGTCCTCAAAGCCTCAGGGTTATGAAGGGCAATTCCAGACCTCAAGCGTCTGAACCAATATATCAAATATAGATGGTTCAAGATGCACTCTTTGCAGTTTATCCTGGGATGCGTAAGGCAGGGTGACTTCCTGGACTCTGGACCTGACCAAAGCTTACCTGCATATACTGATAAACCATCTTCACCAGCAGTACCTTCGGTTCTGCTATGCAGACAGGTATTTCCAATACAAGGCTCCCCCCTTTGGCCTTTCTGCTGCCCCCTGGGTTTTCACAAAGGTACTAGCAGCAGTGGTACCTATCTCATGTCCATGACTGCATGTCCAGTGTTACTTGGATGATATATTGGTCCAGGCATCGTCTGAACACCTCATTGTGTGTCATCTCCAAGTAATCATGTCAGCTCTCTGACAGCACAGGTTTTTGATCAATTTAGACAAGAGTTACCTGTCTCCATCCACATCCGTGCTCCATCTGGGAGCCATTATAGATTCCTTAGAACGTAGGATTTCCCTATCCAGGGGAGAGGCAGGACAGTATTAGGAGCACACTCTCAGGAACAGATTGCTCAAGGCCATTGGTCGACAGCGGAGTCTGGATGCTCTATCAATTGGCTGGAGTTTTGCTCCTGTCTTTGGCTCTCAGACACTTCCAATGGTTGCTAGTTGGAAGACATGTTCTGGTCCTAATGGACACCACATCAACCAAGGCCCATGTGAACTGGCAGTACTCGCTCCAAGACTCTGATGCAAGAGGCAATGTGGCTGGAACTATGGACGGAGAGACACCGATTCTTACTTTTAGCAGATGATATCTCCAGGGTTTCCAATACCCAAGCGGACTGGCTCAGTTGGACAAGTGTATACCATGCAGAGTGTCACCTGCACCGATCCATCTTCAGCTACAGTCATGAGGCTATTCATAATATTTTCATATTCATCAGGCCTCAGGATAACCAGGCAGCCGAGAACCCAACCATTGGTTGTATACATATAACGTTTTAATTAACCCTTTTTGAAATCTTGTTATTACTCATGTTATTTGATTTTACTGTTTTTTATATTCTGTTTTAATTGTTGGTTTTATTGTATTCCACACAGTCACTTTGTGTCATGGGCAGCCATATAAATTTGATTGATTGATCAATAAATACATATAATTTATGTTGAAATAAAAATAATATGTGGTAGTCTCAAATCTAGATAAGCCTGTGCCTGAGTTTCTTTTTATCCAAAATATATTATAGTTCTATCTGAATGTACACGGATGTAACTCCAGGGTGAGAAATATTTTATAATTATTTTTCAATTTCTGTTATTCTGTAAGAAATCCTAATGAAACCAGCTCATATCATGCGAAAATGAAGAAAGAGGGGGGGGGGATTTCTAGAGAGGAGGTATTTATAGCAATAATTTTAACCTTTTTAAGGTGCCAGACTTTGTACTGAAGTGCCACTCCTTCTCTGGAAAAATTATTTTTGAAGAAAGCTTGTAATAAACAGTGGAATTTACTTCCTATTAAGTGCTTTTTTCAGTGTTTTATCTTGTCACGACAATTGTGGGTGAACAGTAAGATATTTAAATAAGCATCCTAACTAAGTCAATATTTAGTTAGGGTAGTGTCCCAAAGTGTTCAATGTCTTTGTTAATATAATTAGTAATTTGCAATTGAATTTTTCTTTAGGAAGTTTAAATATCTAATTCCTAATCCTATCCTTACAATTCAAAGTGTTGGTTATGACCTATAAAGCCCTACATGGCATCATACTCAGATTACTTGTGGAACCACCTCCTGCTGCATGAGTCCCAGCGACCTGTTAGGTTCCACAGAGTCAACCTTCTTCAGGTCATGCCAACTAGATAATGTCACTTGGCGGGGCCTAGGGGAAGAGCCAAGTGATGCTTGGCGTCTGTCCTCATCAAGGGTCAGTCTGTTTGGGGATGCATTGGACTTCATCATAGTAGAATCAAGGGATAAAAGGAAGCTCCTTCTTCCCTGCACATGTAAAAGTGCCTTTCATCCCTCCTCTTTTAACAGGCACCCCTTTCAGGCCTCAGATCAGGCTTATGTGAGATTCCAGGGACAGTATAGGGCCATACAGAGACGGAGCAGAACAGGGACAGTGATGGCAGACAATTCCAGCGGCCCTGTTGAAGAGCAGGAGGTTGCCCCTTCCACTGTACTAAGTAATTCCATGCCTGATCCTGCCATTGGGGGTCAGCTAGCTCTTTTTGCTTGGCAATGGGAGGAAATCACTTCTGATGCGTGGGTTAGGGAAACCATGTTATCAGGGCTCTCGCTAGACTTCCTCTCCATTTCTCTGAGGTTTTTCATTTGATGTCCTGTGTCTTCTAACCCCGAGAAACAAGTCCTCATGGATGGTGCAATCCAGCACCTGCTGGACATTTGACGCATTCAGTGGGTACCTAAGGGCCAGCAGGGGTAAGGATTCTATTCCATCTTGTCTGTGGTCCCCAAATCTTCAGGATGCAGAGTCCTACAAGGATTGGTGCCAGAAACTGGGGAAAGTATCCAGACGTAGCCCTCCCAACAGATAGACTGCTTTGGTATGTCCCATTCTTGGAGGTTAGCTCCACCCACTATGGAGAAGGGACATTGGTCTTACCTGATACGCCTCTTCTCGTAGGGTGGAGCTAATCTCCAATCCTACCCAAAGTTAGTTTGGTTTGACCTTCGAGACATCATTTTGTTTCTTCTTTATTTTGATTTGGGAGCTACATACCAAGTCTGACCATTGTCTTTCGTCAAAGAGGAGAAATGGAGGCAGGGGAATGAAGATAAATTGTCAGATTCAGTCCTCATTAGCTGAAATAGGATGATGTCATCCCATTCTTGGAGGTTAGTTCCACCATACAAGAAGAGGCATATCAGGTAAGACCAATGCCCTGTTTCTTTTTACAGTGCATTGTATAATTAATGTAATGGGCAAAACTCTGCCGTAAATTTGTGGTCCAGTCTTTACTGACATTGAACAAACCACATATTTATGAGGCACCAGATACTGAATGAATGCTATTAATAGAACTACAGTATTTAGGGAACTTATTTATACTAAAAATATTTGGTATACTGTAGTTGTTTCAACACTTTTAATGTAAGGAGAAAAAAAAGGAGCCGAGACGGGAGAAAAAAACCTAGAGTGTCACAAAGAAATAATATTCCCATTGTCCTTATTAACATTTTGGCCTTGAATATTGAAGGTCTTCCCTAAAAGAATTAAAAATTTGCCTTGTATTCACAGCAGTCCTGTCTGAAACTGCAGTCTTTTTTCTGCTACTAGTAATTCCAGCTGTGTTGACAGTTGGTTCTACTGGTCTTCAAGTTGAGATACTGTCAAATGAACTCTAGGTGGCAGTATTTTGGTGGAACTTTGGTTTTTCTAATACTGTTAACATAGATGACCAGAGTTAAACTTTATTTGAAGTGGACAAAGATAAAGAACTCCAAGGGCTTTCATTATCAAAAAAATTGTGTAAATAGTATAGCAATGTCGTTTGAGATCAGTTGTTTGTGTAAATGTTTGAAAAATCTGCCAGTTGTTGTGTCTGTCACTTCAGTTACTTATCTTAAATATTGAACTTGGACTCTGAATAGTTGTTATGCTCTTACATTTTTTAGGAACAATAAACTTACCATAAAATCGAAGTAGTTTTAAGAAATTATGTTAGTTAGGGTGGCATACAAATCCAATAAATAAATAAATAAAATGTAATTCTACGTTTTTTGGAAATAATGAGAAAAGTTGGATAATTTTTTTTAATACTATATAAGGTGGTATGAAAAATATATATGATTCTTTATGAATCCCATATACCCAAACAGTATGTATGTACGTATGTATGTACTTACTTACTTACTTATTTAATTCGACTTCTATGCCGCTCCATCCCAAGGGACTCAGGGCGGCAATAAATTTACACCTAATGCATCGTTTGTGTTTCTTAACTTCAAATGAAAACTTTTCCTTTTGCTCCAAAGGGAAACGTTGTAGAGAATGAAGCAATCTGATCTTGATTGTGTAAAAGAGGCTAGGAACTAAAAGGAAATATTTATACATTGCCAAATTCTTGGCCTCCAAAACAGTCTAACTAAGACCAAATGTATTGTGCATTTTTTAAAATATTGTGTCATAGTTACCTTAGTGGAACCACAAAAACGGGCTATTGCTCACAAGAAAAGATTTTTAAAGATTTCCATGAGTACAAATTTATATAAAAATGAACACATTAGAACAGCCAGCTAAAAGCAAATACAGAGAATAACGGCATATTTGTCTAGCTTTCACTAATCAGACATTTCAGAATACTACCAAGTTAAACCAAACATAAATAGTTTTAAATGGGCAGTAAAGCAGTGCAGCATAATGCAGTAGGATATACAGTATATGATATTTACTTATATCCAAGCCTAGTTAAGAACAGTGAGCATAAGCTAGGTCATGAAAACCAAAAAACTGCAACCAACAGTTTCAGTGCAACAGCCCATGGCAGCTTATGCTGCCAGCACTGCAGCAGTCTTCCTATCCAAGGAGAGGAACATACCATTGCTGAAAGCAGTTTTTCAGTTCTTTGATTTATAATTATTTTAAGTTACAATCTGAGTCTTCACATATCTTGTATATCTGCCACATCATATAATTGATAGTTATGTGTATGCATAAATTTAAGTATCCATATAAAATATCTACAATAGTAGACAGTTAGGAGGGAATGTTTCATGTTAAGATCTGCACAAAATGCAGATCACAATACAAGGCATTTTGTTGCCTAAAATAAAACTAAATCGATGTGTCGCTGAAATTTATTGTAAATATACAGGACACGTTCCCTCAGTACCAGATGTTATTATTCTAAGAGTAAAATAACTACTGTATTTTTGGACTAATAAGATGCTACAAAGCATGACGTACCTAGCTTTCTCCATTTTGGTGGAGATAGCATCCAGGAATAGGTTAATCTGGTCTGTTCAGCTGATTGGGCTGAGTCTGTCAGAACTGTAATGTCATGCCTCTGTTGCTAGGGCTCCCCAGCTTCTGACTTAGTCCTCAGCCAGGATTGGGGCCATAGGAATTCCTAATGGAGCTGGTACGCCTAATATTCAATAGCACTCAGCACAAGCCGCCAGTCGCAGAAGCTTCATGTTCGAGCAACATATTGTGTCGCAGGAGGTCTGCACTCCATTTTAAAACCGCCAATGGCTTTGGAGGTTAGTAGCTCTGTGCTCCCCCATATCATCTCTCACCATCAAGGTGGGCTAACACAGGAGCTCTATGCTCCACAATTGATGGCCAAAGAGAAGAGACAGAGATGTGGACATTCCATTCTTCACTGTTAACCCAAAGGCTCTTATTGACTCAAGTGCAAGCTTTTGGGAGTCTCAGAGCAGCAATCGGGGACTGCACTATCAAGCCCAGCCACCCTCAACAGCCTCGGAGCTTCCTTTCAAGGCGAAAATCTTAACTGTGGCCAGATTGTCAGGCAAGAGCACTGCCTAAGCAGGAAGCCACTGAAGTTTCCCAATCCCTCAAAAAAGGCGGGAAGCATGAGAGAGGGAAATTTAAAATGGCCATCGCCCATAGAGCAAGATCCAAGACAAGCAAAAAGACTGAAAAACCAGTTATCCCTGCAACTACTGACACATCAGCAGGCACTTCCAAACACAGTTCCCAGAATGAGAGAGGGAGCAGTAACATTCTCCACTGCTTCTGGAAGGAGAGTCCAGGATGGGTTAACCCTCAATCTTATTGGTTGAGACTGAGTTATAAATTAACATGTTAATTAGGCACCGCCCCTTGCCTGCCCCCAAGGGTTCAGTTTTTAAAACTCAGTCATTGGAATGAGACCTATGAGTTTTTGCTTAGTGATTTAATGTGATAATTAAGTACATTAAAATGAATATTTTTACTAACATGTTTTCTTTCTCCTTTCTACTTTACTGTTTTTCAGATGCAGTTGCCAAGTAGGGGTCTCTGCCCTCAGTGGGCACCACCCCCATCGTTTGTCCCTGTGGAACCTCTTCCCTCAGAGGGTACCGTTTCGAAGGGGGACTCAGCCTCAGGTCCCTGACCTCAGCGGTCAGACCTGGCTGCAGCCGAAGGTGGGGGGGTCCGCCCCCCCCACTGGGAGGCTGTTTGGAGGAGCTGGAAGGTCGAAGGCTTCCCTTCCTGGCTGCCTAAGAAGCGGATCGCCGCATAACGCCGCTGCCGCCATCGTTCGCCGCCAGCCGATCAGCTGTTCGGCGCTAGGAGCGGATCGCCGCCGGAACGGCCGCGGCCGCCGCCGCAGCCGCCGCCGCCATTCAAGGCAGAGCCAGGGCCAAGGAATAAGGCCCCTTGTTGCGAGAGGCGCGCGTGCGCGCGCGCTGAGGACCATATGTTCGGCGGCCTCATTAACCAGCCTCCCATATGATCGGCGGCTCCCCGGGCTACAGGGGATCGATCGGCCGCCGCGGCTGCAGGCATTTCGGCTCGGGGACCTCAGGCTCTCTGATAGCTGCCGGGGGATGAAGGGCAACGGCGATTGCCGCCCTCACTACTCGCGCCCGCCATTTTGGATACATTTCGGGCCGCGTAACGGTTACTGCCGCCATTTTTTGGAGAAGATTGGCGGGAACACCCCCCCCTGCCTCCTCACTCTCCTCATAGTCCTCCTATCAGGTTGGAGGGATGGCATGAGTGGGTGGAGTCTTCTTGGGCAAAAGACCGTTCGCCATTTTGTGGAAGGAAAAAAAGCCTCGGTCAGTGTTTTTACTTCACCGTAGAGCTGTGTTTGGTCAATTGCCCTGTTTCCTGCAAAGGATTATTCTGTGAGTACCATGGAGCCAACTGTCCCCGGGCCAGAGAAGGTGGCATGCCCAGATGTAGTGGCTAAGGCCAAAGATAAGGCCAAATCTAAGCCCAAATCGCAGGGGACTTCCTCCTCAGCTCTCAGAGAAGCCGAAAGGAGGATTCAGGCACTCGAGCAGAGGTTGGAGACTGTTTTCCAGGCCCCTTCCCTGTCTACAGGACCTATCCCAGGCCATCTACCATCAGGAGCCTTAACACCACGCTCCATGCCTCAAGGGGATTTGTTGCCAGGAAGGGATTGGTCCCCAGATCGCCAGCTTACTCATCAGGCCCCAATGCCGGTAAGCAGGCCAGGGTCTGCCAGCAATACAAGGCCTTCATGGGGTTTTTCGCCTCAAGCAACTGTAGGCCCAACTGCTTCATTCACCCCCACAGCTGCTGGACTCAGGAATCAGAGTGACACCTGGCAGAATTTATCTCCTGCCCTGCAGGAGATGATTACCAATGTATACTCACAAGGAGTAGCATCGGGGGTGCAACAATGCAGCCAACAGCCCCATCAACCAGGCCGGAATTTGTGGTCTGCACCGCCCCTTTCAGGTTTGGAGTTCTCAGAGGGAACATTACAGGAGGACAGCGACAAGGATTATGACTTGTCCGATGACGAGACAACTCCTGAGCCACCCTCAGTGGCTGGACTCTTTAAGCCTGCCTTGTTCAGGACTTTATTGCACAAGGCAAAACTAGCGGTGGATCTCCCCGGTCCTGCAAAAGCCGCTGAAACACCAAGGTCAACTATCCTACTGACAGAACCCAAACCTGAAACAGACCATATCCCGGCACCAGATATTTTCATACAAAACGCCAAAAGACCATGGCAGCAGCCAGCGGCAGCTCAAGGCCCTTCAGCGTTGGAACGCAAATTCTATACCTGTGATGAAGAGCTGGAGAATCTACTCCAATTTCCACCAATTGACCACCCAGTGGTAAACCTGGTGTCTAATGCCATGGTTCCTGCTGAGTCCGGGGATAATTTGAAACCCGAGGACAGGAAAGCGGAGATCCTGCTCCGGAAATCACATGCCATGTCTGGATGGGGCTTTCGAGCAGCGGCCGCTGCTTCCTTCTTCAATAGGGCTTCCATAGCATGGATTGAAGAAATGATGTCAAAACTGGGACCGGAAGATGGTAGGCTGCGGCAGGACTTGAGTAAACTGCTAGCCGCAGCGGAGTTTTCGGCAGACGCTACTCTCCACGCTGCCAAATTTTCAGCGAGAGGGATGGCCACAACGCTTTCATCCAGACGCCTGTTGTGGCTAAGGAACTGGCAGGCTGACACCAAATCCAAGTGGCGCCTGGCCTCCTCCCCTTTCCGCGGCGCTGACCTCTTCGGGGAGGTGCTGGATAAAGTCCTTATTGAAGATAAGGATAAGAGGAAGGTTCTCCCCAGGTCCAACAGGCGGCAGGACAGGCGGACTACACCGTACAACAGACGACAGTCCTTTCGTTGGGACAACTCCTCTGGATCAGGCCACAACCAGCGGCCATACTCGCAGGGCCGATTCAACCAGCCCTCCTCCTTTCGAAATGACCGGTCAGGGTTCCAGGACAGAACCAGAGGATATCAGCAGGCTAGACGCCCATTTAGAGGCACTAGCCAGAGGGGCTTCAAACGCCCCAAATGACTTCCAAGACGGCCAACCATTAGGAGGGAAGCTCCGCCTTTACAGCTCATTCTGGCGAGCCACCTCCTCGGACAAATGGGCTATAGCCACGGTGTCGCGAGGCCTCAGATTAGAGTTCCTTCAGCCCCCGCCCAACCGTTTCATCCAGTGCCCAACACCTCGGGACCCTGCCAAGAGTCAGGAGTTGTTTCAAGAGATAGCGCACCTTTTGCGTATACAGGCCATAGAGCCGGTACCGCAGAACGACTGGAGAACCGGTTTCTACTCAATGATCTTTACTGTGCCAAAATCATCGGGAGGTTGCCGTTTGATCCTGAATTTGAAGCAACTAAACCTGTACATTCTGTACAGGAAATTCAGGATGCACTCGTTGCAGACCATCCTGACGGCAATACGCCTCCAGGACTTTTTAACATCACTGGACCTCAAGGAGGCGTATCTTCATGTACCGATTTATCCTCCTCATCGACGGTTCCTACGGTTTTGTGTCGAGGGCGTACACTACCAATACAAGGCCATGCCATTCGGCCTTTCTTCAGCGCCCCGCACATTCACCAAGCTATTGGACGTCCTCACGGCGAGCCTGCGCGCACAATCGGTGCGTCTAATGGCCTATTTGGACGACATCGTGATCTTGTCCAAATCACGTGCCCAGGCTCAACAAGATCTCGCACTGACGATGAGGACCTTGACGGAGCACGGCTTTACCATCAATGTGCCCAAGAGTCAGCTGATTCCATCTACCACGCTCCTTCATCTGGGCTCCATCATCGACACGACTTCGTGCATGGTGTACCTTTCCCCGGAGAGAAGGAAGAACATAAGGTCTCTCATCTCATCCGTCCGGAGAGACAAACGGTCATCTCTGGCCTTTTTGTCCAAGGTGCTGGGGACCTTGGTCTCTTGCATCGGGATAATTCCGTGGGCCAGACACCACATTCGGAGCCTTCAATGGTTTCTACTGCCAGCCCAGAAGGTTCGGACCAGCCATTCCACCATGCGGGTTCGTCTTCCAAAGGAGGTAAAGGACTCTCTAGCGTGGTGGGTCTCCCCAGCCTTGTGCCGTGGACTATCGTTCAGCACGCACGACCTAGTCACTCTAACTACAGACGCCAGTCTCTCGGGTTGGGGAGCACATATTGGCCAACAGTGCGCACAAGGCCTCTGGTCCAGGGAGGATCTCACCCCCGTAAACATCAATTTTCTGGGGGGTACGAGGTCGCGACGCCTCATGCAGGAAGCTTCGGCCCTCTTCACCTGGGCCGAGAGGAATCTGGCATCATTATCAGCGGAGCACATCGCGGGGGTCGACAACACGCAGGCCGATTGGCTGAGCAGGACCACTCTCGACCCGACAGAATGGAAGCTGGATTCGCGCTTGTTCCACAAAATCACGGAGCTTTTCGGTTCGCCTCTGGTGGACATGTTCGCGACACATACCAATGCACAGCTCCCCAGATTCTACACTCGTTTCCCTTCGCCCAGGGCGGAAGGAGTCTATGCTCTGACCTCCCGTTGGCCGCAGGGTCTCCTCTACGCCTACCCACCTACGAAGATCCTACCGAAAGTGGTGGACAAGATTTTACGGGAGAGGGCAGAGGTGATTCTGGTTGCTCCATACTGGCCACGCAGACCGTGGTTTTCGGATCTAGTGTCTCTTTCAACGTCCCCACCATGGAGGATCCCGGACAGAGAGATATCCCTCAGCCAGGGATCGGTCAATCATCCGGAACCCCAGTGGTTTCAACTAACCGTCTGGAGATTGAGCGGAGCAGGTTGAAGGGACATCACTTACCTGATGACATTATCTCAACAATACAGGCGGCTCGACGCCCATCCACCTCGAGAATATACCAGGCCACCTGGTCAGCCTTCTGTAAGTTCTGCCAGGAGAACAGTACGGACACGGAGGCGGCTTCGGTGTTGCAGGTATTGGGGTTCCTCCAGGCGGGTCTGGATCGGGGATTAGCCCCCAATACCCTTAGGAGGCAAGTTGCAGCCTTGTCCACAATCATTAGGACAGGGGATCAGAGATCATTATCTTTCCATCCTTGGGTTAAGGACTTCCTTAAGGGCGCTGCAAACACTCATCCTCCCACAATTCATCGTTTTCCATCGTGGGACCTGTCGTTAGTGTTAAAGGCATTGACTGGTCCACCGTTCGAACCATTAAGGTCCATACCACTCAGGTTCTTGACAATTAAGACAGCCTTCCTGGTTGCTGTTACCTCGGCTAGGAGGGTTTCGGACATATCTGCGCTCTCTGTACGTTCCGATCTTTGTATATTTTATCCTGACAGGCTAGTCCTACGGTTAGATCCAGCATTCCTGCCCAAGATTAACTCTTTATTCCACAGGAAGCAGGAAATAGTGTTGCCTGATTTTTGTGCTGGTGGGAATCATCCGTTAGAACTCAGCTGGCACAAACTGGATGTCAGGAGAGCCGTCAAAATTTATATTCGACGGACAGAGCCTTTTAGACGGTCCGAAAGGCTGTTTATTTCTTTTTCACAGACAAAATCGGGGCTTGGGGTTTCTCCCAAGTCAATCAGTCGCTGGATTCGTGAGTGTATTGCTGAGGCCTACAAAACCACCAATCAGACTCTCCCTCAGGGGATCACTGCTCATTCCACTCGCAGTGCAGCCACTTCAGCAGCCTGGAGGACCCAGGCTTCGGCTGAGGATATATGCCGGGCAGCAACGTGGTCTGCGCCTTCTACCTTCATCCGGCATTATAAACTGGACACGTATGCCTCAGCTGAGGCTTCCTTTGGGAGAAGAGTTTTGCAGACGGTTTGTTCTACTGTTAATCCCTGAATCTGCACTCTCCCACCCTTGGACTAGAACTGGGGCATATCCCATCCTGGACTCTCCTTCCAGAAGCAGTGGAGAAGAACCGTTGTACCTACCTGAACGGTCTTCTCGATGCTCTGGAAGGAGAGTCCAGACCCACCCAAGTAATCGTTTGATTCAAGGGATTTGGGTTGTGTTTTGTCTAATCGTTATGTTTCATAAGGGTTCAATAAAATTGTGTTGGATATTAATGACTTCGTTTTTTAAAACTGAACCCTTGGGGGCAGGCAAGGGGCGGTGCCTAATTAACATGTTAATTTATAACTCAGTCTCAACCAATAAGATTGAGGGTTAACCCATCCTGGACTCTCCTTCCAGAGCATCGAGAAGACCGTTCAGGTAGGTACAACGGTTCCTCTTGAACGCTCCAAGGCAGCTGAGAGAGATAAGTGCAGGAGAGTTAAGGTTCTAGAAAAGTTGTGCACAACATTTGACAGGAGATGCTCCTATATGCCAAATAGGCAAACTGAGCCAAGCCTCTCCAGCAGAATGCACTCAAGGTGTCTCTGGCCAGAAGGAGCTGGAGAGCAACTTTCTCTGCATAACCCAATATTGCCTATTAACAATGCAGATATCTGGGGCTCAACAACAGCAATGCAGAATCCTGATGGGGTCTGTGGGCAGATCTTAAATGGAGCCAGAGCTGCACCGAAGGCTACACTTACACCAACTGCTGCAGGTCTTAGACCAGATATGGAAGCAGAATTGGTAACCCCTGGCATTATGCAAACTATTATTGCTGATGCCATCAGGCAGAGAATTGCAGCTGGACTACAGCAGTCCAGGTGAGCAGCCTCAGTTGGTTCTGGCCTATCCTTTGAACCCTCCCAAGGTCTGGACACCTCCTCCTTCCAAGGGACCTACCCAGAATTCCCTGAATCATACCAGCTCTTTCCCTAAAGAGCCAGTTTCTACTTTCAGAGTAGAAAGGGCTCAGGGAATTGGACCTCTCAGAGGATGAAGGGATGTTACCTGATCAGTCAACCTTTACTGGGTTGTTCCATCCTGATCTCTTCAAGGCCAAAAACTCAGTTTGTCTTGGAGCTCAAGCAACAGAACAACCAGAGAAACTGATTATTCCAACTAACCCTCTTTTTTCTGATCTGAGGCAGAGGTAATCCCTTTGCCCAGATTTTCTGTTGATGTGGTCCAAAGTGGACCTTTCCTGGGTCAAACTTCAATCCATCTTTGGCTGACAGTTTACAACGTAGGCCTGGATCTGGCATGGGTTCTGCAAATGCCAGTAGTGGACACTCCAGTGGCAGTGTTACACCCATTCTCCACTATACCTGGTGATCCAGAGGAAAACCTGAAACCGGAAGATTGGAGAATGGATCAGGAACTGCAGAAGGCACATCAGGCAGCTGCATCTGCAGTCCGTGCTTCAACTACAGCCTTACTCTGAGAAGATCCCAGTGGCGGATGTCAGAGCACACCAGGATATCAACAAATTCCTGGCAGTGGCAGGTTTTCTGCGGACACCACTTTGAATGTGGCTAGATTTGCCTCAAAGGCCATTGTGTCTTCTGTAGTAGCACGATTCATGCTCTGACTCCCGGAGGCCATAAACATGCCTGTTTTTGGCCTGCAGAGTGCTTCTGGAAGACAAAATCTGGTGGGGAGGATAAAAATGTGATGCATGGAGGATTTGGGAGCCAAAAACATATTCACTCTATCTATCTATCTATCTATCTATCTATCTATCTATCTATCTATCTATCTATCTATCTATCTATCTATCTATTTATTTATTTATTTATTGGACTTATATGCTGCCCCTCTCCATGGACTCGGGGCGGCTTACAACATTTTAGTAAAAAATACAATAGATAAAACATTCTAGGCCAATTAATAGGATAATAACTTTTAAAAATTTCTTAAAACTAAACATTTAAAATAAAAAAGTCACACATATACTATCACACCAGATGCATTCATTGGGCAGAGGCTGGGGTCTATAAGACACACAGACTTTTCCACCTGTTTTTTTTGTGGGGGGGGCATCTTAGTCCAAAAATGTATTTAAATTGCAGTGCTTCATTTAACAACTATGGCAAAAAAAGGCAAAACAGGCAAAGCTCACTTGTTTAACTGAAATTCAAGTTCCATTTGTGGTCCTAAGTCAAAGACTCTATTGGTAAGTCTATTGCAGTGAACCTTTTTCCCCTCGGGTGCCAAAAGAGAATGTGTGTGCATTATCGCGCAGGTGCGAGTGCTCACACCCATAATTCAATGCCTCAGAAGGGCAAAAACAGTCCGTCCCCCCCAGAAGCCCTCTGGAGACTGGAAATGGCTTGTTTCCCAACTTCTGGTGTCCCCAGTAGCTCGTGTTTCACCCTCTCCATGCTCCAAAGGTTTCCCTGGAATCAGGGGAGGGTAAAAACACCCTCCCCTATCTCCCCACTCCCACCCCAGAGGCTCTCTGGAAGCCAAAAATATGCTCCCAGAGTCTCTGTGTGAGCCAAAAATCAGCTGGCCGGCACACAAATGCACGGTGGAGCTGACAGCAACAGCTTGCATGCCAGCAGATATGGCTCTGCATGCCATCTCTGGCACCTGTACCATAGGTTCGCCATCACTGGTCTATTGGTTTAGCTGAGATTAGTTGAAATTGACATAATTAGTTGTGCCAAAGAATGCAACAGTCTTCTGGCAAATACTTTTTTGTTTAACTTTTGTGAGTGTGGTTTCATGAAGTGGTTGGAGAACAGAAAGTACTTCTATGATCGATGTTGAAACAGACATTTTGGAAGACGTATTCCCTGATTAATGAATTTTTGTAACATTAGGTGCTATAGTCACAGTTCTAAGATTTGTGGGTTTCCCATTGTTTGCTAAGCATACACTAAAACATAAAGTAAAGTGATTTTGAAGCAAACTTGATAAAGTAAGAAATCTGTACAGGAGTATGGAGAAGTACAGAGATGACTTTTACATTTCAGTGTAAACGTTTTTAGTAAAGTGATCTTATTAGTTATGATCTACTCTTACTTTATATTTATTTTGTACAGTAATTACCAGTTCTCAATTAAGAATGTTGGCCCCAAGTTTATTTTATTTTTAAAAAACAATGTCTTCCTTTGGGCAGAATTTGGAATCACAGGTAATGGACAAGCTTCCTTGCCTATTGACCCATCTAAATATTGGTTTAAAAAAAACCACCAGCAAAGGTTTAGTAGGAGGGATTATTCAAAGTGATTCCCAGGCTTTTCAGTTCCAGATGGAAGGAGTGAATTGGAGTTGAACTTTGATCCCATCAATATTACTTCAAACATTGGAACCAGTATAATAATCTTGGGTAAAATTCCTTCAAGAAAGGAGGAAGCTTTATCTTTTCCTTCTCATTGATCCTGAGTGAAGAAAGTATGAAATGGATTACACTATCCATTCCATGGTCTTCAGAGAGGGGCAGCATACAAGTCTAATAAATAGTAATGATGATTTTGTGATCATATATGTTTCATATTATGCACATGCTTAGAACTGTTCTGATCTATGTAGCTGGACTATTGTCTAAAGGATCAGCAAATTAGGAAAATATAAAATGTTTCCTCATATGTGATAGATTTTGAAAGCATTTGAGCAATTTGCATTCATAGGGTATATAAATATATTCTGAGATATAACAGAACTGCTAAAATGTGTGAATATGTTTTCATTTGGCAAACAGATCATTTTACAAAAAGAATTGAAATTGTATTATCGGATGAAAAAAATTATACAAAATAATATATTTTAATAGATAATGTGTTTCCGCAGTAATGGGAAATTTATCCAAAGCCAGATTCTACCAGTAAAAAATATAAACAAGTTCATGACATGGATTATAAATAATTGGAAACAAAAAACAAAAATTAGTATGTTTGATTTTCCAGTTTTAAAATAACATTAAAATGTTGTTTTAAAAAAATAAATAAAACCATAGATCTATTTAGTTCAGTAATTTCAACATTACCTGGCAACAGTTTTCCAGGGCTTCAAGGCAGGAAATCCGTAAGTTCTTCATGTAGAGCAGATGTGGTTCCTTTGACTTAATCAAGAAAAAATTTCATTTACACTAATTTATAATTGGATATCAGCTTTTCATTCCAAATTGCAAGGTACATTACCTTAAATTTAATTATTGCTGATATAATCTTAAAATAAAACACAGCAGTAATTTGCAAGTGGTCTATATTGATTCTATCACTTAACAGTGGCTAGAGAAGATTGCTTCCTTAATTTACATTTAATCCTGCCATATAACACAGATTTCAGTGCAAGTAAAATACAATATCACTCAAAAGATTCAATAATTTTTTGTTTTTGACATCTTAATGGATTTTAGGCATATTTTCTTCAGGTTGTATGGAACTATAAGATTCCAATTTATTTATTTAGCACAATGTAAATCACTGCAAAAGAATATGAAACTATTCGGCCCCATCACACACAAATGAATGTACTACCTAGAGCAGTGCTTCTCAGTTATTTTCTATTATGCACTCTCTAAAAAGAGATAAACATCTCGCGCCCCCCAACTCCAGTCTGGCCCCCATTTGGATTTTGTGTTAATATTTATTATTTTACTTCTAATAAGCTGCAAGCAAAATATTGGCTGGGGAAAGCTGCTCTACCAACTTACCTGGGAGTAAGTCACATTGAACTCAGTGGAGCCTGAGGCAGGCATACACTACCATGGTTAGGGCCATCTTTTGACATGGGACCAGGCCAGCTTAATCAAGCCAATGTTTATGGGCCTGGCCCATAAGCACCACATCTGCCAGGTACTTATAGCAAATGGTGTGGAAGGAGGCCTTAGGATGGCATTTGAAGCTTTCTCCCAGCTGCAGAAGATGCTCCTCCTTGTCGAGCAGCAGGCTAGCTACGCCGTTGATGGCTATCACGCCTGCCCCCCCCCCCAGCCTGGCCGCCGTTTCTTACGGGCTTGGAACAGTGTGCAACTGGGAAAACATTGTCCAGGTGAATTGATCAAGAGGGACCATGCATGTTCCCTGGGGTTCCCCTAGCATTGCTCTATGCCCCCCCAGGAGCCTACCCACTATTTGAGAAGCACTGATCTGAAGAGTTGAGAAATTAAAACTAAGGACTTCAACTTAACATTTCGTTTTCAATGTTTAGAAAATATGCATGAAATCTCTAACAGCACTGCAGTATTGCTATATCAATAATACTGTACGCCAACCACCAGTGAGTTCATGATTGAACGGTATGACCCATACCAATCACCTATGCACAAACATATGAGGGAAATATGCAAAGATTCCTATTAAGAAATATATCCATTTAAAATAATCCATATTGGGAGATTTGGGGTTAGATATTTTTTAAACCTGCATAACCTAGGAAGGTTCCCAAGGAACCTAAAATTACATGCTCTCTTTTTTTGTTGTTGTTAACAGTAATGTATGTTTTATAATTCTGTCTTTCTGTAGTCTTCACCAAAACAATGTGTGTGGGGGGGGGCAGTAGAATTTAAAGAGGAATTAACCTATTCCAATGTGGCATTTTCCTATTGTTGACTACTCTTATCAGACAGTAGCATGGCAGTTATTTTCCAAAAGTAGTTATTAGGTGACTTTGGAAATGTTCTTACAACTTGGACCAGGGGTTTTCAACTTTGTAGTGTCTTGATTTCCTAAGAAATTATTATCTGTGATTGCCCTGCCCCTAAAACTAATAAGCTGCTCCTCAATATTTTGAGTGTGCCAGGTACTAATTCAGCATCAAATCAGGTCCTCAAAACAAGAATATGTTCTTGCTGCCAGAATATGCAAACAGAGTGGGTTTGAATTCTTATACTGCTTAGCCGTATTCACACAAAGCTAGGTTGCCATCAGTTAAGCATGATAAAACAAATAAAAATACTGATTTTCTGACATTTCAACCACATTCAAGACTGATAGGATATTTCATAGAAAAATAGTTTCATACACACGCACATACACACACACACACACACAATTATGTATGTGTGTGTAAATTTTTCAGGCCATAGAGATCAAGATATGTGAACATTATTCTGTTATTAAAGCTCAATACTGTACATAATAGTCAGTCTTGTAATTAAGACTCAAATAACTGATTTCAAGGGAATTAGAAAAATTCTGACAATTTTTCAAAGTTGTGGTAATTATTTCATGAATGCATATGATAACTTTTAGAAATAATATATTGTATATAATATGTGACAAGGAATGAGGGAAGGAGTTAAAGTAAGCCTAATGAGCTGCATTGCCTCAGCTTCATGCTCCCATGATTAAGAAAAAATGTAGAGTCTTGTGTTAAAAAGGCCTGTTACTGCAGAATTTGGTCATATGAGAGAGAGGGAAGGAGGCAGAAGAAAGATTTGATGCTCCTGAAGCATCAAATGTTGCCCTCCACAAAGAAAGACAAACTATTTTTACTGAAATTTGGTTTTTTAAACATTTGGTGAAACAATATATAAACTGAACAGATCTGTAAAATGCCTACATTTTACAGGTACATTCTGTACATTCAGTATATGTACAGAAATGGTTGTGATTACTCTTGGCTTGAAAATTGGCTTTCATGGAACTTAAAACATTCATACAATTTTTCACTGATGCCAAATTTATGTGTTTCCAACAACACTAGTGGAATTTTGAGACCAATATTGTAAGTGATCTCATCAAACTTTCAATGGACCTAGCCGGACATTAAAAACACTTTTAATTTTGGGACTGCTCCCTTCTTTAGGGCTCTACTGTAATGTCCATAAATCCCCAGCTATAACTGGGGGTATAGGGTAATGATAATATTTGACACACCTTAAAGATTAGACTGAATGAAAACAGTGGTAAATGTTTGTTGAAATGTTTGTTGAAATAGCAGAAAATGAGAAAGAAACCGATAAATTAGACAGGACTGAATTATGATTTATAATATCATTTTATAGGCCCTCTTCTTTCTAGTGTCCTGGGTAGTAGCTTTTGAGTGTCAACTGACAAGAACCATGTCTGGTTTTATAATAGGATGGGGTTTCTGGCTTTGGCCTATCTTTTCTCCATACATAGGATTGATGATGATGTTATTATTATTACCGTGTTTCCCTGAAATAATACCGTCTTATATTTTTTTGAACCCTGAAATAAGCCCTTGGCCTTATAGCTATGTACTGATTAGGCTTATTATCAGAAGATGTCTTATTTTGGGGGGAAACGGTATTGCTAATATCTAGTGCCTTTCTTTGGAAATTTGAACTATTTCCACCTGCTGTGAGTAATTTCAAACATAAATTGATGTTGCTATTTCTAAATTTAGGCAATGTTATCATAAAAGTATAAGTAAAATGTTAGCAATTCTATTTTTTAAGGATATTCTAATGTTCCTTTCTGCTCCAGGGATTATATTTATTCATGCATGTAAAGTCAATTAGATTACTTGTTCTTATGTACTATTAAATTTCTCATGACTTTTTAATATTCTAGGTAAAGATTAAAGCATGAGCACTGAGATCAGCCAGAGAGTAATCACAACCCCTCCACCCTCCAGCATGCCTCACAAAGAGAGATATTTTGACCGCATCAATGAAAATGACCCTGACTACATCCGTGAAAGAAATATGTCTCCTGACCTCAGGCAAGACTTCAACATGATGGAACAAAGAAAGAGAGTCACCCAGATACTGCAGAGTCCCGTGAGTAAGATTCAGGGTAGAAGAAAATCCCCCCCCCCCCAAAGAAACTGCATGTTTGAGTGTTCATGAAAAAAAAATATATATAAAGCAAAAGTTGACTGAACAAAGGAGGGAAAACCTCATTGACTATAGAAGAATCTATGTCATGATTGTAACTTTTCACAAGCGGATTGTTTGTTCAGTATTTGCATAGTTTTCATCTGCAAACAAACAGTCCTTTATCCAAGGTTTGCTCCCTCCCTCCTCTTAAGCAATGCTTCATTAACACTGCACAAAAGTAGATTTCCAGCTACGTTTCAATTGATTGCTGCTTAGTCACAAGGAAGAGAAGGAAATCTTTAGACAAATACAAACTGTTGGGATGTTTTCTTGCAGAATGGCATTCCACTCATTTGACTTCTGTATTCAAAAACTGCCTGAAATGCTGTTACATACTTTTGCTAGTTAGAAGAAAGTAAAATAACAGTGAGATAAATAATCCATCTTAATGTGATGTCTAGATTATGCAGATTTTATAAGGAATAAAATTAGAAAATACTGTAGATCAATTTTACTGCTTATTTTTAATGTTGGTACCGTGAATTTTTTTAAAAAAAATTAACTTAATGAACTGTAAATGGTTTAGAGTTATTATCAGCTTAGTGTCAACTTGCAAAGCTTTCCGGACCTGCTCCCAAGTTGCCAAAGACATGGGGATGGGAACCTTGATACTTAGCGTCCTTATAAGATATTAGTATTTTTCATTTGGATTTTGCATAAAGCAGCTTTTAATAGGTAGCTGGTTGTATATTGCTAGCGAGATCTCATTTAGGAATTGATAATAATTAAGGGTTTCAGGTATAATTTCGCTGCTATATAATAATATATGGAGATTCTCAGTCATCCAGGTCATGGTTGCTCCAAAGGTGTTTTTTTCAAGAGGCAACTGGACTTTCTTGTTTTTCTTTGAAGACATTTCACTTCTTATCCAAGAATCTTCTTCAGCTGAAGAAGCTTTTTGGATAAGAAGCGAAACGTCTTCTAAGAAAAACTAGAAAATCCAGTTGCCTCTTGAAAAAATACCTTTGGGGCATATAATAATAGTTTTGC
Source organism: Erythrolamprus reginae (assembly GCF_031021105.1). Lineage (NCBI taxonomy): Eukaryota > Metazoa > Chordata > Lepidosauria > Squamata > Dipsadidae > Erythrolamprus > Erythrolamprus reginae. The sequence continues at coordinate 59,488,309 of NC_091954.1, read as the reverse complement.
AGCGTATTCAATGGAAGTTTATCCAAAAGTTCTTATTCTATCCTTTTTCCAAATTTTGAATTAAGTAACATTTTAGTAAACTGCGTATTAATAACTATTATCTTAAACTATTTTGTTCAGCATTTCCGTTCATTACTCCATTGTTTGAGTTTTTTCAGTAACTGTAGATAACAATTTAGTATTTATAACCTGTCTCTTTAAAATAGTTCTATTTCTTATAGGAAGATTATAATATAGGGTATTTTTTTAATTCTAACTAATGCCATTGGAATACGTTTTCTGAAATATTCTTTAGATAAAAAATATGACCAACTGAACTATAGTGTCATTCATGTAAAGGTGTACTTTACGGGGACCTGAAAATCTAGAAAAACTTTGCATTAAGTGGTAGCTATCTTATAATGCATGAAAGGAAGAACAATTATAATTGTCTTCAAAAATAATATAGTTCAGTATAAATGTAGACATCTATTTCTCTGTGTGTGTGTGTGTGTGTGTGTGTGTGTGTGTGTCCGTCCGTCCATAGCAGTTTATGCTTTCATGTTGTCCAGAAATTAAACAGAAGAGCAAAACAAGCAACGTTCTGGATAGTGAGCTAATGTGTTGTTCTCTCAGGCCTCTGTTATGAAAAACTTAAATGTGTTTGTCCAGTTTGATTAAATCACTTAGTTTGATCAAGTGAAAAAATTGTGCCCTGTCAGACCTAACATTCTCAGAATTCCTGAGAGCATATGCAGTGGAAAGACAGCAGATGACAAGGAGAAAAAACATCAGAATAATCATAGACACTGATCTCGGGACTTGAGAAGTAATGCTGTTATAGTATGCTTAGGCTCAACACATATATGTCAGCAGATATTGTACATGGCTCATGTAGCCATACTTACTGCATTATTTCAGTTGAAAGGAGGATCAGTTAACAATTTTAAACAATTCAGTTTTATTCATGCCCCATGAATATGTGTGTCACTGAAACAGGATCGTGATGGTTGGGAGGTCGACTTCTTTATTATTAACTTTTAGATAAATAAAGAATAGAAGGGTAAATGAAATCGGAAATATGTTTTGTTTCAAAATCAGAGTACATGCCCAGCAAAATACTCTAGCAATAGGTTCTGAGCTGAGCACATTTCAGTGGATGAAAACTCAAAGCAACTATGTTTTTAGCATAGAAAACTATGCAAGAAATAAACGTTGACAGTGTTCACACTGAGATCCTTGTTTAATGTGTTCTGGTGACTTTTACAGGAAGAAGAAACAAAACTTTGGTGTTAATTCCTGACATTGAACGCACATTTACTGTAGTCTGCACTTGGAGATTACACAAAGAGCAAAAATATCCCTGCCCTGCTTCCCCCCGGATTACAAATTAGTGCTACAAAACTACTGCACTTACTTTAATTGCTAGGCTAAATAAACAAAAGCCTGCATTTATATTAATAAAACCTATACCCTACTACACTATATTCATATTGTGTTTTAGGAGGAATTGAAAAACCTCCATCTAAATCAGAGCTGTCAAACTCCCGGCCCGTAGGTCAGATGCATCACACACTGGCCATGTCCCCACCTGGTTTAGTGAAACCAGTACATCACTTCATGATGACATGGTGACACAAGTTTGACACCCCTGATCTAAGTGTACTCTAAAACTCAATATCAACACATAGGCCACACATAAGTTCAAACAATCAACCCAGGAAACAATATTTCTATTTTAAACACATTCTAAAAGTTTAATATTAACATGACACAAGAAACAATACTAAACTAACTGATATTCTCTGACCAAGTGAAGGATTCACTGTTTCATTGAGTTTTCTATGTTTAGTGATTGCAGGTGCATGTGCGTGCGTGCGTGTATGCATGCGTGTACACACACACACTGTCTTTTAAATGTAATGTTTGGTGCTAAACATACAGGGTAGAAAATATAAACTTTATATTAATTAGTTAATCTTTGGGGTTGTATTCACCTGTGCATCCTGACATGCTGTTGTAACCTCTTGTTGAGATTTAGGATATCTTAAAAACATTTCATTGATCAATTATAAGAAAAGGAAACCAGCACACATAGAACTCACATAGTAAAGTTATAGAAACTGATGTCTTTCAAAGTAACAGTATCATATGCATACATCAGTACAATTAACAGCATAAATGTAGAGAGCCAGTACAGTGGTACCTCTACTTACGAACTTAATTTGTTCTGTGACCAGGTTCTTAAGTAGAAAAGTTTGTAAGAAGAAGCATTTTTTCCTATAGGAATCAATATAAAAGCAAATAATGTGTGCGATTGGGGAAACCACAGAGAGGGTGGAGGCTCTGTTTCCTCCCAGGAGAGTCCTAGAGAGGCCCCATGGAGGCTTCTCCCTGCATTTTCCAGTTACAGTTTCGGAGGTTCGGGTTTGTAAGTGGAAAATGGTTCTTGAGGCAAAAAAATCTTGAACACCCGGTTCTTATCTAGAAAAGTTCGTAAGTAGAGGTGTTCTTAGGTAGAGGTGCCACTGTAGTTCATAGATACCTTGGCATTCAAAATGAGACAGCTTGCTGTGGCCAACTGCTATGGCCAACTTGCCACAGATAATTCACTGCGGAACAATTTAACAATTCAATTTAATTATTTAAATTAAATGCATTATTTTAATTTTTGTCATTTGCATTTCATTTTGTCCTTTTTTCATCCTTTCTTTAATGATTCTATTCCACTATTTCTTCGATATTACTGTAACTCTTGTCCTGCGGCAAGTTGGCTATGGTTAGTTGGCCATAGCGAATTGTAATAGACCAGTTCTACAACTATATTATATGTCTTTCATAATATAATTCCACACATTACCATAGATATTCTGAAGCAACATACAGTTAATATTAGTGTAATTCCTATGTACTTAAATTTAAAACCAACAAAAACTCTTGGTCTTTTATATTGTATGTAGCCATTGTGTGTTGCAATAGATAAATTTTAAATATCTTACAGGCTTTTCGGGAGGATCTGGAATCTCTTATTCAAGAGCAGATGAAGAAAGGAAATAACCCAACCGGACTGCTTGCCCTACAGCAGATTGCAGACTACATAATGGCAAGTTCTTTTGCAGGATTTTCTTCATCACCTCTAAGTAAGTAAAATTGTTACAGTAAAATAAATGGCTAAAAGAATAGCTTTCTTATTTTAGAGATCTTCTACCAAGTCATTCCTTGTCCTTGATGTAATTTATGGGTACTATAAAGTTCATATAGAAACATAGAAACATAGAAGACTGACGGCAGAAAAAGACCTCATGGCCCATATAGTCTGCCCTTATACTATTTCCTGTATTTTATATGATCTTGGTAAAGTCACTGCAAATTTTATTTGGCCCTTTGCAATTTTATTCTTTATAAATATAGAGAGATAAATGATACGAAAAGAGTTGATACATATCCATAACACTGCTGTTTTATTACTGCATTTTTTGGACTATAAGATGCAGTGGAATATAAGACACACCTTACTTTTGGGGGAGAAAAATGTGGGGGGGGGAACCTACCTACCAAGGTATTCATTTGGCTAGCTTTCTTAGTCTGTTCAGTTTCAGCACATTATTTTATCCCCCGGTAAGGGCTGAAAAAGCCTTTTTCAGCGGGAGTAGGAATGAAAACAAGCCTGCAAAGACTTAGAGCAGGAAAAACTGCTTTGAAGGGAGTAGGAATAAAAATAAATGCTGCAAGCCAGGAAGATCATTAGCACTGTGTTAAGGCTGAAAAAGCCTTTTTCAGAAGGAGTAGGAATGAAAACAAGCCTGCAAAGCCTTAGGGCTGGAAGAAACCTTTAGGAAGCCTGGAAGATCGTTAACACCTACTGCTGGGGGGGAAAAGCTACATTCGGAGCATAAGGTGCACCCAAATTTTCTGCCTCTTTTAGGGAGGAAAACTGTGTTTTATACTCTGAAAAATAAGGTACTTAAGGGTATTCGTTTAAAAGTTAAAATAACTTTTTGTTCCATGTTGATAATTTTTTTGTTGTAATGAATCACTGTGAGCTTGGTTTTGGAGGATTTTTTTGTTTTTTGTAGTTGTACAAAACACCATTGTAGTTTTTGTGTAATCATGATGTTTTGAGGAAGAACATTTTCTCAGGCATTTTTATCAATATCATTTTAGGCTCTGGATTGATAACACCTATTAATGATCTACCTGGGATAGATACCACTACATTTGGTAAAGGAGAAAAACTTATTCGTTGTAAATTAGCGAGTTTGTACAGAATTACAGAGTTATTTGGATGGGCACACTTGGCCAATTCATATATCACAGTGAGTATTTTATTTATTTATTAGATTTGTATGCCACCCCTCTCCGTAGATTCGGGGCGGCTAACAACAATAACAAAACAGCATATGACAAATCTAATATTAAAATAACTAAGAAACCCTTATTAACAACCAAACATACACACAAATATACCATGCATAACTTGTATAGGCCTGGGGGGAAAGGAATATCTCAATTCTTCCATGCCTGACGACAGAGGTGGGTTTTAAGGAGCTTGCAAAAGGCAAGGAGAGTGGGGGGCAATTCTGATCTCTGGGGGGAGCTGGTTCCAGAGGGTCAGGGCCGCCACAGAGAAGGCTCTTCCCCTGGGTCCCGCCAAACAACATTGTTTAGTCAACGGGACCCAGACAAGGCCAACTCTGTGGGACCTAACTGGTCGCTGGTATTCGCGCGGCAGAAGGCGGTCCCGGAGATATTCTGGTCCGATGCCATGAAGGGCTTTATAGGTCATAACCAACACTTTGAATTGTGACCGGAAACTGATCAGCAACCAATGCAGACTGCGGAGTGTTGGTGTAACATGGGCATACTTGGGGAAGCCCATGATTTTTCTCGCAGCTTCATTCTGCATGATCTGAAGTTTCCGAACACTTTTCAAAGGTAGCCCCATAATTGGACTTTTATGCCTCCCCTCTCCCAGGACTCAGGGCAGCTTACAACATATAATAAAACAATATATAATATCTTAAATCCAATTAATTAAACTTAATTTTAAAAGCTAAAAAGCCCCAAACCCATAAAAACAGAAGGCCTTTCCCAATCGATCAACTTTCTCTCAACACATTCTGAGTATCCTGAAGGTAACATATTTAATCATTTCTGCTACATCGAAATATGTTCCAGAGGTCTCACTTTTATGAACAATTTTTTAAATATTTAACATACAAACTCACTATAATTTTATTTATCTTCATTTCTAGGTAAGAGTAAGCAAAGAACAAGATCATATTCTTATAATTCCAGAAGGCCTTTCATTTTCTGAAGCCTCTGCTTCCAATTTGGTATGTACTTGACCAAGTTGATATTTTTGTAATGATTTATTTTATTTTATTATTTTATTGACTTTTATGCCGTCTAATCCCATAGGACTCGGCTTTCAGCAATATAATACACAGGTTTATAATGCACAGCAATATAATTCAGATTTTTGTATTTTTTTTAAATCTTCTACCATCTGTATCAGTGATGACGAGCCATATCTGCTGGCACATGAGCCATTGCCTTAGCTCAGCTCCGACATGCATGTGTGTGCTGGCCAGCTGATTTTGGGCTTTCACAGAGACTCTGGGAGAGCGTTTTTGGCTTCCAGAGATCCTCTGAGGAGTATGGAGGAGGGCGTTTTTATCTTCCCCAGTTCTATGGATGCCTTTGGAGCCCAGGGAGGGCAAAACACATGCCTACTGGGCCCACCAAAAGTTGGGAAACAGGCTATGTCTGGCCTCTAGAGCAGTGTTTCTCAACTGGCTGGGGAATTCTGGGAGTTGAAGTCCAAATATCTTCAAGTGGCCAAGGTTAAGAAACACTGCTCTAGAGGGCCTTTGGGTGTGTGTGTATGTGTGTGTGTGCAGGGGAAGCTGTTTTCATGCTCCCCAGGCATTGAATTATGGATATGGGGACTTGCACATGTACGATAGCACCTGCCCACACTCTTTCGGCACCCGAGGGCAAAAAGGTTCGCCATCACTATATTCATGTAAATCCTTGATGGAAATCTTCCAAATTGTTGTTCTTTCCTGCCGGATATGCCTTAGCAACTGGCAGTGACAATTGAAATGTATTCGAAAGAGTTTTACTCTATTGTGTCCCTCATCTTTTGTTCAGGTAAAAGTAAATATCATAGGAGAAGTGGTTGACCAAGGAAGTACCAATCTGCGAATTGACACTGCAGGATTCAGTCCTCATGCAGCCATTTATTCAATGCGCCCAGATGTCCGATGTGTGATCCATATACACACTCCAGCAACAGCAGCAGTAAGTCTCTTGCCGTTTAGTAGGAACATGATGATGACTCACTATTTATAAAAAATCTCCTTTATTATTCAATTCAATTCAATTTATTAGACTTGTATGCCGCCCCTCTCCAAGGACCCAGAGCGGCTCACAACATGCAATACAAACAATATATATACCGTATTTTTCGCTCTATAAGACGCACCTGCTGATAAGACACACCTAGATTTTAGAGGTTCGGGGGGGTGCTGGGAAGCCCCCCAGGCCGGCTGCGATCTTTTAAAACAGCTGCGCCGCTTCCCAGCTGTCTCCTGAAGCCAAACGCCAAAGGCGAACTTCCGCGTTCGGCTTCAGGAGTCAGCTGGGAAGCGGGTTCGGGGGGGTGCTGGGAAGCCCCCCAGGCCAGCTGCAATCTTTTAAAACAGCCGCGCCGCTTCCCAGCTGACTCCTGAAGCCAAAAGCGAATTTCCGCGCTTCAGGAGTCAGCTGAGAAGCGGTGCGGCTGTTTTAAAAGATCGCAGCCGGCCTGGGGGGCTTTCCAGCACCCCCCCGAACCCCGAACCCGACTCCTGACTCCTGAAGCGCGGAAGTTCCGCGGAAGCGCGGAAGTTCGCCTTTGGCTTTTGGCTTCAGGAGTCAGCTGAGAAGCGGCGCGGCTGTTTTAAAAGATCGCAGCCGGCCTGGGGGGCTTCCCAGCACCCCCCGAACCCGGGTTGGGGGTTCGGGGGGGTGCTGGAAAGCCCCCCAGGCCGGCTGCGATCTGAAGCGCGGAAGTTCGCTTTTGGCTTCAGGAGTCAGCTGGGAAGCGGCGTGGCTGTTTTAAAAGATCGCAGCCGGCCTGGGGGGCTTTCCAGCACCCCCCCCGAACCCCCAACTCGGAACCGCGTTCAGACGATTTCCCCGTCCCCGCGCCTACCGCACACCGCAGCCCGACACACCAGATCGCTCGCTCCCTCGCGCGTCCCGCCTGCCCGCTGCCAAGCCCCGCCCGCCGCCAGGCTCCTTCCATCCACTCGGCCCGGGCGGCCGCTTTCCCGGGACGCAGGCGGAGCTGCTGCTCCAGTTCGCTGCCAGTACTGTAGTATCCAGCTTGCACGCATTAATCGCTTTTCCATTGTTTCCTATGGGAAACAATGTTTCGACATACGAGCTTTTCGACTCACGAGCCTCCTTCCGGCACCAATTAAATTCGTATGTCGAGGTTCTACTGTATATCGCCGCCCCCCCTCTGCTCCAGCGCCTCCCCCCCCTCCCTGCCTGCATCTTCGCTCCATAAGACGGGGCTGATTTTTCATCCTACTTTGGGAGGGAAAAAACTGCGTCTTATGGAGCGAAAAATACGGTACAAATCTAATAGTTAAAAACAGTCAACTAAAATCCCATTATATAAAAAACAGTCAGTTTACTCAATCACACCCATACATAACATTTGATGGTCAGAGAAGAAGGTGGCATGATCTAGCTTCCCCATGCCTGGCGACATAGACGGGACTTAAGTGTCTTGTGGAAGGCGAGGAGGGTGGCGGCAATACGAATCTCCAGAGGGAGTTGATTCCAGAGGGCCAGAGCCACCACAGAGAAGGCCAACTCTGGGACCTTATCGGCCGCTGGGATTTGTGCAGCAGAAGGCGGTCTCGTAAGTAATTATGTTCAGGCTTGGATTATTTTGCATTGTGAAGTCGTGTAAAAGTTGGATTCAAGTCTCAATACATTTGCTTTTAAAACATTAATTAAGATGTACTTCTTTAATTGAGCTTTTAATTGCTAACTATTGTTAGTATTTACAGTTTTTATTGCGTATTTTTGTATGCTTTTGTTACTGTTATTACTTGTATAGTACCAGAGAGCCAGTTTAGTCTAATGGTGAAGGCACCAGGCTAGAAACCAGGAAACCATGAGTTCTAGTTCCAATGTAGTCATGAAAGTGGGCTAGGAGGCTTGAACACGTCACACTTACTCAGCCCAACTCACCTCACAGGGGTTGTAATAAGTGGCCTTAAAAAAGGCAATTAGATATTTATTTATATAAATAAATTAGATATGCTTGCTTCTTTGAATCATTTATGAAAGTATATTTTAGAAATTGAAGATTGGAGTTATTTCTGCATAGTTGTAATTGATAGAAAATCCCCTATAGATGCTCTGTACTTCAAGTACCATAATCCAGTTCATTGTTTGCTTGTTGGGATTTAAAGGTGGTAAAATACTTGAAGGATATAAATATTCGTATGTCCATATTTTTACATTTCCCCCATCATAGAAAGCTTAAATGTTTCAAACAGGTGTCTTCCATGAAGTGTGGAATACTTCCCATTTCTCAGGAGGCTCTGATTTTAGGGGATGTTGCATATTATGATTATCATGGATCTCTGGATGACCAGGAAGAAAGAATTGATCTTCAGAAAGTTCTTGGACCAAGCTGTAAGGTATTTCATTCTAATGGTGCATTTGTTTTTGAAAATGTCTACTACTTATGCAGTTTCTACCAATTACAAGTATCTCTGTTTCATAGGTATTAGTCTTGAGAAATCATGGAGTAGTCGCTCTGGGAGAGACATTAGAAGAGGCCTTTCACTACATCTACAATGTGCAATTAGCCTGTGAAATACAGGTAAGAAGCTAACCTATATTTTAAATAGTTAAAAAGTATAAATTTGTTAAACTTCAATACTTTAAAGTCTAATCCTTTTAAATAGTTAAAAACTGTTTAAAAGTTTTAAAACTATGTTTAAAAAGTATAAGCAGATAATGTTTGTTTTTAATGGATTGCTTGATAATAGGATTAATTATTTCTAGGAAATTAGTGGCAGTGAGGGAAAAACCTATTTGTGCTATCATATTTGTAATTTATAAATATTAACAGTATATTAAACAATGGAATATTATATTATTATTAAAAGACAAATATTTAGTTGTTAATCTGTATAAGTTGGATAGCATATCTTTTCCATGCTAATATGCCTAGAATAATGCTAATGCATGTTTTTATTATGGAAAATTCATGAAGTCTCTATATTTACTATATTGTTTATATCATAGGTACATTCCTTATCTGCTTGTGGCATAGACAATCTTCTTATCCTAGACTTACAGAAATATAAACCTTTCACACATCAAGTAGCTGCAGCAGCCGGATTAAGTATGGGCTCTCAGTTGAAGTGGAAAGTTGGCGAGCTAGAGTTTGAAGCACTGATGAGGATGTTAGATAACCTGGTATGTGTAAAAAGACTGATTTCTGGTTCTCAGAACTTGGAATAAGTGCATCCAGCCAAACCACATATCCAACATTCAACCCCAAGGCCTAGGAAAATAGCCAAGTTTTCCTTTAAAAAAAAACCTTCGGGAACATCATCAGAACAGAAATTACATAAATCCTTAGATGGGATGGGTAGTTGGCAGCTATCATTCCAAAGTGCAGGTGGTGTATCAAAAAATGTCTGTTTCAGGGAACTCGAAATGCAACAATTCTGCCTCATGTTTCTAAAGGGATGGAAACCATGAAAGACAGATGGTTTCTAAAATAATTTGACCCCAGTACTGTGATATAATTTATAGATGGTAACCATGCCTGCCTTTTAAGTGCTAACATCACTGCATTATTATCTAAAAAGCTCTTTTGCAATATTGTCACCATATAAATACTGGTGGCTATATTCTGAGAATTCAAGAACTTATCAATTCTTGAAAAATATCTTTTGTTTTTTATAAAAGTAGGTAATTTCTTTCCAATTATTATTTTTCTGTCTCCATGAATATGCAAACTAAATTGTCCGTTATATTTTTAATTTTTTTCTTGGTTTATATTGTGGTTTCTTAATCTATTTTTTGATGATTCTTACTTGTGGGCAAATCATTCCATTCTAATGTCTTGTTATGCACCAAATTTTATATAGTTTTTCCATTAATTTATCCAAGACTTCTTTATAAAATTGTTTTATTTTCATTTCAGGCATAAATTCCTAGCCTCGTGTAAATAACTATCACCCTAACACACCTACCATTGTCATTAGTAGTGTTGAGCAAACCGAACTTGCATAGTTCGGGTCTGTGCTGAACTTTGCGAGGTTTGGCATACCGAACCCTGACTTTTTAAAAAGTCCATGTTCAGGTTCGGCATTCGCTCGAATAATGCAGTGGGCGGGAGGTGGAGGTGGGGAGGGCCCTGACTCATCCCCCCCTGCCTCCCCCTCCTGCCCATCGTCTGCTTGAAGCTGCCGGCCAGGATCCTGAAGCGCTGTGGGGGGTGTCAGGCTCCTGGCCATTGCCCGCTTGATGGAGCCTGACACCTCCCAGCGCTTTGCCTCCCGCCAGGTAAGAGGGCTCAGGAGACAGGTTCTGCCGGGCCGGCTTCTGAAGATCCTGGCGGGTAGCTTCAAGTCGGGAATGGCTGAGAGGGGAGGCGGGGAAGGCTCTGAGTCAGCCAGCGAGCGAGGAGGTGCGTTTGGCTCGAGGAATGTAGAGGGAAAATTCCTTGTCCCGGGTGTGGGAGAGGGTCGGCCCGGGGAACGGATAACCCGCATCTCCTTCCCTCCTTCATCCCTATCTGTTCCAAGCGTTTAAGAGGGGAAAGAAACCCTCATTATGGATTGGATCTTTGGATCTCTGCAAGCCCCAAACTTGGCAGGGCAGGTGAGAAATCCCCCCTCCCTTCCCTCACAGTGCTGCATCTTCTGGGTTGCCATGCCTTAAATCCGTCCAGAAATAGCCCCCCTCCCCCTCCATTTTGCTGAAAAGCCTTTGGAGCAACCGAAAATGAAACGAAACACACGCTTCTCCGTGAAACCAACCCTGTTTTTCTAGCCCTTTCGCGGAGCAATTCCAGATTGCTAAAATCCATAGGAATTCTGCAGATCTTGGAAAGAAGGCAAAGAGGAACAATATGGGGGGCGGGCAGCAGGGATAGGGATGTGTGTGTGTGTTTGTGTGTGTGTGGAGAGAAGTGAAGTCCCAAGAAGAAACTCCGCGTAAAAGGATTAGAAAACATTGACTTCTCTTCCGACCCGTCATCCTTTTCATGTGGAAACCCAAGGTGTAGTGGTTGTACCGGTTGCCGTAAGAAGAGAGAGGCAGAGGCTGGCGGTAGTACGTCCCTTTCGCCTCAGTCAGGCAAACCAGGGTCCCAGCATAGAGCAAAGATATTGACGCGCCCAAGGCAACTTCTCTGGAGATGCCCTTTGCCAGATTCATGATCCTCCCCACAATCGATCATGCAGGTCTCCCCAAAGGTCTGCTGGAAGGAGTTCGGTCTGAGGCTAGTTGGATCTCAGTCTTTTCAGGCTCAAGGGGCAACTCTCCCCGGAGAAAAGGTGGGGTCCGATCTTCTCAAAGGAAAAGAGAGGGAGAGACCCAGGCGAAGAGAGCTCTGTCCAGGGAAGTAAGGGAAGCGTGCTCTCCACTGGCGTTCGAGCTGCTGGTTCCAGTTCAACACTCTTTTGTACCATTTCTTGACATTCAACTTTTCTCCAAGAAGCTCCGGTCCCTAGTATGGGAGGGAAGAGGGACGGGACACTCTCTCTCACTCTCTCCTCTCCTCTCTGGATTAGCATAATACTCCTGAATAGCCGGCCAGCAGAACCTGCCTCCTCACCCCTCTGGCCCGGCATGAGGTGAAGCGCTGTGGGGGAGATGTCAGGCTCCATTAAGCGGTTGATGGCTGGGAGCCGCCGAAATGAGAGAGAACCAGGGGCAGGGATTTTCAGCGGCTCCCGGCCATCACCCGTTTGATGGAGCCTGACACCCCCCTTCCAGCTCTTTGCCTCCCACCGGGCCAGAGGTGTTGGGGTTCGTGTTTAGCGAACCTATCCGAACTCTGATGGCAAGTTCATCTGAACCCGCCGAACCCGAACTTCAACGGGTTCGCCCAACACCAGTCATTAATCAATATCAGTTCTGTTCGTAATTGAGGCTTTATATATGAAACTGCTCTATTTGTCTTTCGTTCTCAGTGAACGAGAACTTGTCTAGATATAAATCAAATATTTTTTATCTTTTCTTCTAATATGTATTTTTTGTAAGCAAATTATAAACAAATTGTTTTAGTTTTTCAAATAATAAAATAATTTTCTTTCTTCAGGAGCATTTGCTCTATTTATATTCCATGCTGGGTTTTTAAATTTCATCCTTTCAAGAGCTGGTCTAACATAAAAAGTAGTTTTTAAAATTTATGTTCCAATTATTTTTCTTCCTTAATTACTTTCGACTTGTCCTAGCTAGCTTTCTCAGATTCTTATTGTTATTTTCCCCTGCTCAATTCCTATTTCGGGTCATTTCATCAATCCTCTCTCACTTCCACTTACATAAGAACAGCTTTGATTTTTTTTCATTATCCCTACCACCCAATATGAGTGGGGAAATTAGTTGGCTAGGAAAAAATGGAGCTCAAACTACTCTTCGCCTTTTCCATTTATTTTTGGATAATGTTGAGGACTTACATGAATCCCAATGGCATTCCTGGAAGAAAAAAAGAGGAAGATTATCATTTTTGTATGTAAACATGAGTTAAACTTATTTAAATGTTTGTGTTTAGTTTATTCACTTTATTTAGATTATTTTTAATGCACAACTTCAGAATGTGTAATGACATGTGGGAATGACCTTGGGAAAATACAGCCTAAACAATGGGTCTGATAAATTAACTCTGTCCTAGCAAAGTTGAGTAGGGATTCTCTCTAGTTGGGAGAGAGAAAGTAACAGACAGGAGAAGTACTCTCTGTCTTGCAATATTCTTCTACTATAACAAAGGTAACTTATATTGATGCTTGGACTACCTCAAAGGGCTGGTGAGTATATTTCCTACAATTTTACAAAAGTGTTGTGTTCTCACAGGGTTACAGAACAGGCTATGCTTATCGTCAGCCCTTAGTGAGGGAGAAACCTCGGCACAAGAGTGATGTTGAAATCCCAGCCACAGTGACAGCGTTTTCCTTCGATGATGATTCCATTCCGATTTCCCCCCTGAAATTCTTAGCACAAAAACAGCAGCGGGAAAAGACAAGATGGCTAAACTCACCAAATACGTATTTGAAAGTGGATGTTCCTGAAGAATCTCGGAATGGAGAAACAAGCCCTAGGACCAAAACAACAGTAGGTATCGCTTATCCAAAGAATTGAAATGGTTTTCCTACTTAGATGTATCTAGATAGATTTTAACTGAAGGCCAAAGTACCTTCAATGAGCAATAAAGATAATTTTAAGCTGAAAAATGTAGGGCAAGTCTTGATTCCTGGTGACTTAATGGCATTTCCCTATCATTATCCCCATAACAATATAGAAGAGATTAGCCCTTTTATACCCTGAAGGTCTCCCGTCTGAATACTACCTACATCTGGCCCAGTAGTGGGTTCTAAAACCCATTGGTACTGGTTCGTGTGTGCGCTCACATGTGCTCGCTACACTTCTCTGCATGCCTCCCACTGCTGGCACTACCGGTTCACAGAACCGAGCCTAACCAGGAATAATCCACTGCTGATCTGACCTTACCTAATATTGTGAGTTCAACCAACATCAATTAGGTGCAGCCAGTTGGCTGGACAGAGATCTGTCTTGGTATAAGGCAATTTATTGTATTAGTTATCTTGTCTTTTTAGACACCTATTGGCATATAATGCAACTATAAATCCCCTATATGGCACGTGGAGCCATATTGAAGGGCACACAAGATTTTGCCATATGTCAGTTCTAGCATGCATGTGTACCCTGGCCAGCTAATTTTCGGCTTTGGGAAAGGCCATTTCGCCCTCTGGACACTTCAGGTTTTCCAAACTTCCAGTTTGCCCCTTGTGCTGTTTTTGCACTCCAGTGTTTCAGGAAGCTTTCCTGAACCCTCCAGAGTGCCAAAAAATAGCAAACCAGAAGTACATTTTTCCAAACATCCGGTATGCCCGTTTAGGCGTTATTTTTCATGTAACAGGCTTCAGAAAGGTCTATGCGCATGCGCAGGGGGCAGCGCAGGGAGTGCACATGTATGGGGGACAGGGAAAGGATGTGGGGATGTGCACGCATGCTAGCACCCCCATACACACCCCTTTTTCCATGCGAGCCTAAAAAGGGTTGATGTCACTGTCTTATACAAACAACTGGGAAATATGGGCAAGAAAGAAAGAATTTAGAAAGCTGCTGTGGCCTAGAGGTGGAGCTCTTGCCTCACAATCAGGAAGTTGTGAGTTCCATCCTAGATAGAGGCAATGTAGGGTCTCCTGCTTGGACAGGGGCACTAGATGAATTGCAAGGTCCCTTCCAACTCTGTTAATATGTTATAATTTCATGCAAACTACTGTACCTCTAAATATCACTGAATTAGGGGATAGTCCTTTGGTCAGAGATAAACAAATATTCAATAGTTTCTGCATAATTTTTATAATACAAAGAATATTTTAACCCCACTGTTCTGGTTCTGTACCTCCTCAATATTGTACGGACAACATAAATAAAAATATGCTTTATACAGATTAGTTTTAATACAATGGAAGTATATGATTAGCTCCACCTGGTGGTGATGAAACAATTCACCCATTTTCATTTTTGTATTTTTTAATTAAATATTATTATTATTATTATTATTATTTATTAGATTGGTATGCCGCCCCTCTCCGCAGACTCTTAATAAAGTACTGCTTTAAGGAAACAACAAAATCAAGACAGCTATCTAAGAAATGAATTACTAAGTGTACATTTTAGTCTCTCATAAGAACAGTTCCTGATTACATATTACACAAAACAATCTTATTATTTAAATACCCTAATTAAATATTTTACATATGATTAGAACTACACAAAATTATTCAAATTAGGGACCATAACCCTAAGAAAATGCTTACTGATAATAATACTATATGTGCCACCTTAACTATTTAAGTGTTGGGGTTGGGGTGTATTTGACTACTACTTTTTTAATATATATTTTTAAATAACAAGTTCATTGCTCAAAAACCTCCATGCCTTCTCCAAACATTAAACTGCATGCATTTCCTTTTCCTATTTTCTTAAAAATCTTCTCTTTTCCCCCCTTTTTCCAGTGGATAAAAGCTGAAGATTCCTCTAAGATTAGTGGAGGAACTCCAATAAAAATTGAAGATCCAAATCAGTTTGTTCCTCTGAATACAAATCCAACTGATGTATTGCAAAAGAGGAATAAGGTGTGTTTTGTTTCATGACCACATTTACTTCTTTAGAAGTTGCTACAAATATTTGATAAATCAGCTCGTTTGCCTAGTAGCCTGTTTCCCTGAAAATAAGACCTATCCCGAAAATAAGACCTAGCATGTTTTACATTTGTGCCTAATATAAGCCTTACTCCTCCCCCCCAACATAAACCCTACTTAAGAGCCTACATAGTTGGCTGCCCGCTCATTCCATTTGGGTGCTCGTGGTGGCGTAGCCACGAGAAAAGGTGGCAGGGTGGAGCTGCCCCAAACTGGCTTACCTCATGGCCCCCACAGCCAAGCCATCGACACGCCGTCACTTGCCTCGCAGTGGCAGCATCAGCAACCATGTGCAGCAGGAGCCCAACTGGCCCTCAGTCCACTTCTTCTTGCTTTCAATCACAGTGGAGTAAGAGGCTGAGCGGCATGCTAGTGCCCTGGCCGCAAGGCAGGTGTCAGGCATTGAGAGACTGGCTGCAGGGGTCCTGAGATAAGCTGGTGCAGGACGCGTGTTGTAGTTCAGCCCACCACTCACATCGACTCTTGGCCATGGTACTGGTGTGTCGCTCAACTTATTGCTCTATTGTGGCTGCAAACAAGCAGAACAAATAGGCCAGCAGCCATACAGGATCCTATTAGATGGGTATGCTGTAGCTACTGCCGCAAGGGTCAGGGTGTGGGTGGCCTGGCTGTGAAGGCCCTGAGGTAAGCCAGTGTTGGGTCTGGTAGACAGCTCCACCCCCCATCTCTTGGTGGCCTGGCATGCCATGCACCTCCTGCCTCACCGCAAGCAAGCAAAAGAAGTGGATGTTATATACAGTGATACCTCGTCTTACAAACCCCTCGTCATACAAACTTTTCGAGATACAAACCCGGGGTTTAAGATTTTTTTGCCTCTTCTTCCAAACTATTTTCACCTTACAAACCCAAGCCGCTGCCACTGGGATGCCCCGCCTCCGGACTTCTGTTGCCAGCGAAGTGCCCGTTTTTGCACTGCTGGGATTTCCCTGAGGCGCCCCTCCATGGGAAACAGCACTCCGGACTTCCGTGTTTTTGCGATGCTGCAGGGGAATCCCAGCAGCGCAATAACGGGTGCTTCACTGGCAACGGAAGTCCTGAGGTGGGGTTTCCCAGCGAGCGGAGCCTCAGCAAAATCTCAGCATCACAAAAACACGGAAGTCCGGAGGTGGGGTTTCAAGGACTTCCCTGTTTTTGCGATGCTGCAATTTCGCTGAGGCTCCGCTCGCTGGGAAACCCCGCCTCCGGACTTCCGTTGCCAGTGCTGGGATTCACCCGTTTTTGCACTGCTGGGATTCCCTGCAGCATCATGGAAGTCCGAAGGTGGGGTTTCCCATGGAGGGGAACCTCAGGGGAATCCCAGCAGTGCAAAAGCGGGCGCTTCGGCTGGCAAAAGGGGTGAGTCTTGGGCTTGCACGCATTAATCACTTTTCCATTGATTCCTATGGAAAACATTGTTTCATCTTCCCTAATGTTTATTTTGGGCCCAAAAGAAAATAAGACCCATTCTTATTTTCAGGGATATTGTTTTATTATTGCTTCAAAGGTAGCTTTGTGGGCAGCAGAATACTCCATATTAACTGTTCAGTGAACCACTTTTGCTTTGAATTTCTATGTTTCCAGAAAATATAAAAGTATTGCAATGTTACTGTCTTTTGCTCTGATGTAACTGAAGCTTTGAAGCTTCCTTTGGTTTTTAAAACAAACCGAGTAGTTTCCACAAGAGAAAGTCTATAACGATAGCACATTTCTGTTTCTTTGCTTCAGTATAGTTAAAATAGTTTAGAGTAGTAGTGAGAAATAACTTTAAAGAAATATTTGTAAGTACAAATTGATGGTTGCTTTTTCTAATGCTTTATTTGACGTTCATCAAATTCAAGATCCACCCTTGATTGTTCTGCCAGAAACATGATGTTTCACGCAGAGGTCTGAGAGTGTTTTGTTCAACATCTGGTAGTAATAAAAAGAATTATACCACTATTCCAAAATTGTTGACTAGGTTCAAAAGAGGTTGCAGTCATACTTGGAAAGGATATTACCCAGTTATTAACTTAGAATTTTATCAAGTTTAGATATGGCAAATAAACTGTTTAAATTACTTTTTTTGGTCAGTGAGTTATAACAGAGTACTTTTATGCCTAAAATATTTTGTCCAGATTCACAAATGCTCCGTTAGCATTATTAGTTAGTTAGTTAGTTAGTTAGTTAGTTAGTTAGTTTGTTTGTTTGTTTGTTTAATTGGATTTGTATGCCGCCCCTCTCCAAGGACTCGGAGGACAGTTAGTTCTGCAGTACTCAAAAGAAAACAGTTAATGACAACTTGCAGCTGTGCAAGCACTTATGGCTAAACTTGGTCAAACTGCAAATATCTGCTTAATAATGGCAGAAACTCTGGAGCAGGAATTATTCATCAGCATGTTTAGATGAAAGCCATAAACATTACCCCAGAAATATTGGGAATTTAAATAGATGGAAAGAAAGCTCCTTATGATATCGAATTAATTAAGTAATTTCTTAGGAATACAGAAAGCTTTCTCATGGGACTGGATACTTCAAAAACTTTTTTTTAATCTCCAGATTCGAGAACAGAATCGATATGACTTAAAGACTGCAGGTCCACAACATCAGTTACTTGCTGGAATTGTGGTGGATAAAAAGCCAACTGTAAGTGTGTCTAATGTTGTTTAAATATGTTGTCTAATTGTGTTCAGTAGCTAGAATACCAAACATATATATATGCCTCTCTTTTATTTTGCAATAAAAAACAGAGCCAGAGTGCAAATACTTTACATGAATATATATATCAGTCATGCAGTTCTTCTGCAGAATAAGTAATTCTGTACATACAAACATTTAAAGTTGTTTGGAGAACCAGTATTGTATGTATGTATGATTTGATTTGATTTGATTTGATTTGATTTTTATGCCACCCTTCTCCTTAGACTCAGGGTTGCTTACAACATGTTAGCAATAGCACTTTTTAACAGAGCCAGCATATTGCCCCCACAATCCGGGTCCTCATTTTACCCACTTCGGAAGGATGGAAGGCTGAAGAATGATGGAAGTATTGTATTGTATCAAGTATTACAGTAGGATATAAATGTAATAAGTAAATAGATTTTGCTTCTCCATTTTAACAATTTTTCTTCAGCCCATGCAGTTTGAAGAGGATGAGCATACCCCACCAGCACCTCCTAACCCGTTCAGTCATCTCACTGAAAAGGAACTGGAAGAATATAAGCAGACAATCGAACGCAAACAGCAGGGCACTGAGGGTGGGTGTTGGTTCAAAGTTTCTATGTCCAAGTTAAGCTTTAAAGATTTAAATTAAATAATATGTATTGACAACTTCAGTTTTAAATAATTTTTAAAAATTTGTGTTTAAAACAAATTCTCATTTTTGGATGAGTCTTCTGTGAAATTGGCATATAGGCATATGTTATCTTGGAGTAGAAGGGGTGAATAAGTTAGTTTAATAGACTAATATCCACATGATTTATAGAATAAATCAAGAAACTGGAAATGCTTTGTTTCCAGGATAATCTAATGTGTGTTAAGTTACCATATCCTCTTGACAGTGAATAGATAGAAGATACATTTGCAACCGAACCTATAAGTCACAAAATATATTTTGGCAAGAGCTTATTTCCTAACATATGGCATTAAATAGGACTACATATGTTTGAAAGAATAGAAGAATTTGTGGGCTTTACAATTTAGTTCTTCCTACTATCAAATTTCTTAACAAATATTCATTTGATTTCTCTACATATATAAAAGATAAATGTCCCTCTTTGTTGGGACCGGGTTTCTTCTATGTGGGAGTGCTTTGCTCATTTATACTTTCAGGCAAGTATCAAATGGACCTTTTGTTCAGGAGACTTCCCTTCCAGGATTTGGAAGAAGGTTATCCCTTTTATGTTGTCATCAGTGCAGTCTTGTTTATAGAGATTTAAATTCAATTTTGATCAATGCAGTTAAAAATAATAAATAACATAATAATAACTAAGTGAAACCTCAGTATAATTTACAAACCCTTTTATATAAATAATTAAGTCAAATATATTAGTAAGCCTGTAAATCTTCCATATTTATATCCAGATCATTGCTTATATCAGTTATATATTAAGGCAACTGATTCCATGGGTTTTTTTAAACTTTTATCTTATTCCTACTGTAAACTATTTCTAGGTGAGATGGCTACCCATTTCATTTCTACCTTCATTAAATTATGATGATGCTTGCATTTAGCTGTTCCAGATATAAGGAAGTCTACTACTATTTCCCTTAGTAATATTAATCAACATTACTTTAATCCAGTCTTCCCTATTTAATTGTCTATTTTTCCTTCCCACATTCTTGGAATACTTTTCTAATAATCTTAGGATAAATTTAAAACTATTTTCTCTTTCTTGAAAACTCTGGAATAAACATAAATAATGTATCCTTTTACATAGGATAATACATGTATAAGTACTGTATGTATAAGACTGGATAAATGAAACTACTCATACACTTGTATTGCTTTTGTATGTTACTAATATAAAAGCAGACAAATACAATTAAGTACAAAAAAGCAGAATAATAATTAGATATTCTTGAACCAGTATGTTAGTCTTTAAAAGACATCATTCCTGAGCGAAATGGTCTGATAGCTGTATGTTCTGTTGCCTGTAGTTATAGCAAGCAATCTTCTAACCTATCAATTTCTTATTTTTGAAAGCGTAAAGATTCAAAGGTAAAATCCCCCTGTATTTTAGCATTTTGTTCACCCATTTTCATTCAAAGCATCTGATAAGGCTTTTTAATAATATGGGCATTACCAATTTACTGTTGTCGCTAACTAGCATTTTCAACACTAACACTGCATATATCGTTTTGACTACTTTAATCACAGTACTGTTACTCAAGAAGCTACAGTATGTTCTTATAGAATACTTTCTTCTAACATTTGGATTCATCTTTGATATAATCTACATTTAATAACCATAGCTTGGTAATAATAGAGTTTATAATCTAATTTTGTGTTATAACATTTGCATGATTAGGTCAATATGGCTAAACTGTTTGCCTGTTTGTACGTACTAATATGTACTGACTTTTTGTGTGTGTTGTGCTTATTTTGGCATGGCTTTTACTAACTCAGGCTCTTGTCCTACAGATGCTGATCAGGAATTATTCTCAGATGATGGGTCTTCTGTTTCCCAAATTAACTCTCAAACTCAGTCCCCACAAAATGTCCCTGACAAATTAGAAGGTATATAATGTAAAGTCATGTGCAGTATTACAACTCTGGAAGGTGTAAATGCTATTTGCCATTGCACTATATTATGAGCCTGTAAATCCTTCCTTACAGCCTATTTTTTTAATACCAAAGATAGATCAAAGAAAATATAGTCAAACTCTGAATATGTGAAGCTTGATACAATATCCATATAAATCATTATGTCATTTGGCCTAATCTCATTCATCTTTCAGAATACGTAGACCACCAAAAAGACAAATTTCAGCCATTGTGTTAATGTATGTCCTACCCTTAATTACAATTTCTCTGTGTGTGTGTCTGTTTTAAAAAAGCTTTGTTCCCTGCATTATGTAGTACAACTTGGTCTACTAATGCCAATCTAACATAACAAACAGGTAATGATGCTGCTTAGCAGAATATACCGTCTAGTTAGAGGTATATTCTATATGTCCAATTGTGTCTGGAATTTGGTTAAAAACCTGGTTCCAGATAGCCAAGGAATATTAATATTACTTAATGTCACTTTAAAGTGAAGCTTTAAAGAGAAAAAAGTAACACAATAAAAAAAGGAACTTAAGTCCAGATTACCAAATTTTACAAAGTCCCAATTTTCAAAAATTCCCAATCCAAAATTGTATTTAGCCCTGTTTAGAATGTTACACAACCATCTATTCTATATAACCATCAATACAAGAAATAATAAAATATCATTTTCCCCCCTTTCAGAACATAATGATAATTACCTACAGGATCCTAACCTTACTTCTTTGGAGCTGCCACTTGTCATGAATGGCAAAGAAGATGTACACGATGTGGAAGAAGATCTTGCCCAGAGGGTCAGCCAGTTAACCACTAGTACTGTAGAGAATATAGAGATTACAATTAAGACTTCTGAGAAGATTGAAGAGACCCTTTCTCCTGAAGGCTCTCCTTCCAAATCACCATCAAAGAAGAAGAAGAAATTCCGTACTCCGTCATTCCTGAAAAAAAACAAAAAGAAGGAAAAGGTGGAGGCCTGAGGTTTCATTGACACTTTAGTCATACATCTAATCAGTTGTGTTAAAATGGTCAAGTAGGGTTATGCAAGAAACTGGGCCTTAACCTAAGTACAGAACTGGAAACAATTACATAGAAACTGGGTTTTAATTAATTAAATGAAGAATTCATCTCTTAATTAGTACAAATAAAATTGTTATGAGAATTTTAAGTATTTAGTAGTTCCACCACAAACTAACACCGGCAGTTGGTCCACTATAATACCACAATAATTTCAGATATCCTTTATCTAGCTAGTTACACATGAAGATTTTTGTTGATTAAAATGTCTTCAGCAATTTCACTATTAAATGAACAGATAGTGTTTGTTTTTAACCTACTGCCACGTTATGTAATTGGGTGTGGGTTTTTTGGATGATTTTGATTTTGTCCCTCAAAGGGTGATGTCTCTCTAATCACACCCTCACAAATCTTGGTCATTTAATTATATAATGGCACATAATTTCAGAAGAAACTGTAAAAGGAATTGCATTTGGAATTTTACAGACTCTGTGAAAGTTGCATTCATCAATAATAACTTTTGCCAAATATTCATTTTAGTAAGATAGAATTTTTGAAAACTTTTTTTATTCTATCAGTTGGGGGCAGGGAGAAAACCCTTATTTTTTAATAAAGGGGATTTTATACACTTAACATTGATAACTTCGTTTAACTATGGCAAAACAAAAAATTTTATATGTTGAAAATTTTGTATACCATTCAATATAAAGTATTATAGGCATGTAAACCAAGCGTTTAACAGTAGAATGTATTCCAGGATGCTTGGTGTAGAGTATACTTAAATATAATTCATAAATCCAGAACTTCTGACATCAGACATAAAGAGCATAAACATTTACTGGATTCAATTCTAAATCTTATTATATTTTTTCTCATAATATTATTGAATGAAGAAAAATAATCTTGATAACATATGATCTTCCAGAAGGTCATATCAAAGTATGTCCTTATTTCATTTAGCCTTTCTGAATTATTTCTACAGAAATTTCTGTTTAAATCTCAAGGTATGAGATAGAGTATAGGTGACAAGGCTACAGAATGACAAAACAAGGGGATGAAAAGTTATCTCACTAGCCAGCAAAATGTCACTATTAGTATACTGTAGTACTTGTGACACTTCTGTAGTCACTTTTTGGATAGTCTTCTGAAAAGTAGTAAGCCCCATAACTGGGAGGAGTTTATGTTGCTGGAATAAGGCTGTACAGTATTGCCATTTGAGTGCAAGGATATGTGGATCCCATGAAATGACTTCGATGCAGCTGTATTTGTGTTGCACTATAAACTGATCATCTGGAAAAGACCATAACCAAATAAAAGAGACAAAACTGGAAAAGGGAAAGTGAGATGAAAGGAATAAGGGCATGGAGAAAAAAATGGTAGTTTATGAATTATTTTTCATAAAATATATGTCATGGAATTGGAGGTATTTTTATTAAATTGATGGAACATCTGTTTTATATTTTAAAATTACAATAGAGGTTAATAGGATCGTTTTAATCTACATTTTGCCTTCTCAATGAATCTTAGAGCAAATTAGTGCTGATTTGTAAGTGCTGATCCTGCCATTTGTTCTTGCTGGTAGTTTTATTTTGTTTTGAGTTAAACAGAAAAAGAAAACAAATCTGTAAATACACACGAAACATGAAAACGAACTATGGCCTTTTTTACATCCATAGGCACAAGAGGAAGTCCATTTTAAATGTGAATGTTACTTCCAGATTGCCGGTTGAAATATATTACCATATATAGATGGTTGAATATGGCCGGGATGTGATTTGGCATGCAAAAACTGAGTATAGCATGTTACAGGGCTGGTGAGCTTTGACTGTGTAAGTGTGGCAATGCAGCGCAGAAGTGAATCTGGAAATGATATTTTAAATATCTCAAAATACTGGAATCGATGTGTTCTCTTAAAAAATAGTGGGACTATCTAAGTTGCTTAATTTTTTATGTTCTACATTTTTTTGTGTTGTGTTACAACATATGTAGAAACAGTAACCTGTGAACTATGCTTTTCATAACTTTAAAATCTATATCTAAATGAATGCAATGTGCATAAATATTTTTTAAAAATGCAACCGTGAACTATTTGCACCTTTTTTCGCTAATGCCTCTATTTACTTGCTTTGGCATATGAATGAGCCAGCCAACTGTGTCCTGTGGAAAAAGATATATAAATGTTGTTGGAAATTGCTTATAGATGTAATGCTAATTAATGTTAAATCACAAATAAACAGTATTTTAAGTAGATGTGTGTGAATTATATCTTTTTCATGGCATTCTTCAACAGAGGAGTATATAACATACAGCTCTTAAAATATATGATTGTAACCAGATAGCTTCTTTTTTAAGTGGAAATTTAGAAAATTATTCAGAAGAATTGCTTCAGATCTTGCTCAAGTGCAATACTTTTCTGAATTTCCTATTTTTTCAGGTTTCTATATGAGCATGAAAACCCCCTGCTATTTTAAGAATTGCATTAATATTAATGAGTGCATTCTTTAAAGTTTCTTATATGGAAACTCAAAAAGAATAGGCTGCTTTAATGAATAATAGAAAAATGCTACTCTTACAGGTAGCAAAAGTTTCACAATCCTACTATACATAGAAATATTTATCAATTATAACTACTGTACTTTAATCATATAAACCTATAAGAATACACATTTTTAGTTTTAGTTATAACAGGATTTTTGTATTGTTAAAGCCAGAAAAAAGAAATAAATACTTTGTATGCTTTTATTGCAACCCCTGCCACATCTGCTTTTATGTACATTCTTAGTAGCTGTTAACAAATTAAAGAGTGCCCTATCAGTGTAGTAATTGTAGTGATATTACATAGATATAGTTGTACAATTCAGAGCTATGCAGACCATGACCATAGGGTGGCAGTAGTTCCTATTTGTAATTTTGATTTATATGAAATTAATCCTTTGAAAGACAATTAGCAAGCTGCTTTCAAAGAAAGTATGTTGAGGGAAGTTCTGTAGGCACCATTCCAGCTGCACTGGAATGAAATAGATGAAAGAGAACAGCTGGCTTTTCTTTTTCTTTTTCTTTTTGATGTCTCTTTCGGCTCAGTTAGGATCCCAGAAATGGAATGTTCTCAGAGGAGTTCTCTCTCTTCCTATACCCATAGAGATACTTTGCTTGATTTTTTAAAAAATTATTAAGCTGGTTTTACTAACTAGGTACCTGAATAGAATATTAGCCTCTTATAAGATGATGGAACTGATATAGTTAACATGCTAAACAGGGCTCCATTTTAGGTCTGTATTCAAAATACTGGCAAGGAAAATAACTAAAACTGAAAAATACATTGCAGTTCTAATGCAGAATGCATCTGCAAAATTATTAAAATTGCCATGTATCTTTTGTAAAATATTTTTATATGTGCTTTGATGCAAACAATTAAAAACAGCTTTGAAATCAAGTTCATAGAGAAATTGAAGCAAACACTAAGATCTAACATAGATTTTATACCAATATAAAAACTATATATTTTTTGGCTAGCATTTCTTTCTAGGTGAAGAAAGCCCTAAAGAGATCTGTAAGATACAATGGAGAAGGTCTTCATCATGTTGGTACTTCGATAAGTCCAGATTGTAGAAACAAGATGAGCTCAGAACCCCCACCCCACCCCCACATCTATGCATACCAAAATAATAGAAAGAAATAGATGACCATTCGAATCACACTATTATAATGCCAAGTTTAGAATAAATTTGGTATAATGGTTAAGGTATCAGGCTACAAACTGGAAAGCCGTGAATTCTACTTCTGCCACAAAACTAGCTGGATGACCATGGACCAATCATTCTTCTCAGCCCTAGGAAGGAGGCAATGGCAAATCTCTTCTGAAATATTTCCAATTTAGAGGAGATAATGGTCTAGAATGTTCAGGCTGTGATTTGCTCTTTTTAAGTGTTAGATTTCATGCCTTATTACATAATTTGAAAAATCCCTTAGTTTTGGGATGTTTTCTGTTGTACACCAGTAACATACAAAAGCATTGAATAGATTTCTTTCTGGAAGAAACCTTAATTTAGTTGTGATTTTCTCTGGATATTAAACATGTTGAATGACAGTTCCCAGTATCTCTGACCATTAAGCATGTTGATTAGGAGCTATAGTTCAGGAACATTTGGAGTGTGACAAAACATCTGTTGTTTTACTATAATGTGCAGAGCATAGGATCTTTTCAGATTATGATACTTTAGCATTTTACCTAAACAAGAGTCTAAAAGGGAAACTGCTCTGTAAATCTTATTAACCATTTTAAAAAGCTAACACAAACATACAAGCAGATATTTCATCACACAACAAGATAACGCTAGCAGTGTGAGTAAGTGTGAGATTTGCTGCTGGTTTATATACAGTAGTGTGCCCTGCCAGTGTTGGTGGCAATGTGATTTTCTCTTTGGTAGTTTCTTGATTAGGATATTTTTACTGTTTCATTGGTGTTAATGTCTGTTTATTGGGGTACTGGTTGCTGGAAAGGATGTGTTCTGGTCTTCTTGTTTCTTAGCATTTTGTTGTTTCTTTTGAATGGTGTATAAGTCTGATTTATTTCCATGTATTTATTGATGATTGTTTTATCTGAATGCCAAGCTTCTAGAAATTCCCTGGCAAATGTTGGATCTGGCCAAGTGTTGTGAGATTATTCATCATGTCTTCTAACTACTGGTTGGTATTCATGGATGCACTTTGTTAGTCTTCTGCCTGCCTATCCTACACTGTGATTGTTACGGTCCTTACCCTGTATATTGTAGATGATTCTACATTCTCAGAGTGTCCTTGAAGAGGGGCGGCATATAAATCCAATATATAAATAAATAAAATTTTAACTCATGATTTTTTCCTCTGCCACACAAATTTAAATATATCCTTTTGCCATCGTTTAAGTGGTGCATCAGTTATCAAAATAGATGTTGTCTGAAACAAAAACATCATTCTAGGCAAGATATTTTTATTACACAAATTTTCCCTAGCAATGTCAATGGTTCCTTCTTAACTTGTTTTTTAACTTCATTTCATACCTCAACATAATTATTTTGAAATAACTTTCAATTTCTGTTTGTCGTGGTGATACTCAGGTGTTTTGTTTCTTTTTTTACTTCTCTATCTTAAAATTTGTTTCATTTATCAATTCTGTTTTTTGTTTTGGCTTAACATTTTCATCTTCTCTTTGCTCATCCTAAAAAAATCATTTTTTAAAATTTTTCCCATTAATGCTCAAATTCCCTTTTAATTATCTTCCAAAAACAAACACCAAACCAAAAGCCCTTAACTTTTAATTTTCTTTTTTAATCTTTACCCCTGCAGTCCTCTCAACTTATATCTCTTATCTTATATAAACATCTTACATCGACAAGGAAGGGAACAGTGAAACTCTTCATTATTTCTTTTCATATTTCATAAGGCTTTGTTAGATCTACATTGACGATTACTTGTGTTTACTGTAAAGTATAAATCAATGTTACACATTTAATAAAATTGATTCCAAAGTTCATATTTTTCAAAACGGGAAAGCCCAGTTCAACTTGTCAAAGGCTTTCTCTCCATGTAAGAAAACCAATGTGATTTGCTTTTCATTATGTTTCTCCAAATATTTCAAAATGTCCAACTAAGATTGTCCTTTACCTGTATTTTATGTGAAAACCCACATTGATCTTCATGAATAAATTCTTGCAAAATTATTTTCAGTCTATCAGTTAGAATCATTGTAAACAAGATGCAGTCAATATTCAATAATGATGTCAGCTATATATTGCAAAAGTCAAATCTTGTCTCTTTAGATATTGGTGCTAAATTGGCCTTTTCCCAACTCTGACATTTTTCTTCCCTATAAGAAACCATTGTATTTTGTAAATATTGTGAAAGTTCATTCTCAAAACATAATAAGGGCTATTTATTTATAATAAGGACCTGACAATCCATCTAATCCAGGCATCTTTCCTGGTTTAATATTTTTCTTATAGCAGTAATGGTTAATCTTTTTCTTGTTGCGTGCCAAAAGCACATGTGTGTGCTGTCATGTACATCCCTGTGTGCCAGCACCCATAATGCAATATGTGCATGACAGCCCCATGCACCCCATACACATGCACATGACATCCCCCCCTGCACTTCCCCAACCCCCTACGTATGCACATGTACATACCCTGCAACCTCCTGGGATCAAAAACAGGCTACAGGGTGGTGTACCCACATGCCCCATTTTGGGCCTAAGAGGCCTCCCTGCAGCCTCCTGAGACCAAAATCAGGCTGCACACACTTCTGCGCTCCCTCTGCTCATGGATATGCAACACCCCCATGCATGCGTGTTTATCTCCCACATGCGCCCGACTATAGGGGTATGCACAGCAAATACCCCGAAATCAGCTGGCCAGCAGGAGGCACATGTGCATGAATGATGTTGCTGAGCTGGGTGACAGCTCACATCTCGCAGAGAGGGCTCTGCTTCCCACCTGTGGCACACATGCCATAGGCTCACCATCATGATCTTGTAGCTTCAAAAACTTCCCTTATTTTTAATAGGTTCTTTCATAATCTCTTTCTGTTTCTCTAACCCGCAGTACATTTTATTTCGTTGGGTATTTCCCTGGCTTGTTCACAAATTCAAAAGTTTTTACACATTTTATTTTGTATTTCCATTATTATTATTATTGTTAACATAAATAATTACCATTGTAAAAACTTAATTTGTTAAGAATTTATATTTATTTGTTTTGATTGTATGTATGCCTCCCAGAATACTCTGTGAGTGACATGGCAGTTTCTAAATTTGATACAAATAAATATTTAACTTTCTTGGAAATTTCTTTAATTCTTCCTTTTTCTTTATCTCATCCAAAACAGCTTGTGTTTTCTCTTGCTTTTTTTTTTCCTTTTGAGTTGACTCTTATGCATATAGCCCCTGATAAATGCTTTACTTGAGTTCCAAAAACCATTCTTAAATCTGTATTTTTGTCTAATTATTTTTTTAAAATATTTTAGTTTCTCTTTTAAACCCTTTCACTTCCTTTTTTAACATTTCATTTAGTGTTCATCTAAAAACTGGAACTCAAACTCATATAATTATGATCTAAAATGTTATTAATACTTCTTTAGAAATCTTAGTAGCAAAATTCTTAGAAATGTAGATCATATTTATTGTTGAAAAGGATCTATGTCTTTCAGGAAGGAGGTATATTGTCTTGAACTTTTAGTTTAGTTTAGTTTAGTTTAGTTTATTTAGATTTGTATGCCGCCCCTCTCCGAAGACTCGGGGCGGCTAACAACAATAAAAAACAATGTAACAAATCTAATATTAAAAAGTAATCTTAAAAACCCCAATTTAAGAGACCAGTCATACCAACAAACATACCATGTATAAATTCTATAAGCCTAGGGGGAAGGGAGAAAAAATTTTCAATTCTCCCATGCCTGACAATAGAGGTGGGTTTTAAGGAGCTTGCGAAAGGCAAGGCGGGTGGGGGCAACTCTGATATCTGGGGGGAGCTGGTTCCAGAGGGTCGGGGCCGCCACAGAGAAGGCTCTTCTCCTGGGTCCCGCCAAATGACATTGTTTAGTCGACGGGACCTGGAGAAGGCCAACTCTGTGAGACCTAACCGGTCGCTGGGATTCGTGCGGCAGGAGGCGGTCCCGGAGATATTCTGGTCTGGTGCCATGAAGGGCTTTATAGGTCATAACCAACACTTTGAATTATGACCGGAAACTGATCGGCAACCAATGCAGACTCCGGAGTGTTGGAGTAACAGGGGAATGCCTTGGGAAGCCCATGATTGCTCCCGTAGCTGCATTCTGCACGATCTGAAGTTTCCGAACACTTTTCCATCTCCGTCTGTCCACAAGCACCAAATGTCCAGCAAAACAATAATTTACCTTGAATGATTTAAATATTTTTCTCATAATTTCTATCCAGTTGTCGGAGAATCGCAACTGAAGGATTTCTCCAAGTTATGAATTGAAAAGGTTTAATTTCTCTTTGTTGAATTACAGCTAATATTTAAACCTTTTTCACAGTTTGAAAAATACCTATTTAATCTTCTTTTGCTTAAGATCCTATTCACAATTATATTTTTCACATTGTGAAAAGCAAAAGAAGATCAAATTTTAACCTCCTGTTGACTTAAATTTACAAAGCTATTTATTGACTTTGCCATTTAATAAAAATGTTGGATGGAAATGTTCCTAATTCTTGGGTAAGAAAATAAATATAGTAGAGACAGCAAGGGGAGGGGGGGAATTAGAACATTACATTTTGTTTTGAAATGAAATGTATGTCCGAAAAAGGAAGCATGCCCTCTTGAACAGTTTAAAGAAAAAAGACAGGAAAAAGAAAGTAAAATTATTATTGTCTGAAATGTCAAGGATATTAAAACAGGCCGAGAAGAGGCTAGCTATACCAACAGCAGGTGTTTTTTTATTAGTTACATTTCTGAATTGGTTAGTAAAGAAAACAGTTAATGTGAAATGGACAAGTTCCCTGCTTTGTAGAACATCAGAATTGTCAGCATTCTTCATAATGTATTCAGGGAATTGCTGGGTATTTCCATAGAAATTGACGGGAAGAAAATTTGCTCTCAACAGCTTGCTGAAGGATCACACTAAATTGGGGATTAAGGGAGATGAAGGCTAACACATCTATAAAGCAGATTGTTGGGGAAAACTCTGCTAGAGAATACATTTTTTCTGAGGTTACAGGAAATGTGATTTTACAACAAACCTAAGAGAGCAAAGTCTATTGTCAGGAACAGCAATACAATTTATCAGCCATCTTCCTATTGGTTTACAAACTTCAAGCACTAGACCTTGAGACCCATTAAGTAGGACATGCTAGAAAACCTGATTCAATTCAAATAGGAGATTCAAGCCTCAAAAAGGACATGAATTGATTTGATTTGATTTGATTTGAAATATGAAGGCAGTTCAGTTTAATTCAAGCCACTTTGAGTGGCTTTTTTTTAAAGACTATAGGAAGAAACTCCCAAAATACTTGAAGCGACTTCATTTTTTGGCAGAATTAAAATTAATTAATTTTAATTAAGCAGAGATGGTCAACATTTTACAAAACATGAACTTTCAGCCAGGTACTAAAATCTAGAACATGCCCCCCACACCTCCCTCCACCTATCTTGACTATACATGATCCTTTTCCTTCTTACTTTCCACAAGGAGTCTTGCACCATGCCTTTGGTTTTGTTTGATTCTAAGCAACCTTTGAATTATTTTTTTGTGAATGATCTAGATGAGACGATAGAAGGTGAACTCAAATTTACAGATGACACCAAGCTGGAGTGAATTGCTAATGCTTTGGAAGTTTTTATTTTTTGTTTATTTATTTATCCAATACATAAATACATAGGAAGAAAATAGACATGTGATAATATAAAAGAGTGAAGGTGAACTTAGAGGAGAGGATATATGAAAGGAAGAGAATATATAAGATAGGTGAAAGAAAGGAAAGACAATTGGACAGAGGACGAAAGGCACACCAGTGCACTTATGTACGCCCCTTACTGGCCTCTTAGGAACCTGGAGAGGTCAATCGTGGAGAGTCTAAGGGAGAAGTGTTGGGGGTTAGGGGTTGACACAATTGAGTCCGGTAGTGAGTTCCAAGCTTCGATAACTCAATTGTTGAAATCATATTTTTTACAGTCAAGTTTGGCACGGTTCGTATTAAGTTTGAATCTATTGCGTGCTCTTGTATTATTGCGGTTGAAGCTGAACTAGTCATTGACTGGTAAGACATTGCAGCATATGATCTTGTGGGCAATACTCAGATCGTGTTTTAGGCGTCGTAGTTCTAGGCTTTCTAGGCCTAGGATTGTTAGTCTATTTTCGTAGGATATTCTGTTTCGAGTGGATGAGTGAAGGGCTCTTCTGGTGAAATATCTTTGGACATTTTCAAGGGTGTTGATGTCTGAGATGTGGTATGGGTTCCAGACAGATGAGCAGTAGTCTAGGATGGGTCTGGCAAAAGTTTTGTAGGCTCTTGTGAGTAGGGTGAGGTTGCCTGAGCAGAAGCTGCGTAGGATCAGGTTGACAACTCTAGAGGCTTTTTTGGCGATATTGTTGCAGTGGGCTTTAGCACTTAGGTCATTCGATATTAGTATTCCAAGGTCCTTTACAGAATGTGGGTTGGCAGTGAGAGATTGTTTATTCAGTTTGTATGTGCGGTTAGGATTCTTTTTGCCAATGTGGAGGGTAGAGCATTTGTTGGTTGATATTTGAAGTTGCCAGGTGTTAGACCAGTCTGAGACAAAGTCCAGGTCTTTTTGGAGAGTGAGTGTGTTGTCAGTGGTGTTGAAAAGTTTCACATCGTCGGCAAAAAGAACACAGTTAGTTTCAAGATTCATAAGGATCTTGACAAATTTGAGAATTGGACCCTAACCATCAAGATAAAGTTCAGTAGTAAGAAAAGTAAGATATTGCCTTAGATAGGAAAAACCAAATGCATAGATATGGAATAAGAGATACCTGGCTCAACAATACTGTGAAAGGGAACTGAATATCCTAGTGGACCATCACTGAAATATCAGCCAGCAATGTGCTGTAGCTACCCAAAAAATCCAGTACAGTCCAAGGCTGCATCAACAGAGATATAGCATCACGACAACAAGAAGTGAAAGGACTGCTCACCACAATGATGAAACCACACTTGGAATACGCTGCCTGGTTTTGGTCATAATACCAAAGAAGAAGAAGAATGCTGAGACCCTGGAACATATACAGATAAGAGCAACAAAAACGATAGTGCCAGGAGATTAAATTCCATGATGACCACTTCAGGGAGCTAGGTAGGCCTAGGCTGCAGATGTCAAACTTGCCATACCACACTGCCATCATGTGATATATCATGATGGGTTTTTTTCCCTTCGTGGAGCTGGGTTTGCAGTGGCCAACGTGTGATACATTCGGGCTGTGGGCCGTCAGCTTGACACCCCTTATCTAGGCTATTGAAGAAAATTTTGTGGGGGAGACACATGATAATTGACTTCCAGTATTAAGGGGCTGTCACAAAGAAGAGATGATTGGCTTATTCTATGAGGTACCAGAAAGGAGGACAAGACGTTATGGGTGGAAGCATGTTAAAGAGAAATCCAACCTAGAAATAAGAAATTTTCTGAGACAACAATTAATCAATAGAATAGCCCTTTGATTCCATTATTTATTTATTTATTTGATTTGACTTCTATGCTGCCCAATCCTGAAGGACTCAGAGAAGCTTACAACAATATAATACAAAAAATAAAATAAAAGTAATTCAAATATACAATATAAAACTATAAAACAACTATAAAAGTTGTTCAATTGATTAATTGTTCTGTCAGGAAATTTCTCCTTAGTTCTAAGTTACTTCTCTCCTTGTTTAGTTTCCACCCATTGCTTCGGAGAATACGTGCTTCGGAGAATAGGTTGACTCCTCCTTTGTGGCATCCCCTGAGATATTGGAACACTGCTATCATGTCTCCCCTCGTCCTTTTCATCAAACTAGCCATGCCCAGTTCTTGCAACCGTTCCTCATATGTTCTAGCTTCCAGTCCCCTAATCGTCTTTGTTGTTCTTCTCTGCAGAGTCTCAACATCCTTTTTGCATCATGGCGACCAAAACTGAATGCAGTATTCGAAGTGTGGCTTTACCAAGGCCTTATAAAGTAGTATAAAGACTTCACGTGATCTTGATTCTATCCCTCTATTAATGCAGCCTAGAACTGTGTTGGCTTTTTTGGCAGCTGCTGCACACTGCTGGCTCATATTTAAATAAACTAGGACTCCAAGTTCCTTCTCCCAGTTACTACCTGTGCATTTTGTTTTTCTTGCCTAAATGTAGAACCTTATTTCTTTCACAATTGAATTTCACTCTATTAGATAATGCCCATTTTTCAAGTTTGTCAAGATCCTTCTGTATTTTGCACCTATCTTCTGAAATGTTAGCTATTGCTGCCAGTTTGGTGTCATCTGCAAATTTGATTAATTCCCCATCTATCCCCTCATCCAGATAATTGATGGAGATGTTGAAGAGTACTGGGCCTAAAACAGAGCCTTGGGATACTCCACTGCATACATCCTTCCATGTAGATGCAGTTCCATTGAGCACTACACGTTAAATGTGGTTGGTTAGCCAGTTTTGAATCCATGTGGTGGTGTCGCTGTCCATCCCACAGATGTTACTGTTTGCATTTGGCCCCATAAAGTTTACTGCAGGGTAACAGTTACCTCGGTTATGCTCTCTTCCGTTTCCCTCACTTCTTCATGGGTAGTTTCTTGCTGGGAAGGTCATGGGGCGATTGGGTCTGCAGTTGCTGCTGCTGGAGGTTCGTTGATACCTGGGCTGTGGTGTGAAGTCATCTTGGAGGACGGCTCGGCAGGTGATGGCCTCTCTTGTTGCAACGTCGGCAGATGGTATCTCTGAAAGGGCATCTTGCTCTTGGATGAGGACCTCTGCTCTTGGATGGGGACCACCCTTGGCACTGGGTTGTGCTCGCATGGTCTCTTGGGTTGTCAGATGTTACTTGCAGGCACATCTGTTCCATGTGGTTGGTGAGTTCTCCCTCTGGATCTGCTGGCTCCGACATACTTTTACAGTCGGCTTTTATGCAGTTCAGGGATGTGGTGCTTCCTTTGAGCTCTACAGTTGCTTATTGAAAAATTTCCACCACCTGTGCTTGTTTGAGGACATCTTGCAGCATTATGTCCTCTTCGGTGATCAGTTTACTTCAGAGTGCTTCATTTCGCATTCTGATGATCACTCTGTCCAGATCACTCTGTCCCTGAGTCGGGTGGCCAAACTCGTCTTTATTAGGAATCATCCCATGTAAAAAAGTAACAAGCAAAAGTATCTATATGGAAGTTTGCGATAAAAAGCAAGGTGTGCAGCGCGGGTATCCGAATTTAAAGGCTTTCTTTTCTGTAGGCATGGCTTTGACAGCCGTTTGGATTTTCCCGCCCGTGGCTTGGCCAATCCGCGGGCGGCTATCCAGATAAGCGGCTTTAAACAGATATTTACATAACTTATTTACATAGTCTTATTTACATGGATACATAACAAAGTGTACCGCAACTAGAGGATCTAAATGGATTGTCTGGAGTCTGAAGTCTGGAGAACTAGATGATAAAAGTATTTTCAATATTTCTTTGAGATGAAGTGTTAATCATCTGGATTTGTGTAATCCAGATTTGTGCTGACTGTTAACGTTGAAAGATCCAGAATCTCTTTCCCAAAAATATTAAGTCTACTAACATAGAAATGTTATTACTTTGCTAAATCAGAACATAATCCACACAATTTAGCCTTCTACTTGCAAGATGGCTTCTCCAGTCCTTTACTTCCCATATATATTCAGATCTATTTCTAGATACAGGGAGGCATTAAGATATCCCTAAATGGAAAACAACAACTTCTCTTGTTTCCACTTAGTTTTACTATGAGGGTACTAAGTTCTGGGTAAGAAAAGAATGCAATGTAGATGCATCTTTCTGTATGACTATGTTTTTCTCTCCCTAGAATTTTATGCTTACCTATGAAAAAGTTGATTGCCTCTATGTTATATGCAAACACTTTAAATTAAATCCTCTTGAAGCCAACATAAACTTTGGCTTTACACTCTTCTCTTCTAGTGCATGATGTTGGCAGAAGCCCCAGTTTCATTTAACTCAGAACTCTCCAAGTGTAATATGGTTAGGTAAAAGAGGTCACAATAACAATTGGCATACGTGCATCTTATTCAGGGTTAGTGAATGATTGCTGAAATCAGCAGAGACAGACACCAAACAGATAAGGTGCTTGTTTACCTTCATACTCAACTATCTGACTTACCATAATTGCAATGTGTCTGCCCTGGTAAGATAATGCCACAGAAAAATATATTCCATTTTAGTTGCCATTTCAAATATGCATGTCTCTTGTCCACCATTACCATGAATCCACAGACCAATTCCTATTGCCAGGCTGATTCTGTCTAGCCCATCCTTTAAAGCAATGGTTATTTTTCCAAATTTTCCTAAATTTGTGGCTTGGTGGTGTGAAGGCAAAGATCAAAAGGGTTAATCTTTGTTGTAGCTACCAAATCTCTATGCAATATATTTGTTTTCTTAGCCCAAAGGATCCTTAGGCATTTTTAAAAATTTTATATTCTCTATTGAGTGCCAGGAATATACTAATTCCCCTCCATCTTAAATCCAGCACTTGCTTCATCTGCTGATATCTGTTATTTAAAATTCCACAATGTTTTGTTAAATACTAAAGATTGACTTAAGTTGATTAACTAATAAGCTAATTAGCTCTTAACTATAGCAGAAAACAGAATTGAAAGGGGTATTACAGGTCATCTAGTCCAATCCCCTCCCCAAGCGGGATACTCTACATCTGCCTCTATCTAGGATTGAACTCACAGCCTCCTGATTGTAAGGCAAGAGCTCCACCTCTAGGCCACAGCAGCTACTGTGAATTGACTTATAGGACACACCCCCTCCAAAAGGTAGAAATAATATATTTCTCATGCAATAGAAAATATATAGAAAATAATAGAGAAAGAATGTGAAAATACTGTATATGCCTAATGGGAGATTTTGACACAATGGAGGACACCTAGAAGGACTATACAAGACTATAAAAACAACAAGAAGAGAAGAAGACTGCCAAATATATTTGTCAAGATGACACATGAGTTAAATTTACAAGACACATGGAGAGAATTAATCCCAAAGAAGAACCAATACACCTTTTTTTCCAAATCCCTACAAGAATTGACATAGTGTGGATGAACCTGGAACTGAGAAGAGACATAGAAAAAAATAACTATAATAATGAATATTTAGGTAGACCATAACCCCTTAAAAGTAAGATGGAAGGGACAAAAAAAGAGAAGGAGATGGACTTTAAACCAAAAGATCTTGAAAGAAAAAGAATATGTGCAAATGATGGGAAATGAATTGTAAAATTTATGGGATACAACCAAAGCAAAAAGAGAAAACAACAAATGATACTCCAGAAAAATGTAAAGAATTGGAACTGATGCTACAAAAAGAACCCCAAAATGATAAAATTAAAGGAGAAAGAGATTTAGTAAAACAAAATAAATGTAATGGCACAAGAAGAAAGGGTACGAAACCTCAAAATAGTGAAACATTTTTTTCAACTCACAAATAAACCAGGGAGATGGCTGTCACACAAATTTAAAAAAGAAAAAGATAAAAAAACTAATACAACAACAGCAAAATGAGAATGGGAATCTACATTATCATATGGAAGAAAAAATAGTATTTCTCAAAAATTCTTTAAGGCTTTGTATACCCAAGAAGATATACTGAAAGAAAACATTAAACAATACCTGAAAGAAAAGGATTTGTCTACAATTCTGTATATAATGAGGGAACTGCTTACTGATAAAATAACAATGATGGAAATTAAGGAGGCAATTAAAAAGCAAACAAATAATAAAACACCAGAACTAGACAGGCTCCCCATGAAATTATATAAAAAAATACAAAAATCACTGGTGATATCAATGTTGGATTTATACAATGAAACCCTAGAATAAGACAGATTACCAAACTCTTGTACAGAGGGATATATCATACTAATATTAATACTAATACTAATATTAAGAGATACCCAGCAGATTAAAAATTGCAGACCTATTTCACAACTAAATGCTGACTATTTGCTAGTATAATTACTGAAAGGTTTAAAAAAATATTAAACAAAATTATTCACTATGAGCAAAATGGGTTTTTACCAAAAAGGCAATTGAAAAGTAACGTGGGAATGAGACCGAATGTGTCCTATGAAGCACACCCTGAGAAACAAGTAGCACTGATTTTTTGGACATGCCAAAAGCATTCAATAACAAACTGGCAGTTTCTCATATATCAATTAAATATGACTGTTTTATAAAACTAGGGCTTAACAGAAGATTACAGAAAGTAATTGAATCTAAGATATTCCTAAGAACTTATGCTTTAGGAGATAAAGAGGACCAATGCAGAAAAAAAACCCTGCCTCTATCACCACTTATATACCAAACACATGGAGAATGTTAAGTATGTCAAATGCACATTTTAAAGGGAAGTCAAATGGCTATGGGTGAACGGGAAACAGTAACAACATTTTTTGAAAAATTATTTATCTTGAAGCTTTATTTAGGAATTTCAGTTCAACCAAGTTGATCTTTCTTGTACATTCTCTGCTGACTGTTATAAAACTCCAAATTTTAGTCTGCAAATTATAAAACCCTAGCTATAGTTCACTTCACATGGGATTATAGTTTAATAATTCCTTCTCTCAACTCTACTCAGCATTATCTTTGCCAGAAGAATGTGTCACAGACTCACAGAATAAAGGAGGTGGAAATGAGCTTAACAGTCATGAAATCCAACTCTTTGGTCAATATACTAATTATCTCTGTTCAGATCCCATTTGAAAATATCCAGGTAATGGAAGTCCACCACTGTCCTTCGCAGAATGTTGGACTACTTAAAAATGCTTATGGTCCTTTGGGTATTTGAAAACTGTTACTATATTTACTCTTCTCTTTTGGCAGCCCAATTTACCCAGCATAAATACTGTATATGTGGAATACAGCACATTTTCCCAGTATAAATTAAACAATGCACTTTCATGTTCAACTAGGTTTTTCTTGTGTGCATTCTTGCTAGTCTCATACATCTTATTTGTCTGTTCTTTTGTTTTTCTATCCAGAGGGAGGATTTTACATTTATAACAAATGAATATTATTTTATTGAATTTGGCCCATCATTCAAGTTTGTTGATAACAATTTCCTAATTTTGCTATCTAAGGTATCAGATGATCATCCTAGTTTGGTGTCAACTGTAAATCTGATCAATCTGCTATAATTTGTAAATATATTAAATGGAGTTGAACTAAGGATAAAATCGTGGAGACTTCTCTTGAAACAACCTGTTGACAATTATTGTAGCTGTTCAACAGTCTGAAAATCTGCCACTACATAGTTTTATCCACACCATATTTATCTCTCTTGTCCACAGAACATTTTGAGAGATTTTGTCACGTATTCACTAAGACCATGTTCCACTATTTCCACAGCATTTCTATCATCTAACAAAGTGGTCACTTTGTCATTTAAAAAAAGAAATTCATTTATAGGTCTCACCATTAGTCAAAATTAATGATAAATGACAAGGTTTTACATTAATCCTCATTGACAAATTGTTGGCTTGGATACTGCCATAAAGTAGACCTGCAATCAGCTTGCTAATGGCATTAAGTTAATCAGCATTAATAGATCTTAGCTTCTAGGACAGCACTAACCACTGAGATGCCATTGGGGACTGTTGGGGCCAATATTATTTCACATTATTTCTATTAATAACTGAGATAATGGGGTTGATGGGCTGCTTGTCAAACCTGCAAATGACAAAAAATTGAAAGTTTGGCTGATGACTTGGAATCATGCAAAACGTAACTGCAATCTAATTTAGACTAGACAAAAGACTAGACTGAAAATTGAAAATTCATGTCCTTCAACCGAAATCAATGTAAAGTATTACATTTAGGACATACATATCATATGCACCGATGAGATCACAATGCAATATTATATACAATTCTGAATATATATTTCCAAACAAATATTTATAGGTAAGAACAGAGAATGGTGACAAAGAAGCTGCAAGAATTTGCAAACAGCTGGAAGAAACTTAAGACTTTCAGCATAGTATCAATGTTCAGTACATAAAAAGATACCATAGGAAAGAATTTGAGATTTGTTTTCAATTATTACAAAAGGGACCTCAATTAAGAGGCATAATGAACAGCTATTTAGATTAATTTAAATATAAAAAGCATTTACAAATGTTAGAACTATCAAGACCATATGGAGGTTATGAGTTCCTTTTCTCCGAAGAATTTAAGATGAGAAAGGATAGCTATCTTTCAGGAATGGTTTAGTTTTCCTACTGAAGTAGACCCAGAGACAGGGTTTGGAGCAATCGGTACTTTTATTCAGCTCAGAGAATAAGTGACAGCTCAGCAAGGTAAAGTGACAATTCAGCGAGTACCGACTGACTCTGGCTGGAGAAACCGCTCCTTTTATATATTTGCGGTTCCCGCCAAAGCCAGAGCCGGCCGCGTCTGAGCCAATCAGGAGCGACTTCCTGCTTGGGCTCAGACAGCGCTGAAAGAGGAACAAACTATTTACAGAGTTACAAGGTAGCCATTACAGGATACAACACCCCTCCCCTCATAGTTGGACACATCCATCAAGAAAGCCATGTGACAAAGTCGTCCAATCGGTGGGGCCTCTGAGGAGCTCGCGCTGACCTGCGCAGTTCAATTTCTCCTTCGCCACCGACTGTGGAGGATGGCTCGCCGCTGTTCTCCCGGTGTTGCGGACTTGGCCTGGCGGGCCCAACGAAGGCTTCGGAGGACGAGGATGGTTCGGCGTCGCTGGATGGTTCCCCCTGGCCCGATAAGTCTCTTTGCGTGTCTCTTATTTCGGGCAATGTACTAAAGTCTGTTGAAGGGGGAGAGTCCATATCAGCGGTTTGTGGCAATTGATTTTCTGTTCGCTTCCGAATGTGGTCTATGTGTCGTTTCCACAAACGACCATCCTCTAGTTTAACAACATAGGTCTTAGGTGCATTTTGCTTAACAATAATTCCCTTCATCCAGTTTACATTTCCATCAAAACTTTTTACATATACATTTTGTCCCAAATACATTTCTCTTTCAGGTTTTGTACACATTTGATTATTATTAACACAGAACCTTGGGTTTAACCTGTCTAGTGGTGACCTCAACTTCCTTCCCATTAATAACTCTGCAGGGCTTACATGTGTGTGCGAGTTAGGGGTAATGTGTTGGGTGAGTAAGAATTGGTCCAAGTTCTGTTGCACATCCCCAGGGCCTGATCTGCGCAATGCCTCCTTTGCCACCCGTACGTAACGTTCTGCCAATCCGTTAGCCCAGGGCGAATAAGGCGAGATGAGGGCATGCCTGACCCCTAGGCCATCTAGGAACAATTCGAATTGCCTGGCTGTTAGCTGTGGCCCATTGTCAGACACTAAGAGATCTGGGCAACCATGGGATGCAAACAGTCTGCTCAATACCTTGATAGTGGCACTTGTGGTTATGTTGTTCATTGCTATTATTTCCAACCATTTGGAGAAAGCATCAACCACTATTAAAAAATACTGAGACCCCACTGGGCCAGCAAAATCAATGTGGATTCTAGACCAAGGACCAGCAGGCTGTTCCCACTCAGCCGGAGTTGTTTTGGGGGGACTGGGTCGTGACTCTTGGCACGGATCACACTTTGAAACCCAATTTTCAATATCAGCATCCAGCCCTGGCCACCATAAATGCCCCCTTGCCAGGCTCTTCATCCTGACAATCCCAGGATGACCCACATGTAACATTTTGAGTACCTTTCCCCTTAGGCTTTTGGGAATGATCACTCTATCCCCCCACAGTAAACAACCTTTTACATACGATAATTCAAGTCTTTTGTTTTTAAAATCACACAATTCAGGTTTCACAACATCATTTTGCCATCCCTTTAGAACACAGTTCACCACTTGTTTAAGGATTTGATCTTGCTGCGTGTGTGCAGCTACCTCTTTTGCTGTGGTTAGTGGGTTTTCCTCGAGTTCTATCAT
Source organism: Erythrolamprus reginae (assembly GCF_031021105.1). Lineage (NCBI taxonomy): Eukaryota > Metazoa > Chordata > Lepidosauria > Squamata > Dipsadidae > Erythrolamprus > Erythrolamprus reginae. The sequence continues at coordinate 59,446,939 of NC_091954.1, read as the reverse complement.
TAACACATCTGTGGAAGGAACAGGGTCTTCCACTAAGTCTGCTATGGGGCATCTGCTTAGGCCGTCTGCATGATTGATTTCCTTCCCCCCCTTGTGGGTGAGCTCATACTGATACCCTGAGAGGAAAAGAGCCCATCTGATTAGTCTTGGAGACATGAAAGGTGGAGTGGGCTTGTTGGGGGCTAGCAGGCCTAGTAAGGGTTTGTGGTCAGTGACTAGCTCAAAGCTTCTTCCAAAAATGTAATTGTGAAACTTCTTTACCCCTGCCACTAATGCTAGAGCCTCCTTGTCTAACTGGCTATAATTCCTTTCTGTGCTGGTCATGGTTCTAGAAAAAAATGCTATTGGGGCCTCTGTCTTATTAGGTAGAACGTGAGCTAGGACTCCTCCTATGCCGTACGGCGAAGCGTCGCACGTGAGCCTAATGGGTAGTGAAGCACTATATTGGACTACTACACTTTTAGAGGTTAATAAATTTTTTATTTGAGAAAAAGCTTCACGTTCAGTTTTCCCCCATGTCCAGCGGGCTTCCTTCTGGAGTAAACGATGGAGAGGCTCTGCTACTGTTGCCTTCTGCTTTAAAAAAACGGAATAAAAATTAAGGAGGCCCAAAAATGCCTGCAACTCATTCTTATCTCGTGGCTCTGGGGCTTCTCTAATTGCTCTCAGCTTCTCTGTTGTGGGGTGGATACCTTCCTTATCTATTTTATATCCTAGGAATTCTATACTGTTGGTTCCCCAGACACATTTATCAGGCTTGATTCTTAAACCTTTGTCCTGTAACCTCTTAAGTACTTCCCTTATTCTTTTGTTTACTTGTTCCTGGTTTTCCCCTGCAATTAAGATGTCATCAAAGTATGGAATGGCCCCATTTACCCCTGACAATAGGCGTTCCATAATGCTCTGGAATATTCCTGGGGCTATGCTTACCCCAAACTGTAACCTCGTGCATTTGAAAGCCCCCCTGTGCGTTACAATTGTTTGAGCGTTTGCTGTCTGTTCATCGACCGGAAGTTGCTGGTAAGCCTGCGCCAGGTCGATCTTTGCGAACCTTTTCCCCTCCCCCAGGGAGTGTAGCAGTTGTTGCACAACCGGGATGGGGTAGGGGTGGTGTTGGAGTGCCTTGTTTAGGGTCGATTTGTAATCAGCGCAAACTCTTAACGAGCCATCTGGCTTCAGAGGGGTAACTATGGGAGTTTCCCATGGCCCCTGCTCCACAGGGACCAAAATACCTTGGCTAATGAGTTTGTCCAGCTGTATGTCTAGTTTGGGGAGGAGCGGCAGGGGGACCCTGCGAGGTTTTAGTCTGATCGGTGGGACCTTGGGGTCAATAGAGAAAGATATAGGGGGCCCCTTATACAATCCCAGTGTGGGGCTGAACACTTCAGGGAACTCTTTCACAAAGTTAGGCATATCATAACAGTTTACATTACACACACCCGAAATCTCGATTCCCAGTGGTTCCATCCATGCTAAACCCAGAAGAGAGTGCTTGGCCCCTGTTACAATAAGCATGGGAAGGGTACATTTAACATTCTTGAATGCGATAGGTACATTTGCTGTTCCCAAGACCGAGATTACTCCCCCCTGAAAGTCTCTAATCACCAAAGCGGTTTGATTTAGGTCAGCCTTAGATACATTAGGCATATACAGTTTAAATTTTTCCCAGGGCATGATGGTATATCTAGAGCCCGTATCCAGCTCCATTGAGCAAGGTTGGTTATTGAGTAACAGTGATATAACAATTTTAGCCCCCTTTTTGGTTGCCGTGTTATTCACGGAAAATTGAGAGTTACCTCTATAGTAGTCGCGGTTAGCGGTTGAGTAGTTCCTTTGACCCGCGTTGCGGAATGGTTTCCTTTCTCGCGCTTGGGGGGTCTGGTTTTGAGGTCGCTGGTATTGCGGTGTGGCAAATGTGTCCTCTGGCGCTGTTGCTCTGCATGCGATGGCGATGTGGCCTCTCCGGTTGCAACGGCGGCATGTAGCGTCTCGGAATGGGCATCGATGGCGCTGGTGATTTCCCCGGCAGCCCGCGCAGGGGGCTGGGTGAGTAGCTCTCAGGTGTCTCGGCTGGTCTTGCACCAGGAGGCAGTTGTCTCCGCTGGAACTTTGTTGGCTGGGGTTGTCTGTTTCCACGGCGCTGGGAGACGCGGAGTCGATTTTTGCAATGAGTTCTCGCCTTCCGTGCTCTTTCAATTCTCTCGCCGCCGCGTCGGCTGCTTCTCCGGTTTGCGCCAGTTTAATTACGGTTTGTAGAGTCGGCTCTTCTTCGATGAGGAGTTTATTTCTCACCGTGTTGCTTTTCATGCCGAAAACCAGGGCATCGGTGAGGCGAGCTTCCGGGTCTTTAAACTTGCATTGAGCAAGTACCGTTCGCAGCCGCGTTGTAAACTGGCTGATCGACTCGGTTTCCCTCTGAACCATCATGTGGAATTGATGCCGAAAAACCATGGCTGGTTTGGTCGGCTTGAAGTGGCTCGCCAGTTTTTGTTGTAGGACGTCCCACGCTGTGGCTCTTGCTTGTTCTGGTTCCGTGAGAGTTTGGGCTAGTCTGCGGATTTCTGCGCCGCAGTAGTTGAGGAAAATAGCCCGTCTGCGATCGGCTTCGGCGTCCTGCATTCCCGCCGCCTCGAGGAAGATCTCGAAGGTGGCCATGTACTCGTCCCATGTCGATTTCTCGGGATCGAAGAGTTCCGGAGCCTGGCCGATCTGGATTTTGTCCATGTTGCACGCGAAGTTTCTTCCGTCCGTTCGTCGCCAGTGAAGTAGACCCAGAGACAGGGTTTGGAGCAATCGGTACTTTTATTCAGCTCAGAGAATAAGTGACAGCTCAGCAAGGTAAAGTGACAATTCAGCGAGTACCGACTGACTCTGGCTGGAGAAACCGCTCCTTTTATATATTTGCGGTTCCCGCCAAAGCCAGAGCCGGCCGCGTCTGAGCCAATCAGGAGCGACTTCCTGCTTGGGCTCAGACAGCGCTGAAAGAGGAACAAACTATTTACAGAGTTACAAGGTAGCCATTACAGGATACAACACCTACACTTGTAGAAAGTTGGAGGAGGTGATTCTTGTGGTTCCTTCCAACTGTACAATTTCATAATTTGACATTTGTTAATAATAAATCAATAGATCTAAGTCTTGGAGACCAAAAAAATGGCACACAATTGACAAAAATAGCTTTTTATTTTTTGTCATTATATAACAAATCATTCCAAACAATATTTTGAGCATAGCATGCTTATTATATCTGGACAATACCTGATGGAAAATGCAGTTGTGTCATTTATTGTGGGCTTGGGACCCAAGGAATCAAGTCTTAATGGGGCATTTTTTTACAGCTGTCATATAAATTCAGATTATCTGTCCCTTTACTATCCCACTGATATAAAACTTTGTTCCAAAGTAACCTATATTTACAAAATTACAACAAAACCTGGGGTGATTCTAGACTGCTTTCAAAGACCACTCAGTGTGAATTCTGAGAGTAGCGATGGGCGAACCCAACGTTGTTTGGGTTCGGGAAGTTCGGACGAACTTCATGCAAAGTTCGGCCAAACCTGAACCCGAACCTGAACGGTTCGTGGCACCAAAGCTCCGGCCCCGGAATCCCATAGTTTTTTATTTTAATGGATTTTTAATTATTTTATTGATATCACGTATACCGGCAGGTCGTTAAGGACGCCAAGGTAATCACTTCCTGGATTACGTGACGTCAAAGCTCCGTCCCTGGAATCTCTTCGTGGGAGGGATTCCTCAGCTCCTTTTGTGCCTCCCTCCCAGCCTCCTGACCGGCCAACAGCTCCCCGGTGTTCACATTCCTCTGCCACCACCGGTGCCCGGCTCCTCCTCCTCCAGAGGACAGCCGGGCGGTGGCTCTCACGGTGTTCGGCACGAACGCCGAACCGAAGCATGATTTAAAAAAAAAAAAAATGGGTTCAGGTCCAGCATGCCAAACACCACAAAATTTGGTACGGACTCGAATTGTGCAGGTTTGGTTCACCCAACACTAACTGAGAGACAATATTTGAAAGCAATACAACTCTCCTAAGTGATCTGCAGCATCCCATCCAGACAACTTTATTTACATCTCTGTTTGCTTCCTGGATAAGTACAGATAAAGTAATGGAAATATTCAGAGATGGGTTCCTCCCGGTTTGGATGGGTTCACCCGAACTGATAGCAAACCACTGGTGATGTCACAATGATGTCACGGAATTGGATTGGTCAGTGCCAGTCTGTGGGCACTGTCATCTCTTTTTTTTAAAACATTCAGATTTTTTCCCCCCTGCAAATACACAGAAGCAGAGTTTCTGGCACTGTGCATCCATTGCCATCTTGGCTTTGGCTTTTGGGGTGTGTGTGGATTTTATTGAACTGTGAATGCTTTGCTCATGCTTTGCTCACGCACAGCCATGTGTCGCAGAAGGAAGCAAACTGTCAGCAAGATAAGTTAGGGAAAAAAACACCTGAAAATATGTACCAGATATATGCATGCCTATGCAAAGTTTTTTATACAAAATGTCTTCTGTCCCAAAATAGATCTTCTGTGGTATTATTTTTTATTGTGGTGTTCCCACATTTTTCGATGAGTGAAAGACGAGTGGGGAGAGAGAAAGAGAAATCTTTCCCTTTAAAATGTGAGGATATAACTCTCAACAATGGAAATTTTATCAAGGCAGTTAGAAGTTGAGCACAAGAGCTTTGTGTTCAAATTGTTTCTTGGTTAACAGTTCCTGTGAGTAGCAAATGTCTATTTCTTGGTAGTGCCTTATCTTTATCCTTTCTCCCTATACTTTTTTAAATGGGTGGGGATGTTGTTAGTATCTTCCATGGCTTAAGTAGTTTCAAGTAGAAACGGGTGATATCAGATGATTCTGGTCCTCCATTTCATTAAATAGTTACTGTAAGAAAAATGGGGAATAAGGCTTCTACAATATTGTCCCTGTTTTACCAAATTTTCCACATACAGTCATACCTCGTCTTACGAACCTAATTGGTTCCAGGGGGAGGTTCGTAAGACGAAAGGTTCGTAAGACGAAACATTGTTTCCCATAGGAAACAATGTAAAGTCAATTAATCCATGCAACCAAAAAAACCCCCACAAAAAAAGGGTGTTCGGCGACTGCTGGGAAGCCGCGCGGCTGTTTTAAAAGGTGACAGCCGGCTGGGGGGCTTCCCAGCAACCTCCTGAACCAAACCCGGGGTTCAGAAAAATTTTGCCTCTTCTTACGAACTTTTTTCGAGTTACGAACCGTCGTTCGGGAGGCTGCTGGGAAGCCCCGCCGCCCGGCTGTCACTTTTTAAAACAGCCACGTGGCTTCCCAGCAGTCTCCGAACGCCAGTTCATAACTCAAAAAAAGTTCGTAAGAAGAGGCAAAATTTTTCTGAACCCCGGGTTCGTATCACGAGTTGTTCGTAAGATGAGGGGTTCGTATCTTGAGGTACCACTGTATATGTTTTTATTTTGGAAACGTGTTTTGAAGCCTGAATCTCTGACCTACATCTTGGATTCCTGTGGCAGTGTATGTTTTGGCACATAAATACATTTGGACTCTAATGAGCAAAGAGCTTTGCTCAACTCCAGCTGTATTTTTAAAACATTTCTTTATTCAGTAGAATTGCTTCTTGTAGTAACACCCAGTTCTAAAACATACTGTACAAGAATAAAATTTCAGTGTTTAAATTTTGCACGTGAAGAATCTAGCCACAATTGCACAACTTAATCTGACTGTAAAATCATCTTTTGTCAAAATAAATGTATTTATTTATAGTGATTTTATTTAAAAATTACAATTACAATAATAAAAAAATGCAAAATCTTTACAATACACACTTTAAAAATTAAAGAATGAAAAGAAAAAATAGAAGATACAGAAAAGAAAAATAAAATAGAAAAATAAGCAAAGAAAAAATAAAATAATAAACAAAAATAAAATATAAATGAATTGCTTCCCTCTTCTTCACAAGTATAAGCAATTTTAGAAACTTATCCTCTTCCTTTAATATGCAATAAATGATCTCTTCTTTCCATGTCTCATGTCTTATCTACGCTTGTATTTTTAAAATCCCCTTGTTACTTCAATCCTGATTAACAGATACAACAATATATCAATTTAACCTTGATCAAATAAACCAGCTTTATATTCCTTCATTTTACTTTTAATAATTTTGATCTTTAGCCCTTTCAAATAAAGTCTTAAAATCTTGATTTCTTACATTTTTTTCCTTTTCTTTCTCACAAAATTATTTGAAACTTTAATGAATCTCTTTTTTCAATCTAATATAAGAGGATTTTCCAGGTCACTTTTTTGGTTTGTGGTTTGTATATCCTTTTAAATTTCCTAAAGTGATTAGAAAAAGAAGTATTCAAACATAGTGTCTTTTTAAAGATGCTGATGGTGGTTTGATTGAGTTGGCTATTCCATCTTCCAGAGCTTTAAAGAGAGACTGGAAACCACCATCTTGAGGTCTCTTTATAAGAACAACTGCTTGGAGCACTTCTGGTTGAAAGAGAATTCTGGAGAAAAAAATTAGATGGACTCTTTTCAGTTGGATTTCAGACTTGGGTATGGGACTGAAATGGCAAATGGCCATGCTTTCTCCATCTCTGGCAGAAGGAGATGGAATGCCCTGAATTGGAAAATGTCATTTAGCAAGACCTAGGTGTCTGGAACACAATGCCTACCTGCCCCTTTCTGAGACTAGTTTGGCCTTGACTCTTTTTCTGCATTAGTTTAGAAAGCTCTGAAGATCTGAATATGCTACATCCAGTGGTGGGCTGTTGCATGGTCACAAGGGTTCAGACAAACACTTAGCTCTGATCACTGAATGGGCCCGCCCACCTGCCTGTGTCCTATGCTATCCATTTATAACTTACTTTCTGGCTCATTGGCTGGCCCAGTTGCATTCTGTGCCACCCCTGCTGTTCTCATTGGAACTGCTTGAACTGATTAGGTCCGGATTTCCTTCACTCTTTTAAAGGCCTTCGGGGATGGTGCGAAACTGAACCGGGTGAAAGTTGCCACCCTGGAGGGAAGGTTTTGTTTTGGTTTTTCTCCCAAAGGCAGAGGAGTGAAGCAGGGAGCAGCCCCCTCTATTTCTCTTCTTATACAACCCAGAGGGACACTCCTGGGTTGGTTTGGTGCCACTGATGATCCCAGGAGCTCAGCGGGGAGAAAGTCCTGATGTTGCACTTCCCTGTCTTTGCAGTCAGCAGGAGAGCCGTGGTGGAACAAGCGAGAGGAAGCGAGCAGGCAGCAACTCCTAAGTGGGCTCCAGGTTCAGGCGTTGGTCTTCCCCACCCCCCACCCCCGCGGAGGACGTGGCAAAAGCAGCAGTGGGGGGCTTCACTGCTATAAGGTGACAGGCCGACCCAGGGAGGGCCAGGGAGCCTTGTCTGAGGCCGAAGCATGGGTCCTTGCCATGGCCAGGATTTTCCGCCTCAGGACTGCCAGTGCAAGCAAAAGAAGGTGGGGAATCACGGCGGGAGCGGCAAGCAAATGGGAAATCCCGGCAGTGACAATCACAAGGTAGGGGAATCCCTGCGGCAGTAAGAGAGCGCACGCACAGTAAGAGAGCACACGTGCAGTAAGAGAGCCCACACACTGGGGCTTGGGTTCGTAAAGTGAAAATGGTTCTTAAGACAAGGCAAACAAATCTTAAACCCGGGGTTCGTATCACTAAAAGTTCGTATGAAGAGGCGTTTGTAAGACAAGGTATCACTGTATGTATGTGTGTGTGTGTATATATATATATACATATATATACATATATACATACATATATACATGATGTATGTATGTATGTATGTACGTACCATATTTTCCGAAGAATAAGATCCTGTCTTAAATTTTTTTGAACCCTGAAATAAGCACTTGACCTTGTTGTCATGCATTAGGCCAGTACAGAAGCCTTCAATTAAGCATGCTATGGCCTAAGCAGATAGCCTCCCACCATCTCACTGGGCAGCCAGAACTCGCAGGAAACAGCTTTGGCCTGTGTTCCCAGGATCATCCTTCACCCCTTCTCAGGCCTAGATCTCCCTCACACATTAGGCCTACGAAGCAAAGGGAGCCTGATTAGGCTAGTACAGAACCCTTTGGTTGAACATGCTCCCACACAGTGAGCCTTTAAGGCTTAGGCCTCCCTCACACAGTAGGCCTATGAAGGGAGCCAAATTAGGCCCGTAAAGTAGAGTTGAGTTCCTCTATGTTTGCCTGAATCAGTAGCAGCCCACTGGTAATGTCACCAAACTGGATCAGTCGGTACCAGTCAGTGGGATGCCATCTCTCTGTTTGTTTGTTTGTTTGTTTGTTTGTTTGTTTGTTTGTTTGTTTGTTTGTTTGTTTGTTTGTTTGTTTGTTTGATCATCTGCACTTGTGTGGAAGCTAAGTTTCTGGCACTGTTTTTGTTTTTGTTTTTGGCACCTTTTAAAAAAATTGGGGATTGCACTGCGGATGCGTGCACCCACGAGGTGTGGCCATGTGACACACAAGGAAGCAAACTGGCAGTGAGGTAAATTGGAACCCAACCATGGCGTACAGCAGTAGGCCTATGAAACAAAGGGAGCCAGATTAGGCCAATACAGAGGTCTTTGATTGAGCACACCATGACCTAACTGGATTGTCCATCCCCACTTCACAGCTTCTGCTTGTATTCCCATTATCGTCCTTTTCCCAAATCATTGTGCAAAGAACGGGACCACCCCAACTGAGGCAAAACAGATATGGAGGCCACAGGGGATACCCAGCCTATTTCAGTAGGGGTGGAAGCGGCACAACATAGCCTAGTTTCAGTCCCAGACCCAGTTTGAGAAAATAGGTGGTGGTGGTGGCAGAGATAGGGGGAGTTTCTAAATCTCCCAGTTATCCAGAGTTTCTGTAGCTGGGATTTAGACATGATCCTCAAGGCACTCATGAAAGTACCATTTGAGCCTTTGGCCATTGTGTCTGTGAGAGAACTCTCCTTCATAGTCCTGTTCTTGATTGGAATCACTTTGGCTAGAAGTGTATGGTAGTTGGGAACATTATTGGTCAACCCCAGGTTATGTGTTTCCAATAAGGATAAGGTGGCTCTTGTTCTGCCTGACTGGCTCAGGCAATGCGTAATAGTCCAAGGAAAAGAAATTAAACGCACACATGCTCTGCTAATCAGCAAACTTATTTATTTATTTATTTATTTATTTATTTATTTATTTATTTATTTATTTATTTATTTATTTATTTATTTATTTATTTATTTATTTATTTATTTATTTATTTATTTATTTATTTATTTATTTATTTATTTATTTATTTATTTATTTATTTATTTATTTATTTAGATTTGTATGCCGCTCCTCTCCGCAGACTCGGGGCGGCTCACAACAAAGTGGAAAAAAAACAATTTACAACAAATCTAAATTTCTACTAAAAACATTTAAAAATCCCATTTTCTAAACACACGTACATACACACATACCATTCATAAATTGTATATGCCCGGGGGAGATGTCTCAGTTCCCCCATGCCTGACGACACAGGTGGGTCTTAAGGAGCTTACGAAAGGCAAGGAGAGTAGGGGCAGTTCTAATCTCCAGGGGGAGTTGGTTCCAGAGGGTTGGGGCTGCCACAGAGAAGGCTCTTCCCCTGGGGCCCGCCAACCGACATTGTTTAGTTGACGGGACCCTGAGAAGGCCCACTCTGTGGGACCTAATCGGTCGCTGGGATTCGTGCGGCAGCAGGCGGTCTCGGAGATATTCTGGTCCAGTGCCATGAAGGGCTTTAAAGGTCATAACCAACACTTATATTAAATAAACAAAAAAGGTTACTCAAAACAGTTCTTAGTGTCCAAAAACAATGATAGTGCAAGGCTTACTTCAGCCGCATACAAAAACACAGGAAAAAACAAACAAAGACAACCTGGAATGAGCAAAGATGTTTTAGGAGTCCTTTTGAATCTTTGAGTAAACAGCAAGTCCCAGAGTTTTCACCTCCCACTTGTCTGAAAAAGCTGGGTTGAAAACTCCAACATCATGGAACAGAAACTTCAGAGCAGGAACCACAAAATAACACAGATAAACAGCCATAGTTTGCCTTGGGCCATTGTTCCCTTTTATACCTTTAGCCCTAATTAAGGGAACCTCACCCAGCCCTCAGTATAAGAACCACACCCAGCCCAGGTGCTCCTATAATGACTTGTAATACTCCTTAAAGCAATCCCTTCTTTGCATAGCTCTTCGGCTATGCAGATCAATATATTGATATGCAGAAGAATCCAGAGACGAAAGACTGTCTGAGGGACTGTATGTCAAATCCCCTGGGCTGTCTGCTGACTCCTGCGTACCAGTGGCCTTGTCCCCCTGGCTGTCTGCCACATCTTCCTGGCTGTCAGCCAGGCTTTCGCATTCAGTGTGTGCTGCGTCTCTCCCATCTGTGGTAGCAATGGCTGGCCCAGGCCCAAACACAACAGCTCTGAGGTTAGACCCTGCCTTCATGGTACTTTCCATGAATTCAGCTTTCCGCCAGGTGCAGGAGCTCATTTTCCCATCACTTTGACTCTAGGGTATCTGCTGATATGTAAGATAAAAGTTCTTTTGGTGGAAGGTCCAGTTTGCAGAGTTTCACTTTTCTATTTGTGCAGACAATTGGCAAGATGACTTACTCTATGGGAAAAAAATACTGTGGGGGTAAGACACCCCTAACATCCCTTGGGGTGTTTGTGTGTGTGTATCCTGACATGCAGGTGGCACACAGAGCCCAGCTCCACCACGCATGCATGTGCGCCTCCCACTGGCCAGCTGATATTTGGGTCTCTGCCATGCATGTTCAGGGAGTGGGGGGAACATAGGGGGGATGCAGTGTGAGCCACCCCACAGCGTATTTTGGCTGCAGTGAGGCTTATTAAGCCAAAAACAGAGCACGGGGAGTCCACTACCACCTCCTCTTCTTCCTCCTCCTTCCTCCTCCTCCTCAGCATATACTAAATTATCCTGAAAATAAACTGCAAATAATTCCTTAGAGGAGTAATTTGAAACTGTAACATATTTTCACATGAGAAAATACATTGCTGTTCATTTTAATTCTATGTATTTTTAGGCTTCTAACTAGTGTTTTTTTCTAAATGTTTGGAAATATATGCTTCTCTCTCTCACACTCAAAATATCAGTGATTACTTGCTTCTTTCCTAATTCCAACTCTATGTAGAATAATTGTCATCCCCTGATGACAAAAGCTTTAGAAGATTACATGTAAAGTGTGAAAATACAGCCAACTAAAAGTGTCTTAAAAATAATACATTTTTTATGGAAGTAGCTGAAATTTTCTGAATTATAAATTGTGAGATCTCTGTAACATCCCTGCATGTGGGAATTCACCTCAGGTCTTCAAAGACTTCTGATGCTGCCATGTGACCAGACCTCTTATGATCTCTCCTCTTGGGCTCCATTGCATCACAACAAAATAATTGTCAGTTTCAATGTTGCCTTCTCTCACAATTATTTAGCTGCATGTCACTTACCTTTCATTGGTAAATATATAATCATATATCCAACCCTTTCATTATATTCAGTTGACACCCACTTCCCCTTGGATTTTGGCTTCAATATTAGTTTTAAAAGGAAAGTGAAAAAGTGCCATAATCTTAAAAATATCCACCAGAAGTCTCCTGTTAAAAAAACCAGATTCATGATATAGCAGGTTGTTATATAGGTTATGTTCATAATGGATCAGGATTACTGAAATGCTTGGAGATTTTGATGGCATAGCATCTTACCATTCATATGAAGTGTGTACATACTAGAATGAATTTATAAGTATCTACAAAGATCAAAATTTTTGTAGATTCAATTTCTAAACCTTGCAGTTGTTATACAGTACAGTATATTGCTAGGAAATGGAATGGTGTGGTAGATGTTAGGTTTTCTATCCAAGAGAATGTCGGAGTAGAAACAGAGCCCTCCTTAAGTGGTTTGCAAAGTCAACATTTTACTGGGTCCCAGCGGCAGGTTGCACTTACCTGCAAACAGGTGCGCTGCACGCACATCCTCTTCATTCAGGCACACCTGCGCACATGTCCACATGCACCTCCCTTGCACAATTTTGCTTCCATGCATGTGTAGCAAGCAAAAACATGCTGAAATCTTGCGAGGGGATGCTCACGCATGTGATTTCAAGAATTCTTTGCTTCCACGTTCATGCACATGAGCATCCCCTTGCAAGATTTTGCTTCTGCGCATGCAAGAAAGCAAAAAAGCAAAAAATTGAAGAAAAAAGATAGTGCCACCCAATAGACCAGCACCAAAGCGGCCCTGTGCAAATTGCACAATTTGGCGGTCGCTACTTGTGCAGAGTCACCTACCGCAGCAGGAGGAAGCCATCACTGCTGGGTCTCCATTTTACCACCTCGGAAAGTTGAGCCAATCTTTGACCATTCAGAATAAAATTCCTGGAGTGAGAAGTGAGTTAGCCCTGTAGTGCTGAATTCTAACCACTACACCACCATGGCTACTAATAATCTGTAATATGGCTGTGGCTGTGGCAAAGAAGTGAGCCAGGACTTAGGGGTCTCTTCCTTTACTACACTTTACTTTTTAAAAAAGTGTGTCCCGCAACAATCTAATAGAATTTTTACAATACATCCATTTTTAATGTATCACTTTGTCTATGTGTTGTCATTTCTCTGGAAGCTAAAGATCGCATTTATATTATCTTTATCTCTCTTTAATTATTTTTATAAATAGCTCAAGGCATCAAACATATCTAATACTCCTTCTTCCTCCTATTTTTCCCATAACAGCAACCCTGTGAAATGATTTGGGCTGACAATGAATGACTGGCCCAAAGCCACTCAACCTGCTTTTGTGCATAAAGTATGATTACAACTCAGAGTTTCCATCCATAACAATATTGAGTCAAGGTGTACCGAGTGATTGGTCTAGAATCCCCCAGTTCATTCTGGAGTTGAGCCTAGGGTTGTCCAGTTCCAATCAGACAGTGGAACCATTCACTAGGCTGTTTTTCATATGCATGTGTATATAATTTTGAAGAGACACTCTTAAAAGTCTCTTGTCTATACAGTGGTACCTCATGATATGAACCCCTCGTCATACGAACTTTTCAAGATACGAACCCAGGGTTCGGAATTTTTTTGCCTCTTCTTACGAACTTTTTTCACCTTACGAACCTGCCGCCGGCCGCTGGGATGCCCCACCTCCAGACTTGAGTTCCTCCCGTTTTTTCCCACCCTGTCCTGCCCCATTCTCCTCTCTGGATCTCCATGGGTTTCCCCCATTTTTCCCCACCCTGTCTTGCACCATTCTCCCCTCTGGATCTCCATGGGTTTCCTCCGTTTTTCTCCACCCTGTCCTGCCCCATTCTCCCCTCTGGATCTCCATGGGTTTCCTCCGTTTTTCTCCACCCTGTCCTGCCCCATTCTCCCCTCTGGATCTCCATGGGTTTCCTCCGTTTTTCTCCACCCTGTCCTGCCCCATTCTCCCCTCTGGATCTCCATGGGTTCCCTCCGGTTTTCTCCACCCTGTCCTGCCCCATTCTCCCCTCTGGATCTCCATGGGTTTCCTCCGTTTTTCTCCACCCTGTCCTGCCCCATTCTCCCCTCTGGATCTCCATGGGTTTCCTCCGTTTTTCTCCACCCTGTCCTGCCCCATTCTCCCCTCTGGATCTCCATGGGTTTCCTCCGTTTTTCTCCACCCTGTCCTGCCCCATTCTCCCCTCTGGATCTCCATGGGTTCCCTCCGGTTTTCTCCACCCTGTCCTGCCCCATTCTCCCCTCTGGATCTCCATGGGTTTCCTCCGTTTTTCCCCACCCTGTCCTGCCCCATTCTCCCCTCTGGATCTCCATGGGTTTCTTCCATTTTTCCCCACCCTGTCCTGCCCCATTCTCCCCTCTGGATCTCCATGGGTTTCCCTCCCCCCACTCCGTTCGCCTCAGCTTCGTCTGCCGGCAGCTTTTTTTTTTTTAAGCCTTAATGTTTTGGATTTTCCTAATCGGCTGGCACGCATTATTGGCTTTTCCATTGATTCCTATGGGAAACATTGTTTCATCTTACGAACTTTTCACCTTACGAACCTCGTGCTGGAACCAATTAAGTTCGTAAGATGAGGTATTACTGTACTTTATAGACAATACTTTTATACTATACTATAAAAGCCTCCTCCTTTTATCCCATTGCTATATGGTTAAAGTGACCAGATTTTAAGATTGAGAAAGAGGAATACCATGGGGGGGGGGTTAAAAAAAATTGTAAAAAAAAATTTCACACACACACAAAATCTTTTTTTCTCTCTCTCTCCTTTTCTCTTTCTTACTCTCTTCATCCCTTCCTCTCTCTTTTTTCTTTCCTTTCTCTCCCTTCTTTTCTCTTTCTTTCTCTTTCTCTCCTTCACTTCCTCTTGGTCTCTTTATCTCTCTCTTTCTTCCTTTCCTTTTCTCTCTCTCTCTTCCTTCCTCCCTTTCTCTCTCTTTCCTCCCTCTCTTTTTCCCTCTCTCTCTCTTGCTCTCTCTTTCTTTTTCTCTCTCTTCCTTCCTCTCCTTTTTCTCTCTCTCTCTTTCTTCCTCCCTTTCTCCCTTTCTCTCTTTCTCTCTCTCTCTTGCTATCTCTTTCTCTCTGTGTTCCTTCCTCTCCTTTTCTCCCTCTTTCTTCCTCCCTTCCTCTCCTTCTCTCTCCCCACTCTCTTTCTCTCTCTCTCACTCTCTTGCTCCCTAGTAGACCACATACAGGGGTCGAAGTAGGAGTGGGAGGGCGCCGGCACCAGTGGCACCGGGCAGTAGCTGTGGGGTGGTGGCAGGGTGGTCAGTTGCGAGCGGTAACTCCAGGGTGGAGGCACCGATGGTGGTGGCTGGACATGTTACTGGAGGCCGTACATGCTGGTGCTGCACTGGGCCTGGGCGTGGGGCGGGCACTGGCCCACTGGCTGGGACGGGATGGAGCTGCCAACCCCACGCCCATACCCAGCGCAGTGCCAGCATTTATGGCATCCAGCAACACATCCAGCCACCGCTGTCGATGCCTCTGCCCTGGAGCTCCCGCTTGCAGCCGACCGCCCTGCCACTCCTACTTCGACCCCTGCTTGGCGCCGCCGCCTTTGCTGCCTGCCCTGCATCTGTCAGAGCTGCCCCGCCCCACTGCCCCTGCAGGCCCACCTTGGGCCTGAGCCATTCCTGCTGCCCGAGAGCTGCAAAGCTCACCTGCCGCCACCACCAGGGAAGCTCCAACCAGGTGGGGGGCTGAAGCTGTGGAAGAGGCCACCATCATAGCTGAAGGGTAGAAGCTCAGTGCCTCCCTGGAAGGGCTGTGCGCGCGTTTGCTCCAAACTTTTTGCAAACTTTGCCAGGTTTCGGGACCGGGGGGGGGGGACCAAATCCAAAATTGGGACATTTTTGAACCACCGCGGGATGCAGGAAAAATCATTCAAAAGTGGGGCTGTCCCGCTGAAGGAGGGACATATGGTCACTTTATACATGGTTGTCTTTTAGATAGAAATCTTAAATATTTCTATGTAGTGAAATAAACCATGAATTTTCTTTATTTATTGGTGTGCAGGTTAGTAGGAGAGTAAAAGATTAACATGAATAAACATATCAATAAAAATGTATACATAAGTTCCAACGTGGCCTAGGATCAAAGTATGGATGCTTAATAACTGACTCATATTTATGGCAGTTGCAGTGTTCCAGGGTCATGTGATCATTTTTGAGGCCTTCTGACAAGAAGAGTCAATGGGAAAGCCAGATACACTTAATAACTACCATATGCTACTAATTTAACAAGATTCACTTAATAAACATGGCAAAAAATGTAAAATGGGACAAAACTCAGTTAACAACTGTCTCACTTAGCAACATAACAGTTGAGCTCTACTGTGATCCTAAGTCAAGGACTACCTCTAGTCCTTCGTGTTTCACATTCAGTGTCATAAATGTGCATTGGGGCCTACAGAGTGTAAACATAGCATCTGCCTGCAATTCTTTAAAGTACCCACATAATGTGGCTGCTTTGAGAATTGTAGAGAGGTGGAATATATGTGCTTCTGCATATTCCAAAATACTTTCTGCAACAGCCGTCATCTATCACTCTCTAGAACAGTGTTTCTCAACCTTGGGAATTTTAAGACATGTGGACTTTAACTCCCAGAATTCCCCAGTCAGCATGGGGAAGTTCCCCACTACTGTTGTTTGGGGAATTCCGAGAGTCAAAGTCCACAGGTCTTAAAGTTACCAAGTTTAAGAAATAGTCCTTTAGAACAGTGTTTCCCAATCTTGCTGGCTGGGGAATTCTGGGAGTTGAAGTCCAAATATCTTCAAGTTGTCAAGGTTGGGAAACACTGCTCAAGAACAAGGCCAAACTAGATAGGTCAGTAGTGAGCAATTGGACTTGGCATTGCCAAAGACCCCTTTTATGGCCCTAAGATTATCTCTGCACACTATGGGTGCTAAAACTGATACCACATTTAACCGCTGTTCTGCGATGGAAAATGTACTAGGAGATTGTGAGTTCTAGCCGTGTCTTAGGCCTAAAAGTTGACTGGGTGATCATAGTCCCTCAGCCAAACCCACCTTACAGTGCTGTTGTTTTGGGAAAAAATAGAAACATAGAAACATAGAAACATAGAAGTCTGACGGCAGAAAAAGACCTCATGGTCCATCTAGTCTGCCCTTATACTATTTTCTGTATTTTATCTTAGGATGGATATATGTTTATCCCAGGCATGTTTAAATTCAGTTACTGTGGATTTATCTACCACGTCTGCTGGAAGTTTGTTCCAAGGATCTACTACTCTTTCAGTAAAATAATATTTTCTCATGTTGCTTTTGATCTTTCCCCCAACTAACTTCAGATTGTGTTCCCTTGTTCTTGTGTTCACTTTCCTATTAAAAACACTTCCCTCCTGGACCTTATTTAACCCTTTAATATATTTAAATGTTTCGATCATGTCCCCCCTTTTCCTTCTGTCCTCCAGACTATACAGATTGAGTTCATTAAGTCAATAGGAGTAGGAAGGACTGCCATTTATGTCTGTCATGTTGAATTATTTATAAAAATAATAAAGTGAGATATTAAGTAATTAATTACAATAATATGATCTCTGAAAGGCATATCACAAGTTTTTTTTAAAATCAAGATTCTATTCCAAATATCCCTAGAGTTAGTCCCATCATTTTGTAGCCCATTCTTCATGAAAGGCAATAAAGTGTGGTCTGCTACCACATGGATTGTGGAAAGTCAGTATTCCCTAACAAATTAATTCCACCACTTTTGATTATGTGGTTTTACCACTCAACCACAATAACCTAGCCCACTAAATATAAGGGGCTTTAGTTCCAAGTAAATGGGGTAATAGAACCCCCTACCCATAGTGAATGGCAATTTATACTTTGTCAAAAGGGAAAATATTAAATATAGTACAGGTGGAGTAATCAAATTAACTACATTTAGTCAACTGAGTTTTAATTAAACGTAACTTAACTCATAGTTGCTTTGTTCTGGCCAACTATTTATTTACACTACTGTAGTACGACTGTTTCCCCAGTATGCTATTCTAAGCATGCCCAACCCTGAATAATCAGTTAAAGGCTAAAATTGTCATGTCTATTCCAAACATGCATCAAAAATAAAAGAAAACAGAACTCCACAACTTCCTTTACTTTTAGGCTTCCTCATCTAATGTCTCACAAGTCATATTTAGCATTGTTTTGACCAGGTTAAAAATTGCTTTCCAGCTAAAAGTAGCCTTTGGCTGAACGTACTGGTGCCACATTCCAGAATCTATAATTGAGCAAAGGTTTCATTTCCTCCCTGGAGACTGAAACTTGTGGCTTTCTGACAAGGATCTGCCCAGCTAAGGCGTGTACACTAACAGCATTTTTTACCCTTTGCCCCTTGGACTGACAGTGAGAAGTAGATGATAAAGTATTTCCACAACACCTAAGCCCCACCTAATTTCTCTTTCTCTTCTGGAGCTGCAAGTCACTTGCATAAACTGACCAGCTGCTTGGGGAAAATCCTCTAAAATTGAAAGTAAAGTTGAGGAGAGCTTGTGTTTTATATCCCTCTTTCTTGGTAAGCCTCTGTAATACAGGAAATACTGGATTAAAATGCTGACAGCAAAAGTACTACCTCTCCTTTGTCACAGTTTATTTGATAGCGTTTCCTCCTCCTTTCAACTGATACTGTGTTCACCAGCTACAACTCATGCAGCATCCATGTCTGTTTAAGGTAATCAGTTGAAAAAGTAAAGTAACATAGGAAACTATATAAACTAATGGCCCTCTAGATATTGCAGAATTGCAACTCCCAATCCCTCTCCTCATTGGCGGTCTTGGCTGACACTGCTGAGAATTGTAGTTCAATATCTAAGTAGAAGACCTAGATTGCTTAAATCTATTATGTGCTCTTGTGTTGTTGGGGTTGAAGGTGAAGTGGTCACTAACAGAAATGACAGTTTTATACACTATCCTCTTTACACCTACTGAATTTTGTTTGTATAAAGAAACTCTCCTTTATGTACGTTTCTGACAGACATCTGGCTTGCTTAAGATCAGAAAAAGAAGCTGGGTAGGATTTGTAACTTTTGTGTCATATGTGTGTTGATATTTTTCCCCCCAAACACAAATACAGTTTGTGGCACATGATATTGAATGTACTTTTTCCATCGTGTTTAAAACTTTATGTAGTCCAATATATACCACCAAATATCAGTGATGCAAGTAAAATCTGAATACTTTGGCATATTTTATCACTATTGTTTATAGTGTAAGGTCACTGTGCCACAAACCACAGTTTAATAACTGCAATTATGGGTAATATGGCAAATCATATTGCTATTTCAAATGAAAGACAAACCTTTTTTTGTGTGTCTAACTAGTCATCATAAACCAGTTTTACTCAATGTAACCTACTGGTCACTGAGAAGGAATTATTTCTATTTTACCCTTATGCCCAAACGTTTTCTATTGTTTAATTAATCACAAAGGCAATAATCACATGCACATAATACCAGCACTCTAATTCTAAGAATCCTGTCTCTATTCCCAAGTGGTTGTATTTTGGCCACATGACAATGGGGATGCTGAAATGGTCATAAGTCTGAAAAATTGTTTATGTGTACATTTTGACTTAACAACAGGAACAGAAAGAATCTAGAAATTATTTTGGAGGAAATTGCCCTCAGGATTGAAAAAAGAAAAGAGCACTATAAAGTTTTTACAGTTTTTAATGTATCCAACACATAACTCAAATATCAAATGCCTTATTCCAAAATCTGGCTTTACACCTCACAGTCCCAAGGCACAATTGACCCATGAAACCTGTATTTCTAACTGACATGATTACATCTGTATTTTATTGGTTGACGAGTCAGTGGAGGTGACTGGGGCTCGTCTTTGTCCATCTGTCTGGGAGGAGTTTGACTTGGTGCCACCTGATGAAGTGGACAAGACCATTGGAGCTGTGAGTTCCGCCACCTGTTTACTGGATCCGTGTCCTTCTTGGTTGGTTTTAGCCAGCCGAGAGGTGACACAGAGCTGGGTCCAGGAAATTGTCAATGCTTCCTTGGGGAGGGTATCCTTCCTGACTCCTTAAAAGGAGGCACTTGTGCACCCCCTACTCAAGAAGCCTTCCCTGGACCCAGCTGTGCTTAATAACTACCGTCCAGTCTCCAACCTTCCCTTTATGGGGAAGGTTGTTGAGAAAGTGGTGGCACTCCAACTCCAGCGGTCCTTGGAAGAATCCGATTATCTAGGCCCTCAACAGTCAGGATTCAGGCCTGGCTACAGCATGGAAACTGCTTTGGTCGCGCTGATGGATGATCTCTGGTGGACCCGGGACAGGGGCTTGTCCTCTGTCCTGGTGCTTCTTGACCTCTCAGCGGCTTTCGATACCATTGACCATGGTATCCTTCTGTGCCAGCTGGAGGGGCTGGGAGTGGGAGGCACTGTCCTCCAGTGGTTCTCCTCCTACCTCTCCAGTCGGTCGCAGTTGGTGTTAGTGGAGGGTCAGAGGTTGACCTCTAGGTCTCTCCCTTGTGGGGTGCCTCAGAGATCAGTCCTCTCCTCCCTGCTATTTAATATCTACATGAAACCGCTGGGTGAGATCATCCAAGGGCATGGGGTGAGGTATCATCAGTATGCTGATGACACTCAGCTATACATCTCCACCCCATGTCCAGTCAGTGAAGCAGTGGAAGTGATATGCTGGTGCCTGGAGGCTGTTGGGGTCTGGATGGGTGTCAACAAGCTCAAGCTCAACCCTGACAAGATGGAGTGGCTGTGGGTTTTGCCTCCCAAGGACAATTCCATCTGTCCGTCCATTACCCTGGGGGGGGAATTATTGACCCCCTCAGAGAGAGTTCGCAACTTGGACATCCTCCTCGATCCACAGCTAACATTGGAACACCATATTTCAGCTGTGGCGAGGAGGGCGTTTGCCCAGTTGCGGCCCTATTTGGACAGGGAGTCATTGCTCACAGTCGCTCACGCCCTCATCACCTCGAGGTTTGACTACTGTAATGCTCTCTACATGGGTCTACCTTTGAAAAGTGTTCAGAAACTTCAGATTGTGCAAAATGCGGCCGCGAGAGCTATCGTGGGGCTTCCCAGATACGCCCATGTTTCACCAACACTCTGTGGCTTGCACTGGCTGCCGATCAGTTTCTGGTCACAATTCAAAGTGTTGGTAATGACCTTTAAAGCCCTATGTGGCATCGGACCAGAATACCTCCGGAACCGCCTTCTACCACACGAATCCCAGCGGCCGCTAACGTCCCACAGAGTTGGCCTTCTCCGAGTCCCGTCAACTAAACAATGTCATTTGGCGGGCCCAAGGGGAAGAGCCTTCTCTGTGGCGGCCCTGACCCTCTGGAATCAACTCCCCCCAGAGATTAGAACTGCCCCTACCCTCCTTGTCTTCCGCAAACTACTTAAGACCCACCTGTATCGCCAGGCATGGGGGAACTGAGACACCTCCCCTGGGCTTTTATATTTTATGTTTGGTATGTGTGTGCTGCATGGTTTTAAATGATGGAGTTTTACATGTTTTTAATATTAGATTTGTTTCATTGTAATATTGTTTTATTATTGTTGTTGAGCCACCCTGAGTCTTCGGAGAGGGGCGGCATACAAATCTAATAAATTATTATTATTATTATTATTATTATTATTATTATTATTATTTCTATGCAGAAAAAGTATTTCAGTTCAAGAGAAATAATATATGTCTTTACTGAGCCTTTCACCTCCATTCAATGGCCATTCCAGTGGAGAAATATCTCAGAGTAATTCATAATGCATTTACAAGTCATAATCTATCATCTTAAAATTAAAGCTGCCATTTATACTAACCCCACATTGAATTGAATGAATGCAAAATATTAATACCAACTAAATATTAATATCACTTGACAGTCAAATGCACAAAAATGTTTTGCATAGAATAGATGGTTAAAAGCTATGGCACTATATTAAACAAAGGACACAATCATATAAATACATTAGCAGAATTTCTAAATTCAAGGCAAAGAATAATTGTGTATTTTATGGAATACAAAATATTGTAAAACTGCATTTATCCAAGTAATCCAATTCAAAAAACCAAGTAACAAGAAGTTGAGAAAAATGAAGAAGTTTCTGAATATCTGAAAAATGGGGTTGTGTTCTTCAAATATGCTGGTGACATATCCTTGGGATAAGAATAAGCTTTTCATGAAGAAAAAGAAATTATATCCTCTCCATGCATTGAGTGATGTTAAATGACCTTCTTTCTATCCTCCACAATAAGCATTTTTCCTCAAAGAGCAGATCAATCTTTGTATTCCTAAGAGGGGTGTACAATTCACCTTTTAGCACATAAACTGAGGCTGGTTTCATTCACTAGGGACACACGTCATGGACATTCAAAACACCATTACATCAGTCGAAAAGAAGCAGTTGATACCATCCACATTATGAAAGAATATCCAACAATTTACTTCTCTTTTATCTTTTAAAAAAATCTGTAACTCATGAGATGCCTTTCCAAATCTATAAAATAATTATAGATTCATTCCATTTGATAATTGTCCCATTACACAAGTTTTATCTGTCATTCAATACCCTGTGCTGGGAAGCCACACTCTAAAGCCCCAAAGAGTAATAACAATAGAGAAATATCCCTTTAGACATGGTTGTGTGTCTAAACTATAAGATACTTTATGTTTGATCCTAGGTTATCATATTGTGTGGAAACAGCCATAGTGATTTGTAAATCATGTGTTTATGGTTTGGTGCAATATAAGAATCCAACTAATTGTCTTATTTAGTAAATACTTAGGCAAGTATGTACTCCAATATTTCCAAGCTCAAATTCTTCACAAATGTGAAATATTCGTACTTGACTTTATATCTGCAGACCTCAAAATTCAAAAACAGGAAATATCATTAGTCAATCAATGCAAATTATCCAAGACACTAAACAATATCCAAGCAGCTTCTTAGTGACTATAGGAGAACACAAATAATACCCAAGCAGCTTCTTAGACCCCCCAAACTACCACCCAACCTGGAAAAATCAAAGCCCTCTCAACTATCTGCAGCAAGAAATCAGGAACAAGAGTAGAGTTCAAAGCACTAAAAGTTTATTATACGCTACCTATACATAGGAATCTGATCTACTAACGGAATTCATGGGAGGCTGGACTTCAATCTTATAAAATATGACTTTAAAAACTGATGGTCCTACCATTGGGCTCTGCCTGATCATCGACTCCCAATCCTATTAAAAGTAAATCAAATAAATTGCTAACAGCCTACATCCTTTTCAATATATTAGTTTGCCACAAAGAACAGAAAACAAGATCTGAGTAACTGCAATGAATATAAATGTTGCTGGCTTCCTAGCTTAGTCTGTCACATGTAAAAGTCTTGAAAATCATGAACATGAGCTCATAGCATGATAGTGTTTTTGCAACCAGATGCTTTTCCCAATAGCTACTGTATAACTATAGCTGCATGTTTCAGCAGCAGTTGGAGATGCGGGATGGTGAGAGGATATATTTTGAACTATCACTGCAGACTGACATTAGGAGTAGGATGCTGTTGAGGATTGAAATAGGCTTCTTGAGTCTAGGAGACTGGAGGAAATAGGAAACCAAACTACCTTGGAAAAATACCCTTCCCCAAGTACTTAGGTCAACATTGTTGCAAAATGAAAATCCAGGTTCATTCCCATTTCAAGTAAACCAATTCATAGTAAAAAAAAAAAAAAATCAGATCCTCAAAACAACCAACATCCGTAGATTAGACCAGTCTGCAGCTGTTCCTGAACAGCTGCAAAACCCTTGTGTAAATGTGTATTCAGTTAAAATCACTATACATAAAAACAATGTATGCACCCAACGTGTATCTCTGATCTCCATACTAATTATCTAGTTAACTCCCAACCCAAAAGAGTTAATCACACTACCCAACTTAATGTAATTGCTGGAAGGCTGCCTCAATCTTACATACCTCTGTTTTCTTTAGATGTAATAAAGATGTTCATTTCAGAATATAAGATAGAAATCTCTTGCCCAGGGAAATCTCCCTACCACTTTCCTTAATATCTTTCCTGTCCCAAACAAACATCAGTGCTCTTCAGCTGCAACCTCTAAACCCATTCATTAAGCAGAAAGCTCATATTGAATTCAATAGAAGTCTCAAAATAAACACCCAATATTGTGTGCTCAACTGGATTTGAATGTTATTATCATTTGCGATGAAAATATTTCTACATTTGCACTGTTGCTGAATTCAATATTGTTACATTCGGTACTTTGTTGATATTATTATCAACCTACTGGTACTTTTTTATGTGTTCGAAATGGTTGACTGCTGTGGTAACACCAATCTATCAGCAAAGGTATGGTGTGTAAGTCACAGCTACTGTATAAACACAGTAAAGGGTGATATAACATTAAAATCCCAGTGAGGACTGCTGCCCCCATCTATTATTGCAAGATTGGGTCACTCAGAAAATTGCTACAGCTCTGTTGGCAACAAATAAGTAGGTCTTTATGTCAGCATTTGTTCAAACAAAATAAAAAAACTACCACTGTTAAATATTATTTATTCCAATACAATTTTGAAATGCATATATCCACATCTCCCAAAAATGTCAGTTTCTAGTTTCCAGAAACCCCCCAAATTATATGGGTTAATATTATTTTGACACATACAACTGCATTATTACAAATAAAAATCTTGTTTCACACAGTAAATATTAAAGCATGAGAGAGAGAGAGAGGCGGCATACAAATCCAATAACTAACTAACTAGCTAGCTAGCTAGCTAGCTAGCTAAATAAATAAATAAATAAATAAATAAATAAATAAATAAATAATTAAATAATTAATAAATAAATAAATAAATAAATAAATAATAAATAAATAAATAAATAAATAAATAATAAATAAATAAATAAATAAATAAATAAATAAATAAATAAATAAATAAATAAATAAATAAATAAATAAATATAAAAAAACTTAGGGTGACAGTCACCAGTTTAAAAGCCATAAAAAAGGACTAGGCAAATTTATGAAAAAGAAACCTTCCATTGAGAATATGCTAGTCAGCTGCAAACTTCACAAGGCCAGTCACCAGACAACAACAGAAGGAGACAATGGTTTCTTGTCCTGTTGTAGGCTTTCCAAAAGTAATTGGTTGAACATAATGGAAATTGGAATGGCAGATTAGATAGGACTTGGGACTGAGACAACAGAATTGTTCTTGTGTGACTTTAAACACATTCTCTTGTATACAGCACAGAACATAATGACTGCTCCTCCTGTGAAATCAATACAAATTTGCCTATTTGATTTCAACTGAGCAGAATTTAAATCCAAGTTCAATGATCAAAGAACATACAATGATACCTCATTTGACAAACCCCTCATCATACAAACTTTTCGAGATACAAACCCGGTGTTTAAGATTTTTTTTGCCTCTTCTTCCAAACTATTTTCATCTTAAAAATCCAAGCCACCGCCACTGGGATGCCCCGCCTCTGGACTTCTGTTGCCAGCAAAGCGCCCGTTTTTGCGTTGCTGGGATTCCCCTGGGGCTCCCCTCCATGGAAAACACCATTTTTGGACTTCAGTGTTTTGGCGATGCTGCAGGGGAATCCCAGCAGCGCAAAAACGGGCGCTTCGCTGGCAACGGAAGTCGAGAGGTGGGGTTTCCCAACGAGGGAAGCCTCAGCGAAATGGGTTAATATTATTTTGACACATACATCACAAAAACACGGAAGTCTGGAGATGGGGTTTCAAGGAGTTCCGTGTTTTTGCGATGCTGCAATTTCGCTGAGGCTCCCCTCGCTAGGAAACCCCACCTCCAGACTTCTGTTGCCAGCGAAGCACCCGCTTTTGTACTGCTGGGATTCCCCTGCTGGGATTCCCCTGCAGCATCACAAAAGCATGGATGTCCGGAGGTGGGATTTCCCATGGAGGGGAGCCTCAGGGGAATCCCAGCAGCGCAAAAACAGGCGCTTCAGCTGGCAAAAGGGGTGGATTTTGGGCTTGCATGCATTAATCACTTTTCCATTGATTCCTATCGGAAACATTGTTTCATCTTACAAACCTTTCACCTTACAAACCTCATCCCAGAACCAATTAAGTTCGTAAGACGAGGTATCATTGTAATCCTGTTTAAGAGGGTTGTGCAGACTTTGAAATTAATGGAGGAAAAGGTTCTCTGAAACTTGTTCTTCTATTCCTAAGAGTAGGCTCATTTTAGCCCACCCATCTTTGAAGAAATCTGAGACAAGATGGCACTGATCTAAAAACTGCAAAACCAGAATATATTCCTTCTACTAGAAGCAGTTTTTCCGATCCAGTATAACTTTTCTTGGTTAAAATATAAAAGTTGGATTACATGGACTATTTCTGCAAATGTTGTCTTGGCTTTCCAGTCTAATCTCATCCCTCCATTTAAGTTCTATTTGGGACTTTCCTAGTAAGTTTTTGACCCCACTATGATTACCAAGTGTCTTTGTCTATGGAAGTTATGTAAAGAGATATATTTTACAGATGAGTAAACGAAAACAAATAGAGGGAGTATGTAGTGTTTCAAGTATGTAGTGTTTTGGAATTTTTAGAATTTGGAATATAAAAATAAGATTTTAAAACAGAGTATTCCAATGTGCAATATAGGTAGTCCTCAACTTATAATAATTTGTTTAGTGACTGTTCAGAGTTATAACAGCATTGAAAAAAATTGACATGATTATTTTTCACACTTACAATCTCTGCAGCATCCCCATGGTCACATGATCAAAATTTGGACATTTGGCAAATGACATTTATTTATGATGGCTGTAGTCATGTGATCACTTTTTGAGACCTTCTGACAAACCAAGTCAATGGGGAATTCACAGTTCAGATTCACTTAGCCATTACTAAGTTAACAACTGTAGTGATTCACTTAAGTACTGTGGCAAGAAAAGTTGTAAAAAAATGGGGCAAAACCCACTTAACCACTATTTTGCTTAGCAATGGAAATTTGACTGTGAGATGGTTAGGTTAGGTTAGGTTTATTGGATTTATATGCCGCCCCTCTCCGCAAATTCGGGGCGGCTCACAACAATAATAAAAAAAACAGTACAGTACACAATACCAAATCCAATGCCCACCCATCCAGTTACAATTTAAATTAATAATCTCATAAAAACAGTATATATAAAAAACAGGCACACAGTCAATCAATCAACAGAACAACATGGGCAAGGGGGAGGTGTTTTAGTTCCCCCATGCCTGACGGCAAAGGTGGGTCTTAAGGAGTTTACGAAAGGCAGGGAGGGTGGGGGCAATCCTAATCTCAGGGGGGAGCTGGTTCCAGAGGGTCGGGGCCCCCACAGAGAAGGCTCTTCCCCTGGGTCCCACCAGACGACATTGTTTAGTCGACGGGACCCGGAGAAGGCCAACTCTGTGGGACCTAACCGGTCGCTGGGATTCGTGCGGCAGGAGGCAGTCCCGAAGATATTCTGGTCCGGTGCCATGAAGGGCTTTATAGGTCATAACCAACACTTTGAATTGTGACCGGAAACTGATCGGCAGCCAATGCAGACTGCGGAGTGTTGGAGTGATATGGGCATACTTGGAGAAGCCCATAATTGCTCTCGCAGCTGCATTCTGCACGATCTGAAGTTTCCGAACACTTTTCAAAGGTAGCCCCATGTAGAGAGCGTTACAGTAGTCGAGCCTCGAGGTGATGAGGGCATGAGTGACTGTGAGCAATGACTCCCGGTCCAAATAGGGCCGCAACTGGCGCACCAGGCGAACCTGGGCAAACGCCCCCCCCCCCGCCACAGCTGAAAGATGTTTTTCTAATGTGAGCTGTGGATCGAGGAGGACGCCCAAGTTGCGGACCCTCTCTGAGGGGGTCAATAATTCCCCCCCGCCAGGGTAATGGACGGACAGATGGAATTGTCCTTGGGAGGCAAAACCCACAGCCACTCCGTCTTGTCTGGGTTGAGTTTGAGTTTGTTGACACCCATCCAGGCCCCAACAGCCTCCAGGCACCGGCACATCACTTCCACTGCTTCGTTGACTGGACATGGGGTGGAGATGTACAACTGGGTATCATCGGCATATTTATGATACCTCACCCCATGCCCTTGGATGATCTCACCCAGCGGTTTCATGTAGATATTAAATAGCAGGGGGGAGAGGACCGACCCCTGAGGCACCCCACAAGGGAGAAACCTCTGGGTCAACCTCTGACCCCCCACTAACACCGACTGCGACTGACCGGAGAGGTAGGAGGAGAACCACTGAAGAACAGTGCCTCCCACTCCCAACCCCTCCAGCCGGCGCAGAAGGATACCATGGTCGATGGTATCGAAAGCCGCTGAGAGGTCAAGGAGCACCAGGACAGAGGACAAGCCCCTGTCCCGGGCCCGCCAGAGATCATCCATCAATGCGACCAAAGCAGTTTCCGTGCTGTAGCCGGGCCTGAATCCAGACTACTGAGGACCTAGATAATCGGCTTCATCCAAGGACTGCTGGAGTTGAAGTGCCACCACCTTCTCGACAACCTTCCCCATGAAGGGAAGGTTGGAGACTGGACGGTAGTTATTAAGCACGGCTGGGTCCAGGGAAGGCTTCTTGAGGAGGGGGCGCACAACCGCCTCCTTATAAAGGGGCGGAAAGGACCCCCTCCCCAAGGAGGTGTTGACAATCTCCTGGACCCAGCTCCGTGTCACCCCTCGACTGGCCGAAACCAGCCAAGAGGGACACGGATCCAGTAAACAGGTGGCGGAACTCACAGCTCCAATGGCCTTGCCCACTTCATCAGGTGTCACCAAGTCAAACTCCTCCCAGACAGATGGACAAAGACGTTTAGCCCCAGTCACCTCGACTGACTCATTGTCAGTCGACTCTGTTTCACAATTGGAGTCGAGGTCCGCTCGGATCCGGGCGATTTTATCAGCGAAAAACGTGTTAAAATCCTCGGCACTACTCTGCAAGGGCTCCCCAACTCCCCTCTGATTAAGAAGGGAGCGGGTTACCCTAAACAGAGCAGCCGGGCGGGATTCCGCTGATGCAATCAAGGCGGCATGATACGCGCATCTTGCCGCCTTGAGCGCCACTTTGTAAGTCTTAATATGAGCTCTTACAAGTGTTCGATCGGATTCGGACTTACTCTTCCTCCATCGCTTCTCCAGACGTCTCTTCTCCCCAACTCCCTTCTTAATCAGAGGGGAGTTGGGGAGCCCTTGCAGAGTAGTGCCGAGGATTTTAACACGTTTTTCGCTGATAAAATCGCCCGGATCCGAGCGGACCTCGACTCCAATTGTCTCTTCTGGCGCTTCAACACCCGGAGTTCCTCGTTGAACCATGGAGCTCTACGGGGTCTAGTGCCGCGGAGAGGTCGCAACGGCGCAATCCGGTCAAGAGCCTCCCCTGCAGCCTTGTTCCAGGCCTCAGCAAGAGACTCTGCCGAACTGTGGACAAGTGTATCTGGAATAACCCCAAGCGCCATCTGGAAGCCTTCTGGATCCATCAGGCGTCTGGGGCGGAACCTCCTAATTGGTTCCGCCTCCCTGCGGGGAAGGATTGGAGCCAGGAAGTTAAGCCGCAGTAGGAAATGATCTGACCACGACAAAGGCAACACTTCTAAGCCCCTTAATCTCAGATAATTACTCAGTTGCCCAGAGAGGAATATCATATCGGGTGCGTGCCCACCCTCGTGAGTCGGACCCTGAACTACTTGAGTCAGGTCCATGGCTGTCTTGGTGGCCATGAACTCCTGTGCCAGTCCAGAGGAACCGCCGAGTGATGGCAGATTGAAGTCCCCCAGGACGATAAGTCCGGGGAACTCCACCGCCAGCCCGGCCACCTCCTCGAGTAGCACAGGCAGGGCTGTTGACACGCAGCTGGGAGGCAGGTACGTGAGTAACAAGCCCACCTGAACCCCTAAGTCCAACTTCACCAGGAGGGACTCACAACCCGCAACCTCTGGAGCAATGAGCCTACGCAGGCCAAGACTCTCCCTGGCTATAATAGCCACTCCTCCCCCCCCCTTCCCTGGGGTCGAGGTTGGTGCCATACCCGAAACCCAGCTGGGCAAATTTCAGAGAGAGGAACTCCTCCCTCCGGGCCCAGCCAGGTTTCGGTCACACAAGCCAGGTCGGCCTCCTCATCCAGGATCAGATCCCGGATGAGGAGAGCTTTATTTACCACCGACCTGGCATTGAGTAGCAACAACTTGAGCCCAGGGCCAGAATTACACTCATCACCAGATACTATAAAACAGCCATAAATGAAGTCTGGTTGTCAAGCACTCAACGTTTAGTCATGTGATTATGAGTTACTGACTGTTGGAACTTTGAATCCAGGTCACCAATAATCCCCAGATAAGTCTGTCGTAACTTCGACAGTTGCTAAATGACTGGTTGTAAGTCAAGTCATTTACTTATGTGTACATCTGACTAGATTTATTGGAGCCTCTGGTTGAATAAATATGTATAATCTTGTCCTAGTTACTCCCTAGACTCTAAGAGTATTACATAACCATCTTTTCTTTGGGATCCATGATAGGAAAGCATATATTTATGTGTTTGTGTTTATGTGTTTATTAGATTTGTATGCTGTCCCTCTCCGTAGACTCAGGGCGGCTCACAACACAATAAAAACAGTTTATAACAAATCTAATAATTTACAATTTAAGATATTTTAAAAAACCCATTATTAAGCAGACATACATACAAGCATACCATACATAAATTGTATAGGCCCAGGGGAGATATTTCAGTTCCCCCATGCCTGACGACAAAGGTGGGTTTTAAGGAGTTTACGAAAGGCAAGGTGGGCAGGGGCAGTTCTAATCTCTGGGGGGGAGCTTGTTCCAGAGAGTCGGGGCCACCACAGAGAAGGCTCTTCCCCTGGGGCCCGCCAACCGACATTGTTTAGTTGATGGGACCCGGAGAAGGCCCACTCTGTGGGACCTAATCGGTCACTGGGATTCGTGCGGCAGGAGGTGGTCTTGGAGATATTCTGGTCCAATGCCATGAAGGGCTTTAAAGGTCATAACCAACACTTTGAATTGTGACCGGAAATTGATCGGCAACCAATGCAGACTGCGGAGTGTTGGAGTAACATGGGCATAAGAAATTGTTCATTGTTTTTTGTAGCAATTGACTTTATTTAGAAAGGGGCACATTTATATTGTGGCCATGAAGTATACAGGCATACTTCATAGCCACAATATAACATGGCATATCCAGGTAGTCACCATAAGTGATCTTATTGAGAGGGTGTCTTTATCTTGACCACACACAGTGGAGGGTTGCCATGGTGGCATATACAGTACATTTCTTCATGGTCTTTAAGAACATATATCACTCGAAGGCATAGTTCCCTCTAAGCTGAGCAGTGAGCAATCGCTCACTTAAAAATCATCATCAACTCAGAGTTTTCCAAACCTGCCCAGAAGCCGAGAGGGAAAGAGTGAGAGGGAAGGAGAGAGAGAGGAAGAGAGGAAGAGAGAGAAACAGATAGAAAAAGAGAGGAAGGAAAAGAAAAAGAATGGAAGAGAGAAAGAAAATCAAACTCTAGTTTGAAACTAGCTCAACTATTTAAGTGGCATTTTGATATTGATAGAGTTGCCCTATTATGAGCTCACTGTTATAGACACAC
Source organism: Erythrolamprus reginae (assembly GCF_031021105.1). Lineage (NCBI taxonomy): Eukaryota > Metazoa > Chordata > Lepidosauria > Squamata > Dipsadidae > Erythrolamprus > Erythrolamprus reginae. Next base: position 59,415,797 of record NC_091954.1, on the reverse strand, counting down.
AGTACAGTATAGTGGTACCTCAAGATACGAACCTCTCGTCTTACGAACAACTCGTGATACGAACCCGGGGTTCAGAAAAATTTTGCCTCTTCTTACGAACTTTATTCGAGTTACGAACCGGCGTTCGGAGACTGCTGGGAAGCCGCACGGCTGTTTTAAAAGGTAACAGCCGGGCGGCGGGGCTTCCCAGAAGCCTCCCAAACGCCGGTTCGTAACTCGAACAAAGTTCGTAAGAAGAGGCAAAATTTTGCTGAACCCCGGGTTCGGTTCGGGAGGTTGCTGGGAAGCCCCCCAGGCCGGCTGCGACCTTTTAAAACACCCGCGCCGCTTCGCAGCTGTCTCCCGAAGCCTAACGCGGAAGTTCGGCTTTAGCGTTCGGCTTCAGGAGACAGCTGCGAAGCTGCGCGGGTGTTTTAAAAGGTCGCAGCCGGCCTGGGGGGCTTGCCACCAACACCCCGAACCCCGAACCCAGGTTCGGGGTGGTGGTGGCAAGCCCCCCAGGCCGGCTGCGACCTTTTAAAAGACCCGCGCCGCTTCGCAGCTGTCTCCCGAAGCCGAACACGGAAGTTCGGCTTTAGCGTTCGGCTTCAGGAGACAGCTGCGAAGCGGTGCGGGTGTTTTAAAAGGTCGCAGCCAGCCTGGGGGGCTTGCCACCAACACCCCGAACCCCGAACCCAGGTTCGGGTGGTGGTGGCAAGCCCCCCAGGCCGGCTGCGACCTTTTAAAAGACCCGCGCCGCTTCGCAGCTGTCTCCCGAAGCCGAACGCGGAAGTTCGGCTTTAGCGTTCAGCTTCAGGAGACAGCTGCGAAGCGGCGCGGCCGGCCTAGGGGGCTTGCCAGCACCCCCCAACCCCAAACCCGGACGTTCGGGGTTCGGGAGGTTGCTGGGAAGCCCCCCAGCCCGGCTGTGAAATGCCGCTCATAGCAGCTGCTACGAGCGGCATTTCACCTTCCCTCCCAGGCAAAAAGATGCCGGGGAGAGGGGCACGCCTTCCGCCTGGGAAGTCCGGCCCCATCATCCCAGAATGCCGACATCTTTTTGCCTGGGAGGGAAGGTGAAATGCCGCTCGTAGCAGCTGCTAGAGCCGCCGGCATTTCACCTTCCCTCCCAGGCAAAAAGAAGCCGCGCTGCTGCTCCAGTCGCCCGGTCCTCTCCTGCCTCCCGCGCCGATGTTCCCCACTGCGTTGGGGGCCGCCAGCCCCGAATCGGACGCACCCTCGCCACTACCACTGCCGCCGTGCCCACTGCCCGCCCCATTCTCGCTGGAGGTCTAGTCGGAGCCGGAGCCAGGTCCGCTCGGCCGCGCCTCCTCGCCCGCCGCCCAGCCGCCCAGGATGCTGACCTGCTACCTCGCAGTGCGCCCGCTGCCGGCCCGATCCTGCGCCTCCTGCTTTCCCCCCCCCAGCCAAAAATACAAAGGCGGTCTGCCGCTCCCGCGGAGCAATGGGAAGCTGAAGCCGCCGGCGGTTTCAGCCTCCCTTTGCTCCACGCTGCTCCGCCCTGCCTGTCTTTGTGTTTTTGGCTGGGGAGGGGAGCAGGAGGACCTTCCTGACTCCCTCCCACCAGCACTTCACCCAGGACAGCAGGCAGGGCGAAGCAGCATGGGGCAAAGGGAGGCTCAAGCCTCCTTTGGTGGTGGCCAGTGTTCCCTCTAATTTTTTGGGGGGGTGGGCGGAAAAGTATAGTGTCTGAGCGGCAGTCCCTTCGGGACTGGGCGGCACAGAAATAATAAATAAACAAACAAACAAACAAATAAAAAACCCACCCTGTTTTGCCTCAGAGAATTTCAAAATAAAATACTGTACTGTGTGTCTATAACAGTGAGCTCATAATAGGGCAACTCTATCAATATCAAAATGCCACTTAAATAGTTGAGCTAGTTTCAAACTAGATTTTGATTTTCTTTCTCTCTTCCTTACTCCCATTCTTTTTCTTTCTCTTTTCCTTCCTCTCTTTTTTCTATCTGTTTCTCTCTCTTCCTCTCTTCCTCTCTCTCTCCTTCCCTCTCACTCTTTCCCTCTCGGCTTCTGGGCAGGTTTGGAAAACTCTGAGTTGATGATGATTTTTAAGTGAGCGATTGCTCACTGCTCAGGTTAGAGGGAACTATGGTGGTGGCGGCCGGCTTCCCGGTTTCTGAGTTTTGGGCTTGCACACATTAATTGCTTTTCCATTGATTCCTATGGGAAACAATGTTTCATCTTACGAACTTTTCACCTTACGAACCTCCTCCCGGCACCAATTAAGTTCGTATCTTGAGGTACCACTGTATTTTATTTTGAAATTCTCTGAGGCAAAACAGGGTGGGTTTTTTATTTGTTTGTTTGATTGTTTCTTTATTTATTATTTCTGTGCCGCCCAATCCCAAAGGGACTGCCGCTCAGACAGTATACTTTTCCGCCCCCCCCAAAAAAAAAATTAGAGGGAACACTGCTCGAGGGCATGAACTTTCCAAAGTATCCATCAGTCTCTGAAAAACACTTCCTTCCCACAAAGGATTCAGTTCAGCCTTTGGTGAAAGGAGAAGCCAATAGATTGTAGTTGGACCAAAAAGTAAACTTTGGTTTCCACAGCTGCCTTCTGGCAGGCTGATTCAGTAAAGGCACTTTAAGGAGCAAACAGTAAGTGACACTAAGGCAGTCTCCAATGCTATGCAGAGAGAGAAATGCCCTTGCAAATTGCCTGGGGGAGGTGGGGCAATCCACAAAGAAACTACAGTGGAAAAAAGAGAAGCAATTACACAGCTGATCATAGCTTTCTGAATTACATATTTTGGTTGTTAGGTGATGTCATATTATAGACTGTTATGTAAAATAAAATGAAATAATGAGAATGGTTCACTAGGACCAAATGACTCCATTCTAATGTGAGAAAATGCTCTCCTGTGAAGAAGGCAAAGAGTAGAAATGATATAAACTAAAATTAGAAAAAGGAAAAGGAAAAAAATGGGAAACTGAGAAAATGTCTTCAGAGAAGGGCGGCATACAAATCATAATAATAATAATAATAATAATAATAATAATAATAATAATGTACTCCCCATCATTGCCTCAGGTCAAAGAAGGTTGCATTGTGAGATACCACTAAGCATTGTGAACCAATTCTAGGATTTTCCAGATTCTAGAATTGTGAGATCCAGGTGTCTTCCAATTAAGATTCATACTGTGAGTTAGCCAGCAATATAAATTGAAAGAATGGTTGAATTTGCAATAAATAAATTTACAAATACTTTGCATGCTACATCTTCAGCTTATAAATGTGCTACTTTTCTCCTCTTCTCCATGGGCCTCTATCATGGCGATTATCTTTGCTTTAAAGGAAGTCATTGCACTCCTTAATATTTTGTCAGAACTGTGCAGTATAGACTGCAAAACTTTGGAGAGGATTCTAAAGACCATAATTCATGCCTATTGATAATCCTCCAAGTACAAAGAACAGAAGCAACCTGCATGGCTTCTATCCAAAATAAGGTCAAAAATTATGCAGCATAGATTTATAGCTGCACTGGGGGGGGAGGTATTTAGTCAGACACCAGTTGTGCAAATTCTCCCATTTAAAAAGATGAGGGAGGCCTGTAACTGACATCATAAGCAGTGTTCCTTGTAAGGTGTGTGGCCACACGGCCACGCATGCAAAAACAACCCCCGTGTGGTCTTTTCCAAGGCTGCGTAGAGGAGCTGGGTGTGGGGGTTGGGTGCGGAGATGACAAGGAAAGTGTGTAGGCCGTCAAAGGTTTTTCTTATTTTGAATATCGCACGCGCATGTGCGCGCACTCCCCATCTCCCTGCCAGCCCGCCTGGGGGGGGGGGAAGACCGCAACTCTATAAACCAAGAAAACCTTGTAGAAATCAGATGTTAACAAAAGAAAATTAAAAACAAAACATGAACATATACAAATTTCAGACCTCCCCCCTCTAAATAGTACATTTACCTAATCCAAAATTTATAAATTATTTCAATTAATACTTATCTACATTTGTTACTTAATTATTAATCTTAAATTTCAGTCAATTTGAGAAAAGAAAAAAAGGGGGAAAATTCTAAATATTCTCTATTTTCAATCAATTAAAAATCATTAATATCCTTAATCTCCCCAACAATTCTAAATTCAATTCCTTTTATGCCTTAATCCAAATCAGTATCACCTACTACATCTTATTATAATCAATACTTCTCACTTTATTAAAACAGATCAGCAATTCCTAAATTTATATATCTAAATAGAAAAAATAATTTCACATTCAGTTCATCTCCTTTGTTGTCTTTGGATCCCACCTTCATCGCCAGCATTAAGTGGGGTCAATTGAAGAGGCAGGACTTCATATAGTGACTTCAGCTCTTTATTAGAAAGATCAATATATAACACACTAGTGGCTGTTTGACAGCTCCCGCCACTTGAATGGACCAATGAGCGGCAGATATATTAATTCCCTGTTTGTTGCTAGACCGGAAAAGCCTTTGCTCAAGGTTTCACTCCCTATTTATATATGTAACATAAACATATGTATAACATAAACATATATCTTTTTGGTTGGTGTTGGCGTCTGGGGGGACCCAGACAGAACAGTGTGTAAGCGTAATTTGCTTAAAAAATACATTATGTTTCATTTATTATGCAGGTTAATATGTTTTATTATACAGACAAATTTTAATATACGGTACCTTGAAAAACAAACATAGGTTTTATACATGTTCCTTTTTCAATACTATTCAGCAGTGTTCTCTCTAAATTTTTTTTGGGGTGGGCGGAAAAGTATAGTGTCTGAGCGGCAGTCCCTTTGGGACTGGGCGACACAGAAATAATAATAAAATTTCCCTCTCGGCTTCTGGGCAGGTTTGGAAAACTCTGAGTTGATGACGATTTTTAAGTGAGCGATTGCTCACCTGCTCAGCTTAGAGGGAACTATGCTATTCAGTGTGTTTTAATTGGGGAATTGAGGATGAGTGGACAAATTTGGAGGTGTAACTATCTGAACCTTAACTTGTTATTTAAAATAATTAGACAGTTCAATATTTTTCATTCAAAGCAGAAAAATTCAAATACAGCTACAATTTTGTTCCCTGCATACTTCCAGTTAATGGATTTTTGTCTTCAATAGATTAAGACATGAACAAGAAAAAATATATATTCTGCTATGGTACACAGGAGGTGCTGAAAGGAATATTTTGTCTCCTGGGCCTCTTAAGGATTTAAAAAGGCTTATATTGTGTGACTGTTCCATGTTTCTAAACAGTAACAGATTTTATATCTTAGGTGTAATTTTTCCTCATTGTACATATGTATGGATCTATCTATACAAAGACACTTACAATTTGCTGTTATAACTGAGGGAAGCAATAAAAACACATGGCAATATTTGGAAGTGTGAATTACCCAATATTGATTACTTTCTATTTTCTAGAATATATTGTTCTGTACTACGTATTCATCAAGATTATCTAAATTTAGAATAAAGATGTAATTTTATTTAATAAAATATTTCCCTAGAAATACATCACCAGTGAGAGTTATGTCAAATCTACAAGTTATGATAAATATCTAGTTGAGTAAAAATTAGATGCAACTAGATAATATTTACATGGGCAAAATAGTATTTAAATTAGTTCAACTATAACTTTACCTTAAATCTATCTCTGCATTTTGTCAATGGATATACCTGCTAATTGATGAGATGTAGACAAATGAGGGCTGCAAGGTAATCCTTAAAGTAGAGTTCCTAGTATATCTTGGAGTAAGTTTGTGCTTTATTACAGTGTTTTTCAACCAGTGTGCCGTGGCACACTAGTGTGCCGTGAGACATGGTGAGGTGTGCCACGAAGAAGGAAGCTCAGGTTCCAGTCTCACAACTTTTTGCTAAGAGAGAGAGTGAGAGAGAGAGAGAGAGAGAAAGAAAGCAAGAGAGAGAGAAAGAATGTGTGAGAGAGAGAGAAAGCAAGAGAGAGAAAGAAAAGAGAGAAAGAGAGAGAAAGCAAGAGTGAGAAAGAAAGAAAGCAAGAGAGAGAGAGAGAGAGAAAAGGAGAGGAAGGGAAAGAGAGAGAGAGAAATTAGCAAACAGGGGAGGAAAAAAGAGAAATGAGAAAATGATTGAGACAGAGAATGAGAGGAAAGAGAGAGAAATAAAAGAGAGAGAAGTGACTCTTGATATAAAGCATATGATAAAAAGCACCCAAAGAATAAGAGAGAGAAAAAACCCAGCCCTCACCTGTTTTTGGAAATGGTTCAAGAGTGTGTATACACACACACACACAAGGGTGGGGAGGAGACAGGGATGGAAAAAGAGAGGAGAGTGTGTTAGGGTGTCATTTTGTGTCATTTTGGTTGGTGGTGTGCCCCAGGATTTTGTAAATGTAAAAAATGTGCCGCGGCTCAAAAAAGGTTGAAAATCACTGCTTTATTATACTCATACTGCACTGGTCAAGACATTCTAAAACTGACTGTTAACATCCTTCCCATTAGCAGGAAATTCTCCATATCGCATGGATATGACTGAGGTTGATGACCTTGTGTGATGTGAAAGACTGTATTAACTAACCCATTATGGATTAGTATATATGGACCCTTCCAGTTTGCTTTATGGAAAATTATGGAGTGTAGAAATGACAAAAGTAAGAACTATGAATTGTCAAGCAAAGCCAAGCAAAAAATATCTGTATGAAACATTCTCAACACTCTAAGAGAAAGAACAATGATTGGAGCGAACATCAGCTGAGCTTATAAAATGGAATTGGTGAATATGTGTAAGAAGATATAGGTTTAATTATCAATGAAAACATTAAGACATATTTTATAATGCATGACTTGTTGTCAGTTATATTTTCATGAGTGCATATGAAAATAAGAATCCAGAGATCAGTGATAATTATGTGTTATGCTCTAGTGAATGGTAAATGGTTTAAAGGAAAATTGTGCAACCTTCTGAAAGAATGAGATTTGATCGAAATCACTCTCTAGGTGACAATAGTGAATGGTGGGAATGAAAAGAAGACAGAAGAAATTATTGGATCCATTAAGAGGTCTAAGAATAAATAACAGTGGTGAGTGGTGAGTAGACATTTAGCAAAAAAGTTCTGTTTGTTTTGAATCCATGATTTAATCATACATAAAAATGGTAAAGGAATTAATATATATTGAAACATATAATTGATTTGTTTAGAATCATACATGGAAAAAAATAGTAAAGTATGCAAAAGCTAAACAGGGGCTTACATATGTGGGAAGAATAAGAATGGCTCCTGGGGAAAACTGAATATGGACATAAAAAGTAACAAATGAATGAAACAAAAGCAGAATAATTGCAAGAAAAGAAAGTGTGATTCTTTTATTAAAAAATATGAATCAGTTTAATTTTCCAATGGAATTAATCAGTAAAGAAAAAAGAATGTAGAAACAGTAGGATCAGAATGAAAGCAAGGTAGACCTCAACTTATAATAGTTCACTTAATGACCATTCAAAGTTACAACAGCAGTGAAAAAAAGTAACTTATGACTGCTTTTATGACTGCGTTCAAAAAAGTAACTTATGACCATTGCAGCATCCCCATGGTTACTTGATTGCTTGATAACAGACTCATATTTATGAAAGTTGCAGTGCCCCGGGGTCTTGTGATCACCTTTTGAGATCTTCTTATCAGCAAAGTCAATAGGAATACCAGATTCACTTAACAACTCTGTTATTAACTTACCAACTGAAGTGATTCACTTAATAATTATAGCAAGTTGTAAAATGGGGCTAATTCACTTAATAAATGTTTCACTTAGCAACAGAAATTTGGGGTCAGTTATAGCCATAAGTTAAGGACTACCTTTATAATGTTTGTCACTGCACAATGGGATATATTTTGCTTTGCAATTATGACAAGCATGACACAGAAAAACAAGACAGTGTGGGCTTTTATGCTTTTTTATTATATACAGTGAAGGTATTTACAACACATATATACAATGCAACCCTAGTGTTTACCCAGGGTCAAGTTTCTTCCTATGTCTCCCTTTCACTTCCCCCTCCCCTTTCACTCCATCTCCGGGGTGGCGCAGCAGGTAGAGTGCTGTACTGCAGGCCACTGAAGCTGACTTTAGATCTGTAGGTCAGCGGTTCAAATCTCATCACCGGCTCAAGGTTGACTCAGCCTTCCATCCTTCCGAGGAGGGTAAAATGAGGACCCGGATTGTGGGGGCAATATGCTGGCTCTGATCAAAAGTGCTATTGCTAACATGTTGTAAGCCACCCTGAGTCTAAGAGACAGGCGGCATAAAAATCGAATAGATAGATAGATAGATAGATAGATAGATAGATAGATAGATAGATAGATAGATAGATAGATAGATAGATAGATGCAGGCCATGGTGGCACAGTAGTTAGAATGCAACACTGCCGGCTAATTCTGCTAACTGCTGATTGCCACCAATTTGGCAATTTGAATCTCACCAGGCTCAAGGCTGACTCAGTCTTCCATCCTTTTGAGGTCAGTAAAATGAGGTGATGGTGGCAATATACTGACATTGTAAATTGCTTAGAGATGGCTGTAAAATGCTGTCAAGTGGTATATAAGTCTAAGTGCTATTGCTATCTCCATCCAGACTAGACTAGACTAGACTAGACTAGACTAGACTAGAATAGAATAGAATAGAATAGAATAATAAGAGTTGGACGGGACCTTGGAGATCTTCTAGTAGTCCAACCTCCTGCTTAGGCAGGAAACCATACACCAGACAAATGGTTATACAATATCTTCTTAAAAACTTCCAGTGTTGGAGCATTCACATTTGTGTAAAGTGGTGAGTAGAGAGTTGGAAGCATGTTTACTAATCCCCCCCCCTTTTAAATCTTGAGGCTTTAATTTCTTTGGCTTAGTGATCTAACCTTCCAGGCCACATTTATAATTACGGTCTATTTTCAAAGTTGTATACACAACTGAATTATTGTACATTGTAATATGTATTGGCTAACATTAGAGCATTAAAGATTCATTAGACCAGTACATACTGTATGTGCATGTACATGAGTATATATTTTAAGACGCATGTAATCTTTGATATAAGAACCAGGAAAATCATAGCAATTCTTCTATATTTATATCAACTTGGTCCCAAAACACTGACATTCTGCTGTTGATTGGCAGATATTCATTATGTAATTAAAATAAGTCTCCATGATTGGCACATTAATATAACCATTATATAAGGGCATATTGGTTAAGGAAAAGAGCATAAAAACTCTGAACTTTCAATATGTAGTACTATAAATACAACATTTTAGCAGGACCCTATCCTCAACACAAGGCCACAATTGAGCCCCAAATTTCTAATTGCAAAGGAAAATGTTATTAAGTGAGTTTTGCCCCATTTTATGGCCTTTCTTACCACAGATGTTAAGTGAATCATGGCAGTTGTTAGTAACATAGCTGTTAAGTGAATCTGGCTTACCAATGGATTTTATTTGTCAGAGGGTGACACAAGTTGATCATTTGACACTGGGACACTGCAACCATCATAAATATGATCCCATTGCCAAGCATCTAAATTTTGTTCACTTTGAATGAATGAATGAATGAATGAATTTATTTATTTATTTATGTATTTATGACTTGACTTGACTTGTAGGCTGCCCATTCCCGAGGGACTCATGGGGATACTACGGAGATAATGCAACAGTTTGAAAAACAGTCATAAATCACTCTTTTCAGTGCTGCCGTAACTTTGTTCACTAGACAACTGCTTGTAAATCAAAATAATTGTACCAATAATTTAATTTTAAGATTCCAAGTGCACCCATTAATAAAATAAAGTTGGAAATTCCTGAGATAATTATTTCAAATTCCTAGGAAAATAATAATTTATTTAGGACTGCAAATGACATCACAGATGCATAACTGGCAACGGTCCATATCTATCCTGATACTATTTTTATTTATAGATATTGCTGTATTTGAGTGATGACAGCACATCAAAAACTGGTTAAACCTCTAACTAGAGAAGACAGAGGGAAACAAAGAAGAATACGTATCCTAAAAAGTTATGCTATGTGAAATGTCTCTTTACTTATGTAACTTATTATGTATTTCTTGCCAGTAGAAGGGGGAATGAAGTGTTATTCTTTATGTTCATCTTTATTGTGCAAAAGCAGCATTTCCTCAGAAATCAAATAGAAGACTTCTCAAGTACCTTATTTTCCCCAAAATAAGACCTCCCCTGATAATAAGCCCAATTGGGCTTTTGAGTGCATGGTAATAAGGCCAAGTGCTTATTTCAGGGTTCCAAAAAAAAAAATAAGACAGGGTGTTGTTTTGGGAAAACATGGTACTTTAAAAGTGTGATATTTGGACATACACACTCTACTGCTAGAATGATACTATTCTATGCTGTGACATGAATGTCAGGAGTAATAGTTTAGGTATCGCCAGAAACATTTTCAAAATATTCTCCCCTCCTATATCTAAGGCCATATTTGCTTGGTTGCGTAAAGCATTTATATGTAAGATTTGCTTTTTGGTATCTAATAATATGAGAGCCAGTTTGATATAATGGTTGGGCTAAGACTACGAGCATGTGTTCTAATCCTGCCCCAGGCATGAAACCAACTGGATGACCTTGGCCAGTCACATTGTCTCAGTACTGTATTAGGAAGGTGAGTGGTGAGGTTCAAATTTCTCTACTAATTTTTCTACTGGGCATGTGGAGTGTTATCAATTGGAGTTGCGGTGACCTGTTTTGATTCTCAGCGTCTCTGATCTTGGCTTGTGGCCTAGCAGTCTGGAAGACTCGTGGGAGGCGTATGTTTGCTATCTACAGCTTCGTCTTGGCAGCAAGAATCTGGTATTGCCTAATGGACTATTGCCTTCGTGGATATATTTGAAGATACAGCGTTTTCCTGTTTGTAAGGACATTTTCTGTTACCTGTGTTTTTCTTGACTTTTATAAACTGCCTTTGCCTTTTACTGGTGTGTCTGGCTTCTCTTTTTGGGTTGGTCTTGGCTTCCGGAGTGACCCAGACAGAACACGATGGTGCTCCATAAATGATATTTATGATGAGTCCTGAAAATTCTGATTGTCCCAGCACCCCAAGCCATGTGATTGCAATTCTGGAACTTGGAAACTGACTTGCACTTATAATAGGTAGTTGCAGCATTCCAGGGTCATATGATTGCCATTTGAAAATTTATCTACCAGCTTCCAAGAAACAAAGACAATAAGGAAGCCATCAGGGAAGGTCACAAGTTGCACCTGTAAATCGTTCCCAGTTTCCTGCACATCCTCCTGCATTCCAAAGCACTTACCAATATTCAGCTACTCTCACACAAGGGTGTGGTAGCCAACTCCTCCCTCTGGAACACCTATCTGACAGCTATTTACCTACATCTCAGTCTATTTGAGATCCAGATGGGACATGTGACTTCTTCCTGTCTTCCCCAATGACTTTGCTTGTGAGAAGCTGGCAGGAAATTCAAGGACATCCCTGCTTAACAACAGCAACAGGAACTGCCAGGATTGCCATTATTAAATGATGCAGTCACATGTTGCAGCCACATTGCTTAGTGATTGAAAATCTGGTTACAACCACCATCATTAAATGAGGACAAGTTGTATATGAAACCAAAATAATTCAAGTGTTTTTATGCTGTAGAAGCCTGGCGATTGTTACCAGTTCTTTCCCCATTTAGAAGAATTCCTGCTTCACCATTAAGCCTTAAATATTATAAGAGGAAAGGATCTTAGATCTGATTTTATCTCCCACATAGACTCTCTTGGGCAGGGGTGAAATTCAAAATTTTTCCCTACTAGTTCAGTGGGCGTGGCTTGGTGGGCATGGCAGGGGAAGGATATTGCAAAATCTCCATTTCCACTCCACTTGGGGCCAGCCACAGGTGGTATTTGCCAGCATTCGATACCATCATACTGGACATTCTTCTAACTAAACTAAATCAGCTAGTGGTACCTGAACATACTTGTAAGTGGATCACAAGCTTCCTAACATACAAGAAGCAGTAGGTGAAGCTAAGTAAAATCACATTAGATACCTGTTCAATTAGCAGAAGGGACCTCCCAAGGCTGTGTGCTCATACCATTTCTCTCTATATACAAAGGATTGCATCTCAAACAATCCATCTGTTAAACTACTAAACTTTGTAGATGATACAACAGTGATTGGTCTCGAGACAACGATGAAACCACATACAGATGGAAGGTTGGACATCTAGCTTTGTGGTGCAACTGAAACAATCTGGAACTGAAAACCGTAGAAATGGTGGTAGGCTTTAGGAGAAGCCTGCCCCTATTTCCACTTCTTACAATACTAGACAGCACACTATCAACAGTAGAGACCTCAAATTTCTAGGTTTGACCATATCTCAAGACCTAAAATGATCACCTAACATCAAAAACGTCATCAAAAAAGCACAACAAAGAATGTTCTTTCTGCATCAACCTAAGAAGCTCAAACTGCCCAAGGAACTGCTGATACAGTTCTACAGATGAATTATTGAGTCTGTCAGCTGCCCCTCTATAACTGTCTGGTTTGGGTCTGCAACCCAACAAGACAGACATAGGCTTCAGAGGATAATCAGAACTGCAGGAAAAAAAATTACTGCCAACTTTCCCTCAATCAAAGACCTGTACTCCTTATCAAACTTGATCAATAAAGAATTCTATACTCCAAAATACTCAAAATTTCTGCTACCGGTTATCCAGATCCTGTGAGAACCTGCTGAATTTCACCCCTGCTTTTGGGATATTTTGGCAAATAATCAAATACACAATGTGAAATAAAGACAGGGACTGAAATATGTGCAAAAGAACATTTGCTTTTCTTTAGTATAAATTGGGCAGGAGAAGGGCAATGATTTTTATTTCTTGTTTTAAGTTTCAAGATGAGTGTGAATCTTCTTCAAACTGCATTTGGAGCATTAGGGAGTGGTAAAATGCCCTGATATTCTTGGTGATACTAAAGCAGAAGAATTTGGTAATATTAGCAACAGGCAACCTAGTCCCTTTGGAAAATTGCATAAACCTGATATGGGAGGGGAAGATTATGAGAACTCAAAACGATTGCCAAAGAGGTCTTGACCATTCACAAAATGGCAAAAATGTCTTCTACAATAAATGTTCTAACTTGTACTGTTTGGCTGCATTCAGATGACCCATCAATGGCATAAAACATATTGAACATTTTAACTCTTTCTTCCCTTCCAGTAGTTATCCAGATTTTTGCAGCCCTGATTCATCCTAAAAATGGTAATCAAATCTGATCCCTTCTGATGTTTTGACTCGCGAACACAGTGACTTATGACAGATAATTCTGATCCCAATTATTGTGGTTACAGGTTGAGGAGCACCTGGATTATTGTATTTCTGGTTTAGCTTTAACAATAACACAATGCCAATTATATTCATATGACTGTATATTGTATTTTTCACAGGCCTTTTTTCTTTTTCTGCCCATAAACAAATGGTCTCAAAATGAAGTTCATATATATTAAATGCAAATCTCTCTTTCTATAGACTTAAATTTTTAGTGAAATGTTTTCTTTTCTTTTTCTGGCCTAATAAGGAAATATGGGGGATGAAACAAATCTTTTATTCACAAAATCAAGTCTGGGTTAGCAGGCAACTAAAATGATTCTTTCCTTCCACATGAATATTAAAGCAGAAATGGGAACTCAGAGTTTCTATCATGTTAGCAGCCCAGCCATCAGAACCAATTTTAAAAAAAGATTGGTAATGCTATCAACTGAGTGTTCCTATGGTGCTTCAATTTATAAGACCTAGTATTCATAGTGTCATGCCATATATTTAAAAGTAGTCTAGATACATTTTGCACAAAATCGTGCTTTTAGCTTTATTTGTGATAAGATATCATCGTTTAGTATTTAGTGCATTGTGTGACTCCCGCCCATTCAGCTTACTCAATAAACCATGGTTAAGTAAACTCTGCTTCAAATAATCCAATCAGTGGCATATGTCCTGTAAAAAGACAACATTTGGCTAACATTTTCAAGCAAAAATGAAAACTGAAAGACCTTTTTGAAGCTTTTCCACTGAAGTTATATTCTACTTATTTTCTTTAAAGCAAGAGATTCTAGGCATATTTTTCTGGATATAGCTAGGCAGAGACAAGGGTGGATTACTCCCAGTTCTGACCATATCGCCTAAACTGTTAGCAAGCCGCTGGTGACGTAAGATTGACATCATGGATCCGGTTCTGCACACTGCCATCATTTTTTCTGAATTTTCGATGAATTTTCCTGTGTTTGGATGGCTTCTGCTCATTCTCTGCTTGGGAAAAAGCCCACGCGCCCACCTTCAGGTTAATACTGACCTTTATTTCTTCATCCGAAGCACAGCTGATCAGCTCCTCAGCTGTGTTTCAGGCTGAATCCACCTTCTGAGCCTGCGTGGAAGTGAAGTTGCACAAAAGGACACATGCACAAAACATCGTGATGCGAACCACTGGCAAATAGACATGCAGCTAACGTATCTAATTTGTACCGAGAAATAAGACCATGAAACATTAAGGGTTAGCACAACATAAGATTTTTAAAAATGTGATTTCAGACTAAAGGGCCATTTTCCAAAACAATGCTTCATAATATTTCTTTTCCCTGAGTTTTCCAGGATTTTGGAGATTCCCAACCAATCAGTGGCTGTGATCATGACTGCTCATATTCCCCAGCCTCTTCCCTTTTCTTTCTCCAGCAGAGAGGTGGTGGTGGAGGAGGATGCCTCTGCATAGTATGTGATCCTGAGCCATGCTTCATTGGAGGAGCTGTCCATTCTGTTTGTCAGGAGAGACTTTCCTCCTCATGGGAATGGGGATTTATTGTCCAGCATGAGGTGCTGACCAGCAGGTGATGTTCACAACAATAATCAAAATACCTAAGCCAGATACAAATAGGATTTTAAATATGTTCATCTTTTTAAAACAAGGCACATGGAGTCTAAGTGATTGTTCATTCAAAAATGTGGGGAATTTTTAAAAATGTAGTCTACTATGTAGTTACTAAAAATGTAGTAACTTGTTCATTTTTCAGCTTTTTCTTTTCCCATGGATGTTTATTTATTTTATTTATTTATTACATTTGTATGCCGCCCCTCTCAGCAAGATATATGAACAGTTACAGTATTTTCTTCTTATCCATAATTCTTCTTCTGTTTACCCCATTGGCTGATTTTGAAGTAAGCTGTAATCTCCTTTGCATGGGGAGCCATTTGGCTTTTTTCACATGATTCTATATTTCTGAGCTTCTATATTTACAAGTGCATAATGATTAACTGTAATTTTATGGGTTTCATCCCAATTGGGCTTGTCCCTGCTTCCCTTGTCTCTTGTGGTTTTGAAAGTGACGTACAGTATACTCGACCCTATTGTACTGTAAATAAAGCACTCTTCCATTGCCACTTGAAAAAAATGTACACAGAAATATGCTAGCATTAGGACCTGCGCGGAGTCTTTGAATCAAGAGGTCTCTTGATTCATTCAATCTCTCTTAGACATTCACACACATACACACAAACTGCAACAAGAGGAGGAAAGTCGGCCAAAAGGGCTTTAAACATTTCAAAGTTTCCATTTGCAGAAGCAATGGGGAAACGTGGCAGACCAAGGAAAGAACTGAGATGTGAAGGTGATGCTGGGGAAGCTGTTCTAGGGCAGCAGCAACTGCCAGTGATAGATAATACATCCAGGTGCCCGTTCAGTGACATTTTCAACACCAGCAGTGAGGACTCCATGGAGAAGATCAACACTTTCCTACAGAATGTGCAGATTTTGCTGGAAGCAGCCAGCTACCTGGAGCAAATCGAGAAAGAAAACAAAAGTAAGTGGAGTTTTGATTTTCATTGGCTCCTTCGGCTGCTTCTTTACACGCAAACATGTATTAAAAGCTAGGCATGTACTACAACAACAACAACAACAGAAAATAAAGAAAAATGTTTATGAAGATGCAACAAGACAGACTATAGTTGAACCTGCAGATTAAACCGTTTCAGTCTTTTAATCCTGTCCTAGGTCCAGTGGAATTTACGTGCATGCCAACAGATTTCATGAGAAAATATTCTCAGTTTGTTTTTGTTCGGGTTTTCCTTAAAAGCAAAACAAAAATATAGCCACCACCACCTTAGTTATAAAGTGATCCGGAACAAAGCTGTCATGTCAGAAGGACATTTCGATTTATGGATACGTGTGTTTGTGAAGTGTCATGGCCCCATAAAAGGCTCTTAATGTGTCAAAAGCGGGGGTGGGGGGGTGTCGAAAACTGACCAAACTAGGAGAGATGGGGGAGGGGAGACGACGCAAAGCAAACTTTACGATCCTCAGGGTAGACAAACAGAAAACACTTTCAGGTTTTTTAGAAGGAATGGCGGGGGGGGGGCGAAAGAGAGAGAAGGCTTGTTTATCATTTTCAACTCTCGCTTCCTTCTCCTCCCCCCCCTCTCCCTGCAAACCCCAGAGATCGTGATTCTCTCTCCTCCTTAACGAAAAACCTCGCCGAGTATTCTGTGAAAAGAACAAAAGGGGAAATAAAAATGCACACACACACACACACGCATATTTCTCCCTCCCCCCTTTTGTGGAAAAAGGATTTCCCCAACACCCCTCCCCCTCCCTTGCTAATGTTGCCGTCAGCGAAAAAGAATAATCCATACAGAAACGCTCATTTTGCAGCGTCTTTGGAGCAGCCTTCCTGGATAGAACAATAAACAAGCCAGGAACATTTTTTTTTAACCAGCAGGGCTGGCGTTTCATCTTAGTAGTTTAGCAACAGCGAAGGTCAGGGGGAAGAAAAATAAAAGAAAGCGTTGCATCGCGTCAACCCCTGCAGTGGGAAGGAGGAGGGGGAGAAAGGGGGAGAATCGAACTCTCCTTTGGCTTTGAGTTTATTATTTGTATGTGTCAACCTTCTACAACCTTCCCCCCCCCCCCCCCACGATCCTTTGCCTTACAAATCGGCCGTACAAATATGGATGTGGTCCCCCCCCCTTCCACCGTCCTCCTGTCACCCCTCTCCGGAGTGTAAATTTCCACTGCAGTTCAAGTAGCTTAGCCTTTTGTTGACCGCCCTCTTTCTTTCTTTCTCCCCTTGCTCGTCCCCATCTTTTTTTTTATGAATAAGTGGAGATGTGGGCATTGTTTCCGGGAGGACGGGATAGTCAGTGCGAAGACTTCACAAAGCCTTTTCTCTCTCCCCCCTCCCCCGCTTTCCAGTTTTTGCAATGGCTAACACGCTCGCCTGTCATCAATGGGAGTATTATTATTATGTTTTTAAACAGCGCCCTTTGGGCTTTCTGGTCAATCCGGTTCTTGGCGCGGCACCCTGTTTTTGTTTTAGGATTGGGGTGCAAGGGCCCTTTGGCTTCCGCGCAACGCGATCGCTCAAGGAAGAGGCCGGCTGCCAAGTTTAATGGAGGTATCCGTCCTCCCACCCCCCACTTGGGAAGTCACGTAGGCAAAGAGCGAACTAGCCAGGTAGCCAAGCGAGAGGAGGCGGGGAGGCGGCGTCGAGCAGTCCTCTAGTTGCAACTCGGCCAAAGTGGGACTATAATCAGTTTATAACCGGCCATCTCGTTTCCTCAGAACCGGAGATGGGGAGGATAGAACTAGGTCAAGCGTTGTTTTCCCTGCTCCCCGAAGCCAGACGTGCACAAAAGCATCTCTCTTCTCTCACCCCCACCCCCAAAGAGAGCTCAGGCGGGTCTTTAGGCGTTTTCCTTTTATTTTTTTTCTGATTTCGCCACAAACTGCCCCGTTTTTGTTGCTGAGGAAAACAAAGAGAGAGGAAAAACAAACGTGCGCGCGGCGTTCCCGATTCCCCCTTACACACTTCAAGCCAAGTCAAAAGCCACAAAAAACTGCCGTGTAGCTCCTTGCCTTAGGAATTCCCCCCCCCCCCCCAATAATTTGGACAAGGGTTGCGGGGCGGAGGAAATGGTTGTGAATGTTTCCAGTAACGTGCTTTTTTTTGTTACTTCAGGTGTTAAAATGTTTTTTTTTTTTAAAAAAAGTCGGAATATTACAAGAGGCGGGTCTCCTCCGCAGGCACGTCATTGATCTGAATTCACCCTGTGTCCCCTCCAGAAATATTTCTATGCTTTAGAAATCCGAGATCCCGATGAAGGCCAATGTCATCTCGCATCTGTAAGGTTTTGGATGCCCTCCAAGTTGTTTGAATAAAACGGGAGCGAGTAGGTGGCCTCGTCTCGGTTTCAGCAATGAACATCTCGGTGGAAGACACAAACTCCGCTGCCAACGTGTGTGTTTAAATGTCCGCGTGACTCGCGGAGATTTTGCACTTTTCACAAATCGGCAGGCCGGTTGGTATTGCTCCACATCGGTGCGTTTGCAGTGACTTAGGGTTTGAGGGCAACCCACGCATTTGAATTTTCCGTCAAACTTTTTTCCTCCGTGGGAGCGGCCAGGGCAAGTCTTTTTTAAAAAAAAGTAAACAAGGCATGCACATTTCACAGCATCTCGAAATCCCAACCCCCCACATCCTTCTTAAAGTTTCGCCGAGGCAAAAACAAACGGCGCTGCCTCGGCTGCACTCTGATCCGCCTGGCTAGCTTACAGTATAATCAGTCTCGGCTCCTCCTCCTTCTTAGAACCACATGGTTTCCACATGGAGACAAACTCCTCTCTTTCCATTGGCTGTACTTTAACCCGAGGGGCGTGATTATTTCAAGCCATTTCGCCAATGAGAACGCTCTCTTATCCCTATGATGTCACGCGTTGCTGAGCCTAAAGATCAATGGGAGGAGTCTGGAATGGAGCGGAGTTGTCCTTGTTGGGAGTTGTGGTCAGATGATGTCATAGTTTCAGGCTTAAAGCGACACTGCTCTGCTTTGCGTTCACAGGGCTGCCAAGTTGAAGATTCACAATAACAATAAGGGCCTTGAACGAGTGCCACGAATTCCGATCCTTTCTTGCTTGGGCAGCTATGCGGGCAGTGGCAGATTCGTACGAGATTGCAAAACAAGGGAATAAGCTTCTTTCATTTAGCCTGTCTCGGCGAAGTTGTTCCTAAAAGTTGTTCTTCCTCCGATATGTGTTTATGCATATACAGGGAGAGACATTTGTGCTTTGCTAAGGAATATAAATTATTTGGTTGAAAGGCGTGGGATGTTTCTGTATTTATTTTTTCTTAAGCAGGATTTACATCTTTCAAGTTAAACTATCAGAAAAATATGGCCCTCTTAAAGGTTTACAGGATGTTTGCTGTCTTACAGCATGCTTTGCTTTTAATTTAGTGCAATGTCAAAGGCTTATGAGTCCAGGCCATTATTGTAACTGCTGGTATGGAAAGGACAGGATAACTGTAGTGGGGTCTTGTTTACCAGTTGCCCATTTGGTATAGTTTTTTTTTTAATACCCAACAAAAAACAGGCTTGATCTGGAGTTTAGGGAAACCTGCAACCCTTTTATGTTCCTAATTCTTTGCTTTTAGTTAGTGTAAATTGGATTACCTGGCATGCAAGGGTATTACATCTTCCTGAACAGGAAAACCTTTGTATTAGAAAGTTGAGCAAAATTCTGTGCAAAAGGGCAAAATGAAAAAAAAAAATAGCAATATCAATAACTTATTCTGCTAAGGATATAATGGTGAGATCAACAGCCCCAGACCTACAAAAACAGCCAGCTCTTCACTGCTTTGCGGAAGGCCAATAACGTAGGGGTAGTCCGGATCTCAGGGAGCAATGAATTCCAGAGGGTTGGGGCAGCGACTGAGAAGGCCCTCCCCCGTGGGCCTGCTAGTTGACATTGCTTAGTCGACAAAATCTGAAGGAATCCGACTCTGTGAGATCTTACTGGTCATTGGGAGCTATGTAGTAGGAAGCGGTCCCAAAGATAACCTGGCCCTAAGCCATATAGGGCTTTAAATATAATAACCAATACCTTAAAATGCATCCGGTGACTAACTGGATGCCAGTGCAGCTTGCATAGGATTGGTGTAATGTGGGTGTCCCTAGGTGCTCCCACAACATAATTTCTACCCTCCCCCCCACCAGAACCAAAGATAGATACTTGGTATAATCTTTTGGAGGCAAAACCCACAGCCATTCAGTCTTGTCAGGGTTGTCTGAGCCTGTTTCCTCCCATCCAGACCCTCACAGTCTCTAGGCACCGGCACATCACATCTCTGGAACAATTTACTCATGCAAAAAATGTTTTGTTACGTAGAATCTATGCAAAAATAATTATTTTCTCCAGACTTTGCTAATCAATATGCCCAGAGCTTCTATAAAAGCTTTTAGTTGTTCATTTGGGAGGTTATAAAGAGAATCATAACATCGTTTTAACAATGATTTTTAACTATGTGACACAAGCTACTGCAACTGTATATGTGATGCACCAGGGTTACACTTCAAATTTTAGGACCTCCACAGTTGATTAAGAGAAGTTATTTTTAGGAGTTGAATTTCCAGTTGCTTTGGAGGGCAGCAGATGGAAAAGACTGATTGCAAATAATGCAGAAAATGATTTTACAAACTTTATAATATTAGACTACAGGCCTAAAATTGCCTAATCTTTATTATTAACATTAATACTGCAATTGGCTTTCCATGCTATTGATAATATTGTATTTTCCCCTAATGATGAATTCATTACTAGAAAGTAGTTTATATATTAAAGTACGCATGTGTGTAATGAAACAGCATAATGCATTACTGTTAAATTTTGTACTCCAGTCCTGCAATTACAGTGAGTTGTAAAATATCAAAGCTTTAAAACATGTGGTTTTATAAGTACTACTTGGATCTTCCATTAAAATATATAAATGCAAAGTATTTGTTTTCTGCTGAAATATTGATTTTTCAAACTGGCAAGATAAAGTAATACATAGAAGTTTTGTAATAAACATTAAACTCTGGTGATTTTTTTTTTTTAGATCATTGTCAAAATCTCACTTTGTAACTGGAGGCATTTGTAGCTGTGAAATTGAATGACTTTTCTTTAAAAGTTCTTTTACAAGTCTGAATAAAAAGAACTAAGAACAAAAACCACAGGGTAATAATTAGGTGACAGTAGAAAATGAATGCCC
The DNA here is from genome assembly GCF_031021105.1 of Erythrolamprus reginae. Classification (NCBI taxonomy): domain Eukaryota; kingdom Metazoa; phylum Chordata; class Lepidosauria; order Squamata; family Dipsadidae; genus Erythrolamprus; species Erythrolamprus reginae. Next base: position 59,394,769 of record NC_091954.1, on the reverse strand, counting down.
CACAAAAACAGAAGGAATGCAAATCCGCATTAAATTTCTGCTATGGAAATGCTACAAGTGAGCAAAACCCAAAACAACTGTGAAATTAATCATCCCTTTAACATACTTAAAAATGAGAAAAATTGCTATATAAAAACTTCATTATCTATATTGTTGTGTAATGCTTTTGAATTTAAGTCAGCGTGTTCAGCATGTATAGGTATGCATAAAGCAATTTGTCTTCAATTCTCTCAAATCCTTCCCCAAGATTATGCTGCAGCTGTCTGACTGAAGCTGCAGTGATAGGAGATAGCATCAAAATCCTGGGGAAAAAACATACTGATTTCTTTGTGGGGTTCCGTGTGAGAATTCCTCCATGCTGTGAAACCTTTTTTTTTTTTTGGTCTTAGAACATGAAATGTTGCATAGCCATATTCACCATGTAGAAATCTGCCACACGAATATAAAGTTTTAACATTATTCTCTTTGAAAGTATGACCAGTAAAATGGCCCTGAGGAAAAAAATGCAAAGGATTGTTTATGAAGAGTGCTCAGCTACTGGCAGAGATGTCCACAAGGGTCAACATGGAAATAATAATAATAATAATAATAATAATAATAATAATAATAATAATAATAATAATAATTTATTAGATTTGTATGCCGCCCCTCTCCGAAGACTCGGGGCGGCTCACAACAACGATAAAAAACAATATTATACTGGCACAAATCTAATATTAAAAAAACCCCACTAAAAACCCTATCATAATTAAAAACCAAACAGCACATACATACCAAACATAAATTATAATAAGCCTGGGGGAAAGGTGTCTCAAATCCCCCATGCCTGGCGGTATAGGTGGGTCTTAAGTAGTTTACGGAAGACAAGGAGGGTGGGAGCAGTTCTAATCTCCAGGGGGAGTTGATTCCAGAGGGCTGGGGCCGCCACAGACAAGGCTCTTCCCCTGGGGCCCACCAGACGACATTGTTTAGTCGACGGGACCCGGAGAAGGCCAACTCTGTGGGACCTTATCGGCAGCCATTGCCAAAGAATCCAAGGTCCTTTTTTACATGTATCCAATGAGCACATGAAAAAAAGGGGATTATTCAGTTGGTCAGTCCAGGCTGCCACCATTTTGATGCTGTTTATCTTCCTTCCTGATTTCTTTGAATTTGACATAAAATCTATTACAAGCTTCATGACTTTTATTTTTATAATAATAAGTGGACTTTTTGCAGAAAACAGGCCTGTTTTAATGGGTTTTTTTGTTTGCGTTTTTTTTCACTTTGTAGCCATCAAATTCTTTCTAGGCCACTAGCAATTTTAATACAGCTTAGAGGTTTGTACAAAGAATGGCATTGTTTATCTTCAAGTAGAAGCATTCCACTAATAAAGAGATTGTCCAGAAGGTATAGCAAAATAATTTGTGGTTTCAATTACAGTGCTACCCATGAAGGGTAACCTTACTTTCTTTTTTCATATGCCACTGATATATAGAGAACTTACTATTTACACAGACAGTAATAACAATTTAGAATAAAAGAGATACTCTTGCTTGCAGACCTTTGAATTTTAGCACCTGGATAAAACTTGTTATTATCCCCAATGTATCAAGAAAAGTATTAACATACATGATGTATTTTATTGCTTATATATGCTTTGATATTGTTGAAATAAAATAGAAGATTGTAGATTACATTATTTCTTCACAACTATCTTTTCTTAATTCATAGTCTAAAATCTTGCAGTTTTTGTTAAAGCTGATTGTAGTGCAGCCTAAAAGCAAAGTAACTGGGTTATTTGTTTATTTTTTTACTTAGTTATTTAGGAGACAGCTGACAAGAGCAAAAAATTTTAGTTACTGGAAATCGTATGTATTTCTTAAATTGCATCAGATATGGAATAAATGTAATGTTTGCAAGAGTGTAATTCATTCTTTGAACATTTTGAAGAATAAAGTAGTATTCATTAGGGAATAAAAATAGTTGATTAGATCATACATGGTCCTATCTGTGATAATCACTGGCAGCAAGTACTGTACATTATAATGCTTTTCAAATTATACTTTATATTTTATGTTTCATTTTCTTCCTCTATAATCCCAACAGCCTGCCAAGTCATGTTGTTGGATATAACTGAGAAACAAAAATGTGGATGAAGTAACCAAAGGGAAAATATTAGTTAAAATGATGTTTGATCAGTAATTATTGCTGAATTTGGAAGTGAAATATAGTTTACTCATGCTACCTTGTAAGAAGATCAGTACAGTTCTTTGTGCTGCCACTAACCGTATCTTTGGAAGATCTCTTAAAGAACTTTCCAAAAATTTCTTCCCAGATTTTTGATCTGCTTTCTCTGAATAGCTATGGAACATCACTAGCTACAGTTGTATGAACAAGGAAATAAATATACACTAACTGGTGAATTGCAAAGTAGCACAGTTGATTAACACTAATGAACTTTATCTCCTCTTTGTTGCCATTCAGGAGTTGTCTAGGTGTTTGCAGTCCCAATTGGATAATCCCAGTAATGTTATTCACTAGTTAGCTTTCCCATTAAATTGACACGGATAGGGTTGCAATATAAATACACCTATTTACTTATTACTATATATTATTGTTATATAACCACTGAATATAGTTTCCCAGAACTATTAGGACTTGAAGAGTGGGTGAGTTTTTTGAGGTTGGGTATTGCATTGTCATTGCTAATCATGAGTTCTAATAAAGTAATAACAACAACAACAATCACAGAGTTGGGAGGGACCTTGGAAGTCTTCTAGTCCAATCCCCTACTTAGGCAGGAAACCCTACACTACTTCAGACAGATGGTTATCCAACATCTTCTTAAAAACTTCCAGTGTTGGAGCATTCACAGATTACAAGATTTAATTTAATAATAATTTAATTTAATTTAATTTAATTTAATTTAACTTAACTTGGTTGGATTTCTATGCTTCTCCACAGACTCAGGGCAGTTTACAACAATAAGAATAAAATACAATACAATATGACCAGTGAAAACCAACCTAACACTAAAACTAATAATTAAAACCCCAATACTATAAAAAAAGCATTCATTTAACAAGAGTGATATTTTCTGTACAATGACCTTCCCTGGGTCAATAGCCTTCTAGCTCTATCACACTACAATTATTATTCTTTCCAACCATCTTCAGTATCATATCCTGCCTATCAGGTTCGATCTATGTAATTTAAATCTATATCTTTTGAATGAAATTCCTACAGGAATATTTATTCTTATGAGAAGTGCAGGCAGGCAAAAAAAAAGTATCTTGAGACTTCTATGATTACATTAAATAAGAATTATTTAGGAAAATTAATTAAGATATATGTCATCTGGGTTAATCAGTTTTGGTCTATGATAACAAACCACAATAAGAAATATTTTCGAGTAATTCACAAGCTTTTTATGGTTTATAGAAAATATTCCTTTGTGTATTCCTATGAAATCCTAGAACCAAATGATCTATCATATCATGATGAAACTTGCCTATGCAAAAATCTTTAAACCACTAAGTAATATGATTTAATTTGGCTTCTATTGACTTGATGCACATAAGGTGTTTCCAGACAGAGCTACTAGCACTATCAATCAAAAGCTACAATGTAACTTTAAAAACAACTAAATACAGTACAGTAGTCCCTCGCTATACCGCGCTTCACCTACTGCGGCTTCACTTCATCGCGGGTTTCTGAGGAAGTCGATCGGCAGATTTAAACAGCCCGCCAAACTCGATCGGCAGGTTTTTTTAAAAAAAATAAAAATCTAAAATTGTAAATACTGTATTTAAATACAGGTACTGTATCTAAAATAAATACTGTGTGGGAAGGGTTTATAAACACTTAAAACAATGAAAACTTACCAAACAATTACAATATACTGTAAATACTTACATAAGTACTATCAGTCGATAAATTCCCCATCGCAGATTTCACCTATCGCGGCCAGGTCTGGAACGTAACACCAGCGATAGGTGAGGGACTACTGTACATGTACTACACTTTGGAAAGAAAAGCAATGCAGAAGTTGATGGGAAAAAATAGATTAAGTGGAGTGTAACTCTGGATCCTGTTTACAAGTCAGTGAATAAGGCTGAATTATTATGCAATCCTCCATGTAGAACAAGCATTATTGAACCTCATAAAATAATGTTCAAATGTACCAATATTGTATAAAAATGATCACATTTTGTTTACTTAGGATTCTGTCTTAACAATAATTGTGGAAATAGATCTGAATGTACCTTGCAGTAGTCTTCACTTCTGGTGACTTATAAGTGCCTGCTACATTTTTGGAAGTGGTTACCATTGCCCTTTTCCAAGGGCTGAGACAGAGTGACTTGACCAAGTTACCCAATTGACTTCATGCCTAATGCAGGATTGGAAGTCATGACTTTGTAGTTTCTGTCCTAGTATTTTAACTACCAACCCTCTTACATGTAAGTTTCTGTTTATGGTCCTGTAATCCCTTAACTTGGGGTAGTTGGGACAACTGGGTGAAGCTGAGTATTACTGGCTGGAGCATCTGGCCAGTTAATGCTCTTATATATAAACTTTGAAAATTATTGGATCTCAAGCAAATGCTACATATTACCTCTCTACTGTTCAGGTTTTTTTCTAGCTTTGAGACAAACCTGAAAAAAGATCACTGTTTTAAAGGTTGTATTAGTTTTAATGGGTGTATTAATCAGTAATCCCCTTTTTAAAGCTCCTATGGAAATCTGAAAACAGTCAGACTGCTCCCATAGAAAGGAACTATGTTGCACATCTACAAATCTGAAGCACTTTTAAGTTATTTTCATACCTAATGTGCTTAATATGGATGTGTGTTTATTTATTTCAGGAATAAAACTTATTTTGCTCTACAATTCTTATTGAAACAATGTAATATGCACAGTTTGCTTGCTAAGGATAAAACTGAACATAGGGAACACTGTTTATTTTTTATCTGCAAAATACTTTCTGTATTCAATTATGAAAATACAGTATTACAAACTGCTCAATTAAGCTTTTCATTCTGACCAGTTAGCACATCATCATCTTCCAACATTTTCCATTCCTCCATGTTTTAATTAAAATTCTGTTTGCCTAGCAGTCTGTTTAAATTAAAATTCAGTTTCTCTATACAGGGAGAGGGATGTATTTATTTTTTTGGTGGATTCTATTTTTACCCTAGTAGTTTAAAGTATGATTCTATTAGTGCTTTGTAGGATGTTAGTTTATTATTTGCTTTTAAGACCAGAAATTATGCTTACTGATTTTCCTGAAAACTTTAGTTTGCTACTTTTTGGTTAGGTTTATAATTATACTAATCACATCAGAGGACTTGTTTGCTTCTGTACATTACTCAAAGATTTTTTTTTAGTTTTATTTTCCTGAGAAAAGGGAATATTTTAGACATAGGGGTCATTCCATAGGATAAATCTCATAGGACTCCAAAACAGAAATAATTATTTTTGCTGTCCGTAACTGTAATAAACATTTAATTTTAAGTAACTTTTATTTCACATTAAAATTAATATCCAATATGTACTTTTAATTACATTTGATGGAATTTAAGTTTCAAGCAAACATGTTTTCTGTTGTAGACTTACTTTAATTTCTAAAAGAAGATTTGATTATAAATTATATTTTAAAAGTTTCTTGAAATAATTGAAGAGGTAAAACGAAATAGGAATGTAGAATAGATTGTTTAATAGATGGATTTATTATGGCTGCTATAATAATTAAAATGCAATTTTGTGGCACCTTTCTGACTTGATTTAAAACTGCTCAAATGGAGCAATCCACCGATATCCGTGGAACTCCTTTCCTAGTAGTTTATGCAATTAACGGTTTGAGGTTTAACAAATCCCCAAACTGATTATTTAGAAGGGAACGCATAAGACAAGCTCTCCATTAATCCTAGAATTCTGTTTATTATTAGACCAACCTTCATGGCCGCTCTTTTCTGTAAACAAGGAAGGGATTTCCCCACATTAACTCCGTGCCGTAACCATACCAAGGGGAGGGCTATATGAGCTTTTTTTCGGTCCGGGCAACATGCGTAACGTAAAAAAACGAAGCCTCCCATAATGCAAGTGGTGCACACGCGCCGCACTTGCAGGGAGAGGACGTCGAGAACTACATTTCCCAAATGACATTGGGGCTGAAAGTCTCATGTGCGTCCCCTCCCCCTCCATGATTTCTAAGCAGAGGTAAACAAACTGAAAGAGGCAGGGACATACAGTATCTGCTGCAGAAGGCGGAGAAAGCGATAGATCTTTGGGGGAGAGGGCTTGCACGATGGATGCAGGGGCAGCATCGAGATAGAGGAGGCAAAAAGTGTGGGGCTACGAAGGAGAGGGGCAATAGGAAGCAGAATGCAGGAGTAGATTAAGAAGAGGTTAAAGGACAGATTAAATGTTTGGGGGCACCGAGAAAAGGGTATGAAGCTAGGTCGGGCGCAGTGCTAGAGATGAACTAGGAGAAGCAGACGAATAGCCAAGACCAAAGGGGGAGACAGTCAGGACTAAGAGTTGCGGGAAGGGTCTCTGTTATTACCTACAGATAAAAGAGGGATCTTACTGAAGTAGGATGTGGCCATGAGTCAGGGTAACTGCTGCAGTAGTTGTTCAGTTCTTTTTTACGCCTCACTGATTAACTTCGTAGAAGCAGGACAAGAGGCACCTTTTCTCCAAGTTACTCGTTTCCTACCTTATTCTTTTTCTCTCTTGGGAAAATCAGAGAACTAAGGTTTATTTCACCCATAGTACCAGGGGCAAAGCAGCAAAGTCCTCCTTCACAGTTGTTCGGGGAAAGGTCTCCTCCATCTCAAGGGCTATGGAGCGGGTAGAGATGATCAACATCCAGCGCCTTTTGGAGGCAGCCGAATACCTGGATCGCAGAGACCGAGGTAACACCTTTTCAGGAAGGGGCAAGAACTGAGGTGGCCTGTCCTCCTGGAAATCAGTCCAACTTAATTTGTTTTGAAAGAAGCAGTTGCTTGGAGAGGAAAGACAAAGTGGGGCCAAAGTGATTCACGTGTAACAGATGGAGAATTTTGAGCAGAGCATCAGAATGAATGTCTTTTAATGTGCTCTGGGATTTGATCAAGAAGTTTTGATACAGAAATTAAAGTTATCTTGGAACATAGACTGGAGAGTTAGTTTGGGGTAGTGGTTAATATACAAAGTGGGAGGCTGTAACTTCTAGTGCTGTCTTAGACAATGAAATCAGTTTGCTGACTTTGGGCCATTCACTCTTTCTCAGCCTTAGGAAGAAGGCATTGGGAAACCACTTCTGAAAAAGAGAGAAACCTGCATGCAGTCACCAGGGGACTCAAAGGGATTTGGATTCTAAGCTAATCAGCCTTATCTGAACAGGTGCCTTGCCTGTGGTTTTTATGTCTTGAGTGTTCTCACGTTTGTTTAAAGCTGAGAGTGCTGCCCGAGAAGTCATTCAGAGCTCGGTTGGTGTTGTCTTTGGAAAATACTGTTTCTTACCCACTGTTCCTTCTGTTTCCATTTGATCATAATTTATGCAGAGTGTGAACATGGGTATGCCTCAGCCTTCCCTTCCATGACAAGTCTTGGGCTGCAGGACCCAAAGCCACTGCAGAGACTGAGCCGGTCAAGAAAACATAGCAGCGGAGGCAACAGCACAGGCACCACAAACAGGTAACAGTCTGAAAGGGACTTGAAAATGGGAGAGTGCTATTATATAAAGGCACAAATATTTCATGCATCCATCAGGGAGAATAGGTTATATTTTATTTGGCACTTTTGCTGGAGTTCCCCTTTCCTCATAATCTTGCTTCCCCAGCCCTTGATGATATGCAAGTTTGTGGCTTTTAATAGAAGAATTGACCAATGTGGTATTGTGTTAGCTGCCTCTTTAAATCTTGCAGAACCAGCTTGTTAGCCGAGTACGTAATGCCTTGTTCCTGCAGGTTCCCCATGCTCATTTTATGTAACTTGCATCATCATTGAAAGCTTTCCCAAGTAGCTGATTTTACTCCAGAGAGACTAATATTAATCTAGGGGAAATCTTTTGCATTTCTATTCTGAAATGTATCCCACTGTATTCAGTGGAGGTATGGGGATTCCACATCCCTCTGCCGAGGTATGTATGTTAAATCTGTAGTTTAAATATTTTCACTTGGAGAGCAAAAAGAGACTTGGAGTTTTAAATTAAGTCATAGTTGCTTGAACACCATTTGAAAATGTTATTTTATAATGTATTATTTTTGTGCAGACTTTTTCATTTTTGGTAAAGTGAAATTTATAATCTGATGGATTATGAAACCTCGTATTGAATACTGTATTTGTCTGATAATAGAATCTGCTTTTCTGTCCCTTGTGTGGTGTGTTCTATGTATATAATAATATCAGGCTAACAAACCAATTGATGAAAAGTGTGAGCAAAACAATTATAATATAATAGAGTTGTGTTGCAGAGGATAAATATATTTTGTAGATTTGCAGACTGCTTTATGCCAGAGATCCACTTAATTATAGCAACAATATTTTCCAAAGATATAATCTTTTCTAATGCTCTCTGTTGATAACAAATGAGCCATTTTAATCAAATACGACGCTACCTTCTGAACAAAAGGGACTTGTTTACTTATTTAAATATGTAATTTGGAGAATTTGCTAAAAATCATTGTTGCAGAAACACAGTAACATTAAAACTAAATGATGCCTTCAAAATTAGTCATTTCCAATACAGCAGTGCCATACTTGTAATATCTGTAGTGATGACATTTCAGCTGCATCCTATGTCAAATGAAATAAACATTACACAGCTTCATGTACAGGTAGTCTTCTGCTTACATCAGTTCATTTAGCGACTGTTCAAAGTTACAACAGCCCTGAAAAAAGTGGTTTATGGTTGTTTTTCACGCTTATGACATTTATAGCATTCCCATGGTCACATGATCAAATACTTCTGAACCTTGCTGTGTTCCAGGGTCACATGATACTCTTTTGCAACCTTCTCATTAGCAAAATCAATGGGGAAGCCAGGTTCACTTAACAACTATGTTCCATGCAGGCATTCACCTAGCAACAGTGACAATGAAAGTCATAAAATGGGGCAAGACTCACCTAATAAATGTCTTGCTTAAAAACATAGGTTTGAGGCTCCATCATAGTTTAAGTTGAGGACTACTATACTTCCACAGATAGGAATTTTTCTTAGGTAGTTGCTAATCAAGGAATTTTTCCCTTTAATAATATGGGCATGGGAAAATGTAAGAAGGCGCAAAACTTTTTACTCTTTTCCTTTTTTGTGTGCATATTTTACAGTGACTGGTTTAACAATAAACAAGTACAGTGAACCCTCGAGTTTCACGTCCTCAAGGATCGCGAAAGGGCTATTTCGCTAGTTTGCAACCCGGAAGTAAACTCCACCATCTGCGCATGCGTGCCCTTCCACGCATGCGTAGATGGTGGAGTTTCCCCGCCGGGCAGAGGCTTCCCTGGGTCTTCCCCCTCTTGCCCCGGTAAGACCCCAGCGGCGGTGGGCTGGAGCGCGAGCTTGGGGCACCCTAGCTCCGCTTCCCAGCTGGGAAGCGGAGCCGGCAACAGCGTGGGCGGGCGGGCGGCGCGCGCGAGATTGGGGCAGCCTAGCTCCGCTCCCCAGCTGGGAAGCGGATCTAGGGAGTCCCCACCGCGCGCGCGTTGCTGGGGACTCCCTAGATCCGCTTCCCAGCTGGGGAGCGAAGCTGGGATGTTCCCAAGCGCGCGCGCTTTCCCCAGCAACGTGCGCGCGGTGGGGACTCCCTAGATCCGCTTCCCAGCTGGGGAGCGAAGCTGGGATGTTCCCAAGCGCGCGCGCTTTCCCCAGCAACGCGCGCGCGGTGGGGACTCCCTAGATCCGCTTCCCAGCTGGGGAGCGAAGCTGGGATGTTCCCAAGCGAGCGGGCACCCAGGGAAGCCGTTGCGCGAGCAACGGGGTGGGCGGGCGAAGGGCGGGCGGCAGTAGAAGCAAAAACACCATCTGCGCAAGCGCAGATGGTGTTTTTACTTCCGCACCGCTACTTCGCTAAAAATCGATCATCGCGTGGGGTCCTGGAACGGAACCCTCGCGATGATCGAGGGTTCACTGTATTGTAAATAAACAAATGAGGAAAATTTGAAGTGCCATCCATAAAGCTATCAATGAATTTAATTTTTATTTATTTATTAATATATTTTTATACTGGCTAAATCACCAGGGTAGTATACAAAAGCAAAATATCATTAAAACATATATCAAAGAACTTGACACAATGCAATGTGACCCCAAAGTATATACAGAAATGTTTAAAGGCATTTAACAATAATAATGGGAGCCAAGTCACCACTCCCCACCATTCCTGCCTTGTGAGATGTAATAAGGGAGGATCAAGCCTAGCCCTGGAGCTACATTGTTTTAAAATCATAAGGCTATTATAGAAAAAAATTCTCTATTTCTGCTCCACAACCTTTGTACCTCCCTTGCAGGATTTTAAGGAGTTGTTGACATAACAGGCTGAATCATTTAGGAAAAGATGGACCCTGACATAATTCAGAGCCATTCTATTTTACCTGTTTTACAGATGAAAAAGTAGCATTTGGAAGTCTATTGGTAACCAGTGTAGCCATCAAAAGTTGATGTTACGTTGTAGTAGTGCATTTACACTAGCTTGCGTACTGCATTCTGCTGTTAATTTCTGAGTTATCTTCAAAAACCACCCCATCTAGAGTACACTGATGGTCCAGTGATGGCGAATCTATGGCACACATGCCACAGATGCCATGCAGAGCCATATCTGAGGGCACATCAGGCTTTGCCCTATGCCAGCTGTTTTTTGTCATTCTTTTTGGCCATTTTTGTTCTCCCCAGGCTTCAGGGAAACCTCCTGAAGCCCAGGGACAGCGAAAAATGGCCCAACTGGAAGTTCACTTGTGTGCATCACCCCCAGCCTCCTTTTTGCTGTCACAGGTTTTCAGGAACTTTTTCAGCTTTGGACAAGCCTTCCAAACCTCAGCCCATTTCTTCTGCAAGGTTTTCTGAAGGTATCTGCAGCCAGTTACAGAGCCTCAGATCTATCCGGATCTCTGTTATCGGCTAGAGAGACCTTTAGGAAATGTCTCTGCAGCTGATAACAGAGTTCCGGATTGATCCAGAGCTCTGATATCAGCTACAGACACCTTCAGGAAAGCCTTGCTGGCTGCAGAAGAAATAGGTTGAGGTGTGCAAGGCCCAATTGCAACTATCTGAAGGTAAGTAGTAGGGTAGCTCCACTTCCGCTTCATTTCTGAACTTCCAGTTGGACTGTTGGGCCATTTTTCGCTGTCCTAAACCCTGGAGAGAGTGATAAACAGCCCAATGGGCCTACCGGATGTCCTAAGGCTTCAGTGAGCCCTGCACAATGTGCGGGGGACAGCACAAGAGGTTGTGCGTATGCGTGAGGGCAGCTGGGGGTTGTGCACATGCATGGGAGGAGGGCATTGCATTATGGGTGTGGGCACACACATACACGCCATCAAGCATGCGTGCACCGGTTTGGCACCGGAGCCAAAAAAGATTCACCATCACAGGCATAGTCATTGCATGTGGTCATACTAGAATAGATTTCTTCCATCAGAGCTTCCTGATCTCTTTTATAACCAAAGTTAAAACTAGTGCATCAGTCTAGACCAGTGTTTCTCAACCTTGGCCATTTGAAGATGTGTGGACTTTAACTCCCAGAATTCCACATATCTTGAAACGGCCAAGGTTAAGAAACACTGGTCTAGAATGAGTGAAGGTTTAAATAAATACTCCTATTAATAGGGTAGTATAACTGCTACATTATTTATTTTGTATACATTTACGTATATAAATAGTATTCATTCGTTAGCCAAAAAATCTCACATGTGAGTTTGTGAAGTTTGGTATTACATATGTAGTAGTTCAGATATTTAAATGTTTTAAAAGCAAGAGACAAGGAAGAATATATAGGGCAAACAAAAGAAAAACTGGGGCTCTGTTCCCAAAAATGACTAGTGTTATAACAATGATCCAGGAAAAATATTTCACGTAACTGGGTAGAATTGCTATCCTTGACACAATTGTTGCTACCATGGTTGGTACCTTACCAGGTATTAAACCTTTACAGAGCCCATTTATAATAGGATGTATGTTCCTGCCATTCATGATGACATATGGAAGTCTGTTCTGTTAATATATTTTTCCACTGTCTGATCTGCTGGTGCTAAGTTTATTGGTGAGACAAATATGGGGTCTGTACAATTTGATTTGCAAAATATATGCTTCAAAAATTCGATATGCATTTGTATTAATATTTGGCTAAATTTAGAACAAAACTAATGAATCCCAGCAGCAACAGCTGAATTCTGGGACTAACGGCACTGACCCGTATTTATTTTTTATTTCATTAAAAGTATTTATTCCTTAACACCAGTAGCTTTTAGTTACACACACTCTTATAGTAAATATAAGAAACAATTGAGCAATCAAAAGCATTAACAACTAAAATAATGATGATAAAATTGTTAAAGTACCACAAAACAGAACCAAGGAAAATTCAGAACTTCATTTAGATAAGGCAAGAATACATTTTATAATTTCTGTTGAATCTTGGGTTTTTTGACATGGAAGACAACAACAAATGGTGAAATAAACTATTTGTGGTTTTGGAATTAACAGCTATAGTTGTCTTAGTTGCTCTTTTGCTGTTTGACTCTGGCTTACTATGACTACATGAGTTGAAGAGATGTTTTTTTCAGAAATCCCCCCCCCCCATCATAATTTGCACATTACTGAGGATACTTGATATTTTCTTACTATTCTTATTTTAACTTTTTTTAAAAATCCTACATCATTTCAAGTAGTTTCTACTAGTTAGTCTCTGATACTGAAAGTGAACACAGCATACATGGGAACTAGTTTTTGAAGTATAAAATAGACAAAGGGCATATAAGATCTTTTTAGCCTCCTAGTTATCTCCTTTCCTTTCTCAGTTTTTAAATGCTTCAATTGGATTTATATGGGAGTAAAGGCTGGTAAATTGCAATCTCAATAGTTCTTCCATAGCCAAAGAATTGTTGCATGGCAGGAAATAGAAACAAAACTCACATGTATGCAAACTGATGCTTTTTCCAATGTATAATCAGGGTTAATGAAATTTAAATGGGCTGTTGTATAATCCAACAATCTAACTGGGTTCAGAAAAGGACACAACAAATTGAGGATAAGAACACTGACAGCTATTAGTGGAAACAGGAGGTACAACCTCATGCCCAGCTTATATACAAAAAATGGAAGCCTGCCACTCAGAGTGAATTGCTTTCTGCAAATCTGGGATGGTTGCAAAATTCCAAACAAACATCTAATAGCGTTGTAATATTTGAGGCAATAATTTTGATCAATCATGTTCTAAATGTGTTTGATTTTAATTTTTACTAATAATTTCTAGTGCACAGACCATAGATGTTTTTCAAGAATAGCAAAAAAACAAACAAACCCCAACCAAAGACCAACTGGGAAAGAAGAACAGAAGGGGAGGTTGTGTGTGTATGGGGATATGTGCATGTGTGTATTTCTTAATTCTTACCGTGATTATTTCTAATATTCAAAGCAGCTTAAAGTTTGTTTTTAAACTTTTGTAAAACAAAAAAGTTTTAAAAGTTTATTTATGCATTACTTATTTGCTTTTCAAAATCATAGTCTTAAAGCAAACTACAATATAAAATTGTAACATAATTCAGAAATTATAACTATATTGTAAAATATATTGTAATATGCCATTCGGGGCCACTCTAAGAGCGGGAATGAAGAACGGCTGCAATTGTCCAGCCCATTTGACAGCCAGTTATAAAAGGGAGCTGTCTAACGGCATTACCTCAGAATGTTAGTTTAGTTGTTACTGAATTGTTATTAATAAAGTGCATACATGGTGTCACCTCAGTTATAGCACCTGGCCAGCTTATACTACAGAGCATTGGCAATGAAGGCTGGGATCACAAAACTGAGGCAAGGAGCAATCACTATTCAAAACTGCTACTGGTGACAAGATGTCACTTGCTGAGGCCACCCTCGACGACTCTGCAAAACAAAAATGGTGACTCAAAACACATTCACACATTTTAACCCACCCGGTGAGATGTGGGAGTCCTGCGTGGGAAGATTTGAATGTTTCCTCATAGCCAACACTTGCATAGAGCTATCGGGGGATAGGAAACCTGTCTACTTCTTAGGGTTTTGTGGTACAGAGATGTTTGAGACAGCACAAGCACTTTTTGCCCCTCAGTCCATCCACACTGTGTCATGGGAGGCTATGCTGGCCAAACTCAAAGACCACTACACCCCTCCGCCCTCCTGATGTGTGAGGCGTTACACACTCTACCATAGGAACCAAAGGTAGGGTGAAACAATCAGTTCATTGCAGCCTGAGGAAAACCGCACTCTATTGTGAGTTTTTCAATTTAAAAGACTATCTCTCGGATTATTTAGTTTTCGACATAAGAGACATAAGAGATAGCCGCTATTCCGAGTTGGTATTTGGCCATAAGCTCTTTCTCGGGCTTTTGACTGGTGACTGACAGACCTCTCCAGTGCTGTTTTAACAGATGACCTGGTGGATTGTATTCCTGACCAGCTATGACTACATTCTGACAATTGGTTGAGGGTGGGGGCAATTCTAATCTCTGGGGGGAGTTGGTTTCAGAGGGCCGGGGCCGCCACAGAGAAGGCTCTTCCCCTGGGTCCCGCCAAGCGACATTGTTTGGTTGACGGGATCTGGAGAAGACCCACTCTGTGGGACCTAACTGGTCGCTGGGATTCATGCAGCAGAAGGTGGTCCCTGAGGTAATCTGGTCCGGTGCCATGAAGGGCTTTATAGGTCATAACCAACACTTTGAATTGTGACCGGGAACTGATCGGCAACCAATGCAGACTGCGGAGTGTTGGTGTAACATGGGCATATTTGGGAAAGCCCATGACTGCTCTCGCAGCTGCATTCTGCACGAACTGAAGTTTCCGAACACTTTTCAAAGGTAGCCCCATGTAGAGAGCGTAACAGTAGTCGAGCCTCGAGGCAATGAGGGCATGAGTGACTGTGAGCAGTGAATCCTGGTCCAAATAGGGTCGCAACTGGTGCACCAGGCGAACCTAGGCGAACGCCCCCCTCGCCACAGCTGAAAGGTGTTTCTCTAATGTGAGCTATCGATCGAGGAGGACGCCCAAGTTGCGAACCCTCTCTGAGGGGGTCAATGATTCTCCCCCCAGGGTAATGGACGGACAGATGGAATTGTCCTTGGGAGGCAAGATCCACAGCCACTCCATCGTGTCTGGGTTGAGTTTGAGTTTGCTGACACCCATCCAGGCCCCGACAGCCTCCAGGCACCGGCACATCACTTCCACTGCTTCGTTGACTGGACATGGGGTGGAGATGTATAACTGGGTATCATCGGCATATTGATGATACCTCACCCCATGCCCTTGGATGATCTCACCCAGCGGTTTCATGTAGATATTAAATAGCAGGGGGGAGAGGACCGACCCCTGAGGTACCCCACAAGGGAGAGACCTAGAGGTCGACCTCTGACCCCCCACTAACACTGACTGCGACCGACCGGAGAGGTAGGAGGAAGACCACTGAAGAACAGTGCCTCCCACTCCCAACCCCTCCAGCCGGCGGAGAAGGATACCTAGGTATACATGGTGTTGCTTCAGTTATTGCCATCTCATAATACGGAGCACGTATAATATTCAAAAACAAATCAATTAAAAATAAGACCATAGAATCTATTCCATTAAACACCAAAGACAATAAACAAGCATATATTAAAATAAGTCCAGTTTTTAACTAACCACATTTCTCTTGAAGGGAATTTCTTAGACTAGTGATAGTTTCAAGCATAGCTTCCTTTCTGATATCCCTCTAAATGGTGTGCCAATAAGTAGATCCTTTAGTAGCTAAAGGATTAGTTACTCCTTTTGTTGGTCTGGTAGAGGTAGAAGCAGTTGGTCGGTGGAAGAGGAAACAGAAGCAGAAAAGGAAGAATTGTGACATAGGAGGAGTTAGAAACGAAGAAGGCAAAGAGCCATTAACAAAAAAAGGGAGAGAAAGGCAAGTTCTTTCTTTCCTCCTTTCCTCACAGCAAAAGGGGTCAAAATTACTCTGTTTTTGCTGCTAATGGCACCAAAAATTGGAGTGATTTTCTCTTCTTTGTGTTGGTGGAGATGCATGCTTATGACACTCACTTCTGCCCGGAAAAAAAGGGTCAAAACTGCAGTGTTTGGTTGCCATTAGTGAAGGGGTTAAGGGTAGTCTGAGAAGGGGACAACTTCTCCTTTATTACCCAGCAAGACCGTAACACCTTTTGCCAGCCCAGGACTAGCAAATATTTTTAAAAGGACAGAGGTAGAAATGATATTTATTGTGTTAAATATACTTACGCATATGTAACATTTTAAAGTATAGCATCTGAGTCCTGTTGACTCATTTCATTCCTTACCTGGATGTAAGATCTACTGAAATCAGGATGGAAAATTATCAGTAGGCTTATATAAAAGTGGGACTCATGTCCTTTACAAAAATAGATACAATATCTACAGATAGATCCAACAGACAACATGTTAAGAGAGACATTAAGACAGTAATGGCTCTACTATAGAAGGCATACTCAGAATATGACTCCACCCAAGATGATTTCGGAGACATTATAGTATATGCATATTGGAATATGGAAAAACTAGTATGAATATGCATGACAAAGCTTGCTGAGGAATATGTGTGGCTGCATAATTTCATAGACAAGTTCTATCAGCACGGAGAAGGAACATTATTACATTGACAAATATCTGCCACTGAGTTTATTCTGTTGTCCTTATTCTACTTTTCCAAATAATATCCAAAATTGGTAAATTAAATATTCAGGTTTGGTTTCAACAGACTATAGCTATGATGGGGAACCTATGGCAAGGGTACCACGGGCAGCATGTGGAGCTATTTCTGAGGGCACACGAGGCATTGCCCTATGTCCAACATGCATGTGCACACCGGCCCATTTTTGGCATTCCAGAGGGCAGGGTGGAGGCCATTTTGACCCTTTCCAGACTTCATGAAAGTCTCCAGAGCCTGTGGATGGTGAAAAACAGACACAACGGGCCTACCAGAAGTCTGGAAATGAACTTCCAGTTAGGCTGTTGGGCTATTTTTCGCCCTCTTCAGGCCTCAGGCGGCCTTCCTGAAGTCTGGGGAAGGCGAAAAATAGCCCAATGGGCCTACTGGAAGTTTGGAACCCTGCTATCAGCCTGATACTTGATAAGAACTATACAGTGAAGTATATTTTTAAAATTAAAAATACCCCATTGAAGCAAAAGAATCAATGGCCGAAAATTGACAGGGAATGGTAGAACTTACTCAAATACTTTTCCTTCCTCTGAAAAGAGTTACTTGCATAACTCTTAATGGGAATTTTGGTGGCACAATAGGTTCAAAAGTTCTGTCTCATTTTCTTGGAAAGAGTCTAGAGACACATTGCATATAAATTTAATATATTATTATAGTTTGTTGCACAGTCAGCCAGATGTTTAGACTGGACTTGGTATTTTTATCCACCTACTGAATCCTTCTCAAGAACCTGGGATGCAGATATTGTTAAGTATCATCATAGAATGTAAGCTTTTCCAAATTAAACCAGCTTTTGCAATTCACTGTGATTTTGTCAAGGGTTGTTCCAGATGTTGTTGTTCTTAATAATCATGAAGTGTTTAAAAATCCAGACCAACTCAAAAATACATTTGTGGTGATGAGTATTTCTTAATCTTTGCTCTGTGTAGTTAAATGTTCCATGAAGTTTAGAAGTGTTCTATGAATTGGTTTAAGAGAAATTTTGCTCTGCAGTTTAGATCCATTTAGGGGCCAAGAAATATCCTATTTGTGAAAGAAGAGGAAAGGTAGCTTTGGCAGTCACAATAGCAACATATAAGTTGCACTTTAAGATTTTCTTTAATAAGTCTCATTCTGGATATTGATGAAATGTGCCATTGAATTCAAAGTTACACATCTAAATGGTATAATCCATGTCTTGTATCTAAGAGAAAATAAAGATAATTATTGATGTGTATGTTTTGTTTCAATAATTATTTCTTTCTTCATAAAGGGAGAGCATAACTGTTTCTATAAACATCTTTAAAGATTTTAAAATTTTAGCACTTGATTTTTGGTAACACTTTGATTTCATCAAGTTCTTGAAACATCTTGAGAATTCTTTGCTTAGTCTGATGCTAGTAAAAAAAACAAAAACTCCAGAGTTTATATAAATAGCTGTTTGACTGAATTTCCCTGCAATAGACAATATGTTCTTTCTACTTACCACTTCTAGGTATAAGCCAGAGAAATCTTTTTAGCAATTGATAACATTGCAAATATATTATGCATTTTTTCAAACATAGGTAATTTATTCATGCATCTAACAAGCAAAATATAGATGACTACCTGGAGATACTTGTGGACATCTTTGCAGCTGTGCTCAATGTTTGATGCAGTCTGTTCTCGTTCAGCCTGTCATTTGTTCATTACAAGTGTATTATTCTATATTAGACCATAAAGATAGTTATTGGTTTTAAGTTATATACAGCCCTCTTATGTCAGGTGTATTGTAAGCTACAAATAATTCTGTTCAGGATTGTCCCTGAATATAAAAATGTACACAAACCCTTACTACTTCTGCTGGTTTAGATCTATGCTAAATTAAGGGAGTTAAATCTGGATTTACACTTACACAGTTTGCAACTCACAAGCTATACAGATAATGTCTGGTGTGTACAAATATTATTCTGAGCCCTAAATGTGCCAAATTCAAACTACCGTGCCCTTTTCTGTTTCAATTTTTATTCAAGATAGCCGTAGCACAGAGAAGCATGTAACAGGCAATATTTTTCACAGAACTAGGCTGCTTGGGCTACTAACTTCTGTATGAATATTTTTCTTTCTGTTGGCCAAAAAAATAGGAGTGGTATATATTTTAACTATATATTTTGGCCCCTTTTGCTTGTTTTGTAATCCAAGTGAAAACCAGCTTTAAGTGCTCAAATTCTTGTTGTTGTCTGACCAAACAGAATGAATATTTTGGTTGGGCAGCAAAAATTACTTGACCTTCCTGTTATTCCAATGCTCAGAATTTAGTGACTGCTTTTAATCCAGGGAGCTTTGGAAAACAGTGTTGCTAACTTGCAGAAGATAATTTGATGTATAATCCTCCCTTGGGGATGACTAGGATAGATGCAGTCATTTGGTATAGAAAACAAGGAACCCATTTAACAATGTTACTGTTTATCCAAAAATTAGGTGACTATTTTTCAGTCTCAACAATCTTACAGCTCTGTTTGGAAAGTTGAAAATTGAAGAAGGAATACCTTGTTTAAATAAGTGCCAGGCATAAACAAGAATGGCAGGTTGCAATGCAGTCTGACCTCCATTGGAGGTTGGGTAATTGCGATAGCATAGCTTTTTTGAACATCTGTAGGCAACCTGATAATTCCTATCAGCGTACTCATATGAGACCAACTGAAGTATCCACCCTTTGTTATCACAAATAGCCTGCTTCTGACTCTTTGAATGTGCATGCTGCTATTGCTAGGTTTCAAGGACAGAAATAGTAATATGGCTTGGTTGACATTTTCTGTGTACTTTTTCCATGAAAACTATCTATAATTGAAAAAGTATTGATGGGTCTTCACATGTAGTGCTGACATAGCCAAGTACTACATCTTTTCCTATATAACTGTGATGGTGAACCTCTGGCATGTGTGCCAGATTTGGCACACAGCGCCCTCTCTTATGACAGATGAACTGTTGCCCCAACTCAGCTCCACCATGCATGCACTTCCCGTCGGCCAGCTGATTTTCAGATCTCTGCCACACATGCATGGGGGTGGTACATGTGAGACTGCGCATGCATGGGTGGCAGGGAAAGTATGGGGGGGTCACATGTGCATGGGGAAGTATGGGGATTGCATGTGCGGTGGCATGGTGCATAGGGGGAATCACGCATGCATTGCATTATGGGTGCGGCACACACATAGGTATGCCCATGTTACACCAACACTCCGCAGGCTGCATTGCTTGCCAATCAGTTTCTGGTCACAATTCAAAGTGTTGGTTATGACCTATAAAGCCCTTCATGGCATCAGACCAGAATATCTCCGGGACCGCTTTCTGCCGCATGAATCCCAGCGACCAGTTAGGTCCCACAGAGTTGGCCTTCTCCGGGTCCGGTCGACTAAACAATGTCGTCTGGTGGGACCCAGGGGAAGAGCCTTTTCTGTGGCGGCCCCGACCCTCTGGAACCAGCTCCCCCCAGAGATTAGGATTGCCCCCACCCTCCTTGCCTTTCGCAACCTTCTTAAAACCCACCTCTGCTGTCAGGCATGGGGGAACTGAGACTTCTCCCCCTGGCCTATATAATTTATGAATGGTATGTTTGTGTGTGTGTCTTGTTTTTTTAAATAAGGGTTTTTTAGAGACTTTTTAATATTAGATTTGTGATACATTGTTTTTTGTTATTGTTGTGAGCCGCCCTGAGTCTGCGGAGAGGGGCAAAATCTACTATCTAATAAATGAATGAATGAATGAATGACAAAAAGCAGCACACGATTACAAAAAGATAAGTCATCATAGCTGTGTAGAAAGTATATTATACTAGATCATATAAAAGATATACCATTACAGATCATTAAAGCTGAGCAACCTAATTTGTAATGAAATAGGGAACCTTGTTATACTGAAGAAAAATCCAGAAATAAGGTTTGGCAAGCAGAGCTCTCTTGAACCCAGAAGGCTTTTATATAAGCTTCAACTGGTGAGGTATAAAGCCATGTACCGAATTCTAAATTACGTCCTGCCATCCCTCATATTCAAACCTTTCTATTGTATACATATAGCTCGCATAGAACCAGTCAAAGTCTAAGTATGTTTACCTGTCTTACACCTTTAGTCCCACTTTCCCATGCTCTTTTTAAGTGTATTTTTCTGAAAGTTTTAAAAATGTCACCATAGGCAAAGTGTATCTATTAGCAATACAGTATTTTAATATCATATTCAGAACTGTAACTATCTATATCAATAATGACAATGAGATACAATACAGAAGCTCAATGTTTGCTTTCAAGCAGTAGATCAGATGTGCAACATATCTACTATTCGATTCTTTGCTCAATGTTGAGATACTTGAAAGTACTCTTTGTCTTTTTTTAGGAGTGTCTTATAAATAGCTTGGGTTTGCCTTCCGTTTCCTTGACAAGAAGTTTTCAGAAAAAGTACTTTAAAAAAATAAGTCCTCTGAACCAATGGTGAAATCCAAATATTTTTACTACCAGTTCTATGGGCATGGCTTGATAGGCATAATGTTGCTGGAGGGAGTGGCAGGGGAAGGAAAGTGCAAAATTTTAATTCCCACCCCACTTTGGGGCCAGCCAGAGATGGTATTTGCCGGTTCTCTGAACTACTCAAAATTTCTGCTACTGGTTTTCCAAAACCTGTCAGAAGCTGTTGGATTTCATCCCACTCTAAGCTATTGCTACAGAGATAAACTAGAAATTATTGGAAGAGTGTTTGAATATAAATATGTTCCTGACGTATCAGTGGAAGGATTTTTAACCACTAAAGATGAGGAATTTATAGAATTCTTATTCTACCCAAATCTTTCTCCTGTGGGTTCTTTTTCCTTATTTGAAGAGGTTCTTATAGAGAAGCTGCTTGGAAGTGAATGGCTGAAAACAGTAACCCTCTTGCACATTTTAAACAATAAAAGGCACTCAAATCTCCCCAACTACTTTCTTTGCCACTCCAATTTTATCTTAATATTAGTTTTACCAGATCATGTGGGGAAGTTAAGTGAATTTCAGGATAATGAGGAAGATTGCTATAACTTACAACCACTTGCCAGTTTTATTTATTCACCAAGCATTGCATTCTGAGCTTCTGTAGGGTTTAACTTTGATATTCATGAACCTGTGTTTCTAAAGGTTGTTTTTCCATCCCAACAACATATTTTATTTAAATAAGAAAACTGGGTTAAATATATGTATTATTTACACTGACTTGCTTGTCCTGATAATCACAATGTTGCTTAATATTTCAATAATTTGTTAAGAGAGATGTAAGTTGGCACAACTATTCAAGAAATCCTAATAAATGTATGACCAACTGAGTTATGTACTGCAGTCAGTCTATAACTGAGGTGGGTTTCAGTAGGTTATGACCAATTCTGGAGAACCGGTAGCAGAAATGTTGAGGAGTTCAGAGAATGGGTAAATGCCACCTCGGACTGGACCCACCCCCATCTATTCTCTGCCTCACGTGTCCTAGCTGATTGGGAGAAATGGAGATTTTGCAGTACAGTGTTCCCTCGCTTTTCGCGGGGGATGCGTTCTGAGACCACCCGCAAAAGTCGAATTTCCGCGAAGTAGAGATGTGGAAGTAAATACACTCTTTTTGGCTATGAACAGTATCACAAACCTTCCCTTAACACTTTAAACCCCTAAATTGCAATTTTCCATTCCATTAGCAACCATTTAGATTATTACTCACCATGTTTATTTATTAAAGTTTATTAAAAAAAATATTTATTAAAAGCAGACGAAAGTTTGGCAATGACATATGACATCATCGGGTGGGAAAAAACCGTGGTATAGGGGGAAAACCCACAAAGTATTTTTTTAATTAATATTTTTGAAAAACCGTGGTATAGACTTTTCGTAAAGTTCGAGCCCGCGAAAATTGAGGGAACACTGTAACCTTCCCCGGGAGTGAGGAAGGAATGGAGATTTTACAATATCCTTTCCCTACCACGCCCACCAAGCCATGCCCACTAAGCCAAACTACGCCCACAGAACCGGTAGTAAAAAAAAATTAAACCCACCACGGCTCTATAGGGTTATATTATGCATATTATTTTGTTTTTATTTGTGCCTGTTATTACACCTGCAAAATACTTCAGGATTTAGAATTCTAAATTTTCTGCTTCTCTTTAATGCCACTACTTCACTAAATGTAGTACGGTACGACAGAATTCTTTTGTAACATTATTACTACACATGTGCCAAGAATAAAACTTCATTCACCAGTCTGAATTTTAAATATGGGAAGAGAGGAAAAGTTAAATTAATTTTAATATCTTTGACAAATATTTTTCTGTAAACTACCCTTATTATCCCCTGATAATAAGCCCAATCGGGCTTTTGAGTGCATGGCAATAAGACCAAGCACTTATTTCCGAGTTCAAAAAAAGCAGAAAAGACAGGATCTTATTTTGGGGAAAACACAGTATCCGATTTGCAAAAATATTAAGCTGCTTTTGAAAGAGAAAACTTGGTAGAAGGAATATTGCCCACCATTAAGCAAAATTTCCTGTATTTTCAATGCAAAACTGAACATATTTCCCTCCCTTGAAGGATAATTTTTAGCTCATAGTTGAATGAGTGTAACACTCAGTACTTTGAATACCATGATTCACTAAAATAATGAAGTGTTAGTATGCTTGTGGGAACTCTGATATTTCTAGAATTATTAAAAATATATATTTAGCAAAAGAGATTAATGGGGTATTCTGGTACTCAGATGAATAACCGATTGGACTTGTTGGAAATTGACTCTGAGCATAACAGATTTACCATTCAATGGAAAGGTTCAGTTTAAATTATAAACAACATACATATTTCAGGTAAAGAAACAGCTTTTATTTCACTAGATCTACTGTATTCTTCAGCTAAGTCAACAATTGTCTTTCCATTAGCCAAGAAGACCTGTTTTGGAATCCAAGACACAGCACTATATATGTGATCTTGAGTGCCTAAAAGAAAAGAAGGTTATAAATCCACCAAGGAAAAATTGGGGACTTTTTTAAAAAGAATGCTTAAGGCTACATTTGAGAGAGAGGTCATAGGAATCCCTATGGAGTTTTATTTATTTCTTCTCTTTGGCTATAGCAGAACTTTGGGTGTTATTATTTATTTCATGGAGCAATTCTTAAATTAATAGTTTACCTAAACTATATTTTCTTACAGATAATTCCTGTTAATTCAACTATGCTTTTTTTGGTACTATTCAATGCTTCCACATATTCATTAGAATTTCATCTTTAACATAAAGCATAATAGTATTACGCCCAAAGATTAAGAATCCTATTTTCAGGGAATGGCTTACTTGAAAGATCTCTTTGTGCTATTAAACAACTTACTTAATGAAGCTTTGCTTTTGAATTTCTACTTACTTGGAATAAAACAGGAAGGAATTGCAAGGACAACATTGAAATTTAGCATGGTTGATGAAATGGAAACACTGATTATAATATAATACAGTTTATAAGTGAAATATTGTCTTCTTGCCTATTACAACCTGGCACCCATGAGTGTGCTGGACTTCTATCAACTTCAACTGACATGATCTATTATGAGGAGATTAGACCATCATCAGATTAGAAATGGTGGATGTAGTTTCTTCAGAAGAAGAGACTATTCCATTTAATGATTAATAAACAAACAACTTCACAAGATTGTTGACTTCTAATTGCAGTTTTAGTTAGAAATGTGTTACAAAGATGCAGGAGACAAAACCAGCATATTTCCTGAGGAGAGAACACTGATTATCTCTTGAGTTACCAAGGAGAACACTACATGTATTTCAAAATGTTTTCTATTTTAAGGATTGTTCCTTGTAGTAGTCTGACAGAATATATTTAGCAGCTGTAGAAGTTTTTCTTTTTCACTCCTCCTACGTGGGAAAGTTCATACTATTTTATTTTATGCTAGTATGGTTTTAAATCACAGTATAAATTAACACACTTCATGACAAGATGGCATCCCTCCTCATTTATGATGTTTTGATGGAAGGAAGATAAGTAACAGAATTTCCCATATGTAAGAAGTAAAGGAGAGCCTGCTGTTTTAATTTTGTTCCCAGTGGTAGGCTGAACTTTGTTCTTTCAGCTCCAACCTTGATGACTGGTTTGATTATAATCTAGGAATTCAATCTTTTGCCTAGGAGTTGTAGCCCTTAATGGAATCTCTAGGAAAGGGAGATGTTTCCTGCAGGAATGAAGAGTAAATAAAATTATTAATACACAGTTTTGCTTTATTCCACTGCATATGTGGTAACTCTGAAGTTTTTCTTGGCTTTAAATGCTGTCATTTGATGGATTAGTGAAAATAATTTCATTTAAGCTTATCAGATACAAAAAATTCACTGCTTCAAAACATTTAAAAATCCAAATGCATAAAATACACACATGCATGCGAAGGAATACAATCAATGGTCATGCTTTATGAAGTTTACAATGTTACCATTGTTTCGTAGCAGTTGAACAAAATATATGTAATGTTGTAATTAATGAGCCTCAAGAATTTTAGGTCAGAACTAGAACTAAATAGGAATGTTACTATGAGAGGCCAATAAACTGAGAAGGATATTTTTGAGATTGATCAGTCTAACCCAACACAGAGAAATGCTCTTTTTCTCCTTGCTATGTCCTGACTGACATAAATCTAGACCCTTCTGCTTATATTTTTAAATTGTTGCTTGCTGTTGTGGTGGACGGATAATTGTGTTTAAAATCTGATTTCATTCTCTTAGTAATGCGTATAAGTACAGTGGTACCTTTACTTAAGAACTTAATTTGTTCCATGACCAGGTTCTTAAGTAGAAAAGTTTGTAAGTAGAAGCAATTTTCCCATAGGAATCAATTTAAAAGCAAATAATGCATGCAAACCCATTAGGAAAGAAATAATAGCTCACAATTTGGGTGGGAGGAGGAGAAGGAAGAAGGGGAGGAGAACAATCACTGCCGAAAGAAGAAGGTGGGGTGAGGGGAATAAAAAAAAATCCAAAACTTTAAGGCTTAAAAAAAAAAAAGAGGGACTGTGAGGCGGCGAGGAGGAGCACGCGCCTCCCATACCTGGCACAAGGCTGCCTCCCATACTCTGCGCCAGAGAGAGAAACCCAGGCGGGCGAGAGGGTGGAACCTCCCACTCCTATGACTGAAAGGCTGCTGCTGCTGCTGCTACTACCTGCTTCCTCTTCCTTCCCATGCTGAAGGGCTCCCCTCTCCTCTCGCTCGCTTGCTTCGTAGCCAGTGCCTTTCCTTCACTGTGGTGATTCCTCAGTTTGGCTGAAGCCGAGTTGATCCAGCTGGGGCAAAGCGCCCCTTTTGCCTTTCCGCTCTCAGATGCTCCGGGAGGCAACCTCGCGCCGGGTGTATGGGAGGCAGTACCCAGGAGTCACCACAGTGAAGTGGTTTATTCTCTCTCCAAGCGTCTAGAGAAAGGAAAATGCTCCATTCACTCTGCACTGCCAAAGCCTTCTTAAGCACCACTGAAAGGCTCCTCTGGCAGCCCAGAAAAGCCTGAGATGGCTAGGATTAAAGGGGGAATGGCAGGAAACTTCATGCCACCCTCAAATTTCCTGGGAAATTTTTCTGGGCTTGGGTTCTTAAGTAGAAAATGGTTCTTAAGAAGAGGCAAAAAAATCTTGAACACCCGGTTCTTATCTAGAAAAGTTCTTAAGTAGAGGCATTCTTAGGTAGAAGTACCACTGTATGTGTATTTAAAGATTAACATCAGAATATTAGTTATTCCACTTAAAAATCACTTTCCAAATTTCTCCATCATTATTAGAGTATCTGATACATTTCACTGTCAATCTAGCTGATGCCGAGATTAAAATAATTCTAACTATTTTTTTGAAGTTTTTCTTTGGGTTTTTAAAATTTGTCTTAGCATTCCTTTATTATTTTTCTGAATGCCATTCTTAGAAGTTATTGATTCGTAACAAATTCTAATTGAGCCTGGAATTCTTCATTAATTAAATGTTATGGTTTTAATTAAAGGTTCTTTCAGTTGATGATAGAAGGCAGTATTTGAGCTTCAGGAAAATGTGATGATAATTCACAAAAATATGTTGTCAAATCTTAAAATGATAGGCTTTGAATTTAAAAAACAAAATAGATATCCTGGGAACAATTTACACTACAGTATAGATTTTTTAAAGCAATAAATATTTTAAATTAATTCTAGTGATTTATAATTGATGTTTGGCAAATTCTACATACTTCAGTTGTTGTATATTAAGTTATTATAAAAAGATAAAGTATGCAAACATATTTGGAAACTTGCAGATTGCTTGCAAAGTTTAGTGAATTGACTTAAAATGATAATTTTTTAAAAAAATTCATGATTGATTTCAACTTGGAATAGGTATAGTAGTTAAATGTAAGAAAAGAGCTTGGATAATGAGGGGCTTTCTCATTTATTTCTCTTCTTTCTTGTTAATTATTTTAATAACTATAAACAGCATTTTATTTATAGAATGATTTGGGCAGGATTGCTTGCTACTAGAGAATAATGGTAACTAAAGCAATAAACAAATTGATATTGAGTTGAAGATAAATTGTACAGCTTAGAATTTTGCAGTAAGATTTACAGTTGTAGATATTAAATTACTTATATATGTACTTATATACATATATGTACATATGTACTTATATAGTTGGCTATGTTTTTGAATATGAATCTTATAACTGGGAATGAAAAGCTGCTCAAGATTTATGACAGCCGTCATTCAATTTGGCCTTTCCCAAATTGCTTTGAAATATTGGAATTACCCACTAATATATCTGCAAAACATTAGAATAAAGAAAGGTGTTAATGAAAATGGGCTTATGGGGTAGGCTATAGATACATAATAATTTCTTTTTCTTGATTTATCTTTCAGGTCTACGCACAACGAACTAGAAAAGAATCGGTGAGTCATTAATGAACAAATTTAACTGCAAACCTCATTAATATTTTAATTGTTAAAACATCTAAATCATCCTATCATAATTTCAAGATACTCAATCTAGTGTTTACTAGATAGGTTGGGCTATGATTATCAACATCCACAAATGGCAACTGGCTAGGGAAGATGAAAATTGTTGTCCCAAATATCTCCAAGTCAGTTATTAGAAAATATTGTTTTATAAAATTTGGTAGCTGGAAATGCCACATCACATTGCATGATTGTTTAAAATACAGATTTTAAAATATTGAACTGGTGTCCATCCTCTTTAAAATGCAAAGAAGTGACCTATTTTTGCAGCTAATCTGTATTCAGAGAAAATACTGTTTCTCTTTGTGCAAACTGAAATCTGATTGAGTCAGTATTCATACAGAAGGTTGCTAAGGTATCAGATTTCCAAATACTGTACTAGTACATATTAGCTAAAGAGCTTGTATGTTTGTTTTTTTCTTGCATTCTCTTCTCTTCTTCCTTTTGGACCTGTCATAATATCTACTCCATTACAGAAAACTTTCATTGACCAATGGACTCTAGTTTCCTGCTGTTCCTCGTTTTGAGGAACAGTCTTCTGGTAATATGCTTTAGGACATAGTCTAATCATCCTTGAGCCACACTATTAAAACACCTGCATTTTGTTACTTCACTAATTCTACCTTATGACTCATCACCTTTGCAACAGAATGAAAATACTATTGGGAGAGCAGAGAGTTAGTTCACATACATATCAGGTTTAAAGCATTGCTTTCAGGATGCTGTCATTGTATCAGGATCCTATTTATATAGTTATCTTCAAGACCGGAGGGGAGACAGGTTGGTTGAATCAATAGTCTCAGACTCATTACTGGTTCTGTGGAAAAGGAAATGTGTTTCATAGAAGAACAGATTACTGTATTTGGAACTTATTTAAAAGAAAAGACTTGATTTAGCATGGCAGATAAAGCCAGACTGGAACAGGAGAAGTTACATATCTGCATTTAGTCAAAAGGCCAGAATCCCAGCAGTGTTTTGTGGCTCTAGCTTTGTTTTGTTTGTTACTGATTTGCTGTTTGACAAAGGGTGTTCTTTGTATATTTCCTGTGTATGTTTACTTCCTTTTTTCCTTTTAACTGTTAAAAGAACAGTTAAAAGCTGTTCTTTTAACTCAGCCTTAAGATTATTATTGTTTTAAATCTAATGTGTATATAATATTCAGAGAAAACAGGGAATTAAATCTAGTGTGATTTTCAAGGAAAAGAGAGAATTTTGGGGAAATTTGAGGTAGGTTTGAAATGCAAAAGGCAAAGTTCTGTAGGGCTAGGTGGAAAAGAGGGAGAATGGAAATTATGGGTCATAAATTACTGATAACAAAAAGTAAACCCTGGATAGAGAGCAAAAATGATGCTAATGATCAGTAGTAAGTAAAAAAAATCACAAGAAAGATTTGAGTGAATACTTCCATATCTGCACACTGATATGTGAAGAAACTCAGGAAATTGAAATGACTTTTTTGAAATTTTAGATGTATAACGTATTCATAATAGATATTAGGAAAACATGTAGGTAAGTTAGCAGAATGATCTATAGCAAATGATTTAAGATGGCTTTGCTTCAACCTCGTGCCTTTTTGACATGTTGGACTACCATATTCATCTACCAACATTACCATAAGCTAAATTGTAGGTAGAGTGCAGCACAATTCCTATCATGGGGAAGGTATTATATTATAAAACATAGCATGAGTGAAAAAAGGGAAGCAGCAGAAATAGATTTTGTGGAGTGCAAGGTTTGTAGTTATAAAGATTAGCATGATATCATTCTGTGTTTTAACTAAAGATGGGAAAAACACCAACATTGTTTTTTGAGGAGCATTAGTTTTGGTTTTGGTTATACTTCCTCCATGTCAATCAGTAACTGATTTGAATACCTTTAAGCTATGGCTTGCTGTAACTATTGAACTATTTAACAAGCAAAATGGCCTGCTTTCGTAATGTTAAATAACTAAAATAAATGTTATTTTATATATATGTAGTGTTTTCTGATAGTGTTTTTTATTATAGCATCAAGGTCCTCACTACAAAATGTTTTTGGTACACCAGGACAAAAAGTGTAATCAAATTAAATGAAGATAATACTATTATTCAAGTCAATTTTATAATTATTTCCCTTTTTCATATCAAAGTTTAGAATTTGATATCAACATTTGGAGAAACCATGCAATTTTTTAGGACAGTCTATAGCTTTGGAGTGTTAGATCATGTATCTCTTCCATAAATACGATTTACAAAGTCCAAACTAAATCACCCATAATATGGTTTAGTTCACTAGTAAACTCAGGCTGACTGGCTCACATATCATACTAAGGTTTAATAGTATGTTGTGTAAATTATAATGCTGGGTTCCTAATTAGCTTCAAAATCAGTCACATAATATTATGGTGTAGGCTGATGAGTCAATTAGCATATATATGTGGTGGAGCAAGAACAGCTGGAATGTTTTCCTTTGGTGTGGATCCTGGACTTAATGAAGCAAAGTGGACCAACACCAGAAGATAACATGGCTCCCCGAATCAACACAAGACTATGGAAACTTTTGCAACTCATTTGGAAACCAAAGATCCAGAGTATGGGGGAAGAGTGGAGAGGCACACACAGCAAGATGCTTGAAGTCCAGTGTGAAGTTTTCACAGTCTGTTGATTTGGGGAGCCATATCATCTGCTGATGTTGGTCCACTGTGCTTCATTAAGTCCAGGATCAACACAGCCATCTACCAGGAGATTTTGGAGCATGTTTCCTTTCACAGATGAGCTTTATGGGGATGCTGACTTCAATTTTCCAGCATGACTTGGCACCTGTCCACACTGCCCAAAGCACCAAAACCTGGTTCAATGACCGTGGGATTACTGTGCTTGATTGGCCAGCAAACTCACCTGGCCTGAACCACATAGAGAATCTGTGGGGCTTTGCCGAGAGAAAGATGAGAGACATTAGACTGAACAATGCAGAAGAGCTGAAGGCCGCTATTGAAGCATTCTGGTCTTCTATAACATCTCAGCAGTGCCGTAGGCTGATAGCTTATATGCCGCATTGAGGCAGTAATCGCTGCAAAAGGGGCCCAAAACAACTACTGAGTACATAATGCGTTCTTATACTTTTCAGAGTTCCAATATTGTTCTATGTGCAATCTTTGTTTTATTAATCACATGTAATATTCTAATTAATGTGAGATTTGGGATTTTCATGAGCTGTACCCATAATCATAACAATTATGACAAATCATGGCCTGAACTATCTTGCCCTGCATGTAATGAGTTTCTCTCATATATTACGTTTCACCTTTTAAGTTACATTACTTAAATAAATGAACTTTTGCACAATATTCTAATTTTTCCAGTTTCACTTGTATTATCCTTGATACCTAAGGAGAAAGTTATTGTAGATTGAATTTAAAGACATCTGCATACTGTTACTATGTGCATTTAATGCACTGGGTATTTATTTCTTGCCTTTTGATTCTAGTTCCTCACGACTCGCAAGATGATTTTGATACCCACAGAATCAGCTCATAGCTTGTCATGAAAAATAACATTCTTATAATACTGTATATAGGTAATTTAAAAATAAAATAATAGCTACTCTTCTTGTACAAAATTTCATCTTTGAAAACAAGATGCTACTATTAATAATAATATTTTAAAACCTATGTGATCAAGGCTGTCCTTCAGGCCTTGACCAGAAAACCTTTACATTTTGATTATTTATTTTATTTTATGTATTTATTTATTATTTAGATTTGTATGCTGCCCCTCTCCGAGGACTCGGGGCGGCTCACAACAGAGAAAAACAAATCATAAATAATCCGAGTAAGTTTAAAACATTTAAAATTTAAAAGAAAACCCCATATACTAACAGACACACACACAAGCATACCATGCACAAATTAAACATGCCCAGGGGGAGATGTCTCAATTCCCCCATGCCTGACGGCACAGGTGGGTTTTAAGGAGTTTACGGAAGGCAGGAAGAGTAGGGGCAGTTCTAATCTCCGGCGGGAGTTGGTTCCAGAGAGCCGGTGCTGCCACAGAGAAGGCTCTTCCCCTGGGGCCCGCCAACCGACACTGTTTAGTTGACGGGACCCGGAGAAGGCCCACTCTGTGGGACCTAATCGGTCGCTGGGATTCGTGCGGCAGGAGGCGGTCTCGGAGGTATTCTGGTCCGATGCCATGAAGGGCTTTAAAGGTCATAACCAACACTTTGAATTGTGACCGGAAATTGATCGGCAGCCAATGCAGACTGCGGAGTGATGTTGAAACATGGGCATACCTAGGTAAGCCCATGACTGCTCTCGCAGCTGCATTCTGCACGATCTGAAGTTTCCGAACACTTTTCAAAGGTAGCCCCATGTAAAGAGCATTACAGTAGTCGAACCTCGAGGTGATGAGGGCATGAGTGACTGTGAGCAATGAGTCCCGGTCCAAATAGGGCCGCAACTGGTGCACCAGGCGAACCTGGGCAAACGCCCCCCTCGCCACAGCTGAGAGATGGTTTTCTAATGTGAGCTGTGGATCGAGGAGGACGCCCAAGTTGCGGACCCTCTCTGAGGGGGTCAATGATTCCCCCCCCAGGGTGATGGACGGACAGATGGGGTTGTCCTTGGGAGGCAGAACCCACAGCCACTCCGTCTTATCCGGGTTGAGCTTGAGTCTGTTGACACCCATCCAGGCCCCAACAGCCTCCAGGCACCGGCACATCACTTCCACCGCTTCGTTGACTGGGCATGGGGTGGAGATGTAAAGCTGGGTTATTGAACAGTCATGAAGCAATAGTACCAATGTTCTGTTTTGACTAGATTCTGAAAACCCATGAGCAAGATATGTAAGTCTACAGTTTCCCAGCAATGGGTCTGAAAGGAATATCCTTGAAGGATTTATTTATTTATTAGATTTGTATGCCACCCTTCTGACGATTTGGGGCAGGTCACAACATAACAAAACAATATACAATATAAATATCTAAAAAATCCAATTAATATAGCTAAAAAACTTTAAAAACTCTAATAACATTTAAAATCAGTATAATAGAAATACAGTGATCCCTCGATTATCGCAAGGGTTCCGTTCCAAGACCCCTCGCGATAATCGATTTTTCGCGATGTAGGGTTGCGGAAGTAAAAACACCATCTGCGCATGCGCGCCCTTTTTCCATGGCCGTGCATGCGCAGATGGTGGAGTTTGCGTGGGCGGCGGGGAAACCCCAATCTTCGTCTGCTCGCTGCTGCTGCGGCCGCCCAGCAGCTGATCTGCTCGGCGGCAGCAGCGAGGAGCCGAATCGGGCTTTCCCCTTTGCGTGGGCGGCGGGGAAACCCCGATCTTCGTCTGCTCGCTGCTGCTGCGGCCGCCCAGCAGCTGATCTGCTCGGCGGCAGCAGCGAGGAGCCGAATCGGGCTTTCCCCTTTGCGTGGGCGGCGGGGAAACCCTGATCTTCATCTGCTCGCTGCTGCTGCGGCCGCCCAGCAGCTGATCTGCTCGGCGGCAGCAGCAAGGAGGCGAATCGGGCTTTCCCCTTTGCGTGGGTGGCGGGGAAACCCCGATCTTCGTCTGCTCGCTGCTGCTGCAGGAGCAGCGAGCAGACGAAGATCGGGGTTTCCCCACTGCCCACGCAAAGGGGAAACCCCGGCTCCTCGCTGATGCCCCCGCTCGCCCGCCCGCCCGCCGCCCGCCGCCCGCCAGCAAGAGGGGGAGAGATAGAGAAAGAGAGAGAAGGAAAGAAAGAGATGAGAGAGGGAGGAAGAGAGTGTGAGAGAGGAAGAAGCAAGATAGAGAAAGAGAGAGAGAAAGAAAGATGAGAAAGGAAGGAAGAGAGTGATGTCATCGGGTGGGGAAAACCGCGATATAGCGTTTCGCAAAGATCGAGATCGCGAAAATCGAGGGATCGCTGTACATAGAAACCATTTTTCATGCTGCTGCAACCAATTCTAAGAATATCACTAATTACAAAGGGCATTATTTCCAAAACAATTTATGGTAAAAAGTTGCTAAATTTGCTTTACTTACAACCTTCAGTAGGGGGGAAAGTCCATGTTGCTATGAGAAGATTTAAAGAATATCAAGCCAAATTATTACACTGATCTTCACTAACTAAATATTCATAAACCAAATCTTCATAAATGTATGTCTCTATGAAGAGCAGTACTAAAGAAAAGAAATATTCTTTATGTGTTCAAATAACATGTACATATGATGGTATGATCATTGTTGGATAAAGCATTGCTAGTAATTTGACATAATACTAAAATATAGTTTAACATGGCTGGAACAGACTATAGAAATAACCACTTATATTTCTCTAGCACAGCCATAACCCTGAAAGCATTTCTCTTTGAATAATTGAAGTGAGTGGCATTTTTTTTCAAGATTTATGTGACTGCTTAGAAGACTGTTCCCAATTGTCTACATGCCTGCAGAACATCTCTTTTTAATGTTTTGCAGAGCCCTATTAATTTAGCATTGTATTTGAATCCTGTTCTGTGATAAATCATCTATGATTAATAGAAACAAACTAGTTTTGGAAACATGTTTTCAAATGGTTGAGGCTCTCTAGTATATGCTTAAGGTACTATTTAGACTGACATGAATTTTCTTATGTTAGAGGGGAAAATGGTATTTGTGTTAGAACAAGTTGCCAACAGTTTTTTAAAAATGCTATCCAGTTAATTGAGACATCTTTAATTAAATAATACATGAATTACTTTCATCAGGTATTATTCAGCCAATGACCAAAATCATGGAAGTAAAGTTTCCAAAATCATGGAAGTAGATTTTTTTGAAATTGATTATTTACTATAGCATTGTTCATTAATACTAGCATTTTACCAAAGATTGAATAACAAATGGTATGGCTTTTTTATTCTTCTGTTCTGTGCCACAATCCTTTCACATTCTACTAACTCTTCTTCTGCTTAAAAGCATAAACTGTATTTGACACATAAGTTTATTGCTTTCAAGAAAATTTTCTCAATGCCTTTTTAATTGCTGTTGTACTAATGTTAATTCACTAGCTACCATTCATTCATGATCAGATAATTTGAATAACCATCTGATGGTGATGTGATACAGACAAACGCACACAAATAACAGGCTAATTTATTTCTTAAATTAGTACAGCTTTTATTTAAGATTGTGGGGTTTTTTTTTAAAAAAAAATCTGGTTAAAAAGTTAGGTCTCAAGAATTCCTTTGCACAGGTTTACCTAATGCACCAATTGCGACCCTAGTTGGATCAGGAGGGTCTTCTCACAGTCATTCATGCCCTTGTCACCTCATAGTTGGATTATTGCAACGCGCTCTACATGGGGCTACCCCTACATGGGGCTACCTCTGAAGAGTGTTTGGTTGGTCCAGAATGCAGCTGCGCAAGCTCTTGTGGGTACACCTAGGTATATCAAGGTGTATACCAATTCTCCGCGGACTGCACTGGCTCCCAATTGGTCTCCAGATCCAATTCAAGGTATTTGCCATTTACCTTTAAAGCTGTACAGGGCTTAGGGCCAGACTATCTTCAAAACCGCCTTCTACCACATAGCTCCCAGCAACCGGTAAGGGCCCACAGAGTTGGTCTTCTCCAGGTCCTGTCAGCTAAACAGTGTCAGCTGGCGGGTCTATGGGGGAGGGCCTTCTCTGTGGCTGCTCTGACTCTCTGGAACTGGTTACCTCCTGAGATCCAGACTACCCCCACCCTACTGGCCTTCCAGAAAGCGGTAAAGACCTGTTTTTTCTGGCAGACCTGGGGCTGTTGATCTGATGGTGGTAACCATCAAGATCCGGCCATAAATGTTATGCATGGGTTTAACTGTTGCATTTAAATTGTTTTAAAACTTTTTTTAGATGTTTTAATATTATTTGGATGTTTTATATTTTGGGTTGTGAGCCACCTAGAGTCCCTAGGGAGTTGGGCAGCATTAAAAATAAAATAAATAATATAAATAAATTCACTGTGTTTCCCTCTTTATGTTTAGAATATATTATCATCTATTTAAAGAATTTATGTGGGGTTTTTGAGAGACCAGGTTTTAGGTTATCTTCAATTGAATTGAGTAGGGAACTGAAGGCTAAAGTATATGAAGAATGGTTGCAGGAACTAGTTATGTCTAGTTTAATGAAAACAAAGACTAGAGGACATGATAGCAGTGTTCCAATATCTCAGGGATTGCCACAAAGAAGATGGAGTCAAACTACAGTATTATCCAGAGCACCTGAGGGTAGAACAAGAAGCAGTGGGTAGAAACTAATCAAGGAGAGAAGCAACTTAGAACTAAGGAGAAATTTCCTGACAGTTAGAACAATTAATCCATGGAACAGCTTGCCTCCAGAAGTTGTAAATGCTCCAACACTCGAAGTTTTAAAGATAATGTTTAATAACCATTTGTCTGAAATGGTGTAGGATTTCCTGCCTAAGGGGGGATTGGATTAGAAGACCTCCAAGGTCCCTTCCAACTCTGTTATTCTATTCTAAATATCTGTTTCATTCAACTTTACTTTTCTGCCTAAACTCTCAGTTTGTGAAAATCTAGTCATAGTGTTAATACATCTAGATTGATAAAATAATTATTTTGGATAAAGTATAATGTCCCATGATTAGATTTTCTTCTCAGTTCTTGTTCTCTGACCCTCATCTGTTCCAAACCTCCAGAGAACATTTGGAAAATGAAGAATCTAGAGGACTATGTCAAAAATTTAACATGTCATTATAAAACAGTGCTGTTATTGGTGGAGATTGAGGTGTAATCCCCTAAAATAAAGTGCATCTGTAACCATTGTATTCACCATGGAGAATATCTGCACGTTCAATGATGTTTGAAATAAATCTTGTAATTGCTTTGCATCTACTTCAAACTTGTATATTCTCTTAAAGCATGTATTGGTGTGCATGTTCTTGCATTCAAAAGTCATCCTCAAAATGTTGGCAATACACTTTTTATTCTTTTTCCTCACAAGTTGAATTTTGTCATTGCCCGTGGCAAGGTAAAGAATGCAGTGAGCAGCTATTTGTAACAGGAAATTATAGATTAATAGTAAAGCCTTAATATTCACAGGAGTTTTACTTTCATACTGCAGAAGTTCGGTGCCTTCAAGCAATATGAATATATTCTCCCATTCAGAAATTTCCAGGTTAACTTATTGCAACTTAAGGGAGGCTACATTCTGCACTTGTATTTGACACAGTCAAATGATGCTGAATATAAGCCTTATTGTTAGGACATCTGTAAATTAACCATATTCTGTCAGCAGAATGATGGGGCTAAAAGATTAGCACTTTTCCTGTGAAAAGGCAGAATGAGAAACAACATCCTTCTCATCCCTTGGAGGAAATTCCCTTCTGTTTTTGACTTTTTCTTATCTAAACATTTAGTGATTTCCAGTCAATTCCAGTTTCCAAAGGTGAATTATAAAAAAAGAAAAGAAGAAAAAATAAGGAAAAAAATATCTTGGCATTTTTCTGGAACTTTCTATCCATGAGAGATCGAAGATTCCTGAGTGACTTTGCTAGGTCCTTCTCATGGGCAAATTTACATCCTACCCCAAGCTTCTTGACTGCGATCAGTGAGAGGTCTTGGATTTTACAGATAGTAAACAAGTCCTAGAGACAGCCTCTAACTGCAATAGATTTTGATAAATACAGGCTACAGGACAGAGGTGGGTTCCTTCCAGTTCGCCCGAACTGGTAGCAATCCACTGGTGATGTCATGATGATGTCACGGAACTGGTAAAGTCGGTGCCAGTCTTTGGAGGCTGCCATCTTTTTTAAAAAAATATATATTTTCCCCCTGGATATTGCTTTTTCTTCTACGCATCTGCAGAAGGCGAATTTCCAGCACTGAGCCTGTGTCGTCATCTTGTTTTCAGCTATTTGGGTGGGGGGATTTTTGCCACTGCATATGCGTGCAGTCGCAAGACATGGTCACGTGGTGTGGGAGGAAGCGATCTAACAATGAGGTAAGTTGGAACTCACCCCAATATAGGAATAAAAAATCTTTTAAAAATATCCTTGCATGGTTCCTACCAAGCCTCAATTTATTTAGATTGAGAAAAGCTTGTCTCTGGTTGTCTTTCTCCTTTCACCCAGGGGCAATTCTTCCTAAGATTCTAACTTGGGGATCCTACACAATGTAACGGATTTCTTTTACGAAATTATTATTATTATTTGTATGCCGCCCCTCTCCGCAGACTCGGGGCGGCTCACAACAATAATAAAGAACAATGTACAGTACAAATCTAATACTTAAAAATATCTAAAAACCCATAATTAAAAAAACATACACACAGCATACCATGCATAATTTATATAGGCCTAGGGGAGATGTCTCAGTTCCCCCCTACCTGAGGGCAGACGTGGGTTTTAAGGAGTTTACGAAAGGCAAGGAGGGTGGGAGCAATCCTAATCTCCGGGGGGAGCTGGTTCCAGAGGGTCGGGGCCACCACAGAGAAGGCTCTTCCCCTGGGTCCCGCCAGCCGACATTGTTTAGTCGATGGGACCCGGAGAAGGCCAATTCTGTGGGACCTAACTGGTCGCTGGGATTCGTGCGGCAGAAGGCTATAAAAGTGACAAAACTTTGTCCAAATAGGATTTGTGAGTGTATTAAATTTCTTTTATTGAATGCAACACTAGATAATATAAAATATTTGTATGGATTTTTGTTTGTTTTATAAGGTCATGCTATTGGTCGATGTGTATTTGCTAAAGCCCAGAAATATTTGGGGAGGCTGTAAACTGAAACTGTACGGATGCTAAATTTCATGCCACTTTTGTATTTTCATGTTTGGATCTTT
This sequence comes from Erythrolamprus reginae, assembly GCF_031021105.1. NCBI lineage: Eukaryota > Metazoa > Chordata > Lepidosauria > Squamata > Dipsadidae > Erythrolamprus > Erythrolamprus reginae. The sequence goes on along the minus strand of NC_091954.1, from coordinate 59,356,172 downwards.
CCTTTCATACTTAAGTATTTGGACATTTCTACCACTCCTGCAAAGCTTAAGCATAGCGTATAAGGATGTTTTGCTGAGGTAGTAGTAAATCAAGAGTGTAAATTATTGAAGATACAGTCCTGCTACTTTTGTTCACAAAAGGAAAAGGTTTTAATAGAAGCTATTTTGAGTCAGTCTAAGGAAGGAAATGGAAGAAATCAAAATATCATTGAGAAAGATTATCTACAAAAGCTTGTTATGTTATTAGAGCTTTCTTTTTTGTTGATTCAGAATGTATTCTGATACCTTATTCAATCTGGATTTTTGTTTCTTTGAGGCGTTTTTCTTACCTCTTTAAGTAAAAGTGTTTCTTCAGGAAGAAATTTTTAGGCAGTGTCTGTATTCTCTGTTGAATTAGGTAGAATCTGGCTAATCATAACTGATATAAGAAAGTTAAATGGTGTTGGAGCTGATTAGTTTTTGATTGGACTTAACCAGAAAATATAAAAGGTGTAAAAACAATCCAGAAGGCAATGAAAATCTAATTTCCAAACAACTAAATTCGGTTCTCTAAACACTAGGATTTGAATTTCATTTGGAAAAGGCATTATCTTCTGTTTTTAATGTTCATAGTTGTAATAGTTTTATATGATTTTCATGTTCTTTTTATTCTTAATTGAGAGCTGGTTATATAAATGTTTTAAAGTAATGCTACAAAATGTATCTTGTATGTAAGAGATCCAAAGTGTGACTAGAGCTTCTGAAAAACCTTTTAATAAAAGCGCTTTGTAAATATAGCAGTTGTGAGTAAGTACCTTCTCCTTAGAAGGTATTTAGGCAGGCAATGACTTTCCCAAAGTTGCTTTGTCAGGTGGCAACTGGGCTTTCTTGTTTTTTTCTTTGAAGATGTTTCGCTTCTCATCCAAGAAGTTTCTTCAGCTTTGACAGGATACTGGGGAATAGAAGGACTACGTTGTCAGAGTTGAAGAAACCACTTGGGTAAAAAACAAAATGTCTCCAATGAGAAAATAAGAAATTTCAGTTGCCTCCTAAAAAAGCACCTTTGGGATAACCATGACCTGGATGACTAAAAATCTCTACAGACTTTTAGGCAGATGACTTCTTCAGTGCTTGACAAACTTGTGGGAGAAGGAGTTTGGTCCCAAATCATACTGAGTTTTATGTATCGTATAGATTTTTGGAAGAATATCTAGATGTGGTTAGCCAAACATATTGTATAGTCTTTATAGTTGGCCTCAATCAGTACTTTGGCTGAAGCATTATAACCGAACTGGAATTATATTGAAACATTGTGATAATCCAAGTGAAGTATAACTTTGTTCATCACAAAAAAGACTTTTTAAAATGAAGTCCAGTATTAAATTTAATAAGCTTATATTGTAAGATGTAAGCCCGAAAGTCGAGTCTGGCAAAGCTAGGAATTTTTCCTCAATTGCAACTCAGCAAAATACTCCTGATCAGAGTTAAATTATAAGTGGGGGAACTTAATATGAATCGGGTGTATTCATAGAATCATTTTGATTTCCATCAGAGAGTTAGACCAGGAAGAAAATATTTCAAATGAAATTTATAATGTAACCTTTGGCCAATCAGTACCTTTCAACTTCATATTATTATCATTATTTGTTAGATTTGTATGCCGCCCTTCTCCGGAGACTCGGGGCGGCTCACAAGACACAATATAAACAATGCAACAACAAATCTAATGAATTAAAAATGACAACTAAAATCCCAATATATTAAAATCAGTCAGCCAATTCATTCACAACCACACATCACACTTAGTAAACAGGTATGTTTTTCTAACTTATTTTAAAGCTTAAACAAGTGGAAACCAGAGATAATATCTTAATTGGTTTAGGGGGGGGGAAGAAGAACATAAACAGCCTGTGTCTGAAATACATACATACATACATTAAACATTGTATCCCTTATGGACTCATTTGAAGAAGCAAAATAACACTAGAAAAGCAAAACCACTATAAAACCAATAAAAACAAAAATATATCACAACCCTTCTCCTGTACTGCAGCTGACACTACTCTGTAACCAACTGGAAGCTTTAAAAATGGTAGCATGCTCCTGTAACTCAAGGGGAAGGGGTTCTACATGGCAGGGGCTTCATTGGAAAAGGTGTACTTCCTAAATCTCACTGGGTAAGTGCATTGGAAGGAAACTGCGCATATTTAGCCTACTTGATATGGTGAAATGGGCAAATGTCCTCAGTCCCACAAGTAATCTATGCCATATAGATTAAATGTGATAAGTAGTACCTTAAAATGCAATCTGGAAAAGAAACTGGGAGCCAATGTAGTTTGCTAACAAAGGTATAACAAATTGTAACTTCTGGATTGTGTTCAAGAGCAACCATATATAGTTAGTAGCATTGCAAAATGCCAGGTTTGCATAAAGCAGTAAACCAAGATTTGATTTCAAACAAGTCATATTATGTTCGGTTTGTTTAGCATGTTGTGCAAACTCAGTCCTTCTGGTTATTCTATTAGCCATTGACATTGTGATTTTTAATAATGTTCAAGCCAAGGGTGAAATTCAAAATTTTCTCCTACTTGTTCTGTGGGTGTGGCTTGGTGGGTGGGGCGGGGGAAGGATACTGCAAAATCCCCATTCCTATGGCATTCTGGGGCCAGTCAGAGATGGTATTTGCCCGTTCTTTGAACTGCTCAAAATTTCAGCTTCTCTGGAACCTGCTGGATTTCACCTCTGGTTCAAGCCTATTCCATATTTATAAAAGTAAATTGCTGGGAAACAATTAATAATAATAATAATAATAATTTATTGGATTTGTATGCCACCCCTCTCCGTAGACCCGGGGCGGCTAACAACAATGATAAAAACAACATGTGACAATCCAATAATAAAACAACTAAAAACCCCTATTTATAAAACCAAACATACACATTGCATAGAATCAAAACTTAACGGAATAATTCTACTCTTAAAATGTTTTTGTGAAAACTGCTGGCTGCATTCTGCCTAAATGATGAGAAAATCCAAAACACTGTTCTCGGGAAATTATTGCAAACATGCAGCCCTTCCCAAGGCAAACAACTTTGTTCCCTTAAAGCAGATCTAAAGAACAATTTGTCCCTTAGGATATTCTGGGTCACAAGACCCTTTTAGCGATTGTATAGAAGATATGTTCCCTCGTTGACCTGTTCTTAACGTTTGTTAGCTGAAAGAATCATGATATCACTTTGCATAGATAACCATATCACTTGAAACTAAACTAAAAATGTGTAATTTTGATAAATTAGATCCTTACCCCCATGCTTCTGAGCAAAAAGCAAAAAAGTTAGTGGCAGAGGGGAGAGAGATAAAGTTTGAGCCAAAAATAGGCATCTATAAAAGAACATGTTGATGGAAATTTATGGCAAATTCAGTGGATTTTTAAAATCTTCATTTATGGGCTGTGTTGTATTTAAAAAGAAAGAGTCCACCTGTGGTCTAACTAGACAATTTTAAGTAAGACTTTTTAGTGTATATCGTATATGTTTATTGTATATGTATATTGTAACACTTTGTTATTAGTAATGCCACTGCAGTATCCAAAAATGTCTTTCCAAACTTTAAAACTCCATATATTACATGGGCAAAGAATTAAGAAAATATTCCTATATACTGTACATCTCTGTAAAAATAAGTTATTTTGCCATTTACAGATTTTATCACCACTGCACTGGAACACTGGAATGCCTTTTCTTATATAAAAAAAGGATAATCTGGTCCTTTTTATAAGACAAGGCTACATCAGTTATTGTCATCCATTAAGTCAGCCTGCATAATCTATAGTACATTGCAGTAACCTATAAAGAGAGAAGTCGCTTCATAGAAATATAACTGAGATTCAGTTAGTCGAGCTACAGTATATAGTATAGTAGGCCTATGTGTATATCACTACAATGCACTAAAGTAGACATCTCTTGCTTCTACTTTGTCTAAAGCAGTGTATCCTACATGGGACATATTTATATGAAATATTTTATTTTATTTTATTATTTTATATTTATTTTATTTATTTTATTTATTTTATTTATTTTATTTTATTTTATTTTTTTTATTTTATTTTATTTTATTTTATTTTATTTTATTTTATTTAGGACTCACATTGAGAATTTATTTAAGCAGACTCACATTGAGAATGTAGCATGTATAGAAATATATGTTGCAGGGAATAGATTGAGAAACATGCACATATCTTTTCTCCAACACTTTTTAAAACCCCATTAATTATTCTGGTTTTGTTCCCTGTACCGTGCACAAAGATTTATTTTTTTCTTTTATTATTCTTTATTCAATTTTTTATGCCACCCTTCTCCTTAGACTCAGGGCAGCTTATAACATGTTAGCAATAACACTTTTTAACAGAGCCAGCATATTGCTCCCACAATCCGGGTCCTCATTTTACCCACCTTGGAAGGCTGGAAGGCTGAGTCAACTTTGAGCCAATGATGAGATTTGAACCGCTGACTGCAGATCTAGCAGTCAGCTTTAGTGGCCTCCATTACTGCACTCTACCCACTGCGCCACCTCGGCTTTATTTTCCTAATTTGTCTTCCCATTTCTTCAGTGGTCTTTCCTTCCTTGCCTTGGCATAAAGTTGCAAAATAGCTTTAAACAGTAAGCTCTAGTTATCTCTCAGGTCTATTATTGACCTTGCTGTGTATTCATATCATGGTATCATTCAAGCCAGTTTGGTGTGGTGGTTAAGGAACCAGGCTAGAACCCGGTAGACCATTAGTTCTAGTTCTGCTTTAGGGACAAAACCAGCTGGATGACCTTGGGACAGTCACTTTTTCTCAGTCCTAGGAAGCAGGCAGTGGCAAACTACTTCTAGAAAACCTTGCCAAGAAAGCTGCAGGGACTTGTCCAGACAGTTGCCAGGAGTTAAGACTGATTCAAAGGAACTACATTTCTGAAAGAATGCAAAAAAATTGGCAAATGCCCCAACAGAGCTTAGTTTGCAGCACTCATGACATTCTACAGCAAGAAAATACAGTCTCTCTCCATCCCCAGCAGTTATTTGGCTTTCCATTTCTGGTTTCTATTACTTAGCAAAATCTTGGATTTTTGTCCTTTTTCTGCTAGAGAGACGATTGCCCAATAGGAAACAGCATTAAAGCAACAGCAGCCAGTAAAAGGATGGTTGTGGGGGAGGGGGAAGTTGTCTTCTGAGTTAGAGAAGCAAACTGTATTCAACTCATATACAGTACAATGGCTTTACAAGATAAGCATATTGTGAAAGGGAGCCCCCAGATATGTTTTTGCAATCTCTGTAAATGTGCAAATTTTAACCAGATGATGTTATTTTTATAGTCTCAAAATATTCTCACAGCAGCTGTAAGTTCTTTTAAAAGTACTTTCCTACCCTATCCATTGTGTGTGTGTGTGAAATTTATCTAGTCATTTGTAAACCTTACTATTTCTTGAAAATATTTTTGTATGGGGACAGGAAGGGAGCTGATTTTGTTATGCAATGGCTAAAAGATTTCTCTCTCTCTCTCTTTTTCTCTTTGCATGTAAATAAAAATGCATTGCTTTTAGTTTAAAGATTTATTTGAATAGAAAAGATTGTCCCCCCCACAACCTTCAAGGATGTTCCCCCAACTTTTTTTTAAAGGGTAAGATCTTTCTGCAATATTCAACCACAACCACATAGTACTATTGTAAATATTATACTGTATTTCTGCTAGAAAGTCAATGGCATTGCAAGTTCTGTGTGGCTGGTCTAGATATTATAGAGCAGTGTATCCCAACCTTTTTTGAGCCGCGGCACATTATTCATATTTTCAAAATCCTGGGGAACACTGAATGGGGGCGAGGGGGGGCACGCGGGGGGGCGCGCGGGGGGGGGCTAAATAAAAGTTTGGACAAAAAAATTATCTTCCTCCATTTCACTCTATTTCTCCCTCCCTCTTTCTCTCTCTTCCTTCCTTTCCTTCTTTCTCTCTCTCCCTCTTTCTTTCTTTCTTTCTTTCTTCCTCTCTTTTTTGCTCTCTTCCTCTCTCCCTTGCTCTCTCTCTGCCTCTCTTGCTATCTCTCTCTCATTCTCTCTCTTTCTGTCTCTCTTGCTATGTCTCTTTCTCTCTCTCTCTCTTGCTATCTCTTTCTCTCTCTCTCTCTCTCTCTCTTGCTATCTCTTTCTCTCTCTCTTGCTATCTCTTTCTTTCTTTTTCTCTCTCTCTCTTGCTATGTCTCTCTTTCTCTCTCACTCTGTCTCCCTCCCTCTTTCCTTTCTATCTCTCCCTCCCTCTTTCCTCCCTCCCTCTTTCCTTTCTATCTCTTTTCTTTCTATCTCTCCCTCCCTCTTTCCTCCCTCCCTCTTTCCTTTCTATTTCTCCCTCCTTCTTTCCTTTCTATCTTTCTCTCCGTCCCTCAGCGGCGGCAAAGAAGAAGGAAGGCAGGCTGCAGAGGGCACCGAGGACAAGAGCGCTCGCTCGCTCCCTCGCCCTCTGACTTCCCTCCCTCGCTGCTGAATGGACGAGCGCGGGCACTCTGCAAGAAGTTTTTTTTTGCTTTTTTTCCCCTTCCCCCGCCTCATGGGAGAGAGAGAGAGAGAAAGAGCAGCGCCCTGTCGGTTCCGAGCGCAGCCAGGGAAAGCGGCCTCGTCAACCAAAAAAGGGTGGGGGTGGCAAAGGCAAAGCCTGGGAGGTGGGGAAGGGAAGAGCGGGAGACCCCCAGACAGAACGGCTGAGGGGAAGGAAAGACGGAAGGAGGGAGGGATTGAGAAGCGAAGCCAGGGAGGGCTGAGAGGAAAGGGGAGCGGCGAGAGCGAGAGAGGGGCGGAGCGTGCATTCCCGAAACAGATGGAGAAAGCCCTCTCTCGCAGCGAAAGCGCTCCCAGCCAGGGGGCTGCGAGAGAGGGCTGGGAGCGCTTTCATCCCGAGGAGCTGAAGCTGCAGTCGCAGCCGCCGCGAGAGAAGTCGCGCCCCAAGGCAGGGGGCGGCGGCGGAGGAGAGGGGGCAGATCGGGCAGGGAGCTTTGCGGCACACCTGCCTGTGTCTCGGCACACCGGTTGGGAAACGCTGTTATAGAGAATATTAAGGAAAAATAAGAATCGGGTTGAATACATGGCTTTTATTTTTATATATTTTTTTATATTTAGAATTTTGCAATAAATATTGGGATTAATATACTGTCTCGAAACTTTATATTGACTGGTATATGTGCAACTGATCCCTAATTCATACTTCATGTTTTTAAATATACAGTACAGTGATTAGATTAGGCTGCATTTAGGAATATTGAAATTAATCAGTTTTGTAAAGTAGTAATAGAAAAAACAAAGCTTTTAAACTTACTCGGAATTTTCTCTGAATTTTAAAACAAGAGGGTAGTTGATTTAAAGCTCTCTGCATCTCTTTTGATTCACTAGTAATAATAATCAAATTTATATAAATTTGATATAAAAGTGTAATAATAATAATAATTACAAAATACAAAGACCTGCAAATAGAAATAGAATAATTGTGGCAAAAGAAATCAAAGGTACTACCAATAGTAATAGGTGCCTTGGGTGCCATCCCAAAACCATTGGAGCACCATCGGCATTGACAAATTCATCATCAGTCAATTGTAATTGTTTAATTTGGAACATCCTAACATCCTGTGACAGTACTTGTAATCAAGTACCCATATCTGCCTATCTGAAGTCCTTGGAAAGGACTTGAAAGGTATATAAAAATGCCAAATCTAGTATGAAAATTTGTGATGAACCATAATATACATCCTGCGATAATACCTTTAGCACCATCAAACTTCTGTCTACCTTAGGTACTTGGGAAGGATTTGATAGGTGGATTAAAATGCCAAATCCTTTCTAAACATCTGGCTGACTCTGTGATGAACCATAATAATAATAATGGCAAAACAGGAAGTAGAATGCTAAATAGCTCATACTCTCTTAGGAATTGAAATTATTACACTTCTGCACCAAAAAAGGGGTTTTTTTGCCATTTTCAGCAGAATGCACATGAAGTTCAGATAAAATAAAATGGGTTAAATACATCAGTTACCACTTTGGATCAGTTTTGTTAAATCTCTAATTTGATATGCTTCCAATAGATAAAAGGATTTACACATATAATTTGCATCCATGCAAGATTACCTTTATTATTCCTTAGATAGCAAGTGGTCTGGCACATGGATGCATCTGGATTCATGTATATGTACCTAGAAAATTTCAAATATCAAGTCTGCTTAGTTTCTATTCCAAACTCAGACCAGTCCAATTAATACACACACACACACACACACACACACATTACAGCATTACTGGGAAAGATACTACTGTATTCTATGAAATACAATTCTTAAAACTACAACTATCAGATAAAACACTATGGAAATGGTTTCACACAGCAATAACTATAAATGCGTCATTCATAATATGACATTTGTCTCATGAAATCATTGGTATAAATATATTTCCTTAACTACTTATCTGGGGAACCATAATGCAATGTAACAATCATTATAAAGGCATGAGAACTACCTGACATCTTTGCATCAGCAGAAGTCAGAAATAGGAATTTAGGGGGCCATAAAGAGGGAGACAATTCATGTTATGATTATAAGTTCTTGTAAATTACAGCTGCTTATGAAGCTGCTATCATAAATAAACATGTAGAAATTGGTTGTAATTTGTATCCAGTAATATTTTGTTCTAAATACTTTCAGAGGAATCACGGGCCCCTTATATTTTGTTCTGGATTTTTATCAGATCTACACAATATTAATAAACCATTGGTTTGGGCAGAATTTCTGTCTTCAGTAATGCCTCAAAGAAGGAACTGCATCTTGCTGTAAGTACACAAGCTACAGTAGGAGACTGAAGCAATGCAGTAAGTGTTCATAAAAATAGGCTTTCTCCCAGAGCATTATATAATCAAAGGGAGTGATGTCACTTGTAACTGTGGAGAGTATCTCTGAAATTGCAGGTTTCTGCAGACGGGCAACTGCTTGCCAAATGTGAGGAGGAGGCTTCTCTGAATTTGTGATAAACTGCAGTGTGGAGTTTTAAAGGAGATAACACAGACTGGCAGAGAGAACAATGCTTTTCAACACAAGCACACATAGGACCTCTTTGTACTAGGAAAATTTTTAAAACAGCATCCATGATTTCACCAGCAGTAGATTTTCTTCACACTTTTATCAAGGTGAATCTCACAAAATTATTTGTTTTGTACAATTAATAAAACCCAAATAGCTAGTTTTCCTTGGTATATAGTAATCCTGTTATGCTGCCTTATGTCCTCCATTTCAAATGGATCTTCTGATTAAATCTTTCTTCTTATGCAAGATTTTCATGGTTCCTAGAAGCATCCTACATGAAAATATAGACATTACTGAATTCCAGATTCTGTGATTTTACATTTGGAGTTGAATTTGACCCATGATGCAGAACATATATCATTTCTTATCAGAACATAGTTTAATCATTAATGAGGAATGTGAAGTGCTTCCTCTTAAAAAGGGAAGGGCGATCTGGCCTGTTGATCTGAAGGAAATTGTGATCATTGTGATCAGAGGATCAATGACAAACAGATAACTGGAGGAAATGAGAACCCTGTTGCTTCTCATTCAGATATTTAGGAAAAAGAGAGGAAGTAAGTTTACTTTTCCTTCCCATAGCAGGTCACCATAAAGAATGCCTTATCACTTCACCTTTCCTCTCAACAAACCTGCTTAGAGAGGCTTAGAGGGAGATCATAGAATTATAAAGATGGAAGGGAACTCGAAGGTCATCTAATCCAATATATTCAGTGTATGATCTACTAAAGCATTTTAAACAGGTTGATTGTTCAGATAAAATGAAGGAGGGCCCTTGTAAGATTTCTTGAGCTTCTGAAAAAGGTTATCATATAAATCAAATAAAAAACCAATATATATTTATTGGAGTAATTCAGGCTTATCAAGTGTGGAATATCTTACCCAGGGGTCAAAATGAACTTTCAATCCTTGCACAAGAATCCTCTTGGCATGTGGAATACTTGATGGGGAAGTTGAACATGGCGGCAAACTGGTTAAACTGGAGAATTACTTGTAGCCACAGTGGAGACTGGAGCTGAGGTTTTTCTGAACAATAGGAAGACATCTGAGGGAACCAGTGATGGTTCTCGTTATTTCACATTTTGAACCACCCATCTCACATATAGAGGGATTCTGCTTCCTTGAAAAACAGTTGCCTCTGTTTGTACAGGTTTCCATGTTAAAAAGCTCTGCCAAGTGATGAGCTGATGGTATTTTCATTGAAAGGATTATTATATTTGTTTTCTCATACTTCCACAGATGATCAGAAGGTTGTAAAGATATCCGTGATTTTTTTGGGGTTGAGTAGACCATTGTTCATCAGCCTAAGAAATGATAGGTCCCGAATTTGCACATTCCATTTAAAAGGAATCCACCCAACTTTTTATATTGCTCAGACTTTGGAAAAGGGAATACAAGTACAGTAGATACAATCAGCAAAAAAAGACGAAGTATATGCATGGTGGGGTTGATATCATCTCAGAATTAAATGATTATGCACTTTAATTAAGTCTTGACAAATGTATATTTTATTTTATGTACCCTGAAAGCATATGCACCAAAGACAAATTCCTTGGGCGTCCAATCACACTTGGCCAATAAAGAATTCTATTCACTTAAATTAAGTGCATAGCACAATATGCAAAGGTCAATAGTACAGTATTAGTAGCAGTGGAACAGATCCCACCTGTGATAGTATCAATTAAGTATTTAATTTTCTAAAGAAAGTTTTGGAAAGATATTACCATCACTATTTTTAAATACAAGGCAGTTACACTGAGTAGTGATTTTGATAATGGGGATGAAGTATGTTTGACTCCTTATTTCCATATGAAAGCTAATATTGTGATTTCTTTCATGTACTATGAACTGGATATCAGTTACAGTAGTATGATGCTTTTGAATATGTGACTACTTGTTTTGTTAGATTTTTGGCACTTCACTTTTCTCATGCATTTCACACTTCATGAGGAGGGTTCAGAAATTGGGCTCTGTCATTGGAACCCAGTTCCAATATATATTTCTTATTGTCAGGATTATCCTATAGCCAGGATATAGATAAGACCTTAGGTCTCAAGACCCTGATTTCTTATTCTTGGATCTCTATAAAAGTCATATAACTCTCCCAGTTTTTCTTCTAGGATCAGCACTACATTATTGGGATTTCTACCCTTCTATATTCATTGTTTTATATTTATAAATCCAACATGTATGTTAGTCAATTTATATTAAGTCAAAAACAGCTCCACTTCAAATATACAGTAGTACCTCTAGATACGAGCTTCTCCACATTTTATTTATTTATTTATCAGATTTGTATGCCGCCCCTCTCCGCAAACTCGGGGCGGCTCACAGCAATCGCCATACAATGTAAACAAATCCAATATTTAAATTAATTTTAAAACACCACGAGTTAAAACCAATCATACGCACTAGCATACCATACATAAATTTTGTAAGCCTAGGGGGAAGGGAACATGTCAATTCCCCCATGCCTGACGATAGAGGTGGGTTTTAAGGAGCTTACGAAAGGCTAGGAGGGTGGGGGCAACTCTGATATCTGGGGAGAGTTGATTCCAAAGGGTCGGGGCCGCCACAGAGAAGGCTCTTCCCCTGGGTCCCGCCAAACGACATTGTTTAGTTGACATGCGAGTATTCCAAGTTACGAGCCAAGACGCAAGCAAAATTTCTGTTTGACACCTGAGCTCAAATTTGGGATATGAGCCGAGCTTCCACTAGGTAGTGCAAGAATTCCATGCTTCCAGTTATCTCGCCCCGGAAAAACAAAGTCTAAAAGCATTCGTTCGAGATGCGAGTTGATCGACATACGAGCTCGGGTCTGGAACGAATTAGACTCGTATGTCGAGGTACCACTGTGTGTGTGTGTGTGTGTGTGTGTGTGTGTGTGTGTGTTAGGGTATGGCTAGCTGATGAGGCCAGAACAAGGCTGAAATAGCACTATCCTAGTCTCCCTTAATTTTAAAAATTCAGCAGAAACATGTGATTGATATATGTGTGTGTGTGTGTGTGTGTGTGTTTCTGTTGGATTTTTTATGTTTCTCCCTTAATTTTAAATATTTAGAAAAAATATGTGATATATATTTTTATGTTTTTAATATATCACATATTTTTGCTAAATATTTAAAATTAAGGGAGAAACAGAAAAAATCCAACAGAAAAAACATATATATGTATATATATATATTCAGTGATACCTCGTCTTACGAACCCCTCTTCATATTAAGTTTTCGTGATACGAACCCGGTGTTTAAGATTTTTTTGCCTCTTCTTCCAAACTATTTTTACCTTACGAACCTGAGCTGCCGCCGCTTGGATGCCCCATCTCCAGACTTCTGTTGCCATCCGAAGCACCTGTTCTTGCATTGCTGGGATTTCCCTGAGCCTCTCCTCGCTGGAAAACCCCACCTCTGGACTTCCGTTGCCAGCCGAAGCGCCCATTCTTGCATTGCTGGGATTTCCCTGAGCTTCCCCTTGCTGGGATTCAAAGCAGCGCCGGCAAAAATGAAAGGGAATCCCAGCAAGGGGAAACTCAGGGAAATCCCAGCAATGCAAGAATGGGCGCTTCGGCTGGCAACGGAAGTCCGGAGGTGGGGTTTCCCAGCGAGGGGAGGCTCAGGATAATCCCAGCGCTTTGTCTGGCAACAGAGATCTGGAGGTGGGGTTTCCCAGCGAGGGGAGGCTCAGGGGAATCCCAGCGCTTCAGCTGGCAATGGAAGTCCGGAGGCGGGGATTCCCAGCGGCGCAAGGCAAAAGGGGTGACTTTTGGGATGGGGTTGCATGCATTATTTGCTTTTACATTGATTCCTATGGGGAAAATTGCTTCGTCTTACGAACTTTTCAACTTACGAACCTCGTCAGGGAACAAAGTTTGTAAGACAAGGTATCACTGTACATATCTATCTTTCTTTCTTTCTTTCTTTCTTTCTTTCTTTCTTTCTTTCTTTCTTTCTTTCTTTCTTTCTTTCTTTCTTTCTTTAAGGTAGAGTATTGTTTCTGAGCCACATCTTTAAATCTAAAAAAACCCCACTTTTCAAATGGTTTTTCTCCCCATAGTTTTAACATGCTTGATTCACCAGTAATCCTTAGCTTCCTTTTTTCTCCCCCTTGTTTTATATTTTTTGGGGGATTGTTTTCAAAAACAAAGTCTTTTTTTTTAACCCCAGATCACAAATCACACTTCCTCCTTATTATTCTTGTTGATTCTGGTCCTCCTTCAACTTTGTGGCAGCCATGTTTGCTGCCATAGCTTCACACCATCAGGGGCTTGCCAGCTTTGGGGAGGGGAGATGTGGCTCCCTTATGCACTCTTGGTGGTCCCCCTTCATTTGCCCCCTCTACGCAGAGGTTTAGGTCCAAATTTAGACCCTCAGGCCCAAAGTGTTTGGAGTCAGCCAGGGAAATCCCAGTCCCAGATTTTGATCTTGCCAAAGGAGGAACCGGAAGTCATGGAATTCTTTTTTAAAAAAAACAACCTGAAATCCTATTTATAAACTGCCCCTCTCCCTTATAGAGCAACTCTAGAAGGTATACAAACAAACATAAAAACATACAAGCCAATATAAATTTTATCTTTTAAAAAAACAGTTAAAAACAAGAAAATAATTGGGGTATTTTGTTGGAATATTATTATTTTCTAACATTAATAAGAAGTACTAAGAGTAACATATAAATTAATAGGTGATGAAATCCGTTAAATCAGACTTCTTTCAATTCTAGCTTTGTGAACAGTGGCGGGAGGGGAGAGTGGATGGTTCTATGCGAGTGGTGGGCAAGCACATATGCAGCTCCATTTGTGCAAATGGCAGGCAAGCGTATGTGCAGTTCCATTTGTGCAAACAACGTGCAGATGTGCATGCCCATTGTTTGTGCAAGTGGGAATATGCACATGCGCACGCAATCAACTGCCACTTCCATGGCTTCATTCACAACGGCCCAAGACCTGGTAGTGGCCATGGTCTGTGGAAATATAGAAACTCTGTTATATCATGTCAGATCATTTTTCCATCTAACTCTGTATTGCCTATGCTCACTAGTTATGTCTGTACAGGATGTCAGAGGATGTGAAGACTTTTTACATGTGGCGTCTATGATTTATAGCTCTAAAGCAGAATTCATGAATTCCATTTAGTATACTAATCAGGTTGTCCTTCGCTAGACATTTTATAGTATATAAAATATATATATTATATATATAAATATATATGTAGCATATATATAATACATATATAATGTTCTATATAAAGACCATTAATGTTGGGGTTTCCTCCTTTAAAATATTTTTAGAGAACATTGTTAGCTGCTGTACATTGATACCTTTACTAATAATACTAATTTCTACCTCTTGATGGAAAGATATATATAAATGCTTTTACCATAGGGCATCTCTGATTTTATACCAATAGCATTAACATACATAAATACATACATACATACATACATACATACATACATACATACATACATACATACATAATATATATATATATGTGTGTGTGTGTGTGTGTGTGGAGATTTGGTTTGAATGTAGCAAATAGATTGGGTGATTATGTTTTAGTGATCTGATTGGTTGGTGGAATCATAATTATTAGAAGGATTGACATGGTGATTTTTATGAAGTGTTTTTTCGTTTAAGGCTGGTTTCCAAATCTCTGGTAGGCGGGACGTGTCATCTCTTTTATTTATGCAAAGGGGGCTCCTCTCAATCTCTATGGCTTCCAAAGCAATTCTTCTATATAAATTCTCTGTTTTGTGAAGTAATTTAGTTTTTTCAAAGTCAATTTCGTGCCCTGTTTTTTTAATGTGCTGGACAAGGGAGGAAGTTTTTTCTTCTTTTTTAATTGCATTTTTATGTTCTGCAATGCGTGCACTTACTCTTCGATTGGTTTGTCCAATGTATGTGGCTGCACATGTTTTGCAAGGGATTTCATAGATTCCTTGGTATTCCAATTGGATTTTATCTTTTGGGCTCCTTAGGATATTACATATTTTTTGGTTAGTGCAAAATGAAGTTTTGATGTTATGTTTGTGCAGAATTTTACTAATTTTGTCTGTGGTGCCCTTGATGTAAGAGGGGATGGTGGTACCATTGTCCTGTTCTTGATCTTGTTTTTTGGGGAGTGTCTCTTTTTTGATTAGGTTTGTGATTGTTTTCCCTTCGAATCCATTAGAAATTAATACATCTTTGAGTTTGTTCAATTCAGTTTTTAAGTGCTCATGGTCAGCTAGGCGTTTGGTTCTGGTGATGAGAGTTTTGGCCACTGAGGTGATTTGTGCGAGGTGGTGGTGTGAGTGTGCATTTAGATAACGGTTGGTATGGGTTTTCTTTTGGTAGATAGTGTGTCCTAGGCTGCCATTGGGTTTTTTATAGACTAGTACATCTAGAAAAGGAAGTTGATCATTGATTTCTGTTTCCATGGTAAACTGTATTTTGGGGTGTAGGCTATTGAGATGTGTGAGGAAATTGTCTAGTTTTTCCTTACCATGTGGCCAAATTACAAAGGTATCATCGACATATCTCAGCCAAAGTTTAGGTTTGTATTTGGATTGCTCTAATGCATTATTTTCGAAATATTCCATGTAGAGGTTGGCGATGACAGGTGAGAGGGGTGATCCCATGGGGGCTCCCTCTATCTGTTTATATCTTTGTTCGTTATAGATGAAGTATGTATTAGTCAGGCAGTGGTTGGTAAGGTCTAGGGTATATTTGGGGGGGCTTGTGTTTGTCCTGGATGGCTGTCAAGGCTTCTTTAATAGGTATTTGTGTGAAAAGGGACACAACATCAAAACTCACAAGTAGGTCATCGGGTTGTAGGTTTTGTTTTTTAATTATTTGTATAAAGTGGAATGAATTTTGAACATATGAGGTAATAGTTTCTGTATATGGTTGAAGGTATTTGGCTAAAAATTTGGCAAGGTTTTGTAGAGGGGAGCCTATAGAACTGACAATTGACTTTGAAAAAAAAAACTAAATTACTTCACAAAACAGAATTTATATAGAAGAATTGCTTTGGAAGCCATAGAGATTGAGAGGAGCCCCCTTTGCATAAATAAAAGAGATGACACGTCCCGCCTACCAGAGATTTGGAAACCAGCCTTAAACGAAAAAACACTTCATAAAAATCACCATGTCAATCCTTCTAATAATTATGATTCCACCAACCAATCAGATCACTAAAACATAATCACCCAATCTATTTGCTACATTCAAACCAAATCTCCACCCCCACACTATATACTAAGAAGAAATGACAGTTGCAAACATTCCATTTTACAACAGCACGAAGCTTGAAACTTCAGCCTGATTATGGTGAATGTGATTTCACCGAAACGTCGCATTGCAGCATTCTCCAGGTGGTTTACAATGTCAGCATATTTCCCCCAATAATCTAGGTCTTTATTTTACCGACCTCAGTAAAATGGAAGGCTGAGTCAACCTTGAACCCATCAGGATTGAATTCCAGGCTATGAGCAGAGTTTGTATATGACACTGCATTATAACCACTGCGCCACCAGGGCTCCTTCAATTTGGCAAAAGTTTATTTTAAACAATTATAGGTTAATTAATTAATTAGGAGATATAATTCATGGGTTTTAGAAAATAATACAATGGTACCTCTACTTACGAACTTAATTTGTTCCGTGACCAGGTTCTTAAGTAGAAATGTTTGTAAGAAGAAGCATTTTTCCCCATAGGAATCAATGTAAAAGTAAATAGTGATTGAGGAAACCACAGGGAGGGTGGAGGCCGTGTTTCCTCCCAGGAGATTCCTAGAGAGGCCCCATGGAGGCTTTTCCCTGCCTTTTCCGGTAACAGTTTCGTAGGCTCGGGTTTGTAAGTGGAAAATGGTTCTTGAGAAGAGGCAAAAAAATCTAGAACAATCGGTTCTTATCTAGAAAAGTTTGAAAGTAGAGGCGTTCGTAGGTAAGAGCTGTACTTGTGCTTTTTCCCTTTTTTTGTTTTTATATTATATTATATTTTTCAAACATTTTTGAAATGGCACATGATATTGAGTTGGAATATAAAACAAAGATTGGTGAGCAAGAAACAGTTCTTCCAACTTGTCTCTTATTAACAATTTAGAAGAAACTGCTGAAACATGATAATGTTTAAAAGAAAGGAATTCTTGTTGTGACTATAGGTATCAATATCTAGTTATACAGAGTCTTTTGTAAATTATTTGTAAATTATGACTCTGTAATTTCAAATTGAAATGATATATTCTGTAGGGCGCCACAAAATTTGGTCCATATTTCTGTGGTCTTTTTAAAATTAATTATGGGATTAATTAATATCCCCATGGAGGGAATATTTGTATTTACAAGTAATATAAATTTGAGTGGTCAGTTAAAACTAAAAGCTAGAAATAAACTTCAAAATGGTCTAAAAACAGGAAAACATTCAATAGAGACCAATGCACATTTCTTCACTGAGTGGAAAATAACCTGGAAGCTTAAAATAACTGTGAGCCAGCAATGTAATATGAATATTACAGCAGCATCAATTGAAGTACAGTGTTCCCTCGATTTTCGCGGGTTCGAACTTCGCGAAAAGTCTATACCACAGTTTTTCAAAAATATTAATTAAAAAATACTTCGCGGATTTTTCCCCTATACCACGGTTTTTCCTGCCCGGTGACGTCATATGTCATCACCAAACATTCATCCGCCTTTAATAAATATTTTTAAAAATAAACTTTAATAAATAAACATGGTTAGTAATAATCTAAATGGTTGCTAAGGAAATGGGAAATTGCAATTTAGGGGTTTAAAGTGTTAAGGGAAGGCTTGTGATACTGTTCATAGCCAAAAATGGTGTATTTACTTCCGCATCTCTACTTCGCGGAAATTCAACTTTCGCGGGCGGTCTCGGAACGCATCCCCCGCGAAAATCGAGGGAACACTGTATAATTTCCAAATCATGCAAACCAATCATGTTGCTTTTTTTCTATATTGGTCAAATACCACTGGGAGGACCAGTATACATTTCTTCAAACTGATTCCAAAAAAAGAGAGAGAGGAAGTAGAACAGATTCAAAGAAGATAACCATGGATGATTATATAAAACCTAATTATTAAAAGGAGAAACTGAGGGAAACCTGAAAGGGGCTTCATACAGAAGATTTGATTGTGCTGGAATGCAAATCATGGAATGATTACTTTAGGAAAGCAGATTCCAGTTATATGTTAGGAAAATCTACCTGAAGGAAAGCAGTTGGATGGTGGGACCTGTCATCAGGAAAAGTAGTAACTTCTCCTTTGTTGGACATTGAAGCAGAAGCTGGATATCCATCCATCTGTCAGGATGCCGTAATGCAGATTTCTGTGTTGAGTCAGGATCCTTATCCGGTATGTTAGTTTGCAACTATTTGATTTATTGAGGTCACTAGTTTTCAGATCAATTTAAATGTGTTACATGAGAAGCGGCTTTCTTCACAGCAATATGGATTAAATGGCCGGAATCTCTTTGGTTCAGAAAAATAATCAAGTTTTAATAGAATTTTCCTTTTTAAAAAAGTTACATTTAAAATTATACAGAGATATTCCTGAGCATCTAATGAAATATCCCAACATCCACAAAAAAGTAATAATCAATTTGAAAGTCTTTAATATGCCATAAAGTTTGGTTGGTTTTTTAAAAAAATGACTGAGGGCCCTTTTATAATAGAGAAATATTTAGAATGGAAATACTGATAAGCTGGTAGTTTTGGGTTTTTTTGACAGTCCACTTGCCAAGCCTCTGACCCTAAAACTCTTAATCATCCTTGCTTGTCAGTGGTATAATTACAATTCTTATGCCCTTCCCCCTCGACTCTTCAGTTTATTAACAATAGCAGTTGTTAAATGCCACATGTAAGTGAAGGAGCCAGATTAATTTTTCAGCCTTCATTTGGGTAAATGGAACTCTCATATTCCTCTCCTTTGTCTGTGGACAAGACCCATGAAGGCTTTTAGGAACATAAACAGAGACTGACATCATTTTGTGTTATTGATTTGGAAGATTCAATTTCAGCTGTAGTTTGTGAATGAGTCCTGAGGAGATTTCTTCAGAAGACGGAAGGAGGAAAACTGAAGGTAGGGATAGTTTTAAACTTTACGTAGATCAGCCTGGAACATGTGGATTAGCGGATACTAGAATGAATCCCAAGGATAACAGTCCATACTGGGGAAGGGAGGGAGGAGCTATTTTCCCCTGTCTTTTTCTCCTCCGGGTTGAAACAGAAATTTGTGTAGTAAATTTGTGTAGCAAGGATTAATCTTTTGCTCTTACTCTGAAGTACCACGCAGCTGGTTTAAAAGTGTATTAAATACTTTCATTAATTGCCAGTTAAAAGTAAATCACCTTGTTGAATTCAAAATGAATTTCAGTTTATATGTTCTCCAGTTCATTATGGAATCTCAGTATTGCAGTACTGAGGAAGGGCATTATTTTAACCTAAGGTTTTACATTATTTGCTTTTGGGAGATGTGACAAATGTCAGATGGAGAGCGATTGTGTAACTGGTTTAAAAGAACATTTTATGAGGAGACTGTGTGACCCGCTCTTGTTTGTGTGTCTTGATGCAGTAATTTGATTTGCATAGAAGGCTAAAGTCACATTGTTTTGCAGGCTTCTTAACCTTTTATTGTGGCTGAACTGGGCTTCCCTATTTGTAATGTGAGCATTAAAGGAATGTGAACATTAAATGAATACAGCCAAATATATGTTTGGTTGTATTGTAGCAGGAGGGTTTTTTTTACATGAAAAACAGAAATGAAAAGGAGCATAATAACTAAAATTTCTTTTGCTGCAGGACAAGAGTGCATCAATTAACATAAATTGGAAGCAGAGTGAATTTATTTTCCTCTAATTTTGGCATGTTCTTCTTTCTAACTTGTATGTGAACATAGCTGAGATATCAGTGGTTATTAACTTGGTTGTATCATAGTTATAAAGATCTGTTTCTGGAAAGAGATATGAACTTTATTATCTCTAACACACTTCATATGAATCTGCCTCTGAAGATAAATTGGTGCAGAATGTAGCAGCCAGACTACAGACAGTCAAAGCCAAAGCCAATTTTGTTAAATAAAATAGATTTCAAAGTCAATACATTTGTTGCCAGTAGGCTCTTAAACCCAGATTAGAATGCCTGATTGATTCTCTCATTTTTGTATGATGTACCCATACATTTAGTTATTTTTTCCTAAGGACTTTTCATTTGTTCCAACTAAATTTTTATTTTCAGCCTATAAATTATTCAGATCATTTTGAACAATTTTTCTACCTTCTATTGTTTGTGTCATCTTTAAATTTGTACATACATCCCATCTATCTTGCCATCCAAGCTATTAACATAACACATAAATGTTGATTCAAGATTGAATCTTGGGGTGTCATTTTTGTTTTCTCCATTTTGACCGATTATTTGAACATTTTAGTTACAATGTTTGAGCCATTCAGCCCATTTGGGAATGTTTTCAAGTATTTTGCCAAACATTTGGTTGAAATGAAAATATATTATGACCATAACATTTCTGTAGAGAAAAATAGAGAAAAATTTCTGAATCAGAAAACTAGATGATCTTAGTTTGGTAACATTTGTTCTTGAACAATATTATTTTAGAGATTTGAACTCTACAAGAATTCAAACAGTATTCCCCTGATCATATCATTCTTAGTTTTTACTGAAATTCAAAGCAATCTCTTTATTTTGCTATATTATGATAAAACACAAATCTCACTAGGAATGAAAAATAGGTATTGAATGCTCTTTATTTATGTCTTAGTACATATTTTTCTGTCTTTATTGTGCAAGTGATACGCCTTTTCTGTTCCTTAAAAAAAGACTGTCTGAAAAAACCCCCATTGGTTATTCTTAACATCTTTTACCCAACTTAGATGATTTCAGGCTCCAGTTTTTCTGATATCATACTTGCAAGTTAACAGTATGTGTTCTTCACTGGTGACTTGTTCAGTGGTAAAACAAAAAAATTTTTATTGGAAGGAGATCATAAAGGTTTGTGCAATGTTGCTAGATTTTTGCCAGTTGTTTATTCTCTGGCTGCAACAACAATTTTTAGTGTCTCTTCTTTTGGAAACATCTCATTTCCCATCTTTGGTTCATTTTCTTATTTGTTTCTTGTGCTATAGATAATTATTTATCATTAAACTTCTGACTTTACATATTAAAATCCACTTTTATAAAGTTCAAAATGTGCATTTGCCTGCACTTTGCTGGTGTGTCTGTGTGTATACACGCACACATCTGTATATAAAGAACTCCTGAATTATATAGTCACTTTCCCCCAAGGTTTGTGATCCATCCTTTTTGCTGATAGCTAATAGCTACTTCTTTTGTACCTTTCTTCACTTTATTAATGTGAATAATGTCTCTCCCTAAATAAGAAATTTGTGAGCAGGATATGTCTGGAACATCCTGAACTAAACATAACACCCATAGTTAGAATTATTCAGGTATTCCATCTTTATGTTTTTATACCAGTTTAAAAAAATCTGCAGTTTGTATTTAAGAAATCTCTTTTGCAATTTCTATTATTTGGGTTACCAGTAATAGAATATATCACAATATTGTTTAATAAAAATGATTCAAACAATATTATGAAATTCATTCTTAGATTTCTGAACAGCTGTATATATTTTAAACACTTTTCCCTTTTTATTGCTTATTCTCCTTTAAAGCAAATACTGTAGTATTTTTCAGTTGCCAAATTGCCACTCATTCTGCCAAATGTCAGTTTATTTACATTTTTATTAAATGTATATGCTGCCTTTCTTTAGGAACTCAAAGCAGCTTAAAGCAACCCATTGCTTTATCCTCATTTTTTTTAATGATAGTAACCCTGAGAGGTAAGTTAGGGTAAAGTACACTGATTTATAAGCATATTTCCTTTCCTATATTAAGAGTTCAAACTCACTTTATTTTCTATATGAAGAATGCATTAGACTTCTAGTCCGAAATTGTGTTTTGAGTTTTCTGATATGGATATGCGGAAGTGTTCATTTCTCCTCAATTATCATTAGGATCTGATTCAATGTGTCAGCTGATGATCAAAGCAAAGAAACCACTAGTAGAAATTTATTCTGAGAGATGGACATATGACACACATAATTTTATATGCACATTTAAAAGCTAGTCTGCAGTTAATGTATGCCTTTTACTAATTGTATGATAATATTAACATACAATATCCAGAGTCTTTGTTATTTCTAATATGAAACATTTTGTACTAGTTCTCTAAATTAATAACTGGATGTTGCAAGTTAGTGAGAGGATGTAGAGAAAATAGGGCTGGCCTATAAGCACTTTTAAAATATTCTTGCATGTTTAGGTTTCTTTACTACTATAACCAAAAATTAAAGTTTGAAATAATACAAATTCTCCAACAGTTTTATATAGTGGCCATCTCTTGCTTAACTAGCACAAATAATCATATTTACAATAAATAGGATGTACCGTGATTGTAGGAAGTTGGCAGGTTAAAATTATCCAAATATATGGAGCAAATCTGTTGCTTTATTTGTATGGATCTCTAAGTATATTATTTTCTTAGTCAATGTAGAACAATGTATTTTATGGATGGTTTTCTGCACTGTGCAAAAGAATTCCCTATCTTCTGTGTTTATGTATTGAAACACAAGATTGTACTTTTGCCTCTCACACCAAATTACATGAACCAATTAAATTACAGATCATTCTGTCCTCTAACTATAGTTAACATGTAAAAACTGGAGCTGTCAATTCAAAGACACATCATATTCCAATTATCAGCTCTAAATATGGGGGCACAAGGATGCAGCTGAGCATGAATCAGTTGGGCAGCTGGGATTTTGGAAATGTGTGCGTGGGGGGGGGGGGTTGCTAGCAGTCATATTAATGTTTTCGTTGAGTGTGGTAAATTGGGTAGTTGCATAGTTCTATGTATGGAATAGCCTAAATAAATAAGACAGAAGCCAAATAATTTAACAATTGTTTTGCACTCATCTTGTTGAAATGTTTTAATTTGCATCACAGTTCTTTCTCTGTATGGTTAGAATTGAAGAATATTTTTAACCCCCAGATCCATTGGCCAAGATGGCTGGTGGAAGTGGGAAATGTAGTCCAAATTATTCTGGGAGTGTCAATTTAGGAAAAGTGGGTTGTATTAAAAATGTGGAGTGGCAAGTTGTTGCAGCCTTCCTTTTTTGTTGTTAAAGTAATCATGAGTTCAAGCACAGTAATGCGGATGAGAACAAAGTGGAACCAAGATTATTAACCATTTTAATCTGCAGTGCAAAATAAAAAAGAAAGGAATGCATGATAGGCATAATTCATTTTTCTTTGAGCATTGTAGTGTCCACTGGAGTAACATAGAACTATCATAAATTGCCAGTTAAGATGAATGACATGGAATATCAATGGTGAAATAATTCAATATCTACGATTTTATTCAAATACTTGTCAGAGGTATTAACTGACTCATTAGCTGTGCTTTTTAGAACACCAGCCTCAAAGTGTTTTCACCTTTTACAGCAGATGCCAATGTGATATTATTTAGGAAGCTATTTGAAGAAGGCAAGTTTCACTTTTCAATATACAGTATCTCTGCACCTTTTCTTCCCAGACGAGCCCACCTTCGCCTGTGTCTAGAGCGCTTAAAAGTTCTGATACCATTAGGACCTGACTGCACCAGACACACAACTCTTGGGCTGCTTAACAAAGCCAAAGCACACATTAAGGTAAGAAGACCACCAGTTTCCATGTATAATAATGTTTCAGTTATCCCACCAGCCATAATTGCAGATAAGATTATTATCTTCCTCTTTATACATTGATGTAGTGTCTTTAAAAGCATGTCCTAGTATTTTTGTGGCATTATTTTTCTTGGTACAAATTTGCAGAAATTGTTTGCTCTATAAGGAAGTCTCATATAGAAATGATAGAAATCTGAAGTGTGTTATAGAAATCATTGACATAACATACTCAGCCTATAATTGCTTAAATACTATATTTTAAATGTCAACAAATTATTTAAAATTCCAGAATAGTACAGTTCCACAAGGTACAATTAAGAAATCTTAACATATTGTACCATTGACAGTATAAATTACCATTGGACTTCATCTAACGAAGTGTTTTCTTGAAGTTCAATATTGAAATAACTTTTGAATAGATAAAAGTATCTAGGTTTGAATGCCCAAATTTTATGGCACAGCTATCAAGATAATTACTAAGTTAAATGAAGTTTTATTTCTCTGTTTCTTTCCTAAACTGTAGTCAGGCATCTGGCAATATCTTCACATACCTACATTTTGTAATAGACAAAATAAATAAATAAATAAATAAATAAATACATACATACATACATATCTACATACATACATACATACATACATACATACATACATACATACATACCAGGATCTGAAGTATTACATTTTTTGTTGATTTTATTCATTACTTTATAATCATAGATTAATTTTTGCTATATATTTTTTAATACAAAAGATATTATAGCAATAACATTATTCAGAAACTGTCAATATATTATCTAGTATATTAGTGTATATATAATATATTATATAGAATATATACTACTAACATACTATAGTATATTAGAATATAGTATATATAATATAAAATATAGTATATTTTGAAATACAAGATATTATAGCAATAACATTATTCAGAAACTGTTAATCCCAGATATATTGTAAAGTACTATTGTGAAACAATAATAAAAACAAAATTCTAAGTGTGTGTCTGAAATCATATAAAACATACTATGCAGGAGTTCTGTCGTGTATTAATGATTGATAGATTTGCTGAAAATATTAATTGACTAGCAACTGTACATTTGGGCAACTGTACATTTGGGCATTCAAACCTAGATACCTTTATCTATTCAAAAGTTATTTCAATATTGAACTTCAAGAAAACACTTTGTTAGATGAAGCCCTATGGCAATTTATCTTTCTTCAATCTGCTAATGTTACTGTCCTTAGGTTATACTTACTACTAGTGAAACGTCAAGTACTATCATCTAAACTACATGGAGCCTCATCCAGAGTTATTCAGATCATTCTCTGCACAGCTCCATGAGCAGGCCAAACACACTAGGAAGAAACTATTAATGAGCAAGAGTCATTAGTAGGATGTGTTAATTATCCAAGTGTACATATTCTCTTTGCATTCCATTTCCAGTATATGGGAACTGCATTTGGAAAATAAATACCTAATAACAAAAAAGAAAAAAAATAATTTAAAAAGAGCACAGCGGGTGCCTTGGCTACAGTGTTTTTGCCAGGATCACAGGGATCAGGATGTGCTTAAACACTTTGGAACAGCTCAAGCTTAGCAGGGAGGGAAACCCTGCTTACTTAAATGGATGGTATTAGCCTGAGGTGACTTGGAGTTATGCAACTTGCTGGCCATCAAGAAACCCTGTGCATTGGCCTGGTAAGATTTCCCAGCTGTAATGAAAGGAGTCTGCAGTAGATTACATAAATGACTGGTCAAATGTGGAACTGCTTCAAAGAAATAACTGATGAATTGAGTGGTGAAAGGTACATACACTTCTTTACTTGTGATGCCCTTTCCTATTAAATTATCTGAATGGAGAGTGGGCAGTGATGGAAAAGAACTACTCTGCTTGATCGTCTCCTCTTCATTACTCTAAGATTAGACTGAGAAACAAACTGGTTGTTTTTATAGAGAGTAAGGACACTTGCAAGGATGCCACTTAATGGCATATATCTCATATGCAGCAACACATTATTCTGTGATATATCATTCATATTCTTCATCTCTGATCCTCCAACTTTTCCAAAACATATTTCCAATTTTCTCTGTAGTCATAACTATCACCAGTTACCTTCTGATAAAGCTTTCAGAATAAGATCCAAAGAAAATATTATTACATAAAATGGGGAAAGTGCTGGGGAAATCCAGACAATGAAAAACATTTTTTTAATCATGGCAGAAACTTGAAGAAGCTGACAGGAGAAGCCAGCATCAGCTTGAGAATCTGGAAAGAGAACAAAGGTTCCTAAAGCGACGATTGGAGCAGTTGCAAAGCCCTCAGGAGATTGAGCGAATACGAATGGACAGCACTGGATCAACCATGTCCTCAGATCGCTCTGATTCAGAGCGAGGTCAGTATTTGATCCCTCCATATGTTAGTTAAAGACACAAAATGTTCAGTTCTCTTTGCTTTGTACAATTTCTTTGTTTCAATCTATGAGTTTCTGGATAATGTGCAAATAATATTGTGATGCCTTAGCATTTATGCCTTTCCTGTCAAAACAAAAGGCATGATACTATCACAAGAAAATAAGCGATTAGATTATTTAGATTATTATTAGATTCTACCCTCTAGCTGATGAATGTATAGTGTGTTTGTTGATTGGTTATGTATGTATTTTAATTGGTTCTTTAGTTTTTTTAGTTGTAACTGAATTTTAATTATTTGGATTTCGATATATATTGTCTTTTTTATATGTTGTAAGTCACCCCGAGTCCTCGGAGAGGGGCGGCATATAAATCCAATAAACTTAAACTTACTTTGATTCAGATGGCAAAATCATGCCATGAAGGAGGCACGACTTAAGCGATTCTTGTTTGGAGACATATGTCATCTAAATTTTTCATAGATGCTTAGGAGTCTTTAATATCCCTATTAAATTTAACAGACCTTAAAGTTGTTTAATTTTTCTCTCTGTCTAAAATATATTTGATATGTTTTCCGTATTTGAGTTGAATTCGTACAAGTATCAACAACTTCCAGGCCTACAATATACCTACAGTACTTAAAATAATTTTATCTTATGTACAGTATTTCATAAGTATGAAGACTCTCTATCTGTACATAATTAAAAACATATATGGTAGACTGCAATGGACAAACTATCTTACAAAGTAGTTTCACCCTTCATTATTACTTGATTAATTGTCATTTGTACTCATCCACTGTTTAATTCTGCAAATTTGCCAAGATATAAATTCAATTTTCTTGATAGTTAAAAACAACACTAATGATATTCTAGCAGAGCTTTCAAATTAATATGTAGTAGAAACCTATTTGGATACAGCTTATTTTCTTGTGATACTATCATGATTTTTTTTGACAAGAAAGGCATAAATGCTAAAGCATCACAAGATTATTTGCACATTATCCAGAAACAGCTTTCACTAGAATTATGGGACTGATAATAATTACAGTTAAGCTCAACTTCCACATTCAAATGAAAGAGTGCTTATGGTAAACACTGCACCCATCAAAAGCTATTCAAATCAATGGCATAGGCTCAAAATGTTCATGCAAATAGGCAAATGTCAGTAGGAAAAGTCTTTATGTATGGATACCGAATTCTGCCCTGGCAAAAAATATGTTAGTACAGAGCACTTGCCTACATAAAACCAAGTACTCATAATTCTATAGGCAAAGACATTCCCCATGATCCCTAAATACACCGAGAGGATTAATTTTGGGGGTGAGGAGAGCTTTTTTTTTACAATTATATATTGGGATTCTTGCTTTATGAAATTAGGATAACAAAATATCTTGGTTTCAAACCATTTACTCAAACTGATATAATAGGGAAAGGAGAAGTCAACAAATATGTGAGATGATGTCCCTCCCTCTCTTATAATATTAGATT
Source organism: Erythrolamprus reginae (assembly GCF_031021105.1). Classification (NCBI taxonomy): domain Eukaryota; kingdom Metazoa; phylum Chordata; class Lepidosauria; order Squamata; family Dipsadidae; genus Erythrolamprus; species Erythrolamprus reginae. The sequence goes on along the minus strand of NC_091954.1, from coordinate 59,328,466 downwards.
TTAACATTGATTCAATTACATGAGTACAGAAAGACATATTACTGCTTCTTTTTAGATGAAAGTTTGATTCAGGAATCAAATGCATATTAGTAAATGTTTCCCCTTAGAGTTTTTGTTATCTTCTGAGTGTGTTGAGACACCATGCTCGATAAACCAAAAGAATATGGGGAAGTGTTTTTTTTACGCAGCATACATTTGGACGTACCTGGGTCCAGATGCCACTGCATTTTTGTAGATTTCTTTCAAGGCCATCTGCCATGGCCACCTTAAAAATATATTTTTTTAAAAAAACTGCTCAGAAAATATTTCTAATTACTTTGAGCAACTGATAAATTTATACTTGGGTCTTTAGCCATTCTTCTCTCATGGCCTAAAATACCTCTGAGACTACATATATCCAGAATACTTTTGAGAGAGCTAGACAGCTCTGCAACAGAGGTTAAAGCTTTACTGGAATAGAAAACTCAGTTAACCGAGAGAATTCAGGCAATACTACCTTCCTATTTCACAAACAATCCCAATGATCCATGATTTCTTTCTATAATCTTCTGTTATTTTACATTACTTCTTCAAGTCCGTAATGTGGAACTTTAAAACTTCAAATAATCAAAGAAGTTTTATTATATGAACAGCCAATCTATCTTGGTGTGCAGTGATGCTCCTTAATGTAGATTGAGAAATCTGTTTGGGTGGATGGGGAGAGATCTATTCATGTATAGAATATTGAATTAGTATCTACCATTTTAATCCAAGGCACAGTGACTAGATATAAATATTGAATTAGGAACCAAATAATAGCTGGCTATTAATAAAAATTTGTAAAACTGAGCACAGTCCAATCTCTTGTAATTAAAAAAAAAATTCTTATCACTATCACAATGCACCTTTCTCTCTTCTGTTCTTCATTTTTTCTAAGATTTTAAGACACAACTTTATAATAAGTCCTCGGGACGTGGCTGGAATGAACCTAGATCAGGGCTGTCAAACTGGCAGCCTGCATGCCAGATATGGCCCATGCAGGCCACGTCCATCCCAGCTCCACAAAGGCAAAAAAACATTGCGATGTCACTATAAGGCCTGCAATATGAGCGGGGTTGACACCCCAGATCTAGGTTCTTCAGGCAGAGATGGTCTTAAATAAACTTGCTCTGATACTAACTTGAGGCTCTTCTTTCTTTATTTTTCCCCTCCAGAAGAAATTGAAGTGGATGTGGAAAGCACAGAGTTCTCCCATGGAGACGTGGATGATATCAGCACAACCAGTACAAGTGACATTGATGATCACAGCAGCTTGCAGAGCATTGGGAGCGACGAGGGTTACTCCAGCGCTAGTGTCAAGCTCTCCTTCACTTCCTAGAGTCTAGTGCTGGAGCAGAGCAACTGGGTTCTTTGGGGCAACTGAATTTCATATGGCAGAGCTCTTAAGATACAGTATTTTTCTTACCCAACCCACCCTTCAACAGCTAAGCTTGGACAGACAACTTTAGAATAGCTCCATGAGTCCATGGAAGAGTAGGGACCTAGCAGGGGAACCAATTAGTCTTTATCTGACCATAACCCAAAATGTTTGACTTAGTGCTAAACTTCAGTTAATTTCAAATCCAGGACACCATTCCAGTTGCATAGAGCTGGACCATCAGCAATGGATATTTATATTGAAAGATGGATTGGATGGGAAATTTGGCTGTTCAGGTGCTTGCTTTTTAATTTGTCACCATTGGGTTTTCCCCCCTCCTCCTTATGTTCAAACTTGTTAAAGTTTGAACTTGTTAAACTTGTTATAAGACCCTTGTGGTGCTAATAATAAATAATATAAAGTATGTCCAATATCTATGATAATCTAGCATATCTGGGATAGCTGTATGTTTTTCCCAAATAATGGGATAAAGTAGCCAAGGTGATATAGTTCATTGGATGAACCACTTCCAATGCATTTGCACAATACTTCAAAGTGTTTTTTTTTTAAACTCCATTTTAAATTTCTTTAAATTCCATCAATTTATTTATTTATTTTTAATTTTTTCCCTTCAATATAACTAAGCAGTTAAATAGTTTTCCTGTAGCCTCACCAGCAAAAGTTAGTCCAGTCAGCATCTTTTATTAACTGAGTATCTCCAGCCATCTTTGATCATCATCTGAGAAATGTAATAATAGCAAGATGCTTATAGCTCAATGTTTCAGCTGGACTTGGTTTCAAGGCAAGAAACTTGGGCTGCACGATTTTACCACTAGATTATTGAGTTGTAGCAGAACACCACAGGTGCAACTGTGCTCTGGATTCAGTAACTGAGCTAAAATGATTCTCCTGATAGAGTGAGACAGACCAGCCTGTAAAACAAGTGTTGATGTGCAGAAAAGAGACAAGTCTCCATTCTGAGCCACAGTTACTATTTTTTTTTCCTTTTGCAAATTATTTTGATAAACATTTGTAAAAGTTGTTTGGGTGAGATAACCTATACGTGACTATATATTTTTAGATCTCCTAGGCATGATCCTGCAAATCTCTTTTATAATTAACACCAATTGAAAGGGACTTGTTTTCCTGCTGCCATGCAGAAGAGGAACAGAGACTCCTTCTTGGGTTTTATGGATCTATCTTTTGGATTCCCTTTGCAGACTTTGGCGCCTGGATTCCTAATATAATCTTTGGTCCATAGCTAAGAAGCATTCAACAATCTGCTAGGTTGTTTCCAATTTCTCCTGAGCAGAAACCATTGTTGTTTTGCAGTTAAAGAATAAGATTGTATCCAATGTTTTTATCATTGTTTTTATTTTGAACTTTCTAACCTGCACTTTGAGGTCTTTGCTTTTCTTTAAGCTTTTTAACCACAGAGACACTTATTACTGTTCCTTTACCAAGTTTAAACTTTATTCTTTATTTTGAGACTTCATTTATGACACTTATTTGAGGATTTTGTTTGGGAGGGGTAGTAATTTGCCTGTCCCCCAATTATTAAGGGAAAAAACTAAAAAGTTAAAAAAAATGCTTTATAAACTCATAACTTATTGCTGATTATAATTACTGGTTGTTAATTTCAGTCTTGTAGATCTTTAATTCTATTGTTTAGATAGGACTGGGTGACAAAAAAAATAAAACAAAATAACCTCATTTAGCAGTACAGTGGAATTGTGTTTAAATGTTAGCATATGTTTATGCTTAATAGTAGCACTTTAATACCATTAAACATTTCTGTATCTGAAATATGTTTGTTCTGCCATGTTGGTCACTCATGAGACTTTAGAATACTCATGTTGTTTGTGCCTGAAAAAGCCCCCTCCACTGGCCATGTGATTAGATACCCTAAATGACTTCTCCTGTAGATCTTGTCTCAGTACTGTTATGTTGTGTGATTTAACTCCAATGTGTTAGGCATTTACCCCAGAGCTATTATTATATTGTATAAGGTACCACTTTAGGACCTGTGTCATGTATTAGAGACATCATGCTGCCAGGTTTTATAGTGTGTTCATAGCTGGGGTTTTAATTCTTATGTTCATTAAAATCTGGTTGCAGTTACACATCTCTCTCCTATGGAACTAAAACTAAACACCAGTTTATATGGTAACCTCTCCCTCTAGTGGCTGAAATAGGAATTGTTAGTTTTAGTTAATGAGAGTAAAATATTTCAGTAAGAACTTTTTATAATTCTGAAGCCTATTAATATGGCTAGTGGCTTAGTAAAATTTGTTGGGATGACAAGAACGATAATTGAAAACTCAAATGAGTTGTCACTCCCAATCTACGATATCTTATCCCAGCAAAATAAACTTGTTTCTGTGAATTCAGCTGCAGAAACTCAGCGGTACTTTAAAAAGTGTGTTTTTTCTAAGCAGAAAGGCCTGACTTCAAATTTTACTGATCTCTTCACCAGCCAACTGGGTCTTAGTGTATTGGAACTAGAAAGGCATGGCTGGATAAGGGCCACAGCGCACATGCGTGTCCGGCACGATTTTGCTACCTGCCCAAGTACAGTAGCATAATTGCACTGGACTCCGCTAGCACTCAGAGCCACGGGGGCAAGCACACCTTAGCAGCCCACCTCTGGTCCTAATGCAAAACCATTTAATCATTCACCTTATGTCATAGGACAACCTTTTGTCTCAAATGGTATAGAATTCCTGCCTGAGTAGGGGCTTGGAGTAAAAAACCTGCAAGGTCCCTTCCACCTGTTGTTCGGTCCTATTTTGTTCATTCTCTGGTGTATTTGATGTGATAAATAAGAAACTATAATCAGGATAGTCATCTCTGGAGATAATATTCTTTCCATTTTACAAAGTGGGGAAAAAAGAGTCTCATCATTTATTGAGTGTACTGCAGCCAGCCTGTCATAATCTATTGCGAGAACATACTATATATTTTTCATAAATGTGAAAACATATCCTTCATTATGCTTTTAGATTCTGGATTGTTAAACTTGTTCCTTATCTTCAATTCACAAGCTTGTATTTTTTTTCCCTCCACACAAAAATTGGATTCTGGTTTGGAATACAATCCTATGCAAGTTTACTTAGAGATAAATCCAGCTATATTCCATGGGATTTACTCCCATTTGTCTCTGCATCAAATTAAGCCTTAGATTCAGACATGAGGTTGTATACACTTTTGCATTTAAAATGCAGGGTAATTTTTTATACAATGGGAGTGGTTGTATCAGCATCCAAGCAGGGTAGTCTGAAGCAAACCCTATTTTTCTGCTTTGGAAAATATCTTCTGAAGGTGGCATTTAGCTTTGGAGAGAGAAAAAAAATGCTACCAGTTCAAAATCATCTATGCATCTTGATGTTAGCCACCTCAAAAGACTAAGTAAAAAATGCTGTTATCTTACATGCTATGCTTTTATAATAAGTTCAGACAGCCATTCTAATATCTGAAAAAGTCACATTCACTGATACATCATTCCAAATCTGTGCCCTTATCTTCTACTTGGCAATACTGTGTGTATGAGAAGAATGATTCTGTATTTTAATGAAAAATAAAGATGCAAGAGGGCATTTATATGTGTTACATTCAAAAATTAAACCAGGATTCCTAGTTATTAAATTTCACTTATGGCAAGTAAAATTGTTGTCCATATGGCTTACACTGCATCAGGAGATGTTTTGTATTTCTTAGCTCTACTAAGTGAAAAAATTCAAGATCGAAACAGAATTTATATACATTTTATTTAAATATGTATATTGGATGTTTTCAATGGATTACAGTATTTGGCGGTGTCCTCTGTATCCAAATTTACATCATTTGTGTCAATTTATGTGAATGGTATAATTTGCAGTAAAAACTTCAGTTTATTAGATAAATTATAAGAGTCCAAATGAGAAATTTGTCTGTTACTTCAAAAATAAGTCAAAGGAAGGATTTACTATTTAATACTTTTTTCTTCGTGGTATCTTGGATCAAACTAGAAGGTAAATTTAACTTTTTAAAAGGTTTTGAATGCTAAATTCTAGGACATTGTAACTTGTTTTACCAACAAGTCTAATTATTTAAAAGTTCTTATTTTTAAAAGCCTGAAACCTGTCTTGGCTTTTTTTTAAATGCTCTTTAGTCTCTTTGTACAGAAAAGTTGGAGAATTCGTTTATATCCATATACCAATTCAGTTGGGCATATACCAAAAAAATGGAAATAGGGCTTTATATTTATGTGAAATAACAGAAGCAAAGATAAGTAAAAGTTTCAGAAAGCAGAAACATTTGGTATATGTTAATCAGGTCAAGACTTTTTAGGAGTTTATTAAACAGACAACTGGAAGCAATAGTTAAATTACTTTTCATAGAGACATATCCATTCTGTTTATCTCACTCTGCACAGGTAGCTTTTAATCTTATGACTATTTATTTAAAGGCTAAACAAATTCATGCCGGCATTGAAAAAAGTGACTTGTATCTAGTCCTCACTTACTATTGCAGTGTTCATACAGTCATTTGAGCAAAATTTGGACACTTGGCAACCAGCACATATATAGGACAACTGTAGCATTCTTGGGTCATGTGATTGCCCTTTGCAATCTTTCCAGGGGGCTCCAGCAAGCAAAGTCAAGAGGGAAGACATATTTGCTTAATTATCATAGCAAAAAGGTTTTAAAATTAGATGCAATTCAATGCAATGATTACATCGCTTAGTGATGAAAGTTCTGTTCCCAACTGAGGTTGTAAATTGAAGAGCTACCTGTCCTATATCAGTTCGTAAATATAATATCCACCGGTATCCAAATTACAAAAAAATAATTTGAATTATTTCCTGTGTACACTGACTGACATTTCCTTACAAAAAAGGAATACTAAAAAAGATTTGTCAGCATTACCAGCATTTTATTTCCTTTTCCTGTTTCTTTAATTTTCTTTATTAAAATATCAAATCAATGCATGAAGTGTGGCAGCTGGTTGTCATACATTCTGATACAAGTAAAACTAACAGGTTAATTATAATTATTACATTCAATCATCTTATGTATTTCAAATAATACTATACATTTATATTGGGTTATAATTTATCATTGTTCAATTATCCAGTGTTTTTTATTTCATTTTGATATAAAAATGTCTACACTAATATTCTCCCTTCTCTTATTTCTATCACTTATTCTAGCTTTAAGCCATGTCCTTTTATTTCATCCTATTTAACTTCTAATCATGTCACCTATCTGAGAGAAAGGAAAAAACAAACTCAGAACAAAAGAAATCATCCATCATCTCTTGCTCCCTTCAATGCTTTAATTGCTATGCTTTAAAAGGCAAAAGGAAAAGCAAGTCAAAACAATAAAAATCCATCATGTCTTGTCCACTTCAATATTTTAACTGCTATGGGGGTTTTTTTTTAACTTGCCACCCAAATTCCTCTTAATTGTTTTCATCTGTGTCTGTTTCTTGGATGTTCAATCTAAGTATTCCTCCCATCTCTACCCTCTTCCACTAATTTCTAAACTTTCTACCCAAATCCATCTCCCTTTCAAACATATCTTCCAACTCTCTTAATATGTTTTAACTCATTAATCAAACTAATTTTCATTGTTGTCTCATCTGTCTTCTTCCTTATTTCCTGTTGACTCCTCTTTCCCAGGTACCTTGGTCTTTGCTCATCATCCCTCATATGGCATTTTACATTTTTTCCCCATTATCTCCTTAAATCCTTTCTCCATGTCTTTTGTATTTTGGAAATGTAAGTCCATTTCCTTCTAAATTCCACTCATTTCTTCCTTAAGTATCTTGCTTTGTTGTTCAAAAATTCAATTTTTATCCAAAAGTCCAAGAACGATTATTTAATCCCAGTTCATTATGTCCCATAGGTTAACAGTCAGTTCCATTTAAGTAATCCCAGAAGTTGTCAAAATCCCCTTTATGTCCCCTTTACAGATTCAATCTTCTAGTATAACATTCAAGTATCTCTTTAAATAGCTTCCTCATATTCATATTTGGCTCTCTAATAGTCATAGGGTAGCTAAAAGTAATCCAATGAATATATTCAACTTGTAATTTTCCCTTTCATCAGCAGGTGGCCCACTCCTCTTAAATTTCAGTTTAGTAGTCCATCATCATTTGGTTGTAAAACAATTATAAAAGCAGAATAAGTTGTTATAAAAGCAGAAGTAAATAATTCCAACGGTTAAAATTTCTTTCCAGTACCATGCCTTCCTAATTTAGGAGTCCAATTTTCTATTCCTCTTTGTTTCCAAATCTATTTACTCTTTTGCGTCCTTCATTTCCGGTCAGGCATTTCTTCAAAATGCCCCAAAATGCTTATATGGCGCGTTGACACATAGTTCTGAGCAAATAATTCTAGATTGTTTCTTGGAGTTAGATTTAAGGCAAAAGAAAAATCCTCTCCCCCAGTTCCAACACAGTTCATCTACTTCACTTCAGCACCAATCTTAGAAGTTTGTTGGTTCTCCCCGCTTTGTGGCAGCCATCCTTAGCTGCCTCTTATTCTTGCCATGGCTGAAGGGGAAAGAAAAACCTGGGTCAGACAGAACTGTGTCTCTTCCTTGACCTCAAAGGGTACCCTTCACCATCCCTACAGAGCGGTGCCCTTCACCATCCCTACAGAGCGGCTTTGGCTCTCTCCGGAGCCCACAAACATGAAGAACTCAGCACAGGCAATGCAGACCCGTTCCCTGTGTCTGAAAATGCCACAATATCAACTGGAAGTCCCGGCATTATTTTTTTCTTTGCAACTGTTTTACTAAGAATCTTAATTGTATTATTTAGCTGATCAAAACAGAAAACATAAAAAGAATGCTTGATATGTGCTAAACGTTTTTTAAAAGGATTCTAAAGATCCATTAAACGTTATGCCTATCTTTTCAAAAATAGCTAAGACACAAATACAGTATACTGAAGTAGTTCTAGATTATATCAATTGGAAGTACCTCACTTTATTATGTAAAATGCTTCCTTGTGCTTCAGATATTGTTATCGTCTTTAATATTCTTCCCCATCCTGCAATAACATGTACAATACAGGGTTTTGTTTTGAAATGTTCTGGTAGAATTTAACACTGCAAACATTAACTCTTTTCTGCAAAATAAGGAGTTCGTATCTCAGGGCCAGTTCACATTAGCACTGGACAAAGTAACTAAAAAATACACTGATCAATTTTTCAAGATATGAGCTCGGAAGCTTTCAAAAATAATTACTATCCTGTGCTATGCCAAAGGTTGCATTTATTAACAATAGTCTGGCAGGATTTTCTAGTGGTTATTGTTATTAGTCTATGGCATGCACTGATCAGCTAACTCAATCTGTACTTTTATTTAGGATATCTATAAATTTTGAAATACAGCAAATAAAGACCACAGGGTAAGACCCTATGAATACAAAAAACTTGAATATTCTTAGTTCTAACCACTGTATATGTATTTTATTTCTAGCAGCGAAAGAAACTTAAGAAACCAAATACAGTTATGGTTAAAATATAGTCACAGAATAATAAAGTTATTAAAACCCCATGATTGAGCTTCATTAGGCTACTTCCTAATAGTACTTAAATACATATAGCAAACAAATCAGGAAAATGAAAACCAATTTACTGTATCCAACACTACCAATTTCACCTAATTTATTAAGGGAGAGCATACAAAGCTGCAATTGGTCATAATGAGGGGAATATATGCAGGCATTTTTTTTCTCCATAGTAGCTTGCTGGCTGTTTTAAATTGCTTATTAAACTCCATTTGGAGTCCATTTCAAGTGGATGCAAGCTAGCATCATGTATAAACTGTTTACCTATTACAATAAATATGTAATTCAAATAAATAACAAGATAGTTATTTTTACAAACAAAATTACTCTGACAGTACTGACAGTGCTTTTTTTGAAATTAGCTCGTGCACAATTCTGCACTTACAGAGTATCATATTACTTGCATTAACTTGCTTTTTAAAATCACAATTGCTAGAAATTCCTTTCTCAACTATCACACCATGTAGATCTTGGATTTGTAAAGATTATTCTTACTAAATTGAAGTATATAAGCCCTGCTTGTGATGTTCAAACCTACTCATAGCAAAAGATATAATTCTAGTATGACATCTTAGTTGGAAAACCCCAAGATATTTTCTTGATTCCTAGCACACACAAAAAAAGCTTTTACTGTTTTGCTACCTAAATGAGCTAATGAAATTGCAATGTAATCTTATTAGTATTTACGTTTGCAGCTATTATAACAGAAAGTAAATACAATGCAGTATCTTAAATTGAATGCACTCATTTTATCTTATATCATGTTAGCCAGTATCTAATGCAAAAATTAGGGTTGCACCACTATAATGTTACTCAGATGTTTATCAAAAGAAAAACAAATCAGGAAATTGTTCAATTTTTAATAAATTATGGATTTTTTTGCAATCTTTAATGGGGGAAATCACACGGTGCTGTGATTATATATAGTACTATGATATTGCACTAGTCTAAGAATGCAATTCCAATCTTAAATAAATATATCCTGAACAAATACTGTATATTTTGACCACGTTATGAACTTCAGTGCAAGCTCACTTTTAAGGTCTCTTCCATCATTGTTTCAATTCCTTTGAACTTGCCTGAACTATGGCAGTTATCTATTGATTCTATAGCCAACTGGTATTTTTTAAGGATTTGAAAGCTACAAAACCCAAGAAATCTTTAATACGCAGATTGACCAGTGCTAGTCTATAAAACAATATCAAAATGCTGATTGCATCTCTATCTGTAATAGTGCAGGGACGGTGCTGACAACATTGTTGCATTTTCATCATTGTAAACATAATTCTTTTGTTTGTGGCCATCTATATTAACATGTTGTATAAATAAATTTTATGACATTTTATTTCAAATAAGTTTGTTACTTTCCTACTTTGTGGTATCACCTATATTAATAGAAGTTCCCAAAACAATCAACAGTGCTTAACTCCAGAGTCAGATGCTTTGAGAATTGCAACCTGGCATTTCACATGGGTGCAGCAGATCTATGCTGGCCCATGTTGGGTTGCATGCTAAACACCTATAAAATAGATTAATTACAAGTTGTGTTTTTCCCCCAGCATTCTCAGAGGAGCAAATTTCATGGTGACAAGTTGCTTTTGAAGTTGTTTCAAGATGTAACAAAATTCTGTAAACAAGCAATAGTTCAAGGCCTATTTTGGATACAGGAATTAGTTACAGACTCGGATCCTAAGCTTCTTTAGTGAACTCAGTTTGTTATTTTCCAACAATTCTAGCTTTTTATGTATTTCAGAAATTATTTTTCCCAAATACAGAAGATATTTATTTATCCATAAAATATTATAACACAAAGTTTGCAATTATGTTGTTCAGCTAGTACCCAAAAGCTCAAAATATAGTCATATTATTTCCAGGACATACCACACCTTTATAACAGCATTTTCCTTATAAATGGTAAAATCAGCACGTTTCTACTTGGATAACCCATTTCTCCTCCTCTTTAATAATGCTATATCAAGTTATATAAAATCATTTCAACAAGGTTTTAGGGACATAGCACACAGATTTTAAACACTTTATTTTAATAAAAGTTACATACAAAACTCAGATCAACATAGTAATAAAAATTATTTTGCCTTTTTGTTGAGGGGAAGAATCTATAGATGGATTATAATCTACTATTTATGGATTTATGCAGATAAACTGGCAGACTTTCACTAATGAATGTATCAACAAGTATTGATGTTACCTGATTTTAATTCAGAAAACAAATTACAAAAGGGAACTACAATGTAACAGACATAAGCAATAGGAGTCAGATTAATGAGCAGGAATTACTTTTGAATTATTTAATAAGAGTAATAACTAAATTTACTCTTGTTCATTAACACCATATTTTACAAAAATATTTATCTACACTGTATACAGGGCTATACATTAACTTTTTCTCTTAAACACATTTGTAAGATTAAAAGATGTCATTACTACCCTAAGCATTACACACAGCAAAGGGAAGCAATTTCACCCAGAAGAGACAAGAATGCCAGAACATTTATACATGGTTTTCCAAATAAAATCAAGAACATTCAGCTAAAGTAAAAGAGTTGCATTGTGGCATTATTGGGAGATGACACCAACTATACTTAAGTAGAGCTGGATCAACTGTAAAATTGAGTAAGCATTAAATGACTCTTTGCAGTATGTTAAATAACTGCATCATAATAAGCCATTACATTTTCAGTGGAAGTTAACTTCCAAATGTTTAATTAATATCTCACAGTTTTAAAGTGCTAGTCCATCCTTGAAAATTACTGAGAAAAACTTACATAGCTAATAACTAAATCCTTATTAACTTTAACTTCTATAAATACACTTTTCCAATTTACCAGTGCTAGGCATGTTTTTTTTCTGAAGAGATATCCTGCTTTTTTCAGACTTAGAAAATTTGGTATTTAAAAACACAATACAATTTCTAATATTTTTTCACTCCACTGAGAGAAAAGAAAAATCTCATGAGTTTTTTAACTATAACAAAATGTTTGGCAGGTTTCTAAGCTACTCCATACTCAATATGAAGGTCTCATGTGTAGTTAGGGTGGGGAAATTACCATGTTCTTGTACCAGGTTTGGACTGACTTAGGAAGTTACGATACATTTTTGATGATCACACAGCACTAATGAAAGGATGTGTGATTTGGGACCAAACCCTCATCTTGAGGAAACAGTCATTGTTAAGCATAAATTCTTTTTATCTTTTCCAAGATTGTATGTCTAGGGTTCTGCTTTTTCAGATGAAAAACCCTTCCTATCAGCACATTCCAGTCTATATTTAATCAGAGTAAAATCCCAATAAATATTTCAACTGAATTATTTCTGAACAAATAAAGAACAATAATGCTCTTGTAGGAAGGTAACAGGACTGTTAGACATCAAACAGAGCAAAAATATGGAATAATTATTTTATTATATCCTTGTTTGCTTGGCAGTATTCTCAGTATGTGCCTGTGTAAAGACACTGTATCAGACCGAAGACTTCAAAATATTGCAAAGGGCATTTCTTCAACACTCTTAACTTGTGCATATCTATACAAAATTTTAAAACAATAACGGGGTCATCTGAATATTTGTAATTATTAAGGCTTGTACCAGCAAAAGCCAAGTGATGGCAACACCATTTTCATTACGCACCAATTGTTTACTGATAGAAAAATATAACAATAAAAAGATAAACGTAAAGCCCTGCAAATATGACAATCCCCCCCTTAATTACTGGGGCATCAAATGTCTGACATTATACTTTGATGTATCTTGATACTGTGTCATAGGTTTATCTGCAATTCCACAGGTCCCAACGCCAACCTTTCCTGTAACGCTCTCAGGAGAAGCAAAGATGCTCCGCTTTACCTATGGAACAAATTAAAAATACAATTTTAATTACTTTCAAAATGCAACAAATAATAAATTACTATATCAATGATGCAGTTTATCAGATTAAATACTCCTGAATCATATAAATTTTATCTATTTGGTTTATTTCTATAGAAAGAGATTGATTAAATTCTATTTCAATGGGCCACAGAAAATTTAACAATCTGAGATACACAAAACATTATTATGGATTGTCACAGCATAAAAGCCTTGTTTTGTAAAACATTTCAAATTAAAAATGTTCTGTGGAATGTTCTTTGATTATTTTGGAAATATTCTGAACTCAAAATAGCAGGGTTCAAACTACAGAGCTATTCTAAACACCAAATAGCTCTAATAATACATTTATTTTAGTCTCGGAACTACTGGAATTCAAAATATTTTGCCTACCTCTTTGCCCTAAAGTTTTATAATTCTGCATTAACTTTTCTATTAATTTATCTTGTAAAATTGCAAACTACCCCAAACTGTTAAAAGTGTGAAAAAAATACTATCACAAAATCCCATATTTTTCTTCTGATATATATATTTCTCTTGGAAAGATTTTCAGGAAATGGTTTGCCACTTCTTTCCTATAAGGATGAGAGATAATGACTTGCCCAAAGTCACCTAGTTGGAGGTTTGTGCCTAAGATAGAACTAGGAGTCACTCTCCGGTTTCCAGCCTGGTAACCATCACAGCAACCTGATTGTCATAATTCTATACCTCCAATACACTAAGATGCATCACATACGCACCTGGCCTTTTTTGTTTTTTGAATATGCTCTATTGTTGAACTGCTGCCATTTGACTTTCTGATCTTCTCGTTCCTGTTCAAGTTCTTTGATACGCTGGGCCTTTTTCAAAGCTTTTTTCTTTTTATATTCTCGTTGCTGAGCAATCATTTCTTTTCTAAAAAGTAAAATGTCATTGAAGGTTACTTAGATAGCTCATAACCTAGTTACCTAACCTAATTTGTTATAAATTCACTTTTATTCTCAGAACATGTAGACAAAAGCAAGGATACACTGATTAAGAGAGTCTCACCTTGAACTAGGTGAATGTAAAGACAAACTCTCAGTACAAAGGGCTTCAGCTGTCCACGCCTATTTCATTCTCCAGCTGCAGAGAGTGCTGTCATTCTTTCTGTAAAGCAATCTGTGCATTGCAAGTTTCAATAAAGCACAGCAATCCTACTTTCATACACTACTAACAAAGCTCTTTTAGAAGTCAGCTGAAATTATTTTGCTTCTTGCAAATGGAATAACTCCAGAACAAACTTAAAATTTGTTCCAAGGTAGGTAATTTTTTTCACAAGCCTAAAGCACTTTTGTATAGCAAATACTTAATCCTGATTAAGTATTATAGGATTTGTTTTATTCATCAAATTAATATTTAAAAATTCAGTCATAGAGCAAAAACAAGTCTAACAGCTAACAGTATATGTTATAGACCAATCTTTCTGAATCTGGAATAAATTTCATTATCCTCAGGCAGAATCAGATTACAGATTGATTTAAACAGTCAACATAACCATGTATTTAGGTGCTGCACATTCACACTACTGAAATAGAAGATGCCTGTTTGATTTCACAAAATTTAATATAAAACCATCCACTGATTAACAGAAAAAAACCATAAATGGCTGGAATTTCTTTATACCTCTACAGGATGGCATGAGATTTGTTCACTGTTACTTATGTTTCCTGAAATAATGAAAACTAACTAGTTTTAAAGAAACATGTAGAAAAGTTACAGGTAGGTCCTTAAATACTGATTTATTTTATTTTAGAAAAGTGATTATAATAATAGCAGTTTACCATTTGGTTAAATTTTTCCCAACTTCTATTTATGGTATTTGATAAAAAAGAAATCTTTACAAAAGGAAGGTGGTGAAAGTGTTGGTGGTGACAATAAGGATTTTCTCTTCCCAATCTACCTTCATATCCTTGTCAAAGTCAATGGATTCCTACATCTGAAACTGGTGATCTATGAGTGGAGTTTTCTAAGGGGAAACCTCATGGCTCTTTGGAGAAGATTAATGCACTGCAGTGGGCAATAACTTTATAGTTTTTACAAGTTTGCTTGCCCTTTAACAGGTGTCAATATCTACCTGGCATTATGGCAGAAGAGAGAAGGTGGTAAAAAGAATGGCAACAATGTTACATAATAATGTAACTTACAACACACTGCAGGCCTCCATAATGGAGTTTGTGTGGAAATGAGCTGCAGCAGAAGAACTCAGTCCTATGATTTAGATGATACACCTATCATTTCCACTTCATTCCCATGTCTTTGTATATTATAAAGACATGGAAGCAATGTAGTTCTTTTGCAGTTTTGCAAACAATTCACAAACTTTCCCTGTTCATTTGGAGGTGATTCATGGGGATTCCACTTTGCCTATGCAGCCATAAATTCAATCCAAATTATCCTGTTTAATTATTCAAAATTCAGCACAGTCTGCTACATAGCCTAAGCACCTACATTGGTTTGGATTTTTTTCTTCTTTTAAAAATATGTGACTTCAACACTTATCTATATGTAATCTCTGAATGAGAATACCCATCATTTTAATTATAGCACTTTTTAAAAATTGGTACCACACCTTAAAGATAGAAACAATTTTCATCACTTACTTGGACATAGGCTTGTTGCCACTATCTTCCTTTGCTTTTCTTCCCTCTTCCACCGGCTTCAAATTGAGTAGAGGCGTGACTTCAGCATTACCATATCCTGCGAACGTGATTGCAGCTGTACCATTCTCTTCATCTATCTCTTCAATTTCAGCTTCATAACACCTGTAAAGATATCATGGCTGTAAGCATGTGAGTAAAGGTTTAAGACTCAACCCTGCAAAACTTAAACATGCAATGATTACATTTCAATAGATTTCTGATTAATAGTGGATTGATATTGACAATTAATTCTGAGGGTTATTATTTTACATTTACATTTACTTTCTCAGCATGAGTTATCTCATGTTGATCTTAACCCTATTGAATAAAATAGGATTTATTTCTGAGCAGTTATGTATAGGATTGCATTGTTAAACTCTAAATTAACAACTATCCTAATGACATATCTCTTCCTAAAAATAAAGACAGAATTACCGATATTCAAACAACAGAATATACTGACAATTGTGATCTATTACAGTGGTAATATCAATTATAAAGATGGTTATCCAGTTTTTTTCAGTCACGTCACCTGAGACTCAAAATCATCTTACTGTTGTTAGCCGCCCCGAGTCTGCGGAGAGGGGCGGCATACAAATCCAATAAATAAATAAATAAATAAATCTAATATTATCATACATTAAAATATGTATATACATATTTTATAAGTGTACAATTCATACTCCAATCTGATTTTCTAATTTATTTATATCCTACTTTATTATTTTATAAATAACTCAAGGTGGCACTAATATTCCTTCCTCTTATCTTCCTCCTCACAATAATTCTGTGAGGTGAATTGGACTGAGAGTCAGTGACTGGTCCAAAGTCACGCAGACAGTTTTCATGCCTAAAACAGGACTATACTTCAGTCTGTTGGTTTCTACTCTAGTGTCTTAACCGCTAGATTAACTGGCTATAATACCATATTTTTTTTTTGCTCTCAGGAATACCTGAGGAAATGTACAATCTATATGGTCTTAGTTAAAGTTGCAGAAATTCGCCTGATCCAAATGGACTCTTTAGCTTCAAAAAAATTCAAGTACCTATTTCAGCCCCAGAAAAATCTTGGCTGCTCCCAAATCAAGTCATTCTCCTCATTCTTAACTCCACAAAGCACCAATTTTTCTTTCCTATTCCACTAAGCTATCTCAAAAATCTAAAGTTCTAAACAATTTAGTTCAACACACTAGAATGACATTTGACACTCCATTCTCTGCAGTTTTTGGGAACTGCAAATGCTGTCTATGCTTCAGTGGCCATAAGTAACAAAAATGGAAACCAACATATAATAGAATTGTTATTGTTGAGAGAAAAGGATAGAAGATTGAGGGCATATTATATTTAATAAATAAAATAAATAAAACAGTAATTTCCTTCAGATGGAAGAATTCCATATGCCACTAAAAAGGCAGCTCATTAACATTAGTGTTAAATTCAAGAATAAAAGCTTGCCTTTTGTTACTCCATCATAAGGTGAATATATTATTGTAAAAAGAATACTCCCCAGCTGCAGTATTCCCTGCATTATTTTGGAGAAAAGTCTGCTCTCTAAAACATAGGTAGTCCTCAACTTATGACCACAATTGAGACCAGAATTTCCCTTGTTAAGCATGGCAATTGTTGTGAATCATACCCAATTTTACAACTTTTTGACATGGTTGTTAAGCAAATCACTGTAGTTGTTAACTGAATTATGTGGCTGTTAAATGAATCAGACTTCTGACATTGACTTTGTCAGAGGCCAATTGGGAAGGTTGCAAATGGTGATCACATTGCCAGTTACCAAACACCAAAATTTTAATCACATATCTATAGGGATGCTATATTAGTTGTAAGCATGAGAACTGGTTGTAAGTCAATGTTTTCAATGCCATTATAATCTTGAATGGTCATAAATGAATGGTTGTAAGTTTAGGACTACCAGGGAGTTGCAGAAGGACAGAGCCCTTAAAAGGGCTCCAAAGCAACACAGAAAGAAAACATTTACCAAAGTAACAGCCTTCTATATGAATGTAACAGTAAACAAACTAATCTGCCATTTCTGAGCCCAATTCTCTCATTTTAAAAAAATGTGTTTGTTATATATATAAAAAGAAAGGTTGGTGTGGACAGCAGATTCTTCTTTGGCTTCTTCCCTTCTTTTCCATTTCCCCCCCCCTCTCCAAATGATATTCTTAGCATTTTCCTCTCAGTTAGTAATGAAAATTGTTATCACACCACTTTGATTACTGTATTCCAAATTTTAAATTATTAGAGATTGTACTAATATAGACTAAGTAAAATTTACTAACACAATATATTCTCAAATAACGTACGTGTTTAAGATACATATTGATATCTGCACTCCCTTTAACTAGCCATCCCCATCTTGGTACTCTCCACACTTTGGTCATTATGCTGTTTAATGACAAATTATAATTTAAAAGACACCAAGACTGACTACTGTACTACTGTATTTTTGCCAAGCTGGTGTTTACCATGATGGAGACGGGGAGAATATAAACCAAAGGGAAGTATCTTACCATGAAATTCTATTATTTCATGTAACTGTACAGAAGGTTGTTTTCTACACTTACTGTCCATCTTCACTCCATATTGCCATACATCTGTCTCCAACTTTCCAAGTGTGACTGGGAAGGGCAGACGCAGAACTATCAGAATTTGCAAGAGTTTCTGAAGGTTGTGTTGAAAGGAGGTCTTTAGTTAGTTCTATAACTTCCTGGTGGCAGAAAAAAAAGCAATAATTTAAACATTAAGTATCTCTCTCTATCCCCACAACTTTTGAAAAGTATTTACTGTATTTACAACATTTACCAACTGCAATGTATACAATAACAGTCTGAAAAGCACAGGAAAACTTTATTTACAGTACAATATTTCAAAGTCAATCCCTAAAAGGTGCCCCAATGTCAACGAGATAGCAAATACAGCCCTCATCTGTAGCCCTTAAAGCAGCTGCATCTCTTTACTAGAAAAATATGGTTGCATGACTCATGTAACAACTGCCTTTTCCTAATCCTAGGAAAAGACTTGCCTGTTTTAATGAAAGGCACTCATCACAGTAACTTTAAAACTGAATCTGAAATATTACATAGCCTAGCCTTTTTTGAATATTTATTTTCTTAAGAATGTCACAGTATATTCATATCATATACGAACAATTACATATAAATACCCCATTCTGTATTTATATCATTATATTTCAGCTAATATAACAGAAACAGAAAGAATAAGTAAATATTATTTAATTTTTTAACATTTTTATTAAAAATAATTAATGATGCAAAATATCTATGTATTCTTGGAAGCATCAAAATACATTTTAATATATGCAAAGCATACCTCAGTAAATAAATAATGTTGTCTTCACTATTACTCATCTTTTTTTAAAAAAATACTCTTTTGTGACTTTCACCCTGCTGTATTTTTATGCACCCTGAAGTTGAATTACAATTAATTCAAATGTTAGTCATCTTTGAATTATAAGCTACAGAGCATTTGAAAAAACAATGTGTAAAGAACTCACAAACCCTATGTGGTTCAAGAGCCTTACCATTTGAATATATTTCCCTTAGATTAAACAGTCCCTGTTTAACTGACTGCTGTAGGACAGTATAACTGAGGATATTTTAACACTCAAGAAAGATACTGTGAAAAAGGACTCATTAGAAATAGTAGATCAAAAGATAACAAATACTAGCTTAAAATGTGTTTTCAATATACTCTTACACAGAAGAAAATTACTTTAAAATGATAGTTTGTATAATGTATATACCTAAACCAGACTTCAAAATATTTTTATTTATAACCATATTTATGCAATTTTAGACTACAATCCCTTTAAGCAGATAACATTAGTTCTTCTGAAGCTAATTTAACCCATAAGAAAAACTTATTAATATTTACATAATAATTTACTTTATGCTTAATTAAGACTTAATCTTATTTTGGAACACATTCTGATTACGATACTACTATAACAAACTTAAAAACAAGCAGTTCCCTGTTAGTCCGGACCCCTGGACATCTAATCCAGCAGTCTGATCTCATAGTGGCTAACCAATTTCACAAAGACATCCACTAGTCTCCTAGCAGATGGTCTTCAGAAGCAGTCAAATGCAATTCTGCAGAGGTCTTCTCTCTATATAGGAAACATTCAATTAGCAAATTTATTTCTTCTCAGTTCTCACCTGCAAATCTTTCTTGAGTTTTAATAAATCTTCATTATCTCCATTTCCTGTCAAAGCAGCTTCAACTTGTTGTAACTGAGCTTTATAACTAGCTAATTGTTTTGCCAGGTCTTCTGACATCTACAAAAAAAGAAGAAGCTATAATATAAACCAAATTAATTATATGTACAGTTTAATGGCCAGATTATTTATTTATTAAGAATTTTATTTCAAGCTCCTTGTTTTTTTCTGTATTTGAGACCATAAGAGAAAATGAATTGAGATTAACAGGCTGAATACTATAACTCTTCATAGTTAGCAAGATGCACGCATGACCCAAGTAATCATGAAAGAGAAATGTAAATGTAAAGGTAAACCATATTATTGTATGGTTATTTATACATAAATCTCAGCATGTTGATATCTGAACTACAACTGGACATGGTTAAAACATTTTTTTTTCCTTTTTGACCTTCAGCATATATTTTGGTCTAATTTCAATCTCCACTTTCAAAATTAAGCTTTGAAAAGACTGTTAATACTTTCTTAGTCATAATAAATAAACCTAAAATTTTGGGCATATTTTTGGATACATCAAGCTATATTAAAAGTAAGCCGAAAACCTGTAAATATTTAAGCAACAATATAAAATATCCAAAGAGTTAAGGGGAAATAGAGAAACTGGACAACAAATTAAAGCAAGATAATATAGTTGTATTAAGTATCTTCTTAAAAGTTCAAGACGACCTGTATCTAGTGGATCTTACTCTGTACATTCAAAAATATGTTTCATGTAAGACCAACAGAGAAAGTGCAAACAAGATTATTATCACAAAAGTTTACATACAGGAGAAATGAAAACTGCCAAACTGAAAAACAACCCAGCAGTCATATTATCTTAGAGTTGAAGTTTACAAAGGCAGTCCTATACAAATTGCATTAATAAAAATATAACGCCTCTTTACAATTTTTGCTATTATTATTATTATTATTATTATTATTATTATTATTATTATTATTATATTATTTATTAGATTTGTATGCCGCCCCTCTCCGCAGACTCGGGGCGGCTCACAACAGTGACAAAAACAATATATACCGACAAATCTAATAATTAAAATCTAAGATAACGATTATACATTTAAAAATCTAAAAGCAAGGAACCCCAATATAAAAAACATACATACAGTCATATCATGCACTAGAACTACATAGGCAGGGGGAGATGTCTCAGTTCCCCCACACTTGACGACAGAGGTGGGTTTTAAGGAGTTTACGAAAGGCAAGGAGGGTGGGGGCAATTCTAATCTCCGGGGGGAGTTGGTTCCAGAGGGCCGGGGCCGCCACAGAGAAGGCTCTTCCCCTGGGCCCCGCCAAACAACATTGTTTTATTGACGGGACCCAGAGAAGGCCCACTCTGTGGGACCTAACCGGTCGCTGGGATTCGTGCAGCAGAAGGTGGTCTCGTAGATACCCTAGTCCGGTGCCATGAAGGGCTTTTTAGGTGATAACCAACACTTTGAATTGTGACCGGAAACTGATTGGAAACCAATGCAGACTGCGGATTGTTGGTGTTATATGGGCATTTTTGGGAAAGCCCATGATTGCTCTCGCAGCTGCATTCTGCACGATCAGAAGTTTCCAAACACTTTTCAAAGGTATCCCCATGTAGAGAGCATTACAGTAGTCGAGCCTCGAGGTGATGAGGGCATGAGTGACTGTGAGCAGTGACTCCTGGTCCAAATAGGGCTGCAACTGGTGCACCAGACGAACCTGGTAAAACGCCCCCCTCGCCACAGCTGAAAGATGTTTCTCTAATGTCAGCTGTGGATCAAGGAGGACGCCCAAGTTGCGGACCCTCTCTGAGGGGGTCAATAATTCCCCTCCCCCAGGGTGATGGACGGACAGATGGAATTGTCCTTGGGAGGCAAAACCCACAGCCACTCCATCTTATCAGGGTTGAGTTTGAGTCTGTTGACACCCATCCAGGCCCCAACAGCCTCCAGACACCGGCACATCACTTACACTGCTTCGTTGATTGGACATGGGGTGGAGATGTAAAGCTGGGTATCATCAGCGTACTGATGATACCTCACCCCATGCCCTTGGATGATCTCACCCTTTATATCTTAACCTTACATCAAATTTTAAACAGGTGCAGAGTTGTCATTTTCAATGTATGAATTGCCCATCTTTCATTTAAACTAAATCTATAAATATAGGATATTAAAAATCCCAACAGAAATAAAATAGTTTTATTAGCACTATACAGATGCCCAAAAGTTTGACATAAAATTTATCTTCTTAAAAAAAAATTAAGAGAAAAATATAGGTAAATCTGACATTTGTTTCAGAAGGTATTAGAAAAATCAATTTGTATATTAATTAGACAAGTTTCATATGGCTTAGAGTTGAGAAACATAGATTTACTAGGTTACAAGAGAGTAGGTCTTTTAATTCTGGCAATAACCACAAAAACAAAATCTAGAATTAGCTTTCTACTATCAATTCATAGGTCTATAAAAAACCTTTTGCATATGCAGACATTTTCTGCCTAGAAATGAAAACAGTGCTGCTTGACAGACTACTATTTTTAATATTAAAAGAAACTTGAAAAAATGTATATAGAAATAAAAATAAACATGTAAGAAAAAGAAAAGATAAAAATGTGTGAAAAGTAGGTTAAATAAAGGAAAAAGAAAAGAAATATAATAACTTCCAATTTTGTTTGGAACAATCACTAAGACATTTTATTTTTCCTACCTCTCTAAGGATGCATCAGTATTTCCTTTCTGCCCATATTTAATCCTTTGAAATCAGGAAATCACAATTTTAAACAAAAATATTATTGTCTCACCCCTGATCAAACAGATAATGTTGCCATTTCTGTTAACTCTATTATCTTGACAAACCATTACTCCACTCTACATATTTCTGTATTTTTCAAACTTTTCTCATAATCTTGCTGGAATTATCAGGTAAAAATCCAATCTCTGACACAAACCTTTTCTAATTTGCTATCCATAAAGTTCTGGTTTCATTTCAATGTTAATCTTTAATATTCCTTGCATCATTATGTGTATCTATATCCATCTTTTTGCTGTTTCACAACTCAATTGTACATAATAAAATGACACCATGTTTTTCATATTTCCCACATTAGTTGAAAGTACCTTTACGTATCCATATATTTTTTGTGGGGTTATAATGATAGGTGTTATAGGAGTTCTAATACAAAACCTTTGGAAAAATCAAGCTACCTATCCCAAGTTCAGACAGACACTGGATTGTCTGCTTTTCATTATTAAAATAGTGTGCAGTCATTTATCAAATATACAGTAAGAAATCCTAAATATACAATACTGAAGCTTTTTATTCCACCACTCTTCCAATGCTAAATTTCTAGTAAGTACTTCAGAAGAAAGAAACTCTTACATTTTGTGCAAAATACACAGAAACCTTACTTCCCAAGCATAGATGTTGCAGACCTATGTCTTCCTGATGTTGCTGACAAGTACAAGATAAAAAAGTTGGCATTCTGTCTCTAGGAATGTTTTTTTCAACAAAATTTTCTACTAGCCCAGGGGTAGGTAGTTGGCTCTTCTATGACATGTGGAATTCCTGAGCCAATCATGCTAGCTTGTGGATTTCAACTCCCAGAATTCCTGAGCCAATCATGCTAGCTCAGGAATTCTGGGAGTTGAAGTCCACAAGTCATAGAAGAGCCAAATTTGTCTACCCCTGTACTGGCCTATACATAATAGATGGGACTGAGACACCTGTTTGAAAAAGCACTGCCCATTTTGAAAACATAAAATCCAGTATCGTATCAAATCCATCAATCTTTTATAAGATAACACAAAAATTTAAGTCCTTCTGTTCAATTCAGATTTCCGAGAGGAATGTAGTAGCAATACTCATTAAAGTAATGATATGGATAAATAGAAAATAGAAAATCAATAAAAGCCAAGCTGAAGTATTATGTGCTGATAAGAGAGGCTGAGAGGCTGCATAGTTAACTGTGTTGGCATCTTACATATACCAATAGTTAAGTTAATATTAGTAATTAATATAGCTATTATTAATCATTTAAAAGGGGATTTGCCTGTGAAGAAATAACTGTACAATTCTAATTTACATGAATTTGGTTTTAGTATACCAAAACTAGCTGTTATTTTCTGAAACAAATGAACCTGCAGTTTATTTAAGCCAGGATTACTGCTTTTTTTCTGGGGAGATGTGTGTGTGTGTATTATATTAGATTTAATATTAGATTTGCTACACTGTCACCATTTTGTTGTGAGCCGCCCCCAGTCTGCGGAGAGGGGCAGCATACAAGTCTAATAAATTAAATTAAATATATATATAATGTATAATTCTCTATATACATATGAATGTGTGTGTGTGTGTGTGTGTGTGTGTGTACCCACACACACACACACACACACATATATAACGCACCAATTTTAAACGCTATATGCCTGAATCTTAATTCCATAGGAAAACAAAGGTGACCACCTAGTTAAGCGCATTAAAGGCCCTTCATTATTTCTAGTTCACGCAGGTACACATTTTTATGTAACAAAGCAGAAAAACGTTTAGAAATTCAGGAGCTGCAATAACTAAAATTTCCCCGAGAACAGAGCGGGAGGAAAAAGGGAAAAAATGGGAAGAGAGATCTAAAGGCATCCTTCGGAGAATAAAAGCCGCCTTGGAGGAGCTGCTTCACGCGGGGGAAGGGACTAAGGACGGGGAAAAGACGTCTATTTTCTCATAAACCTAACAACCAAGAACAGGATCCGAATCGTCTGTCCCTGGGTATTATTACTGAGGTAACCTGGAGAGTTAGCCGTCCCGGAAGGGAACCCAAACGAGCGGGCCTAGGCAGAAGACAGAATGCGCCAAGCACCGAAGAATACAAGCAGGAAAGGAGGAGAGGCCTGAAAACCGGGGAAGAACAAAGACGGCTCTCCGCTCTCGGAAAGACAGGCAGTCCCTCCCCTCGCCCCGTTCCCTTTGCGCCAAAATCGGGGAAGGGACGGAGAAAAGGGCAGGCCTCTCACCTTGGCTTCGCACGCAAAAAGGGACTCCTCTCCTCACTCCCGGCAGGCCTCACGGAAACTGCGCGCGCTTGCCTTTCCTGCGGCTCCTTAGCGACCACGCACCACAAACCGGAGGACAGCAGTCAACTCTCGCGAGAAGCAGGCAAGAGCAAGAAGCCGGCGTTCAAACGGGAGCTCGGGTCACGTGACTCGGCGGAAGTGCAAAGGGAGGGTTTCCTCTCCGCTTCGTCCCGATGTATTTCGGGTATTCGGGTCACCATTTGTCGAGCCTTTCCGGAGGGTGGAGGGAAGGGGAGGGGAGAATGCCCAAAAGAAACAGCTATCGCCATGCTCGCAATAAAAGCATACCGCTGCTTTTATCCTTTGCGGTTTTTTAAAAAAATATACTGTCCAAAAAAATAAAGGGAGCACTCAAATAACACATCCTAGATCTGAATGAATGAAATACTGTATTCTCATTGAATACTTTGTTCTGTAGAAGTTGAATGTGCTGACAACATGTGAAATTGATTGTCAATAGGTGTTGCTTCCTAAGTGGATAGTTTGATTTCATAAGAGTTTGATTTACTTGGAGTTAGATTGTGTTGTTTAAGTCAGTGTTTCCCAACCTTTTTTGAGTCGCGGCACATTATTCATATTTTCAAAATCCCGGGGAACACTGAAAGGGGGGGGGCGGGGCGGGGGGGAGGGCTAAAGAAAAGTTTGGACAAAAAAACCCTCTCTCTTCCTCCCTTTCGCTCTATTTCTCCCTCTTTCTCTTTTCCTTCCTTCCCTTCTTTCTCTCTCTCCATCCCTCTTTCTTTCTTTCTCTCTTTTTTGCTCTCTTTCTCTCTCCCTCCTTCCCTTCCTCTATGTCTTTCTCTCTCCTTTGCTCTCTCTCTCTCTCTCTGTCTCTCTTGCTATCTCTTTCTTGCTTTTCTCTCTCTCTTGCTCTCTCTCTCTCTTTCACTGTCTTGCTATATGTCTCTTTCTTTCTCTTTGCCTCTCTTGCTATCTCTCTTTCTTTCTCTTTCTTTCTCTCTTTCTCTCTCTCTGTCTCTCTTGCTATGTCTCTCTTTCTCTTTCTCTCTCTCTCTGTGCCTCTCTTGCTAAGTCTCTCTTTTTCTCTTGCTATGTCTCTCTTTCTTTTTCTCTCTCTCTGCCTCTCTTGCTATGTCTCTCTTTCTCTGCCTCTCTTTCTTGCTCTGTCTCTCTCTCTCTCTGCCTCTCTTGCTATGTCTCTCTTTCTCTCTCTCTCTTTCTCTGCCTCTCTTTCTTGCTCTGTCTCTTTCTCTGCCTCTCTTGCTATGTCTCTTTCTCTCTCTCTCTGCCTCTCTTATATGTCTCTCTTTCTTTCTCTCTCTCAGCTGACTGCAAGCGGGAGCCCTGACGGCGGCAGCTGGATGTGCTGCTGGACACCGTATATGCCAGGCCCGCAGCGCCAGCATGTACGACGTCTAGCAGCACGTCCAACCGCCACCGTCAGGGCTCCCGCTTGCAGTCAGCTGAGAGAGAGAGAGCGCTCCCTCTCGCCGCCGCCATCTCCCCACGACTGCCTGCGGCCACTGCGGCCGCCCCCGCCCCCGCTCCCATCGCCAGTGCCCTCCCACCGGGCCACAAAGGAAACTTGCCGTCGACGCAGGAGAAGCTCCAGCTGGGCGGGGCGCTGCCGGTACTTCCGTCTTGGGGCTCCCGCTCGCAGCTGTCAACCGGCTCCTGCTCGATGCCGCGGTTTTCGGCGCTCTCCTGCTGGGTCCCAAAGAAGGAAGGCGGGGAAAAGGCGCGAAGAATAAAGCTCTCCTTCTTCCTGCCTTCCTTCTTTGGCGCCCAGCAGGAGAGCGCCGAAAACCGCGGCATCGAGCAGGAGGCGGAGGACAGCTGCGAGCGGGAGCCCCAGGACGGAAGTACCGGCAGCGCCCCGCCCAGCTGGAGCTTAGCGGCACACCTGGCCATGTCTCGCGGCACACCGGTGTGCCGCGGCACACCGGTTGGGAAACGCTGGTTTAAGTGTTCCCTTTATTTTTTTTTAGCAGTGTATAATCTTCCGTTGACATCCAGAAATAGAAAAGTAATGGATGGGAGGGAGGGAGACAGGATCAATACATTGTTTATGTCTGCTAGTAGAATAGAATATAATTCTTTATTGACCAACTAATTGGACACAAAGGATTTGTCTTTGGTGCGTATGTTCTTAGTGTACATAAAAGAAAAAAATATTCATCAGAAATCATAAGATACAACACTTAGTGGTAGTCATAGGTGATTAAAAAGCAATCAAATCACACTAGGAAACAAAACTATAAGTTGCAAAGATACAAGCAACAAGTTTATAGTCATAAGTGGGAGGAGATTGGTACTAGGAAGGATGAGAAGAATAATTGTAATAGAGTACAGTATTAGTAAATAGTTTGACAGTGTTGTGGGAATTAGTTGTTTAGCAGAGTGATGGCATTTGGGGAAAAACTGTCCTTGTGTCTAGTTGTTCTCGTGTGCAGTGCCCTATAGCGTTGCTTTGAAGGTAAGAATTGAAGCAATTTGTGTCCAAGATATGAGGGGTCTGTAGATAATTTCACAGCATTCTTTTTGAGACGTGCAGTATACAAGTCTTCAATCAAAGACAGGTTGGTAGTAATTGATTTTTCTGCAGTTCTAATCATTGTTGAAGTCTCTGTCTTGTTTGGTTGCAGAGCCAAATCAGACAGTTATAGAGGTGTAAATGACAGATTCAGAACTGAATCAGCATCTCTTTGGGCAGTTTCAGCTTTCTGAGTTGGCGCAGAAAGAATGTTCTTTGTGCTTTTTTGATGTTAGGTGTCTGTTGTGGTTGGCTCACAGCCAGGCTCTCTGGCCACAGACTTGGAACCTGATGAACTGGGGCCATCTGGACAGAGTCGGCCTGTGTGGCTGTTGGAGGAGTCAGAAAGCGAGCCAGAGGAGGGAGAGTCTGGGTATAAGGAACCTACAGAGGCTATAGAGCCCTCAACTGGGGATTTGCAGCCCCCAACTAGGGATTTGCTAGGGTCTGAGGGGGAGGAAGAGGAGATAAGGAACCCAATCCTGAATGCTTGGGTGAGAAGAATGTAGGAGTGGCAGGAGCAGTTAAGAAAGCCAAGTCTACAATCCCAGAGAGTATATAAGGTGGAGGAGTTGGAAGGTGCTCTTGGCAAGAAGTCAACATTCGTGCCTCCAGAGGTGAAGAGCCTGTGAAGAGTGTTTTTTGGCTGACAAACCTAGATATAGTACTAGACATTCATAGGGTTAATATTGTGAGTAGACCTTTGGCTGAGAAGCAACTGTGTGGGACTTTATCTTATCAACTTGGCCTCACGCCTGGATTTTGTCAGGGGAAAAGACATTGGTTTGGTTCGCCTTGTGCAGTTCAACAAACATCCTTGTAAATAACTTATTCATTTTGGAAACTTTTGTGTTTGACTTTTAATTTGGGGCTGGCTGCTGTGCAAGACAGAATAGTGTCCATTTTAAGTTTTGAGATATGATGTAACCTAGAAACTGGAAAGTCTCTACTGTTGATGCTGTGTTCTCTAATATTGCAAGAGGTGGTAATATTCAAGGGTTTCTCTTAAAATCCACCACAGTTTCCATGATTTTGAATGTGTTTAGTTCAAGATTGTTCGGGTTGCACCACAAGGCTAGTTGTTCAATGTCCCATCTATATGCAGATTCATTGTGGTCTCGAATGAGACCAATCATTGTTGTATCATCTGCAGACTTCAGTACTTTAACAGAAGGCTCTTTTGAGATGCAGTCACTGGTGTATAGAGAGAAGTGGAGAGACCACACAGCCTTTGGGTGCTCCTGTGCTATCGTGTATATCACATATCCATCCAGTCACGGGAATTGGGCAGGATATAAATTTAATAAATTATTATCCCCATCTTAACGTGATGCTGAAAGCTTTTTGGGTTGGATTAAACTCTGCTGTTTCAAAATTTTAATATTGTAAAAGATCAGGTATTTCTTCATTATTCCTTTAACTGCATTGCACTGATTTGAAAAGTAGGAGGTTGAATTAACAAGTGTAATAAAAATATTTTGTAGTGGATTGGATGAGCTTCAAGGGTGGATTGCTGTGGGACACCAGCTTCTTCCAAAGCCACCATCCATCTTTCACAGGGTGCCCCTTTGGCATCCTCTCCAACCCAACTCTGTGACAGAAGTAGGCTCTCACAATCTACTGCTTTTATTGTAATAAAAAGTCAAAAAGCAGAAAGGGGAATATCTATCATAGTATCACTAATCTTCCAACAGATAAACAAACTTAATTTTAAATAAAGGAAGTTAAAAGTGTAAAAATAAATGTTTCACTTGAAATATTAAAGTAAAAATTGTCAGCGCTGATGAGGAATTCTAGAGCATCTTAAATTAAGGTGAAAATAGCAGTTTGAGTAAGAAGAAAACTGCAACAGGACAAAGTAGTACTCAATAGGAGGTTTTGTCTAATATAAATAAGACTTTCTCTATTTCCGTTTTTGAAGAGATAAGTAGTATTATCACTATCATCATACCACCATATGCCAACATTCAGATTAAAATTTCAGTTTCCTAATTCACACAGCATCTCCCTCCCGATGATGTCAGTTTTGAAATCTGCCTGAGAGGATGTATATTGGGAATGTCTTAAGTTCTGCCAGATGGCAAGGAAATTACATTCCCACAACAGATACACTGAGTCTCTGAAGCTAACAGGGCATCAAAGAATTGAAGATGGGCTGATCTTACAGATCAAGTTTATGAATAAGATGCATGTAGAAAAACGAAGATATATATTTAATTACAAGAACATGAATGAAGGGTATTCTTGAATTGAAGTTATTACACATATAGGAGGGAGATAAAGGTAAGCTTGTATATATACACACACACTATGTCACAGAGGGGAGTACACCTCTCATTTTGTAAATATTTATATATTTTCATCTGACAATACTGAAATGACACTTGGCTACAATGTAAAATAGAGAGCATATAGTGTAAATGTGCTGTACTCTCAAAATAATGCAACACACAGCCTATTAATATCTAAACTGCTGGCAACAAAAGTGAGTACACCCCTAAGTGATAATGTCCAAATGGGACCCGAGTAGCCGTTTTCTCTCCCTGGTGTCATGTGATGCATTAGTAGTACAAGGTCTCAGGTGGGAAGGGGAGCAGGTGTGTTAAATTTGGTGTTATCATTCTTTCTCATACTGATCATGGGATGTTCAACATGGTACCTCATGGCAATAAACTCTGAGGATCTGAAAAAATGAATTGTAAATTCGTAAACTCCTCAAAACCCACCTTTGCCGTCAGGCATGGGGAAACTAAACATCTCCCCTGGGCATGTTGAAGTTATATATGGTATCCCTGTATGTGTGTATGTTAGTATAGGGGATTTTCTTAAACTTATAATATTTTAATTAATTGGATTGTATTGGATTGTTTTTCACTTGTTGTGAGCCGCCCCGAGTCTTCGGAGAGGGGCGGCATACAAATCCAAATAATAAAATAAATAAATAAATAAATAAAGATGGCCTTCCCTAGGCTTTAAGAAGATTGTCAAGAGCCTGAAATTGAGCTGTAGCACGGTCGACAAGACCATACAACAGTTTAACAGGACAGGTTCCACTCAGAAGGCCCCGCCATGGTTGACCAAAGAAGTTGAGTTTCCGTGGTCAGCATCACATCCAGAGATTGGCTTTGGGAAATAAATGTATGAGTGCTGCCAGCATTGCTGCAGAGGTTGAAGAGGGGGTCAGCCTGTCAGTGCTCAGACCATAAGCCACACACTGCATCAAATGGGTCTACATGGCTGTCGTTCCAAAAGAAAGCATCTTCTAAAGATGATGCACAAGAAAGCCCACAAATGGTTTGCTGCAGACAAGCAGAGTAAGAACGTGCATTTCTGGAACCATGTCCCCTGGTCTGATGAGAACAAGATAAATTTATCTGGTTCAGATGATGCCAAGCATGTGTAATGGCAATCAGGTGAGGGTACAAAGACACATGTGTCTTGCCTACAATCAAGCAGAGTGATGGAATGTCATGGTCTGGGGTTGTATAAGTGCTGCCAGCACTGGGAAGCCACAGTTCATCGAGGCACTATGACATACTGAAGCTGAGCATGATCCATTCCTTTGAAGACTGGGTTGCAGAACAGTATTCCAACATGATCATGACCCCAAACACAACTCCAAAATGAACACTGTTTTGCTAAAGAAGCTAAAGGTAAAGATGATGGACTGAACAAGCATGTCTCCAGATCTAAATCCTATTGAGCATCTACAGGGCATCATGAAACGTGGAGGTGCACAAGGTCTGTAACATCCACCAGTTCCATGACAATGTCATGGAAGAGTGGAAGAGGACTCCAGTGGCAACCTGTGAAGCTCTGGTGAACTGTATGCCCAAGAGGGTTAAGGGTTAAGGCAGTGCTGGAACATAATGGTGTCTATATTTAAATACAAATGTGAGGGAATGTTCTAACTTCTGTGATATATTCTGTCTGTCTGTCTGTCTGTCTGTCTGTCTGTCTGTCTGTCTGTCTGTCTGTCTCTCTCTCTCTCCTCTCTCTCTCTCGCTCTCTCTCTCTCTCTCTCTCTCTCTCTCTCTCTCTCTCTGTGAAATACTTGGCCATCAAAGACAACAGTGAGACTTTTAGACAATTTAACAATTGAAAAATTGCATTCAAAGGTATGGTCTAAAACTTATGGTTCAGAAAATAATGGATAGAATTGGAAATTGAAATACTGTATATGAATATGTCCCAAAGACTGTAAAAATGTTTAAAAATTGTAAAGCTATAAGAAAAATGTTAAAATATGGATGAAGTTTACTTACAGAGTATCTGTGCGACTTTTAAACTTGCATGAAGACTGTTTATAATTCTGAATATTGAATAATGTATTTTGTTATAAAAAGAAAAAGAAAATAGCATGAGTAAATACAATAGCTGATATGCACTTGGGAGAATATCTGGCAGAATTCTGATGAAAGAATGGAAGAGTTAATAATGAGCAAATTTGGGGGTATGCTGTTGCTTTATGATGGACAAGGGATGTAAAAATCAGATCTTTGTTTTTCAACATGTCATTGCAAAAATTATAGATGTGAAAGTTTATTGTATGCTTTAATTCAGAGGAAGCATATGGTAAAGTGAATAGATTTGATCATCCTCTTTTATGGAATAGGTTTGGTTATGATTTTTTGTGGAAAAATTGACTTGAAAGTTGGTTGCTGAATGCATTATGAGTACAGTGGAACCTCGACATACGAGCAGCTCTACTTACGAGCTACTCGAGATAAGAGCTGGGAGGGGAGCGACATTTTTGTTCGCCTCCCGAGCTCACATTCGGGATACGAGCGCCAAGGAGCTGTCTCCTGAAGCCGAACGCTAACTTCCGCGTTCGGCTTCAGGAGACAGCTCCTTGGCGCTCATATCCCGCGTGTTTTAAAAGGTTGCAGCCGGCCTGGGGGGTTCGGGGGCTTCCCCCCGAGCCCCCCAGGCCGGCTGCCACGTTTTAAAACACGCGCGCCGCTTCGCAGCTGTCTCCTGAAGCCGAACGCTAACTTCCGCGTTCGGCTTCAGGAGACAGCTGCGAAGCGGCGCGCGTGTTTTAAAACGTGGCAGCCGGCCTGGGGGGCTCGGGGGGAAGCCCCCGAACAGCTCCTGCCTCTCCGGAGCCTCCGATCGAGCGGAGCAGCGGCGCAGGGAAGGAGAGAGAGAAAAGCAGGCGGCGGGGGACGAGCCCGGGACGAAAGTGCTCTCAGCAAAGTTATGCGCCAAGGCAGACCCTGAGACGCGCCTGGGACGGCTGGATCAAGGCGGTTCTGCCGGCTTCTCTCCCTTCGTCTCCCACAGCTGTTGCTCTTCCGCGACCTCCCGCCGAGCCCCTTCGCGACGTGGGCAGGCTTCGGAGCGGTCCTGCTTTCCTGGGGACGGCGGGCTGCGAGCGCTCTGCCAGGCGGCCAGGAAGCATTCAGGGCTAAGTGCATGGAGGAATGGGAAGCTGAAGCCACCGTCGTTTGAGCTTCCCATTCCTCCACGCGCTGAATGCCTCCTGGCCGCCTTGCAGAGCGCTCGCAGCCAGCGGGCGGTGGCGGCGGGGAAGGGGGAGAAAAGGCAGGTCTCCGGACCCTCCGATCGAGCGGAGCAGTGGCGCAGGGAAGGAGAGAGAGAAAAGCAGGCGGCGGGGGATGAGCCCGGGACGAAAGTGCTCTTAGCAAAGTTATGCGCCAAGGCAGACCCCGAGACGCGCCTGGGACGGCTGGATGCCTTCAAGGCGGTTCTGCCGGCTTCTCTCCCTTCGTCTCCCACGGCTGTTGCTCTTCCGCGCTCTCCCGCCGAGCCCCTTCCCGACGTGGGCAGGCTTCGGAGCGGTCCTGCTTTCCTGGGGACGGCGGGCTGCAGCGGCTCTTTGCATTAACCGAGAGAAAGAGAGAGGGGGGAGAGAGAGAGATAGCAAGAGAGAGAAAGTGAGAAGAAGAGATAGAAAGGGGGAGAGAGAGAGAAAGAGAGAGGGGGGAGAGGGAGAAAGAGAGAGGGAGAGGGGGGGAGAGATAGCAACAGAGTGAGAAAGGGGAGAGAGAAAGAGATAGCAAGAGAGAGAAAGTGAGAAGAAGAGATAGAAAGGGGGAGAGAGAAAGAGAGGGGGGAGAGAAAGAGGGAGAGAGAGAGAGGAGATAAAGGAAGAGGAGAGAGAGAAAGGAAGAGAAAGAAAGAAAGAGGGATAGAAAGAGAGAGAGAGTGAGAGATGCTCAGTGAGCCTTTCTTTGAAGTTGCCTTTCTTTCTCTTTCTCTCTTTTACCTTCCCTTCCTCTATTTCTTCTTTTCTTTCTCCTTCCTACCTTCTTCCCTCCCTCCCTCCCTTCACTCATTCCTCTCTTACTCTCCCCTTTCATAATTTTCCTTGCTTCCTTCCTCTGTTCCTGTCCCTTCCCCCTTTCTTTCTTTCTTTCTTTCTTTCTTTCTTGCTCTTTTTCTTTCTCTCTTTTACCTTCCCTTCCTCTATTTCTTCTTTTCTTTCTCCTTCCTACCTTCTTCCCTCCCTCCCTCCCTTCAGTCCTTCCTCTCTTACTCTCCCCTTTCATAAGTTTCCTTGCTTCCTTCCTCTGTTCCTGTCCCTTCCCCCTTTCTTTCTTTCTTTCTTTCTCTCTCTTTCTTTCTTTCTTGCTCTTTTTCTTTCTCTCTTTTACCTTCCCTTCCTCTATTTCTTCTTTTCTTTCTCCTTCCTACCTTCTTCCCTCCCTCCCTCCCTTCAGTCCTTCCTCTCTTACTCTCCCCTTTCATAAGTTTCCTTGCTTCCTTCCTCTGTTCCTGTCCCTTCCCCCTTCCTTCCTTCCTTTGTTTCTTTCTTTCTTTCTTTCTCTCTCTTTCTTTCTTTCTTGCTCTTTTTCTTTCTCTCTTTTACCTTCCCTTCCTCTATTTCTTCTTTTCTTTCTCCTTCC
Organism: Erythrolamprus reginae; assembly: GCF_031021105.1. Classification (NCBI taxonomy): domain Eukaryota; kingdom Metazoa; phylum Chordata; class Lepidosauria; order Squamata; family Dipsadidae; genus Erythrolamprus; species Erythrolamprus reginae. Next base: position 59,294,304 of record NC_091954.1, on the reverse strand, counting down.
TACCTTCTTCCCTCCCTCCCTTCAGTCCTTCCTCTCTTCCTCTCCCCTTTCATAAGTTTCCTTCCTTCCTTCCTCTGTTCCTGTCCCTTCCCCCTTTCTTTCTTTCTTTCTTTCTTTCTTTCTTTCTTTCTCTTTCTTTCTTTCTTTCTTGCTCTTTTTCTTTCTCTCTTTTACCTTCCCTTCCTCTATTTCTTCTTTTCTTTCTCCTTCCTACCTTCTTCCCTCCCTCCCTCCCTTCAGTCCTTCCTCTCTTACTCTCCCCTTTCATAAGTTTCCTTGCTCCCTTCCTCTGTTCCTGTCCCTTCCCCCTTTCTTTCTTTCTTTCTTTCTTTCTTTCTTTCTCTCTCTCTCTCTTTCTTTCTTTCTTGCTCTTTTTCTTTCTCTCTTTTACCTTCCCTTCCTCTATTTCTTCTTTTCTTTCTCCTTCCTACCTTCTTCCCTCCCTCCCTCCCTTCAGTCCTTCCTCTCTTACTCTCCCCTTTCATAAGTTTCCTTCCTTCTTTCCTCTGTTCCTGTCCCTTCCCCCTTTCTTTCTCTTTCTTTCTTTCTTGCTCTTTTTCTTTCTCTCTTTTACCTTCCCTTCCTCTATTTCTTCTTTTCTTTCTCCTTCCTACCTTCTTCCCTCCCTCCCTCCCTTCAGTCCTTCCTCTCTTACTCTCCCCTTTCATAAGCTTCCTTGCTTCCTTCCTCTGTTCCTGTCCCTTCCCCCTTTCTTTCTTTCTTTCTTTCTTTCTTTCTCTTTCTTTCTTTCTTTCTTGCTCTTTTTCTTTCTCTCTTTTACATTCCCTTCCTCTATTTCTTCTTTTCTTTCTCCTTCCTACCTTCTTCCCTCCCTCCCTCCCTTCAGTCCTTCCTCTCTTCCTCTCCCCTTTCATAAGTTTCCTTGCTCCCTTCCTCTGTTCCTGTCCCTTCCCCCTTTCTTTCTTTCTTTCTTTCTTTCTTTCTTTCTTTCTTTCTTTCAGATGATTAGGCTACTGTGTACATATGTAAATTTAAAAGTTTAAGAAAGTTTACAAGTTAAGTGAAAGAAACTTCATTATTCATTTATATGTACATGTACATTTCTTCATTAAAAACATGTCTTTTTGCATAATTTAGACTAACTTTGTGAGTTTTTTGAGGGCTGGAACCAATTAAAATTATTTACATTAATTCCTATGGGGAAAAGTCGTTCGAGATAAGAGCTGCTCGACTTAAGAGCGCAGGTCTGGAACGAATTAAACTCGTATCTCGAGGTACCACTGTAGTACCTTGAAAGTTGGTTGTTGAATGCATTATGAGTAGTAATGCATACTAAATATTCATGAGAATAAATAGAATACTTAATGAATGATTCACCATTGATGGAAGATGATGCTAGGCACGTGTAATGTCCTGTTGGTTTTTTAACATATTTATGATAAATGTACAAGGAATTAGTGTGCAGGCTGAATAAATACTGTTGTTTACAGATTATGCTATATTGGTGACTGAGAATTGAACAATTAGCAACAAATTTTGAGTACACTGAATGATACAATGAGAAGGATCTGAAAATTAATGTATCAAAGACCAAAGTAATTACATGTTGTAATACAGTACCATGTTTCCACAAAATATGACCTAACCAGAAAACAAGTCCCAGCCTGATTTTTAGTGTCCTTCTAATATAATTTCTACCTCCCAAATACCCCCCAGTTAAGGTCATCAGCTGTGTGGGTGGGCATGGTCAGCACTGGAAGTGGTAAGGGTGCAGAGGTCAACGGTGTCCAGCCCACAACCCATGCAGTGCAGGTGATTTGATTACCTATCCAAGTAGCAGATGGAGGCAGAGAATCAGGCTGGAGGGGCAGGCGGCCATGGGAGGCTCATCTTTGTGTGGCAGCACTGGCAGCAGACAGATGCAGAGGCATGGCGTGGGGGAAGGCAGACAATCCAGATGTGCCACATGGGTTGCGGGAAAGCCGAGAATCAGTGTGCTGAACTGGGCGAGCAGCTGTGGAAGGTTAGTCTTCGCAAGGTGACACCAGCAGGAAACTAACACTGTTGGCCCCTGCCGGTCATAGCCTTGTCTATGTGCGCCAACAGGCTGCTAATCCTGATAGCATGTCTCCCCAAAATAAACCCTAATGGTTATTATTATTATTATTTTATTATTATTTATTAGATTTGTATGCCGCCCCTCTCCGAAGACTCGGGGCGGCTCACAACAATAATAGAAACAATATAACAGTGAAACAAATCTAATATTAAAAATAAAAACATATATAAAACCCCAGCAATTAAAACCATACAACACATACATACCAAACATAAAATATAAAAGCCTGGGGGAGAATGTCTCAGTTCCCCCATGCCTGGCGATATAGGTGGGTCTTGAGTAATTTGCGAAAAATGAGGGTGGGGGCCATTCTAATCTCTGGGGGGAGTTGATTCCAGAGGGCTGGGGCCACCACAGAGAAGGCTCTTCCCCTGGAGCCCACCAAATGACATTGTTTGGTCGATGGGACCCAGAGAAGGCCAACTCTGTGGGACCTTATCGGCCCACAAATATAAGACCGGATCTTATTTTGGGGGTAAACATGGTAGTTATACATAAATGGTGAAAAAGTAAAGCAAATAGATGACTCTCTATATCATTAGAATATGTTTATTAAAGTTGGATAAATGGATAAAGAATGGCAATGTAGTTGACCATGATAATATGATAGGTATAATCAGGGGTAGGCTACTGCCCAGATGGGGGGGCATGCAGAGGGGTAGCGAAAATGGAGCTCCACCCCAGAGCACCCAATTTGCACTGAAAGTTGTTGAAAGAAAATGCAGGGTGTCCTGCATAAGCCACGCCCACAGTGGGGTAGTAAAATTTTTGGTAGCCCTTCACAATGTACATTGATTTCAGCAAAACTTTCAACCAAGTCTTCCCTGAGATCCAAGTGAAGAAAATTTAAAAAATATATACTGGGCTCTACTATCATTAGATAAATACAAAGCTGATTGAACAAAGGTACGTCAGTGGGACTGAATGAACATAGGAGTGTAAGTGAATATATTGGAAGCTTCTATTTTTAGGCCATTTTGTTTTCATATTTAATAACATTTTAGATGAGAGATTAGAAAAATATGACTGAAAAGTTAAAAACTTTATTATCAGATCTGCAGTTTACAAGAAAGAGAGGGAGGAACAAGCAATCTAGTGAATGATATCAAGATATGGGTGGATCTTAACAAGCCAGAAGAATGGGCAGAAACCAGAACAATGAACTTCACAGAGAGCAAAGCAAAATTCTTTATTTCTATAAGACTCAAAGCATAATGGGAAGACCATATTGGAAAACAGTAAATGTAAAAAGAGTCTGATTGTCTTGGTAAGTCACCAGGTGAACAGGAATCCATAGTGTGATTATGGATTGCAAAACCAACACAATTCTATTTTATCAACAAAATATTCATCAAGAGAAATGACATTCCTCTCTGTTATGCATTAATCAGATCATATGTACAATACTGTATTGCATTCTGGATGCCACATTTTAGGAATAACACTGACAAAATAGAGCTTGTTCAAAGGAGAACAACCAAGATGACATGATCAAAACATTTAAATATGTCAAAGGGTTAAATAAGGTCCAGGAGGGAAGTGTTTTTAATAGGAAAGTGAACACAAGAACAAGGGGGCACAATCTGAAGTTAGTTGGGGGAAAGATCAAAAGCAACATGAGAAAATATTATTTTACTGAAAAAGTAGTAGATCCTTGGAACAAACTTCCAGCAGACGTGGTTGATAAATCCACAGTAACTGAATTTAAACATGCCTGGGATAAACATATATCCATCCTAAGATAAAATACAGGAAATAGTATAAGAGCAGACTAGACGGATCATGAGGTCTTTTTCTGCCGTCAGTCTTCTATGTTTGTATGTTTTTAAGATGATAACAGACATAAAGAAAAACAAAGGAATGTTTGGTGGTACAGTATTAGAAAACAGAAAAGCGCAGGGAAATGTGATAACTGTTTTCAAGAATCTGAAGTGTTTTCATGTAGAACAAAGGGCTGTGTGCATAGAGTTGTTCCAGAAGACAGGACAAGAAAATACATTTCAATAACAAGGAAGTAGGTTTTGGGTGAGCATCAAGACAAAAACTTTAACAGTAAAAGTTGTTTAAAAGTGCAATAGACTATCTCAAGAGGAATCGGGGTTTTTTTTTTGAAGGAGGTCTTTAATCAAATGCACTCACAGTGGTTCCTTGTACTGTATAAGGAATTAGGACAGATGACTTTTTAAAAAATCAGGTTTTACATCCTGTGATTATGTGATTTAATAAATATTTCTTCAGAGCACTAGATGGCATCTGTGCTGTATTTTAAAGGAAAAAAACACCTCTTCTTATCTCAACTTCTGACAGTCTCAGTTTTTCTGTACCTGGGTTTGTGGCTGGGGTGGGGGTTTTTTTTTTTTTTTGGTAGATCTATTGGTGTGATTTTTAATGTATTCCTTCAGTACATTAATTAAAATAAAATAACAACAATGCAAACTAGCAGATTTGGAAGGAAGATATAATATATACCCTATCCCTATTACCATAGTACTTTCAGACATTTGTTTTTAAAACACTGATAATGATAATTCAGAGAATCTACTGAATGTGTTGCAATGCAAGTTGTTTGACTAGTAGAAAAAATAAATTGTGGCAATTTATTAAAAAGTAACTTTTTAATAAATTATTGAGCTGTGGAGCTCAGAAAACCAAATTGTATGACTATTTTTAAAATTCTGGAGCTAAATATTGTGACCCAACCACTCAAACAATTCAAATGCAGGCAGCCATAGATTCACTTTTCTGATAGATAAGCAGATATGACCACTCCATGGCAAGCAGTGCATTCACGCATTGCATTAAGTCAAAAAGTAGTTTTGATTTTGACTTAACATGATCTGTAAATCTGGTTTAAAAATTATCGCTTTAAATTGCTTATTATTTATTGATTTAATTAATTTTTGTGCCGCCCTTCTCCTTAGACTCAGGGCGGCTTACAACATGTTAGCAATAGCACTTTTAAACAGAGCCAGCCTATTGCCCCCACAATCTGGATCCTCATTTTACCCACCTCGGAAGGATGGAACGCTGAGTCAACCTTCAGCCGGTGATGAGATTTGAACCGCTGACCTACAGATCTAGTCAGCTTCAGTGGCCTGCAGTACAGCACTCTACCTGCTGCGCCACCCCGGCTCATTTACACATAAAACCAAAACAAACTTCATCATGACTTTACACAATTTGTCCAGCTTTCCAGTACCACAATTAGCCCAAATGAATTAAGTATCTTTATTGGTAATTTTGGGTGAAATAACCACATGACTAAAATATTTAAATATATTCATTAATTGTTCCATACTGCTCAGAAACCTGACTCTTATTTTCTAATATAATCACAACCAACTGCATTTTAGCCAGGAATGCTATGGTTGACTGGCCACGTAACCCTGCATATTTGATTAACCTTCCATATTGTAAATGCCACAAGACAGTGAATATCCTGAATGTGTCAGTGCTTTGTATATATTTCCTAATTGGTGGGATGTGAGTAATAGTCTGTAAGATAGTTTTTAAACAATTAAAGATTCTAGATTACATAGAATAGCATGAATATGCTTCAAAAATCCCTGTGATTGTACTTTAGCATAATATTCGACATGCCAAAACATGTTGGCACTGTCTTTATTATTAGCAGGAAATGGGGCTGGTATGATGGAAGTTGATAGCCTAGGCCAGTGTTGGCAAACCTTTTTTTCCCCTCAGGTGCCGAAATCATGTGCACGTACGCTATTGCGCATGCACAAGTGCCCACACCCATAATTCAATGCCTGCGGAGGACAAAAACAGACTCCGCTCCCCGAGGTCCTCAGGAGGCCAGAAATGGCCTGTTTCCAAATTTCCAGTGGACCTGGTAGGCCCATTTTTTGCCCTATCCAGGCTCCAGAGGCTTCTCTGGATCCTGGAGAGGGCAAAAACACCCTCCCCCATCCCCTAAGAGGCCTTCTGGAAGCTGAAAATGTCCTCCTAGAGCCTCTGTGCAAGCCAAAAATCAGTTGGCCAGTGCTCACCTGCGTGCTGGAGCTGATCTAGGGCAACGACTTTCATGCCAGCAGATATGACTCTGCGTGCCACCTGTGCGCGTGTGCCATAGGTTCACCATCACTGGCCTAGGCTTTATTTCTCTGCATGAAACTCTTAATTGACCAAACCTATGATAGGTGGCAGATACCAATATGTGGACCCATCTGGCCAACTATGGCATAGCAATACAATGAACGAACGAATTAAAGGGCAAGCATGCAGTAGATCTGAATGAAGGTAGTCTAATCTTGGAATGGAACTGACGAACACACTTGATCATATGTGGCAATAATGTCAAACTACGGGCCAGATGCATCATGCACAGGCCACACCCACCCCAGATCCGCAAATAGGAAAAGCGTTGTGAAACGTCATGGCAACATGATGTAGCAAGTTTGACAGCCGTGATTTATGGAAAAGTGTGGGTTAAATGAATGGAAATACTGTATATATCAAATAATTGGCATAACCAGACTAATGTTGGTTCATATGAAAGTAAGAATTAATAGGTTGGAAATTAAATCTTAAATGCTAGTATGATGATATTTGTTTAAATGCTAGTATGATGAGAATATTTGTTTATATCGCAGTATATACTTTAGGTATGTTGTAGCAATAAGATTGCTTAGATATAATAAAACTAATCAGGTGGGAAATGCTTTACAAATTGTAGGCTTCTGACATGTTATTTGTTTATTTTGTTTTCAGTAAAAAAAAGTATCAGAAAATTACAAATAAAACTTGGTTAGAAAATCAAAAATGGACACATACATAAGATCCTGTTTAATGTAATGCTTAAGATATCAAGCTAGAAGCTGTGAGTTCTACTCCTGCCTTAGGCACAAAGCCAACTGGGTGATCAGCTGAGTCCCTTTCTCTTAGTCTTAGAAAGTAGGCTATGGCAAGCACTTCTGAAAATCTTGCCAAGAACTTTCAGATGCCCTGAATCAAGGCTAACTTGAAGGCACACACAAACATATACATGAAGGTGAAAATATTCCTTCATTCTACTCTGTGGTGTAGTTATTGATCAAAGGAGGCTATTCTACAATACCTTAGATATTAATACGCTAATTCTGACTATCTGTTTATATGACTAATAAAGGAGTTTCTTCCACAGAGCTACTGATGACCAATTTGTACAGCTAAAAGGAACAAAGAATACAGGCCATGCTCATCTGAAAGAAGCCACTCCCAAGAATGAGTCATGGTATGTGATATTTAACAATAAACGTAAGAAAATGGGCAGAAGAAGCAATGGAGCAGAAGAAAAATTGGATTATTTTGTATTTACTATAGCAGTTTCTGCCATCTTATGTAAATATTCTTTTTGTGTGTATGTATCTATATACATTAATATTTATATATGCCTTCAGTGAGTAACATAAAGTAGTTGAAAGGAATGATGTAGTTGTCCAACCACTGAAAAAAAATGGCATGGCCAATCCCCATGTAATAATTAAATCATGCAGTATTTTTTTTCTGTAGACCCTAGATTTTTATTTGAGATGGTTATGAAGCTTACTGAAATCAATCACAGATCCTGCAAAAAGATTGGATTTTAATAGCTGAAAGCGAGTGCTCAGCATCCTTTGAATTCAAAATTCTTTTACCACAATATTTGTGGAAGAACTAGTTGAAAACAAAATATTGATAGGGAGGGTATTACAGTAGCCTTTTCCATTCTAGACACTTCTAGCTGTACATTACATGTATAAATTTTAGAGAAGCATAAAAATACTGTAAGAATGATTTTGCATACTTGGGGGAAAAAAGGAATGTCTCAATTGGCCTTAATATTCCTTTATTTTTCAAAACTATTCCTAACCCTGCCAGTTAGTTATGAAAAAATGCAAAAATGTATGTGTACCGCCCTTCTCCTTAGACTCAGGGTGGCTTACAACATGTTAGCAATAGCACTTTTTAACAGAGCCAGCATATGGCCCCCACAATCCGGGTCCTCATTTTACCCACCTCGGAAGGATGGAAGACTGAGTCAACCTTGAGCCGGTGATGAGATTTGAACCGCTGACCTTCAGATCTACAGTCAGCTTCAGTGGCCTGCAGTACAGCACTCTACCTGCTGCGCCACCCGGCTCAATTTTCAGTTTTCCTTATACCAGATTTAAAATGTTATAAACACCAAGTTAAAACATTTTTCCACTGATGTTTTAGGGCATTATTATACTACACAATTTTCAATTCCACATAGGACAATATTTGAACTGCTTTGATGTGAGTTTATGAAGGTCACCATCTTCTAGTTTCAGTTACTCACTCAAAGTCATATTAAATATATTAAACCAAGGGGGGAAATAGTTTTCTAATATACCATATTTTTCTGTCTATAAGATGCTTATTTCCCCCCTAAAAGTGGGTAGAAATGTCTGTGCATCTTATAGAGCAAAGCTGAAGCCTTGCCCACATGCCACCCCCACCCATAGGCCTGATATAGCATGAGCAGCTGATTGGCAGTTACATCAGCCTTTGGGAGTACTGCCAATCAGCTGTTCCAGGCTACAGGGATCACCACTGCCCATTGCTGCCACTGCGTGCCCTGTTTTGGCCTCTACTCACCCCATTGTTGGCCTCTATGCATCATTTTCAGGCCATTCCAGGTGGTGGGGATTGCCGCCATTGCCTATCACTACCAATCCCCACGGCCTAGAACAGCTGATTGCTGGTATTCCGAGAAGGTGATCCAACCACCAATCAGCTGCTCGTGCTAAATCAGCTCAACAGGCTGTTTGCTGCAAGGAGGTAAATTGCTGGGAGGCAGAGGCAGATGATTTCCCCACCCCCACCCCATTTTCCTTCTCTAAAGCTAATGTGTATCTTATAGTCCGAAAAATACAGTACATGGATACTTGGCTTAATGATATAATCCTACTGTGCCTTCAATTTGTTATCAAATATATTTGACTGATTTGTGAAAAATCAGTTCAAAGTTTTAGGAACAATGGGTCCCTGAGGCAGTGTTTCTCAAATAGTGGGGTGGGCCCTCCTGGGGGGGCACAGAGCAATGCCAAGGGGGCACGTGACCCCAGGAAACATCCTTTTTTTCACATAGAGAGTAGGGGGGTTTTGCACCAAACAGTAGCACACAGTACAAAGCAGGAGATATGAAGTACAGATAACAAACCTTAAGAGACACCATGGAAAAATATTTAACAGGGATGAAAAGAAAGGAGAGACAGAGATAACGAGACAAACGTAAGTCTCCTGTAAGCTAAGATGAGGAAATATGATGAAGTGTATGTAGCGCTTGGTTTCACTGTGACTATGGTGGGAAACGAGGAAAGATGTTATGTTTACTGTGTCTAAAAATGTTGGCAGCGGACAGCAAGAAGCCAAATAAATTAAGGTGTCACTTAAACGCATTACATCCCAATTACACTGACAAGCCACTTGAGTTTTTTCAGTGACAACATGGTGAATATTGCAAACAATCGTCCCGGTGGAGAATTGGGGGGGCACAAAATGTTTACTTCTCTGGGGAGGTGGGACGTAACATAAAATAATTGAGAAATGTTGCCCTAAGGCAATGCATATTTTGCTGAATCACTCTATGATCCCTACGCTGATTCTATATATGGAAGAATAGCTGGGAATATTTTAGTTTGCTGATTGGAATCTAAAATAGCAATAAGCTTGAACAGTTTGCTTTGTCCCCCTGTGGCATTCATCATCTGTGTCAGTAGACAAGCTGTTTTCTTCCACTGGCCTGTTCGCTTTCACAGTGCAAGCCACTCTGTTGTGATCCATATGAAGGGAGTATATTTCTATGCAGTGTCCAGGCAAGTAATTGGCATACCCTGGATTAATATAGCTCAGGGGTTTAGGAGCTATATGACCCTCCCAATCATTTTGACTTCACAAGCATATAGTTTTTCAGCAAGATCAGGTAAATCTCGGTCCAGAAGAAATTGAGGGTATTACAGCTATGACTAATTCACTGTGCATGACTCACCCAGTGATGCATCATCAGAAACCTCCCAGACAAACTAGCATTTCAGTTGACACAGGTTTTTTTTAAAAAAAATCTCAATCTGATTTAATTTACTTCCCTCTTGGGAGTTGCATGAAACAGTAAGTTTCATACATATATATATATATACTGTATATCTACATATCAGATACTATTTCCCCATCCGTTCCCATTTTTTACTCTCAAGTCTGAATGTCATAAACACCAATGTGCATATTTTTAATATACAGATGGTAAAAATCTCACATTTTAATCAAGTTGTTTGGAAAACCCGCAGCAATTCCTTATAAAATCAATACTTTTAATCTGGCAATAAATACTGAATACTGTAGGTAGGCTCAATGATTATAACAACATAACAAACAAACAAAAAACCCTGGCTATCCATTCCCTACATGCTTCCCCTCAACCCTCCACCCCCAAAGCTGCTGAGTGCTTTTTCAGCAGGAGTGACTGTGAGTTGGGGAGGATTGTTGGGATATTGGATTAGTGGGTGGAGGAGAGATTGATTCGTGTTTTCTCTACTTCTTATACTTCAGGGATTCTTTGGAGGAGGGAGATCTCTTCTTTTATGTCTTTTTTATTATTACATTGCATAAGATTAAAGTGTACAAAAGAATAAAGAAAATAAATATGATAAAATGAAAAACCAAAGATAATTAATGTGGGAAAGGGAATTTTGGTGGGAGGAAATACCTTTTTAAGGGAGAAATTAACTGGGTGTGTCTACTGCATCCATTGCAGTTAGGGAAAGGTAGATATTTGAACTATAAAGCACAATATTAATATTAAAATAAAGAACATGAAAGGAATCTTGGCTGTTGAAGACAACCAGAAAAATCAGCAATAACGGAACGTGCACTGTCTCCTATTGGACACAAGGTTCAATTCAGAAGCACACAAGTACTGCCAATCACATCAAACTATCTGTGCAATTACATGGATAGATTATCAAGATCCATGAACATTTCAATAACTTCAACAGGAAGTAGGAAAATTTGAAAATCAACAAAGCATGGATTCCAGCTTTATGCCACAAAACTAAACAGATGCTTTTGAACATTTCTAATGAAATGAATCTGAATAATTGGATCCACAGTCAAAGATGGTCAAAGGCTTAGGTTGTGTAGATCAGGGCGGTCAAACTCAAGGCCTACGGGCTGGAGGGGTCACACACTGGCCACACCCACTGGTTTAGTGAAGGGGGGAAGGACAAAATGTCACATGATGTCACTGTGATGACATGAGTTTGACACCCCTGGCGTAGATTATTAGCAATACAATTCAATATAGATTGATTCCTTATTATCTTATGTTTTTCAGCCGACTTCTCTTTGTAATTTCATGTAAATTATAAATAGTAATAAGGATAACTTAAAATCTGAAACACACAACGGAATCATCATGAAACAGGAAATTCCCGAGTCCAGTTTCTCAGAATAATACTCCAGCAAGAATAGGAATCAGAAATGATATATTTAAGTGCAATCTACTCTGGCAATCCAAATGGATGCTGTAGAGCAGTGTTTCCCAACCGGTGTGCAGTGGCACACTGGTGTGCCGCGAGACATGGTCAGGTGTGCCGCGAAGAAATAAGCTCAGCTTCTGGTCTCGCAACTTTTTGCGAAGAGCAAAAAGTTGTGAGACTGGAAGCTTAGCTTCCTTCTTTGCGCCTTCCAAGTTTTCCAGCAGCTGCAGCGCCCCGCCCGGCTGGAGCTTCCCTGGCGACGGCAGCAGGTGAGCCTTGGGGCTTGGTGGTAGGGCAGCGGCAGTGGGAGGGCGGCGCACAGCGGGAGGGTGATGGCGGCAGCAGCGGCAGCAGGCAGTAGCCATGGGGCGGCGCCAGGGTGGTCAGCTGTGAGGCAGAGCTCCGGAATGGAGGCACCGACCGGCAGCCGCTGGACATGTTGCTGTAGCCGTGGGGCGGCAGCAGGGTGGTCCCGCTCTCTCTCCCTCTCTTGCTATGTCTTTCTCTCCCCCTCTCTCCCTCTCTCTTTCTCTCAGCAACAGCATTGGGCAGTAGCCGTGGGGCGACGTCAGGGTGATCAGCTGTGATGCGGAGCTCCAGAACAGAGGCACTGATGGCGGCGGCTGGACATGCTGGAATTGCGTGGCTGGCACTTGCCTGCTGGCTGGGTCAGGACGGAGGCTCCAGCCCCACGTCCATGCCCAGCGCAACGCCAGAAATGTACGGCGTCTAGCAACACGTCTAGTCTGTGCCTCCGTTCTGGAGCTCCGCCTCACAGCTGATCACCCTGCTGTCGCCCCACGGCTACTGCCCAATGCCGCTGCTGAGAGAAAGAGAGAGGGAGAGAGGGGGGAGAGAAAGAGATAGCAAGAGAGGGAGAGAGAGGGGGGGGGGAGAAAGAGAGGGAGAGAGAGAAAGAGAGAGGGAGAGAGGGGGGAGAGAAAGAGATAGCAAGAGAGGGAGAGAGAGAGGGGGGGAGAAAGAGAGAGAAAGAGAGGGAGAGAGAGAAAGAGAGAGGGAGAGGGGGGGGAGAAAGAGAGAGAAAGAGATAGCAAGAGAGGGAGAGAGAGAAAGAGAGGGAGAGAGGGGGGAGAGAAAGAGAGAGAAAGAGATAGCAAGAGAGGGAGAGAGAGAAAGAGAGGGAGAGAGGGGGGAGAGAAAGAGAGAGAAAGAGATAGCAAGAGAGGGAGAGAGAGGGGAGAGAAAGAGATAGCAAGAGAGGGAGAGAGAGAAAGAGAGGGAGAGAGGGGGGATAGAAAGAGAGAGAGATAGCAAGAGAGGGAGAGAGAGGGAGAGAGGGGGGAGAGAAAGAGATAGCAAGAGAGAGAGAGAGGGGGAGAGAAAGAGATAGCAAGAAAGGGAGAGGGAGAGAGTGGGGAGAGAAAGAGAGAAAGAGATAGCAAGAGAGGGTGAGAGAAAGAGAGGGAGAGAAGGGGAGAGAAAGAGATAGCAAGAGAGGGAGAGGGAGAAAGAGGGAGAGAGGGGGGAGAGAAAGAGATAGCAAGAGAGGGAGAGAGAGAAAGAGAGGGAGAGAGGGGGGAGAGAAAGAGAGAGAAAGAGATAGCAAGAGAGGGAGAGAAAGAGAGAAAGCAAAAGAGAGAGAGAAAGAGAGATAGCAAGAGAGAGAAAGAGAGGGAGAGAGAGGGGGAGAGAGAAAGAGAGAAAGAAAGCAAGAGAGAGAGAGAAAGCAAGAGAGAGAGAAAGGGGGAAGGAGGGTGAGGGAAAGACATAGAGGGAGGGAAGGAGGGAGAGAGAAGGAGGGAAAAAAAGAGATGAAGGACGGGAGAAACAAAGAGAGATGGAGAGAGAGGGGGAAAGAAAGAGGAAGGAAGGGAGAGAGAGAAAGAGGGAGAGAGAGAGAAATAGAGTGAAAGGGAGGAAGAGAGATATTTTTTTGTCCAAACTTTTTTTTAGCCCCCCCCCCCCCCCGCTCAATGTTCCCCAGGATTTTGTAAATATGAATAATGTGCCGCGGCTCAAAAAAAGTTGGGAAACACTGCTGTAGAGGACAGATTCAAATGTTTCAGAAAAATCCAGAAGTACCAGCAAGAAAACAGTATTCTCACCCTGTTCCAAGCTTTTAACCTATCTTCAGTTGGATTCATTCCAAATTTACTATCAAGGTCTTTCCAGTTTCCAATAAGTGAGGTAACTTATTTCCTCATTTCCATCCCAAAACCTAAGAAGTTATTTGGCTCTATTCCTGAAAGAGAATGTTTAAAAATTATATTTAGCATAGACTTAAAAATGATTTGACAGACATAAGATACTTTGGATTTCATGTGTGAAGAGCATTTTCTTGCTACAAATTAAAGCAATTGCTGTTTTTCTGGTTTTATCATGCTTCAAGGCTCAGATTTCATTCTAATAATGGTAGTCCAGAATCTTCCTGTTTAAATAATTGTCAATTTTCATTTTGAAAGTTGACAATTACTGGCATTGATGGGCAGTTCTACGATTGCTATGAAAGGTACAAAGTCCTGAGCACCTTCTGACAGATTACTGGTAGGTTTTATGTAAGTAGAAGTCTACAGGAACACATTTTTTAAAAAAAACATGCTTGTGTTAAGCTCAAAGAAAAGTGGAAAGAGATATTCCTGTGCAACATCTGCATATTTTTACAGAATGCCGTTATTATTATATTGTGTGGGAGCTATTTATCCATTAGGAAATTCTACGTATCTGAAGGACTTCCCAAAGACCTGAGACTGAGGGCCTTTCCCCAAAAATACAGCCACAAAATAGCTAAGGTGAAATCCATAGGAAACACTTTAGGTAACCAGCTGCTCTCATAAGTTGATTTGCAGTGCAATCATACATACAATTTATTCAGCCCAATAGTCTTTATTTAGCCCAATAGTCTTTCCATAAATGAAAATGCAACATTTAATGTAACATTTCCCTATAAAACTATGGATTAGAACATTCTCATGCAGTCGGAGAACATTTTCAATCAAGAATAGGAAGCCCAGGGCCTACATACTATTAGATTACAAATCTCATTTCCCTTCATCATTTGTTGTGTTACCTTGAATTAAAAGAACAGTTCTCCAACAATATTTGGATTCTGGATGCACCAAAATTATATATGGTTTATTTGTTTTAGCATGCCATGTGAATCAAGCAATTATGATTTATAAAACACAATTGATGCATTTCTGCTGGTTGTCTATTAATAAACTATAACAAAATCATAATTTAGTGAAATAGTTGAAAGCAATTAAATATGGAGGTAATAGCTTAAATACCAAAAAGAGAAATATTACCCCATACAAGTTATTGTACGGTCTAACAGAAGTTGTTCCATTTTAGGATACAATTTACCTTCCATTCTATTGTTTTATTTTCTAATATAAAAATAATCCATAATCTCCATGCTACCCAAGTGGAAGAAAAATAAACCTTCCTATCCCAAAAATATTTTCTGATTTAGAAATTGATTTTTTAAAATCTTTAAAATGTTAATAATTTCTGGAACAGCGAGCAGTCTAACTGCTAACAGCTTTTTGTATGTACTGTAATTAAATTCACAGCTGCATTTTAAAGTGACATACTGCTATCTCACACACACACAAATGAAAATACTGTATATTGGAAATTCCTCCCATTTAATCTCAATCAGAAAGATGGTCAATTCATTTTTTGTAGATAATACTACTTTATTTGGTCAATGTATCAACATTAAATAACAGGAAGCAAAAACTCTTAATATTTGCTGAAGACATCTTAGATGTTCTCTGGAATAGTCTCAAAGACAAGCTGGTGGAGCCAGAAATGTGGAAAATTCTAGTTTCTTTCAGGGTCAGTCTAGAACTTCCTTCCTTCCTTCCTTCCTTCCTTCCTTCCTTCCTTCCTTCCTTCCTTCCAACTGTCCATCCATCCATCCATTTATTTGTTTGTTTGTTTTGCCACCCATCTTGCTTACAATACTCAGGAAAATCAAAAGAATTTCATTTCATCTGTCTTTCTCATAGAGTGCATTTTGCCAGACAACCAAAACAGTTTGGTGTAAAAAACCAATTTGAAACTTGACCATAGGATAACTTCTAAGAACATGTACAGTTGGTTGGTCTTTTCAAGCCCCATAAAGGAAATCGTGTCACAAGATGGCAGTCTGCTTTGGACTCCTTCTTCCTTCACTATTGCAGTTTAGAAGAATTGCACTGTTGCCCTCATTCAAAGCAAGGGAAACCATCTCAAACTGTCTGAACCTACCTACTTATCAATCTACCTCTGTTTGATCTTAATGACCGATTTGATCAATCTTATTTACATGGTTGGCAAGGCAAATGTAAATATGATTTCCACATCTTCAGATGTCCCAAACTTTTAATTCTAGCTATCTTGTCTTACCTATTTGATTTCCTGCTGGGACAACTGTAAAGAAGTGACCTTCCTTAAACCAACTCACTGGCAGCAACAATAACCATCCTCCACTATTCTGGTTAGATTTTATTACTGTTGTCATTGACAATATGAATAATATTATCACAAATATTGCAATACAGGTAATTCTTGGCTTACAATCACAATTGAGCCCCGAAAATTTTGTTGTTAAGCAAGAAACTTGTTAAATGATTTTTTAATGACCTTTCTTGCCACACTTGTTAAGTGAATCTCTGTAGATAGGTTAGTATTTTGAATCTGACTTTTCTATTGATTTCGCTTGTCAGAAGGTTGCAAAAGGGGATCACATGATCCTGAATTTTGATCACCTGACCATTGGGATGCTGCAAATGGTCATTAGGTGGGAGAAGAAGTCATAAGTCACTTTATTCAGTGATGTTATTACTTCAAATGGTCACTAAACAGATGGATATAAGTTGAGGACTCCCTAGATAGGACAAAATAAAAATACTACCCCTACAACTAAATAAATAACAGTGAAATAATATTATACTTTTAGGAAAAAAATATGATGCTCTGTTCAGTTATAAATAATCATGTAGAAGTAGATGCAAAACACTCTAGTATATTATCCCATGCTGTTTTGACTTTGACCTGACAATTGCTCTTTTGGAGTAAGAAAAACAACAGTAATTTTATGGAGTTGTGAGTCACTCTTGTAACTGGTTTTTTTTTAATGTAAGCTCCAATATTGTAGTGAAATATTGATGAGAAAAATACAATATGAAACCTACATTGCAGATTTTATCAGCTGTTAAAAGAAAAATACTGATTACATCTACTATTTCCTCTCTCTTAAATATACTGCAAGTACCTTTAATGTCTTTGTCTTCCCATCATCACCATCTTTCTTCACCACTCTTAGTTTAAATATCTCCTACACAATGTTTCTCTGGTTAATTAACGTTTACAGCAGAAGGAGCCAGTGTGGGCTGAAAGCATTGATAAAGAGATGACTAATAAAGTAATCGGCATGTGATTAATGTGTGGGTTGCCAGGCATAGATTAGTACTCATTGAATCTCTTCACTTTTATCTCTGCTCTATATTCAAATAATCCCCTGCTTATAATTCTGAGGTCTACTTCCCTTTCTCTTTATGTTGGACAAGCAAAACAAATGAACCTAATTTTTTAAAATCTGTGATTGAGCTCTGGGTGGAAGAAATAAAATTGAACTTTAGATGTAATACTTTTTTTTCACACTTTGGAGATCAGGAATTTAGAAAAGTGGGAAATTATAGTGATATCACGAAGATATTTACCACCAAACTAGCACCAGTTCTTTCCACATGTTGAACTCCTTGTTTTGGGCTTTCCAGAATTACAAAAGCATGCTTAATAACCATGAAGAGATGTTTTATCAGTTTATGGGACCTTATAGATGAGCAATGTGTCCAAGTGACACATTTTATTTTTTTTTATAACTTTGCCAATGTGAATTTGGATGACTGTGGGGATGGCAAAAAACAAAAAGGAGCAGAGGTGCTACATCTGAGATGCTTTCAGAGGGCACTTGGGGGTTTAACCGGATTCGCTCGTACACAGTTAGGCAGAGTCGTTTACTGTGGCCTGGAATATGGCTGCGATGGAGGCTTTTGACCGGATTGCGCCCTTGCAACCTCTCTGTGGCACTAGACCCCAGAAAGCTCCTTGATTCACTGAGAAGCTCCGGGTGTTGAAACGCCAGAAGAGATGTCTAGAGAAGCGCTGGAGGAAAAGTAAATCCGAGTCTGATTGAACACTTTGAAGAGCTTTTATTAAGAGTTATAAAGTGGCACTCAAGGCGGCAAGATGCGCGTATCATGCCACCTTGATTGCATCAGCGGAATCCCGCCCAGCCGCCCTGTTTAGGGTGACCTGCTCCCTTCTAAATCAGAAGGGGGGGGTCAGGGAGCCCTTGCAGGGTAGTGCCGAGGATTTCAATGTGTTTTTCGCTGATAAAATAGCTCAGATCCGGATGGAACTGGACTCCAATTGGAATCCAGTGTCGGCTGACAATGAGTCAGTCAAGGTGACAGGGGCCTGTTTTTGTCCATCTGTCTGGGAGGAGTTTGACCTGGTGACACCTGATGAAGTGGACAAGGCCATTGAAGCTGTGAGTTCCGCCACCTTTTTGCTGGACCCTTGTCCCTCCTGGCTGATTTCAGCCAGCAGGGAGGTGACACGGAACTGGGCCCAGGAGATTGTCAACACTTCTCTGAGGAGGGGTCCTTCCCAGCTCCCTACAAGGAGGCACTTGTGCGCCCCCTCCTCAAGAAGCCTTCCTTGGACCTAGCAGTACTTAATAACTACCATCCAGTCTCCAACCTTCCCTTTATGGGGAAGGTTGTTGAGAAGGTGATGTTGCTCCAGCTCCAGCGGTCCTTGGAAGAAGCTGATTATCTAGGCCCTCAGCAGTCAGAATTCAGGCCCAGCTACAGCATGGAAACTGCTTTGGTCACGCTGATGGATGATCTCTGGCAGGCCCAGGAAGGGGGTTTATCTTCTATCCTGGTGCTCCTTGATCTCTCAGCGGCTTTCAATACTATCGACCATGGTATCCTACTACACCGCCTGGAGGGGTTGGGAGTGGGAGGCACCGTTTTACGCTAGTTGTCCTCCTACTTTTCTGGACGGTCACAGTCAGTGTTAGTGGGGGGTCAGAGGTCGACCTCTAGGTGGAGTTCCTCAGGGGTCGGTCCTCTCCCCCCTGCTATTTAATATCTACATGAAACCGTTGGGTGAGATCATCCAAGGACATGGGGTGAGATGCCATCAGTACGCTGATGACACCCAGTTGTACATCTCCACCCCGTGTCCACTTGGCGAACCAGTGGAAGTGATGTGCCGGTGCCTGGAGGCTGTTAGGGTCTGGATGGGTGCCAACAGGCTCAAACTCAACCCTGACAAGACGGAGTGGCTGTGGGTTTTGCCTCCCAAGGACAATTCCATCTGTCCATCCATTACCCTGGGGGAAATCACCCCCTCAGAGAGTGTCCACAACTTGGGCGTCCTCCTCGATCCACAGCTGACATTAGAAACCATCTTTTGGCTGTGGTGAGGGGGGCGTTCACCCAGGTTCACCTGGTGCACAAGTTGCGGCCCTATTTGGACACAGTCACTCATGCCCTTATCACCTCGAGGTTTGACTACTGCAATGCTCTCTTTGAAGAGTGTTCGGAAACTACAAATCATGCAGAACGTGGCCACACAAGCCATCATGGATCTCCCCAGATGCACCCATGTTTTCTCAACACTCCCTGGCCTACATTGGCTGTTGATTGGTTTCCGGACACAATTCAAAGTATTGGCGATGACCTATAAAGCCCTACATGGCATCGGACCAGATTACTTACAAGACTTTCTGCCGCACAAATCCCAGTGGCTGATAAGGTCCCACAGAGTTGGCCTTCTCCAGGTCCCATTGACCAAACAATGTCATCTGGTGGGACCTACAGGAAAAGCCTTCTCTGTGGCAGCTTCGGTCCTCTGGAATCAGCTCCCTCTGGAGATTCATACTGCCCCCACCCTCCTCATCTTCTGCAAGACACTTAAGACCCATCTATGTCGCTAGGCATGGGGCAGCTAGATCATGGCCCCTTCTTCTCTGACTGTTAAATGTTATGTATGGATGTGATTGAGTAGACTGACTGTTTTTTATATAATGGGATTTTAGTTTACTGTTTTTTAACTATTAGATTTGTATACATATTGTTTGTATTGCATGTTGTGAGCCACTCCGGGTCCTCGGAGAGGGGTGGCGTACAAGTCTAATAAACTGAATTGAATTGAATCTGGTACTGTGAGTTGAGGGTTGTCCTATGATTGCATCTGGCCTAAAGTGTTTCCATTTGTCTCTGTTTGTCAACCTAATAAGTATCATATCCTGAAAAATGTGGAGAAAATGTAATGTTCACTCCAAAAAAATCAGAATGGCACATATTACTTGAAATAATCCCAGGGGATAGATCATTGTTAAGTGGCATATTAAAGCTTCTTAAAATGCAAATAAGATATACTGTAAAGCATAAACAATTTTGAATCTACTAAAATGAGAGTTTGCTACGTGCTAGATATCCGAAGTCAGTATTCACTGTGGTTTCAGCAAGGTAAATAATTTATAATACAAGGACATTATGTGATGTCTGTATTGTTTCTGTGGCTCCTGAAATCTTGTTGAACTAAATTGCAACTCCTTTTCATTTTCAGCTGAAAAAAAACTTTGAAAACTAAAATAAAATAGCTTACAAACATTTAGGAAAGATAAACTCCACTGCCAACCAAAAGTAAAGCAGGAAAAAGAAATCCCTGGCTATTTCTGATGTAATTTAATTCTCTTTATGTTACTTCCTTGCCTAGTTTGGCCCGTGGCTATCTAAAAAGTCACTATGTACATGTACAGTGGTACCTCTACTTACGAACTTAATTCGTTCTGTGACCAGGTTCTTAAGTAGAAACGTTTGTAAGAAGAAGCAATTTTTCCCATAGGAATCACTGTAAAAGCAAATAATGTGTGCGATTGGGGAAACCACAGGGAGGGTGGAGACCCTCTTTCCTCCCAGGAGATTCCTAGAGAGGCCCCATGGAGGGTTCTCCTTGCCTTTTACGGCCCTGTTTCCTCCCAGGAGATTCCTAGAGAGGCCCCACAGAGGCTTCTCCCCACCTTTTCTGGCCCTGTTTCCTCCCAGGAGATTCCTAGAGAGGCCCCACAGAGGTTTCTCCCTACTTTTTCTGGTTACAGTTTTGGAGGGTCGGGTTTGTAAGTGAAAAATAATTCTTGAAAAGAGGCAAAAAAAATCTTTAACAGCCGGTTCTTATCTAGAAAAGTTCATAAGTAGAGGCGTTATTAGGTAGAGATACCACTATCCTAAAATAATACTTTGCCCTCTCTCAGAGAATTTCTACAAAAACTGGAAACACATCTTAAAATCCATCTCTAACCAGGAATCCAGTTTTGAGATGTTGGATCATTCAAATTTCCCCAAAACAATGTAAAAATAATATAGGAGGAGTAGGAAGAGAAGACTACACAAGCTGCCTTAAGTTCTATGGAGGAATAGTGAATAAATAAGAATATATTCATAGTTATGCTCAATTTGTCTCCAAAGTTTTTTACTCTGCCCTATTTCTTTTCAACTACAGTATTTTCTATAAAGTATTGTGACTATGATCTATTCATGCAATGATCTTTAATGGTCAAAACAGGAAATATAAGTAAACTTTAAAACTTCCCAGTATGAATCATGTCTCATAGAGCTTTCAAACTTAACAAACAGTTTTTTTTCTATTCTATTATCTGCCTTCAAGGTATGTGAGCATGCAAGAAGCCCTGAGTAAGCTTTACTGACCTAAAAGATTTGTAAATATAGTATATGTATCTGTGTATGTGACTGGGAATGTGAGTCAAAGAATCAAATGTCTCTTTCTGTTTGTTATTTATGTGTCCTGAAATTTGATTCACTGTCATCCAATCTATATTTGGTTCAAATAGCAGCACTGAAAAGTCCCACTGAAAGCCACTGGAATGTGTGGATATGATGTTAATCTTAAACTTAATAAACTAAGGAGAAAAGCCTGGTTGCAGCATTGAACAATATGGGTTCGTAGCATGGTCAGTCTAATCGAAAGAGACTCCTTACAATTCAATCAAGAGGTTTTTTTATTTTTTTATTTTTATTGATTTTATTTAATATACAAACATTTAAATACCATACAAACAACATTGAACATTTACATTTTCCTATATGTATAAAAAGTTAATCTTTTACAATTCTATTTACTGTGCATTTTTTAAAATTTCCACCCAATTGTACAATTTCTCCCACACTCTGTAATAGTCCTTGTTTTGTTGATTTTGTATTTCATATGTTAATTTACTAAATTTGGCGCAGTCTAACATTTTTTTAATCACCATTTCTTCGCTTGGAGTCTTTTCTTGCTTCCATAGTTGCTTCCATGCAAAAGCCAATCTTGCAGATGTAAGTATGTGATTCATAGTTCCCTCTAAGCTGAGCAGTGAGCAATCGCTCACTTAAAAATCATCATCAACTCAGAGTTTTTCAAACCTGCCCAGAAGCCGAGAGGGAAAGAGTGAGAGGGAAGGAGAGAGAGAGGAAGAGAGGAAGAGAGAGAAACAGATAGAAAAAAGAGGAAGGAAGAGAGAAAGAAAATCAAAATCTAGTTTGAAACTAGCTCAACTATTTAAGTGGCATTTTGATATTGTTAGAGTTGCCCTATTATGAGCTCACTGTTATAGACACACAGTACAGTATTTTATTTTGAAATTCTCTGAGGCAAAACAGGGTGGGTTTTTTATTTGTTTGTTTGTTTGTTTGTTTATTTAATATTTCTGTGCCGCCCAATCCCAAAGGGACTGCCGCTCAGACACTATACTTTTCCGCCCACCCCAAAAAAAAAATTAGAGGGAACACTGATGTGATTTATTAAATAATAATTTTCTTTACTATGTTTGCCTCTAATTATTCCTAATAAATACATTTCTGGTTTCATCTCAAGTTTATAATCCAATATTTCTTCCATCCATGTCTGAATTTGGGTCCAGAATTTTTTTGCTTCCGTACATCGCCACCAAATGTGATAGTATGTTCCTACTTCTTTTTTGCACTTTCAACATTTGTTGCTTACATTCACATTTATTTTGGCTAAGCGCGCTGGTGCATAGTGCTATCGGAAAAACATTTTATAGAGGTTTTCTTTATAGGGTATTGATAGCATCATCTTATAATTTACTGACCATAATTTTTCCCAGTCTTCCAATTGGATCGCATAGCCAAAATTAGTCATCCAAGCTATCATATTGGGTTTAACTATTTCTTCAATGTTTTCGTAGTTAGAGTTTGGTAGTCCTTGAGATGAGGCTATCAGATCTGGGCTGCAAAAATCAAGATGATCATTTGATGGCAGCAAAGAGTTTCCTATATTACTGTTGCGGTTATCTAAATTTTTGAAAATTTCCCCATCCCTGGAAAAGTTATGGCTACTTTGAAACAGCATCCCTACTCAAAGATACTGCAAAGCACTTTTGAGTTTGGAGCGGCTTACATTAAGTTTGAATCGATTGTGTGCAGTTGAAGCTGAAGAAATAATTGACAGGTAGGACATTGTGGTAAATGATTTTGTGAACTACATTTAGGTCAAATCAAAGGTGACAAAGTTCTAGGCTATCTAAGCCCAACATTTCAAGTTTGGTGAAATAAGATATTCTGTTGCGAGCAGAGGAGTGGAGAACTCTTCCTGTGAAATATTTCTGGACTGTCTCAATTGTATTGATATCTGAGATGCAATGTGGGTTCCAGAGCTGTATTCAAGAATTGGTCAGCAAATGTTTTGTATGCTCTGGTTAATAGACTGATATTGCCAGAGAAGATGCTATCCAGGATTAGATTAATAACTCTTAGTGCCTTTTTGGCAATGTTATTATAGTGGGCTCTGGCACTTAGGTCATTAAATATGAGTACTCCAAGGTATTTGACAGAGTGAAGGTCATCTATAAAGTCGTGTCCTCCAAGTTTCTATTTTGTGTTCTGATGTGTAAGACAGAACATTTATTGGTTGAGATTTGAAGTTGCCAGTTGTTTGACCATTCTGATACATGGTCAAGGTCTTTTTGAAGGGTAGAGTATTGTTGGTAGTTTTAAATAATTTAAGTCTTCAGAGAGGGGCGGCATACAAATCTAATAAACTATAACTATAACATCATCAGCAAAGAGGATACAATTGCTTGTAATATGATCACAGAAATTGTTTATGTAAAGTATGAATAGTGTTGGTCCTAGAACGCTGCGTTGGGGGACACCACCGATGACAGGTGCAGGATTGATAGGGCACTCTCTATTTTAGCTACTTGTTGTCTGTTTGACAACAAGATGCCATAGGATTTGATGTGCCATAGGATTTGAGTTTCACAAGAAGTTTGTTGTGTACCATTGAATCAAAGGTTTTATAGAACTCTATGTAAATTGCATCTATTGTTTTACCCTGATCGAGATGTGTAGCCAATTACAGGATTTTTTTTTCTGAAACTAAATTGTTTATTAGACAATAAGTTGTTGGTTTCTAGGTGGAGGGTAATGGATTGGTTTATTATTAATTCCATGACTTTGCAAGTGATGCAACATAAAGAGATTGGGCTGTAATTTTCAACATTACTTGCATTTTCAACATTATCAGTGGAGCCTAAGCAATATATGTAATATATTATTAGCAACAGGGAAAATATTACCTTGATTAAAACTATTGGGAACCAAGTTTTAATTTTTCTTTATACCCTCCCTCCCATCTTTTGAAAAAAAACCCCATCTTTTGAAGATCAATATGTCACTCCTTTGCTAAGAGCAGTAGGAAAACAATTACTCTTCCAATATTGGTGTCACAAGGAATTTGACTAGAAGGGATAAGAATAACTTCAGTGATGTTGATTGTGTGGGGGAGTCTGTGCATAAGTAACCCCAGAAACACTGGTGTAAGATTCGCATTTTCCTTCAAGCAGAATGAAAAATTAGTCTGAAGGAAATCTGGAAACCATCACTATTCCAAGCAACATTCCTGCAATAGCAAGTGGAGCACAAATTTTAGTACAGTACATTTGTTAAGACAATAAACTTGTACTTTGATCAGTCCATTGTCTTAACATGCTATCTTCTCTACTTACCTTTTAAATTTTTCATTACCTTATCTTTTGCCACTTTCAAACTTAGAGTGGTAGAAAATGAAGCATCTCTTCATCAAATTGAAAAAAGATGATCTCATGGAAACTGAGATATAACAAAAGAGGACAAGCTAATCTAATGATGAGACATTAGACTGATTAGCATTCTAAAAGAGGGTCACTTCCTCTGTCTAAAATATACGGCAAATGATTTGTGACTCTGGATAGCACTATGTGTAATTCAAGCAGTGAACTTAAGCTCCATTAAATTCAATGAGTCTTCTGTTTGAACTATGATTCAGTCTGATTGCAGATCATTATTTTAGTAGAAATTAGCTTAATGAAAAATAACTACTGCAGCTCAGTATGTTAGTTTGACACATATAAAAGTATTACCAATGTTGAGTAAGAAAAATAGTTCCTCAATAATGAATGGTATGCAGATACTTTTGCTACTCAAATTCCTTGCAAAAGTACAAATAAAGCTAAATAAAAGAAATAATAAAATCAACAGAATATAACCTAGCAATATTTCCTATGAATATGTAAATATAGTAAAGAAAAGATCTACTTAATTAATCTGATCGCCTTATTAACTCTGGGCTAAAATAGAAGATGACATTTAATATGAAGCAAATAAAATAATCCTGAAATGGGTGTGCCATGTGGGCACGCTGGGTTGCCACGTGGGCACACTGCATGGGTACACCATGTGGGCATGCCATGTGGGCAACCGTGTACACAGTCCCAGAATTTGGCTACTGCACATGCTCAGAAGGAAAAATAAAATTCATTATAAAAAAAAAGATGGCACCCACGGACCAGCCCCAACTGATCCGATTCAGTGACATCATCGTGAAGTCAGCAGCAGGCAACTACCAGTTCAGGCAAACCGGTCCGTACCAGGAGGAACCCACCCCTGGGTCTATTTAAGAAAAGTACAGTAACCAGAAGAAATGTTACTGCAAACATGGATATAGTAAAAGACAAAAAAATATTAAGTTCTACTGGAGAAAGGAAGTGATGGCAAACCTTTGGCATGCATGCTGGAAGGGCTCGCAGAGCTATTTCTTCAGGCACATGGAGCCGTTGCCCCTAGCTCTTCTGGGTCCTGTTGTGTTAGCCAGCTGCTTTTCATGTGCACGAGTGTGCCAGAAGAACAGCTGCCCATTGCACATGCATGCTCCAGGAAAATGATCTTCCTGTTTCCAGAATGCACATGTGCACTGGCCAGCTAGTCTGGTTTCTGGCACTCATGTGAGGATGAAGACCAGAAACAGGTTAGATTAGATTAGATTTATTCGATTTGTATGCCGCCCCTCTCCGGAGACTCGGGGCGGATCACAACACAAACATGATTCAAATCTAACAATAAAAAAGCAATTTAAAACCCTACGTATAAAACACAATCATACATCTCAGACAAACCTTTCGTAAAATGGGAAATGGCCCGGAGGAGTCAATTTCCCCATGCCTGATGGCAGAGGTGGGTTTTGAGGAGTTTGCGAAAGGCAAGGAGGGTGGGGGCAATCCTAATCTCCGGGGGGGAGTTGATTCCAGAGGGTCGGGGCTGCCACAGAGAAGGCTCTTCCCCAAGTGGGGTAGTGACACTATCAATCTTGAAAGAAGTAGTAGTGGCACATCTGTCTCAAAAGGTCATGCCTCTACACCAGTGTTTCCCAACCTTTTTTGAGCCGCGGCACATTATTCATATTTTCAAAATCCTGGGGAACACTGAAGGGGGGCGGGGGCGGGGGGGGCGGGCTAAAGAAAAGTTTGGACAAAAAAACCCTCTCTCTTCCTCCCTTTCGCTCTATTTCTCCCTCTTTCTCTCTTTTCCTTCCTTCCCTTCTTTCTCTCTCTCCCTTTCTTTCTTTCTTCCTCTCTTTTTTTCTCTCTTTCTCTCTCCCTCCTTCCCTTCCTCTATGTCTTTTTCTCTCCCTTGCTCTCTCTCTCTGTCTCTCTTGCTATCTCTTTCTTGCTTTTCTCTCTCTCTCTTGCTCTCTCTCTTTCACTGTCTTGCTATATGTCTCTTTCTTTCTCTTTGCCTCTCTTGCTATCTCTCTTTCTTTCTCTCTCTTTCTCTCTCTCTCTGTCTCTCTTGCTGTCTCTCTTTCTTTCTCTTTCTCTCTCTCTCTGCCTCTCTTGCTAAGTCTCTCTTTTTCTCTTGCTATGTCTCTCTTTCTTTCTCTCTCTCTCTGCCTCTCTTGCTATGTCTCTCTTTCTTTCTCTCTCTCTTTCTCTATCTCTCTTTCTCTTTCTCTGCCTCTCTTTCTTGCTCTGTCTCTCTTTCTCTGCCTCTCTTGCTATGTCTCTCTTTCTTTCTCTCTCTCTCTCAGCTGACTGCAAGCGGGAGCCCTGATGGCGGCAGCTGGACGTGCTGCTGGACACCGTATATGCCAGGCCCGCAGCGCCAGCAGCACGTCCAACTGCCACCGTCAGGGCTCCCGCTTGCAGTCAGCTGAGAGAGAGAGAGAGCTCCCTCTCGCCGCTGACATCTCCCTGCGACTGCCTGCGGCCGCTGCTGCCGCCCCCCCCCCCGCTCCCAACGCCAGTGCCCTCCCGCGGGGCCACAAAGGACACTTGCCGTGGATGCCAGAGAAGCTCCAGCTGGGCGGGGCGCTGCCGGTACTTCCGTCCTGGGGCTCCCGCTCGCAGCTGTCCCCCGGCTCCTGCTCGATGCCGCGGTTTTCGGCGCTCTCCTGCTGGGCTCCAAAGAAGGAAGTCGGGAAATTTTAATCTGTGGCTTAGTTCTAAAATTCAGATTAAAGAATCCTTGCCTAGCCTTTGTCTGAACAAGGAAATCCATCACTTCTTTGATTAATGGAAAGCCAATGAACCGGAGCAGCATTTTTCAACTTTGGACAACTTTAAGATGTATGCACTTCAACTACAATAATTCTCCCAGCCAGGATGTTGACTTCAGGAATTATGGGAGTTGAAGTCCATGTATCTTAAAATTGCCAAGGTTGAAAAACACTGTTCCAGAGTAATCTAGAATCCGGGAGGGAAATCCTTCCAAAGCAGGGTTTTTTTCTCCATCTGCTTATCCAAGATTGTTTCAGATTCTAAGAAGCGGTGATACAAGCCAGAAAAATTCTGAATTCTGCAGTGTAGCATTACCATAGGCGGGTTATAACACAGAAGATAGAAACAACTGCTGTGTAGCCATCAAAGGTAATTGCTCAACAGGCAGATTCTGTGTAACATAACATTCAGAGAACTGTGGGTGGGTGTTAAAAATCAAGGCAGGAACAGCACCAAAATTGAATAGGCTGAAAGAAACTAAATCTGTCCCTTTCCACACAGGGAGCTGTTCTTGTCATCTGGACTTCTTTAAATTCTCCCTACCCCCAAAATCTTCCAACCCTCTGGAGTTTCCGATTGGAAACAATGGCTTCCTTTAGAGAAAGTCCAAGCAATTATTGAATAGTTAGGCATAATTGGAGCCTTTGAGCAGTAATAGTTTCTTTCTGAACGGTGAAACTTACTATGTAGTCACAAAGCTTCCTAGTCCAAATCCATGGTTCTTAATCAGAAACTGCTTTATGTTTGGAAATACAAAGATGAGGAGAGTTTGGGGGTGGGGTGGGGAAATCTCCTTATAGCAATTTTACCCAATTTGATGTTGTCTTGATATAATGGAAAACAACATCATATTATAAAATGCCATTTTCTTGTGGCATCGGAATAAGACGTCTAATCCAGTACAAGGATTTGTTGATTAAATAAAATAGTAGACTTCAGAGATCTAACTGCTTTGTATCCATTATTAAAGGTAATAATTTTATTCACATGTTAGATACTGTTTATGTAACCTCTATATAGTATGGATACTGATATACAAAAGTAACAAAAATATTTTTGTTAGGACTGTAGGAACGCTATTGCAAGAGAGCAGCTGCTCAGTACAGGCATCCAACTAAAGTATCCCCCCCCCCCAAAAAAAACCCCTATGTCCATCTCCAGTTTTAACATATACAGTAAACATACCTCAATCTCTCTGGGAACCTGATTACATTATTTAACAATTGCTGTTAGCATTCATCCACAATCTTTCATTCTATAGGATAAGAAAATTAGTCTTATCTCAGAATAAAGCAAACTTCATATATTTATATCCATAGTCATGAAATCTAGAACTCTAAGATTTAAGTAGCCAAAATTTGCCAGTGCCTGTACCACATTACATAGTACACTCCAGAGGTGGTATTCAGCTGATTCAGGCCACTTCAGGTGAACAGGTAGTGTCAATTTTAACTGGTTTGGAGAACCACTAAATACCACCTCTGGGTAGCTCCTGGCCCTCCCACCTGCTCAATGCTCACTCCCCCACCCACCCACCCACTCAATGCTCGCCCCACCTGCCCATCCCATGCTCACCCTGCCCATTCCTCCCTTATATATGTTGACTTCACCATATGGCCAAGTTATTCACTTCACCAATCACCTCTGTGCCTCATCCACTCTGCTCAGCTCACCAAAGGTAAGGGTGTTACCCATTCACCCTTTGCCTTGGGTTGGGACCAGGGATGAGCCATTCTCTGAGGTCCTGGAGGTTCCACCCATTTGTGGTCCACCTCGGCCAGGTTGCAGAACACACTATTTCCTGGCTCCAGCCTTCCCCCGGAGTTGCCACCCACTCACTGCCCACCTTGGCCAGGTGAAGGGAATGCACAGCTCTGGTTTTGCCCCAGGGCCACTGCTCATTTGCTGCATACCTCAGCTAGGTCAGGGAACTTGCCATTCCCTGGCTCTGACCTTCCCAGGGCCTCCTCCTGCATGCCACCTATTCTCCCTCTTTCAGAGGCCCTTGCCCTTACTCAATCTCCCCACTTCCTCTACCATGATCTTACCTTCCTCCTGTGGCTGGCTACTAGGGAAGGCAAGCCAGGGCTAAGCCATTGCCACTGGGCTTTCCACCAGCCCACATTTGTCTCCCCACCCCTTGTTGCAAGAATCTGAAAAAGAGGTGATGGCTGCAGGCTTCTTGTGCTGATAACTCTGCTTCTTGAACATGCTGAAAAAGAGCTTCAGTCCCATGAACACCATTGCTGCAATTCTGTTCTTTGTGCCAGTCATGCATATGCACAATAGAACAGGGCAGTGATGGTGGTTATGGTCATGGGACTGATCAGTGCATTCAAGAAGTGGAGGCCAGTAGTTATCAGTGCAAGAAGCCTGAAACCCCCATTTCTTTTTCAGCTTTTGGTGAGAAGTGGGGCAAAAAAATGTGGGCTGGTGGGGAGCTCAGTGGTGACAACTCAGCCCTGTCTTGCCTTCCCTGGCAGCCAGCCCTAGGGGAAGGTAAAGTCACAGGATGAAGAAAGAGGTAGTCATGTGGGAGGAAGCAGGGAAACTGAGTAAGGCTGAGGCCGCTGAAGGAGGGGGAAATGGGCAACAAGTGGTGAAGGGTGAGCAATCGGCACTTCAACAGATTCTGAGTTTAACACCTCAGACCCTGGGCAGAAAATAATAGGTAGAAAAAGGCCGCAATAGTTCAAAAAGTAAGTCCAAAAAATTTACTACCAGATTCGGGTGGGACTGGTTTGATGGGGGTCATGTGACTGAGTGGGCATGGCCAACTTAATGTTAGGTGCCATCCCACCAAGCCATGCCCACTTAGCCACACCCACAGAACCAGTAGGAGAAAAAATTGGATCCCACCACTGGTACACTCCTGAGGCACATTAAAGTCCAAGTTATAATTAAAAAATAAGTTCCAAATTAAACAGTTTTTCAAGGGATGTGAAGTTACAGGACAAGAATCACTATGTTCCTTGCTGAGGAGCTCAATTGTCAACCTGCAAAGATTCATAATTGAAATCTATAATAATTATAGGAGAGGGGCAGCATATAAATCCAATAAATAAATAAATATAGTAGCATAACTATTTTTGAATATGTGATAGAAGAACTGGCATTTTTTTTCATTTGATAGTTTTTGTACGATTACTGTATGACTGTGTGGTTTCTTTACAAGTGAGATCATTTATGAGAAATGCCTCAACTTTCTCAACTGTTTCCTAAAAAAACTACAGAAAGACTTAAGTCATTCAGTCATTGAAGGGACACTTATCACTTATTTTGTTGAGATTTAGTACATTTTTATCTTGTCATAGTTTGTGCCATAGAACAACATGTGGCTAATTCAGCAACCTATAATTTACAGTAGTATTTTGTGTGAATACAGCTTTTATCTGAAAAATTATTACCAAGAAATGCTTGTCAATTTTCCCCCAAAGTATAGCAACTAAATACAACAAGCCATTTCATGCAATCAATTTTCTGTGACAAAACCTTCTGACTCAGATAACTAAGGTTGCTTCCATACTGAGGATTTGTAATACTGTTAGTAAAAATGCATTCTGGACTTGTACTGCCATTCCTTTTTTATAGATTTTAGAAGTAAAAAAATCGAAGAAGGTAACCAATGAAAGACATGATTTTCTGGTGTAATGTGTTAAGGTTGTTGATTGTATAAAGGCAAGCTAATCTTATATACAATAAATTTAGTGTTGAAATAAAAGTGATGAAGCAGGGTGGGCTTTTGAAGGAATATAAAGAAATGGTGCCTCTATCCTATTAGACTCAAAAAATGAATTCTTCCCTTTATTTAGAAAGCTAATCTGCCAGGTACTTAGAACACTAAATTGCAATCAAGAAGATTTATTGTTCAAATTTAAACAAAAATCTAGCCAACTAATGTTCAATTGGTGATAAGGGTCAAAGGGAATTTTAAAAAGATAGGATTTAGAATGTTTGTTGAAATGTAACGACTCCAGGCTTATTACTTCCTTAACTCTACCTCTTCCACTCTGCCCTGTTGTTCTCCTAAATAATCATTTCTGAATAACTGAGTAGGAGTATTGTTAAATCAGAGGCAAAACATAACAAGTATTATCCGGCAAGGCATATAATTCATTTAGTAAAACATGATATTACTGAAAGGGTAATATCACTTTTTTCCCCAGAATTATTTATCCAATAATAAAATTGGTTAGATGAAATCTAGGCAGTACCAAAATAGCCAGTTGATATTATCATACAGATAATAGCACATGGTCATAACTGAAACAGCAGAATTGTATCAATTCTCCCAAATAAAAATTCTGAAATAATTACTTCATCCAATATTGTAGCAAAGCTAAGAATATCTTATAAATAACAGAAATCTTTGTAATCTATTCAATTTTCCAGAGAAAATCAATCATTGATCATTTATATATTTTCTTCCTACTCCATTTTAAGTTTACAGTGTTCCCTCGATTTTCGCGGGTTTGAACTTTGCGAATAGCCTATACCACGGTTTTTCAAAAAATATTAATTAAAAAATACTTTCTGGCTTTTTTTCCTATACCACGGTTTTTCCCACCCAATGACGTCATATGACATCACCAAACTAATAATTTTTGCAAATAAATAACAAAAAAAATAATTATTGTTAATAAATAATTATGTTTATAAATATCAGGATCACTAAGTGTCTTATTCAACGGTGAGTACCAGTAATAATGATGAGTAAATGGTTGTTAAGGGAATGGGAAATGGTAATTTAGGGGTTTAAAGTGTTAAGGGATGGCTTGTGATATTGTCCATAGCCAAAAATGGTGTATTTACTTCCGCATCTCTACTTCATGGAAATTCGACTTTCGCGGGCGGTCTCAGAACGCATCCCCCGCGGAAATCGAGGGAACACTGTATAGCATTAATATAATAGTCTGGTGTGTATTGTATGAGCTGAATAATAACATATAAAGTGCTTGTCGATTCTGAATTAAAAT
Organism: Erythrolamprus reginae; assembly: GCF_031021105.1. Classification (NCBI taxonomy): domain Eukaryota; kingdom Metazoa; phylum Chordata; class Lepidosauria; order Squamata; family Dipsadidae; genus Erythrolamprus; species Erythrolamprus reginae. The sequence continues at coordinate 59,261,910 of NC_091954.1, read as the reverse complement.
GGATTTTACTCCCACTGCAACTCAGAATGGTCAAGCACTTTATATGTCTACCTCTCTCATCTATTCATGAAAAAGTCTACCAGCATTTCATTCTCTGGAGAAAGAGGCAAACAATTGTTTTTTTGTTGATTTTCTCTTCTGCTTCCTGTTTCCTGGCTACTTCACGTGCTGTTTCACAAAACCAGAAGCATATGCAAGCCAAAGGAGAAATTGGGGAAACCTCCTTCTAATGGGAAAGTCCTATTGATGGAATTTTCCAATCATTACCTGTACAAATGGCAAATATAACTGTTAAAGTGCAGAGCTGTTTGATATGCTAGAATCTCAACATGTGAAACATGACTAAATGGTGACTTTTCACAAGCCTGGCCTTATTACCAGCTGTTGATAAAGAAATGAAATTCAGCTATGATACACGGAGGGTTAAAAATGAATCTGTCGAATAAAAGCAGGCCTGAAAATAGATTCTGAAAAGCCTGCATTTTATGACACTGAGCTGTTTCTCTCCCACACAGGCATATAATACAACACCCATTCAGTGCTATTCATTCCAAGTGTAAAGGTGAGATGAAATTTGTAGAAGATCTTATTTTAAAACTCTGGACCAAAATTAAATAACTCTCATGTTTAGATAATTAGTACTTTTTACCCACTATTTAACATTTATTTTTGCCAAGGTAACTATTCCTCACCTATGACAACTTCCAAACTTTTTTCCTTTCTACAATAATCATAATAGCAAATCTGTTAGATGACTCATATTAGCACTATGGATGCTTTAAAATGTGCAGATTAGATATCAAGAAAGTATTATTTCTTGAGAAAAGACATGTTTTGAAACCAGAACTATGGTATTCACCACGGTCTTCCATTTTGTCCCTCTGCTTCCAAGATTGACCTAGTTAGATTTATTAGATTTAGATTTATTGGATTTATATGCTGCCCCTCTCCGCAAACTCGGGGCGGCTCACATATTTTTGTACACATATTTTTGTATGTAGGCAGGATCAATAAGTATAATGTCTATTTGAGTTAGCCAGGATCAAGAATTTATTCATTTAGATCACACCCTTTTATCTCTTTTGTTTCTTTTCTTTGCTGTTTTTGTATTTTCTGTAAAATTTCCAATGCCATAAAAGTCTGAGGCAGTTCGTGTTTAAACGGTTCCTTTATTCAGCTCTTATTCGCAAGTGACTTCAGCAAGGAACGCGTCTGGCTTTTACACAGCGCCAGACGCTCCTTTTATACTTTTTAACTTCCCGCCGAAACCCAACTGTCAGCGTCTTAGCCAATCAGAGGCATCTAACGAAATTCAACTATTTACATGGCTTCTATACATACTCAACACATACGTGTGTGTGTGCGCGCACACACACGCAAACACACACACACACACATGTGGTGGATTTCACCTACCTTTGCTACCGATTTGGGAAAGGGAGTGTGCTTGTGTAATGCTTCTGCTCATGCGCAGAACATCTGTGGTGACATCTAATTGGGGGCGGAGCCTCCCACTGCCACTGCTACCAGTTCACCTGAACTGGGGTGAACCAGTAGAAACCCACCACTGACACACACACATACACAAACAGGACTGAATTCGGCAGCATGAAAGAAGGATGAGGATGCTATGAATCAGCCCAATGATCCATCATGGAATTCAACTCATTCAGAGGGATGTGTATTTAGATCTTCCTTTTCCTCAGCATAAAATACAGCCTCTGAATTGTTGCCAATTGAATTTCCTGGTTTGTGTGTGTATGTATATATAGAGAGTATGCATGCATGCATACAGGAGAAAAAGTTGAAGTGGTCTAAGGAGCTCATAGGAAGAGAAACTGTGGTTCGAGTTGGGGAGTTGCCAGTCACTACATCATGAGGAGTTTAGAAAGTCCTAATCAATTATTTTGCCTATGTGTTTGTAATATTCACATTATTACTATAGCATCAAGGTATTATTGTACAGCAATAATTCTTAAATAGCAGAGGCTAAATCACACTTTTTTCCATAGAATTTACCATATAGTGCATCTTAGGAGTTGCTTTTATTTTCAGTTATATTTTTAAAATATCTTTAAACAGGTGTTCATAAGAACATTTTCAAAAAGCCACAAGTTCGGTTTATGAAATCGCTCAGTTATATTTCCCATTTTTCTTTCCCAACCACAGTCTATTTATGAAACAAAGTTACCATGTTTATGCCCTCTTTCAATTTCCCAAAAGAGCTAATAGTTTCTTAGGTGTTCATCCCATCCAAGTATTATCTTAATATAATCTCCTAGAAATGATTGATACAATTGCCAGTTGTGGAATTGGCTTGAAGCAAGGGATGGATCATGCAAAATTCAAAAGAGATGCTAAGGATCTCTTTTGAAATGGGAATGTTTTTTGGGTTTTAGGTTTTTTCCTATCACATCGTTCTGTTTCTATCTCTGGTATTGTTTTCTATCACTTTCCTCCTACTCATGGAACAGGCTGCTAGAGAGGGCAGATTGCTCTTGCTGCAGTTTAAATTTATTACTTTCAAAAGAATTTTAGATTAGGCCACGAACCACATAAATTAAGTCAAGAGACATACAGTACGTGCTGCTAGAGATACAAGTTGTCCATTCATTTTACTGAAATCCACTTAATTAATATTGGCAGGTGTTTATTTGGAATTTGCTCATGTAAACCATGTTGTAAACCACTCCTATTTTTATTGTATTAGTAATTTTTGTTTGTACTCATCGATTAAAAAAAAGATTATTGCATCTGAGTTGACTCCTAGAAAGATTCTAGAGCAGATGATGAAATCAATTTTGTAAACATTTATTTATTTATTTATTTATTTATTCATTCATTCATTCATTCATTCATTCATTCATTCATTCATTTAGTCCAATGCACAATAATATACAATGAATGTTATAGAGGATATAGTAGAGAAGAAATACGAGATATAGGAGAGACTATAGGATAGGGGACGGAAGGCACTCTACTGCGCTTATGTACGCCCCTTACTGACCTCTTAGGAATCTGGAGAGGTCAACCATGGATAGTCTAAGGGTAAAATGTTGGGGGTTAGGGGATGATACTATGGGGTCTGGTAATGAGTTCCATGCTTCAACAACCCGATTACTAAAGTCATATTTTTTACAGTCAAGTTTGGAGCGGTTAATGTTAAGCTTGAATCTGTTGTGTGCTCTTGTATTGTTGTGGTTGAAGCTGAAGTAGTCTTTGACAGGCAGGACATTGCAACATATGATCTTGTGGGCAATACTTAGATCATGTTTAAGCTGTCGTAGTTCTAAGCTTTCAAGACCCAGGATTGTAAGTCTAGTTTCGTAGGGTATTCTGTTTTGACTGGAAGAATGAAGGGCTCTTCTTGTGAAGTATCTTTGAACATTTTCAAGGGTGTTAATGTCTGAAATGCGATATGGTTTCCAAACAGATGAGCTGTATTCGAGATGTGTCTGGCGAAAGTTTTGTAAGCTCTGGTAAGTAGTGCGAGATTTCCAGAGCAGAAGCTATGTAGGATTAGATTGACAACTCTTGAGGCCTTCTTAGCGATGTTGTTGCAGTGGGCTTTGGCACTTAGATCTTTAGTTATTAGTATCCCGAGGTCCTTGACCGAGTGGGGATTATCTGTGATAATTTGTTTATTAAGTTTGTATTTGAAGTTCTGATTCTTTTTGCCGATGTGTAGGACAGAGCATTTGCTGGTTGAGATTTGGAGTTGCCATGTGTTGGACCAGTCAGAAACAGAGTCTAGGTCTTTTTGTAGGGTAGTTGTGTTATCAGTGGTGCTGAATAAAGCATGGCAGTTAGTAAAAGCAGCATAGACTAGTCAACAAAAAGCATTTCCAAATTTACAAAGTTCCAAGGCTTCATATAGAGGTTAAATAAGTCAGGGAAGAAGTCATCTCATACTGGAAAATCCAGAGTCAATCTCTCTTTAACACCAATCGGAACTGTCCATTTTTGAGGGAACAGAATCCATACAAACTAGGGCTTTCTATCTCCTACAATAATACCATGGTCAATTGTACTGAAAACCACATAGAGGCCTAACCCAGAAGAGCTATGCTGTCTCCATAGGTCAATCATAAGGTCTCTTCATAGGTCAATCATCATAGGTCTCTTCATAGGTCAATCATAAGGGTGATAAGGCAATTTGTGATAGATACCCCAACTTGAAATCAACCTGACAGAGGTCTAGATATGGTAGGGTTTTTTTGTTTTGTAGACTGGCTTCTGCAATGAGTGTACACAATTTTATCCAGAACCTTACCTCAAAAAGTGGAGGTTGGGAATGGGGCAGAAATTATCTAATATAGCTGGAGCCAGAAATTCATTCAGAATTCAGAATCTCATTCCTATAACTCCCAGTCTCTTCCCTGGAAGCTTGAATGAGCCATGAAGGGCAGGAAGTCACCTGTTAAGTGGCAGAGTTATCCTTAAAGAGGACCTTGTCCATGTCAATATCCATAGGGCCAGATGCATTCCAGATGACCTCATAAGATGCCACTAGAGGCAATCCATCAGAAACTGCACAAAAAATGTGAATTTGCATACATACACAAAAATGTTGGGTTTGAAGGCTTTAGTGAAATGGATCCATTTTGTTCTGCCCAGAACAAAATTTACTGTTTCACTTTAAAATTTCTGATGTTTATACTCAGTCAACAATGGGCTAAAAATATCCAGCATGATAATTTGCTCAGTGTCATATCAGATGACTAATGCTTACTGTGACCTGTTAATCTATGTAATTTCCCCACTATAACAGTCACGTCTCTGACATAGCTGTGGCCCACTGTTCATCCTTACAGGATGAGATAAAAAGAATGTGTTTTCTTCTATTCAAATGATATGACAAAAATCTTTAGATCTGAACAGTTTTTGCTCATTTTTTCCAATGTTCTTTTCTATTAGATTTCTATCATTTCCCCATCAAGAACACATTTAAGCAAAAATTTCCAGATACCCATCTTTCTTCTTTAATCCCAGATAGCATATTGTTTATTTCTAAGCACTACCCTATTTCCCCGATAGTAAGACTCCCCCGATTGTAAGACGTATCGGGGGTTTCAGGGGGGTTGGCTAATATAAGCCGTACCCTAAAAGTAAGACATATGTCTTACTTTCGGGGAAACACGGGGGTATTGCCGCCTCCTGCCCACTTCCGCGCCACCCCCCCTCCATACGTCACCACCGCCTCCGTCTGATCCAAATGTTGCTGTTCCTGCTTCTCCCGCTGCCGTGTTGCCCGTCCCGGCTAATCCGGCCGGACGTTGTCCTTCGTCGGGGAACAAGCAGCGAAGCAGCCCGGCGAAGGCTTCTCCTGCCGAAAGGCACCCGCCAGAGACCAGTAAACTTCGGAGACGCCGGGTGGGCGGACACGTGTCAAGGCCGACGTGTGCACCGGACGCGGCTGCCACGTCATGGCGGGGCCCGGATGGGGCGGGCAGGTGTGGATGCGGATGTGTCTCCGTGTGTTTGGGGGGGGGTGCTTCGGGCTCTTTGTCCCCCCCGGTGGGTAAAAATGAAGACCCAGATTTTCCAAGAAGATTTTTTAAAATACTACTTTTTACCGGACATGGGTGTTGCGGGTTCGGGTAGGTGGATTGGCCGGGTGGGTCTTATTTTTTCCAATATAAGACATACCCCGAAAGTAAGACATAGTGGGGCTTTTGGGGATAAAAAGAAAGTAAGACACTGTCTTACTTTCGGGTATATGCTTCAGGTCCATCTTACAGCATAATATTGGGGAGGTTGCCAGTCAAAAGGCTTCAGCTATAGTGTACTTTAGCCTACTTATAATAAATCCCCAACACTGTTGACTCCATTTTTTTTTTAAAAAAAACAGACAACAGCCTTATTGTGTTAAGCCATGGAATCCTCTATTGTCTATCACATGTGAGTAACCAAATACATATTGGAACTTATCAAATACAGGCATATAGATGATAACAATGTTCAATTATTCCTGAGAGTTGCTAGTATTTAAATCATGTTGTTATAAATTACTAGCCACTAACAATTACCAGTATGTTCTTCATTAATTCGTCTGGCTCCCTTTAAGCCACCTAAATATATGTGATATGAAATTTTATAGTTTTTCTGGACATTGTGTAAAAAATCAGCAGAATACATACAAACAAGATAATGTGCAGCCAAAGTAAATATGAAGAATCCCAAGAAAGATAGATGTTGTCTTCTATATCTTTCTTTTTTTATTCTATATGGACCATACCTATTGCCTGAGTTTCTACAAAACATCCAATATGGTTACTGAATTAGCCCATTTTGAGTGTTTGCATTTTGTAATGAATAAGCTAAGCCAACTTGGTGTCACGGGGCTAAACTTTTATGTTATACTAACGGGTACCTAACCAAGGTTAATACTAACCAAGCCAAAGATGTTTTATGTATACAACTGGCTAAATCTTAAATAGCTAAGTATATTTTTAAATAGAGCCAATAATCATTCTGTAAAGCATGTCCTTCTCTTTCTACCAAAATTTTGCAACAGAAGAATCCTACTGAATAGAATAATGCTTCCTTTTGAGAAAATATATCTAGCCAGTCACTAAAATTTGTACAAATGTAATTCTAGAAAAGCAAGTTTCAAATTCCTCAATTAGTTTTCTTTCTATAAACACTGACCTTTATCTTGTCTATTGCGACTTATTATTTTCCTTTGAAGAACTACTTGATTTAAAACAATGAATCATACCAACCAATTTATTATATTTTCATATTGCCCAGTAAGAGTATTTTCAGTTAAATGCCTAGTGAAATATGTGTTGAAGATACAAGGAAAATGCAATTTTCTAGTATGGCTAAGGAAGAAAATAGAAAAATCAATGAGCTACTTTGAAAGTAACTAAAGCTACCAATCTAACTAGAAAAGTATTTATAGTAGAATCACAATTAACTTTACATAGAAATAACTCTGCAATCTATTTGCACTGTCAAGAAGACAGGTTACATATTATTAATTTCCAGGCCTTTAATTGATTTTGAAAAAGATGCTTGAATTTATTGATAATACTACTACAGTCCCTAGCAGTAACCACTCTCTTCATTTTTTTTTCAATTTTTCTTGACACACACAAATATACTTGCAATTATTATATTAAGTGTTGTGGTTAGCTCTGGTCCAGCTCCTGCCCCAAGGAATGTGCAGGTGGATGTGGGGGAAACATCCACATGATGCAGGTCTGTTTTGCTCCCGATGGAATCTGCCGACAAAGTCTCCTCTGACCAAGGAAGCGTGAGTGACAGAGAAGAGGGGAGTTTGGCAGACATCCCAGGAGGAGATCAATCATCTGTATCATCCCTGGATTCTGAACAAGAATTAATGACACATCCACGCATGCGTAGAGTGATGCATAGGAGACAACAACTGAAGGATTATTACAAGAGAAAATGAGGCCACCTGTGGTTGGGTGAGGCTGCTGTAATTAGTGCTAGAGATAAAAGTGCAGCTTGGTGTTTTAGCCTCATGGCAGTTTATCTGATTCATTGTTTCATCAAGATTGTGGTTTTTGTGCTGTTCAAGATTGTGTGTGGACTCTCTGGACTTTAGAATTGGACTCAATTTCCCAGTTATTGGGTGAGCAATTGGATTGCATTTAACCTGTGCCTTGTGTGTACCAGAAAATCCCTTTGACATTTAAAAAGGGAGCTGTTTCTGTTTTTCTGTTTATAAAAACTTTTGGGTTTTCCTTTTATCGTGTGGTGTGTGTCTTCCTGGACTAATTACCCTGTAATTACGGGCGGTTGAAACATACTGGCAGAACATTAAGATATATTTAAGAACACTAGTTAAATGTTCAGTTATCATGGATGAGTAGATAGTTTCAAAGGTTTGCCTGGAAACTTCAACTTTTTATCTAGAAATCTTATAGAAAATCACAGAGCTATGCTGGAATTTCTGTTTCAGGTCCATGTAAAAAATGGTTTAGAATTTACTTGATTATCTTAAGTGTTTCAGAAAATGTTATTTTATTTCATTCCTATAAATTACATTTTATAGAATTAGGACTGTAATTCTACATTGCATAACAAAAATATTCTACTAAAATAGTAATAACCACAGGGGTGGGCTGCTGCCCGGACAAGGGGTAATGCAGTGGGGTAGCGAAAATCGAGCTCCATCCCAGAGCACCCAATTTGCACTAAAAGATGTTGAAAGAAAATGCAGGGCATCCTGCATACGCACAGTGTGGTAGTAAAAAATTTGGTAGCCCTTTACTGAATAACCATTATAGTTCTGTGAAAATGACATGTATTAAGACAATGGCTCAGTTATTCATGATATATCCACTCTATAATAAACTAATTTGATAAAATAAAATAAAAAATGATAAACTAATTATAGAAATCATTGCACTTTGTTTAATTGGCCAAAGCTTGTAACAAAATTGACCTCTCCCCTTTTCTAAGAGGTCTGTAAGGGGCGTGCATAAGTGCACTTATGTGCCTAATGTCCCTGTCCTACTGTCTTATTATCCTTTCTATTACTACATTCTACTTATGCTATGTTATGTTATGTTATGTTAATATGTACTATAATCCTATACTTGTTTGACAAACAAACAAATAAATAAATAAATAAAATAAAATAAAAATTCAGTTTGAATTTGTGGTGAATCTCTAGGAACAAATTGGTTTTAAAGGCCTTTGGTTCAAAAATTAAAATCTGTGAGTGTATCTTTAATGGATAATCATCTGCTGATTAAAGATTGTATTTGCTTTCATTTATGGTTTGCTTTCACCTATTCATTGTTCCACTATATGATACTGGAGAACTCAAACTGCCAATGCATCTTATCTGTCTTTTGCTGCCATTTTGAACACTGGAATTGCAAAAGTGAAGAAATATATAAAGATCCAGAAAAAATAGGGTAGTAATATCATTGAGGAGTCCTTTATTTTAAAAATAAATATCAATATCAATATTCAGTGATAGTCAAATATGTCCATGGCAGACTTTGGTGGATGACAGCCAATATTTTCTTATGGTGCTAAAAATCTACTAGTTGCCAAGGCATGAATGCATGCGTGTGTATTAATATTAGAGGGAGAGAAATTAACCTCATGAAACTTCATAATGTTTGCTAGCTAAAAATATGAGCTCCCCATATGGCATGTTAAGACTGACAAAACAAAAGAGCCCGCACCAGAACGTGCTGGAAGCTGGATGATATGAACTTTAGCAGATACCTAAAAATAACTGACAACAGTGCTTTTCAACACGCTCAGATGAAGAACTGTTCGACTGCAGGTTTTCACAGCCTCCTCTTCCCCTTCTGCATTTCTCCCACTTAAAAGAAAAACCTTCATTTGTGCTGGTGAACCGTGTAGTTAAAATATGAGCAGCCACCAAAGAAAGAAGAGAAGGCAAACAAATTAAGACAATTGTTTTATTTCCACATTTTGTAAATTAGTGGCTGGACTCTGAAGCAATGCTTGTTACCGGTCTGAAAAGGGTGGTGTGGTTAGGTCAGAATGTGCAAAGCAGTGGGGGCTACAAGTTCCCCACTAAACACAAAACCCCCAACTCAGAAATCCAAAGAGGCTTGAGCCACATTCCATGTCCAAGGTCTATAAGCGCTTTGTTCTTTTAGGAGACCAGATGATATGATGGGGCTGCTGACGTGTAAATGCTGATCTCTTCTGAGGAAATTGAAAGGTAAAGATAATGAGAACAGCACAAGTTCAAAAACTTTGCATGAGGAAGTGACTGCTTGTCATGCTCCTTCTTGAACCGATTTAGACACTTAAATTAGCAACAGCAACTATGAAATGAGTCAGCTGGTCCACAAAGTGATGGTTTGAAACAGGATATGAGGCCATTTGGACTGAACAGTTGATAAATATATAGTTGTTAGTCAATTTGTATGTATATATAGCATTATGTCCCTGCATGTTTAACTATTCTAATCAGATGAACAAGTTCAAAACTGTTCATAAGCAGAGGGTTGCATCAGACCCATAAATATGCAATAGTTTTCATATTCCTACCTTGAAAGCTCTGACTATCAGAAAAACTATGGACTAATTAATACGTAAGAGGAATGTATTAGGTTAACAGCAGAATTTCTATTCAACCTTATCTGAATAAATTATTTTGTCCAATCTCTTTGGGCAAGTTGCATTGCAGCTTTGCAATAGGATGAATCTGAAAATTAATGTGTCAAAACAAAAAGTATTAGTTTTTAATAGGGAAGACAGGGAGAAATCAGAATATTTTTCCTTGAAATAACATTGTGAACTACACTTTAACAATCGATCCTAAAGATTCTGCAGATTTTAGTTTAACAAGATACTAAAAATAAAAATATTAGTTTCCTTTCACATGCCACCTTTTCCAATTTTATAGATTTGTTAAAAATATAACCACATATATATAGTACAGTACTTTGAATTGTCAATTACAACTATATTGTCTATGTCAGTGTTTCCCAACCTTGGCAACTTGAAGATATTTGGACTTCAACTCCCAGAAGTCCCCAGCCAGCGAATGCTGGCTGGGGACTTCTGGGAGTTGAAGTCCAAATATCTTCAAGTTGCCAAGGTTGGGAAACACTGGTCTATGTGATCTAGAAATCCTATTAATGAAAGTCAGGGAGCCAAGTGAACCAATAGAACTAAGATTACATATAAAGAAGTCCAAACTAATGACAGCAGGTATAATATCTACCCTTAGAATTGGCAACAATGATATTATATAAGCCAGAGACTATATATTAGTACATAGTCTTTGGCTTTTAGATTCAGCTATTAGTTATCATGGTAGGGCAGCAATAAAGGCTTTTGAAAAATATATACCATGTTTTCCCTAAAATAAGAACCTATCTCATATTCTTTTTGAACCCTGAAATAAGTGCTTGGCCTTATTGCCATGCACTCAAAATCCCCGATTGGGCTTATTATCAAGGGATGTCTTATTTTGGGGGAAACAGGGTACATATGTTGTGATTTGTTTCACCTACGAAGGTCTCTATCATGCAGAGAATGATTTTCCCTGTGATACTCTGCGAGGATGAACTTTCAACATATGTGAGTGAGTGATCTTGAGCTATATAAAATACACAATCTGCACATCTCAGTAGCATGTCCACTAAAATGCCATATTCTTCAACATATACCTCTCTGCATATAGATATTCACAAAGAGAAAAACACTTATTCATGCCTCATGCATGCATTTAGAAATCTAGTCCTGCAGTATTTATATATTCCACTAAGCCTTTGAAATGTCCACTTTCATGAAAAAGGTGGGTTCATAACAGCTTCTGCATCATTGTTCATAAGAAGAGAAATTCAGGTTAGGAACTCTGGGCATTATGCCACATTTGGGATAAACAACATACTGTATATTGCTCCTTTTCTTAGAAGTCAAGCCAAATCTTACATTTTAAGAGTGCATCATCAATTACATGGAATTTAGCTATACGTGAGCTCATGCTTCCAAGTTAGAGAAGTTGCTTCTTATGAAACAAAGACAGACAAGTGTTTGCAGTATCCCTAAGGGGATATGTTACCAGATTTCCTTTTTTATGCTGTATAGTGTCACAACTATTTCCATTCCATTAGATTGATTTCTTAAAAAGGATAATTGAGCAGATTGTGGCTTTCCTAAAAGCTCAAATACACTATTTGCCACTGCAGAAAGCTTTTACTATTCCAGAGGAGTGTTTTTCAGTTTTGAAACTCCCACACAAATGGTGGTGGTGGTGAAGTCATTAAAATATAAACATCTGGAAAAAAGCTTCTGTGCTAACACATCAGGCTCAACAAACCTTCATTGGTCAAAGCATATTCTACAGTGCTATAAAACCAATGTGTACCAAGTAGCTTTTATCAGATTTACTATTTCAGACCAAAACAAGACCAGTCTAAGACTGATTTCTCCTAAGTGAGCCGTGGTGGCATAATGGTTAGAATGCAATATTGCAGGTTAATTCTGCTGACTGCCAGGAGTTTGATCCTCACCGGCTCAATGTTAACTCACCCTTCTGCTGTGTTTGCTTAGAAACAGCCGGCCGGTTAGTGCCGTGCGATTGGCGTCCCTATCCAAGGTTCTGATAGGGCGCTTTCCATAGTTACTTTGTAAGCGGGAAAGTTACTGTGTATTGATTGGTTCCTGCCTCAGCCTGCGGTGCTATATAACTCTGTATGTATTTGAATGTTCTCTCTAAGCCTGTACCTGCCTTGCTGGCATGCATTCCGTATTAAATCTATCAGTTATCTAAGGCCTCCTTTGTTTTACTGGCGACGAGGATTCTAGCCATTTCTTCGGAGAATTCTATGCTTGGACTCTGTAAGTAAGTGAAAATGTCAGTGCAGCTTACTTTCGCCCCCTTCAATCCCCAAGGGGAGACGTGGGACTCCTATGTCGCCCGTTTCTATTGCTTCTTAATCTCCAATGGGTACACGGAAATTTCCTGAGATAGGAAAAGATCATATTTCCTGGGGTTTTGTGGCCCCGAGATGTTTGAAACTACCCGCGCATTGTTTGCCCCTACTTCGATCCACGACGTATCTTGGGATGATTTTTTAAAAACATTGCAGGACCATTATGCCCTGGCTCCCTCACGGTGTGCACGGCGCTATAAATTTTACCAGCGGAACCAAGCCGAGGGGGAGTCTATAAACGACTATGTGGCTGCCCTTCGCCGAGCGGCATTGTATTGCGAATTCGCTGACCTGAACGATTACCTTCTTGACAGGCTTGTAATTGGGGTGAGAGATGGTCGTCTTAAGCGGCGTCTCCTGGCCATTAGGGATCTGACATTCCAAGCGGCGCTAGCGGAGGCTCGTGCGTTTGAGCTGTCAACGCAGTCGCTGGCAGCCATGGACAGCGCCGTGAATGTCACCCACAAGAGTGCTGTTTCCACGGATAAGGCCGCCGTTCTTCCTGAAGAGGAAGGCATTCTTGGGGCAGAGGAGGAGGAGGTGTGCAAATTGGCAGTGAATAGGAACCGAGATGCTCTTTCTACACGTCCCCGGCCGCCCCAGTCACCTTGTCAGGGGTGTGGGGGTAATCATCTGAGGTCCTCCTGCCCTTCCCGTGATTCAGTGTGTTGGCACTGCGGTGCCAAAGGACACCTTTCCAGGGTCTGCCGTTCTCGCAGAGTTTCCACAGCCGCGACCAGGGAGCAACGGGAGCCCCAAAGTTTCACTCCCCGATGGCAGAGGAAATTCCCTTCAAACCGGCGGGAGGATTGCAACGCTATCTATAGCCGGCCACGTTTGGCTACCACTTTTGTAAAGGAGATGTCTAATTCAGCGGAGAAGATCTCGTTGGAGGTCCAGTTGGGAACTTCGAGGTGCCCAATGCAAGTGGACACTGGATCTGCCCACTCCTTAGTTTCGTGGGCAACATTGAAGCGCTGTTTCCCAGCTATCAGCAGAGGTCGCCTGTCTCCATGTGCTGTGCAACTGAAGGACTATCAAGGGACACCAATTCCTATCTTGGGGGAGGGTCGTTTTCCAGTCCGTTTCAAAACTTTTGTGGGCAAATTGCCTCTGATTGTAATTAATGGGCCGTTCTCTAACCTTTTAGGATTGGACTGGTTCAAGGCTTTGGGACTCTCTGTCATTGGGGTAAATGCTGTCAGTGATATGGGAAGGTTTGAGGTTCTGGCACGGGAATTTCCAACAGTATTTGATGGCCAGTTGGGCTGTTATACGGGAACCCCGATTTCATTTGGGTTAAATCCACAAGTACCGGAAGCTCGTTTAAAAGCCCGCCGGGTGCCCATTCCTCTTCGGCCGAAAGTGGATGAGGAGCTGGATAGGCTGATTGCCCAGGGGGTGCTAGAGCTGGTAGATCAGGCAAAATGGGAAACCCCGGTGGTTATTGCTTTCAAGGGGGATGGGGAAATTAAGCTGTGTGGGGACTACAAATGTTCCATTAACAAAGCGTTGGCACATCACTCATATCCGCTGCCAGTGGTGCAACAGCTGCTGCATACCCTGGGAAAGGGTTGGGTGTTCGGAAGCTTGACCTCTCTCAGGCTTATCAGCAGCTCCCCGTCGACCCCCTAGCTGCGGAGGCGCAGTCAATCATCACCCACCGGGGGGTCTTCAAGTGTCACCATTTACAATTTGGGGTCTCCATTGCCCCAGGGATATTCCAGGGCCTGATGGAAAGGTTGCTATATGGGCTCGAAGGAACTGTGTCATATTTTGACTACGTCCTGGTGTCGGGGAGTTCCACAGACGAGTTGATGGCACGAGTAAGAATGGTTTTGTCTAAGTTTAGGGATGCGGGGCTTAAACTGAAGGAAAAGAAGTGTGTCTTTGGTGTCCCGAGGGTGGAATTCCTGGGTTTTATTGTGGATGGAGAGGGAATTCACCCTACCCCTGAAAAGACACTGGCGATTAGGGACGCCCCCAGGCCACGATCCAAGGCAGAGCTGCAAGCCTTTTTAGGACTCTTAAATTTTTACGCGGTTTTTATTCCGCATAAAGCTTCGGTGGCCGAACCATTGCACCGTCTTCTGGACAAGCACTCAAACTGGCACTAGGGAAGCAGGGAGGAATTGGCATTCAATGGGGTCAAGGCAATACTTTTGTCCAACAATGTGCTGGCCCAATACTCACCAGGATTACCCTTAATATTGACCTGTGACGCTTCACAGCACGGGGTGGGCGCTGTTCTCAGCCACAGACTGCCCAATGGAACTGAAGCCCCTCTGGCATTTTTCTCTCGCACATTGGCAAAGGCAGAGAGGAATTATGGGCATATAGACAAGGAGGCGCTGGCACTCATTGCAGGGGTCAAGCGGTTCCACGATTACCTATATGGACGGCATTTCAAGTTGGTTACGGACCACCAACCATTGCTGGGGCTTTTGTCTGGCAACCGTCAAAGTCCAGTGGTCCTTTCACCCAGAATGTCACGCTGGATCGTCTTTTTAGCGAACTACAATTATACACTGACCTATAAGCCTGGACGCCACATAGCACACGCTGATGCCCTGAGCAGATGTCCGCTGCCAGATGTTCTAGTCGACCCTGCTCCGGCATGCTCTGTGTTCGCTCTATCTGAGAGTGCTATCCCTATTTCTGCAACCGAGGTAGCTGGAGTAACTGGTCGGGATGCCATACTATCCCAAGTACGGCAATGGGTGTTAAGGGGATGGCCATCTGCAGCCCCCGCAGACATATTTGTTCCATTTTTTAGATGCCAATTGGAGCTCTCTGTAGAGAAGGGGGGGTGCTGCGAGGCAGCAGGGTGGTGGTTCCAGAAACCTTGCGCAGCCAGGTGTTGGCACTATTGCACAGGGGTCACCCGGGCATAGTGCGCATGAAGAGCTTAGCTCGTGACTATGTTTGGTGGCCAGGGGTGGACAAGGTGGTGGAGCTGAGGGTGGCAGGATGTGCTGCGTGCCAGGAGAGTCGTCCTTTCCCTCCCCGGGCTGAGCCGCTGGTTTGGGAACCGCCAGCAGGACCATGGGCTCGCATACACATTGATTTAGCCGGTCCCTTTATGGGACAGACCTTCCTAATAGTCGTGGATGCCCATTCGAAATGGGTGGAGGTTGTCCAGCTGAGGTCTACCTGCGCTCAGGCAATCATAGATGCTCTACTGACTTTATTTGCTACGCATGGATTCCCCGACCTCCTCGTCTCGGACAACGGTCCCCAGTTTACAGCAGTGCAGTTTGAGTCATTCTTGGCATCTGCTGGCATCAGACATGCGTTGAGCTCGCCGTGGCATCCGGCTAGTAATGGCCATGCGGAACGGGCAGTTAGGTCTGTAAAAGACGCCCTTAAAAGGATGCCACAAGGTTCTTGGCAGGAAAGGTTAGCAGATTTGTTGCTAGCGCACCATTCCACCCCCTGTGTGGCCACGGGCAAAACCCCGGCTGAATTATTGATGGGTCGCAAGCTCCGAATCATCTTAGATAGACTGCACCCATGGTATTCCCAAACCGTCCAGTGGCCAGTAACCCCGGCCAGACAGGTAAGGGTAGGAAATGCCGTTTTCGTTCGATCATACTCCGGGGGACGAACTTGGGAAAAAGGAAGAGTAAGCAGGGAACTGGGGCCTCGGTCTTTCGAAATCGAACTTTTGGATGGTAGGATTTGGAAGAGGCATTTGGACCAGATCCGAATTGACAGGGCGGGCGACCTCCGAAGGGAAAGAGATCTTGGGCAGACTGGATCGGCTCACAGTGAGTTATCGTTGCCCGCAAGGATGTTGGGGGAAAACGCCTCCACGGAGTCATTAAGGGGTGAGGAAATTCCGGATACTGAAGAGGGAGTACAAGAACCAAATTCGGAAAAGGTTTTAGAGCCGGCGGTCATGCCTCGGCGCTCTGAGAGAGTGCGCTACAAACCGGCATATTTAGAGGACTATGTATGTGTCAATCAAGGGGTTAGGAGTGCTGTGTTTGCTTAGAAACAGCCGGCCGGTTAGTGCCGTGCGATTGGCGTCCCTATCCAAGGTTCTGATAGGGCGCTTTCCATAGTTACTTTGTAAGCAGGAAAGTTACTGTGTATTGATTGGTTCCTGCCTCAGCCTGCGGTGCTATATAACTCTGTATGTATTTGAATGTTCTCTCTAAGCCTGTACCTGCCTTGCTGGCATGCATTCCGTATTAAATCTATCAGTTATCTAAGGCCTCCTTTGTTTTACCTTCCATGCTTCCAAAGTCAGTAAAATGATAAGCCAGATTGTTTGGGGCAATATGCTGGCTCTTTCAACTGCTTAGAGAGAGATGTAATGCACTGCAAAGCGGTATATAAGTCTAAATGCTATTGTTATTGTTGTTGTTTGATTGTTTATTTAATACCACTTTATTCTTTGACGCTTGGATAGCTATTTTTAAGTACTTGAAATAACTCCCAGCAAATATTACAGATTTCTACAGAGAAGTAAGTAGGTAAGCAGTTACTTGAAATGCTGTTTATATATTTATATATATATACTGCTCAAAAAAATAAAGGGAACACTTAAACAACAAAATATAACTCCTAAGTAAATCAAACTTCTGTGAAATCAAACTGTCCACCTAGGAAACAACACTGATTGACAATCAATTTCATTCAAGCACATTCAACTTTCTGAAGAACAAAGTATTCAATGAGAATATTTCATTCATTCAGATTTAGGATATGTTATTTGAGTGTTCCCTTTATTTTTTTGAGCAGTATATTTTTTTTAAAAAAACGCAAAGGATAAAAGCAGCGATATGCTTTTATTGCACGCATGGTGATAGCTGTTTCTTTTGGGCATTCTCCCCTCTCCCTTTATTTTTTTTTGAGCAGTGTATTTTTTCTCTTCTGAAAAAATACATTGTCATTAATATAGATAGGATGTCAACTTCAAATCCTGCGAGACAAAACAAAAATGTTTTCAGTGTCCCTACATCATTATAACAATGCTTGTATTCTTTCTGAAATTACTACCCAAATTATCACTACAAGAATTCTTAAAGGGTCTACCAGAGATACCACATGATTTGTCAGTTTTCTGTTAAAGTAAATATAGAAGTTTAATTAATAAAGAAATATAAATTTAGGACAATCATTTCATCCTGGGATCATTTAACAGTACTAGCCTATAATATAATGCCCACTACTGTATTACCAATCTACATTACACATTACATAACTGGAAGACATAAGGTAGTGAAGTAGTATGTGTATCCAGCCCAAATTGGGGGTGAGTTCCAACTTAGCATGCTGCCAGTTCACTCCCTCCCTTCCTTGCCACATGGACACACTTCGTGGGTGCGCACATGTGTAGTAATGA
The DNA here is from genome assembly GCF_031021105.1 of Erythrolamprus reginae. Taxonomy (NCBI): domain Eukaryota; kingdom Metazoa; phylum Chordata; class Lepidosauria; order Squamata; family Dipsadidae; genus Erythrolamprus; species Erythrolamprus reginae. Next base: position 59,244,144 of record NC_091954.1, on the reverse strand, counting down.
AAAATCCAGAAAAAACCCTAAGCATAAAAAAAGATTTTGATAATATGCACAGTGCCGGAACTTGGATTCTGTGCATGCTCAGAAGGAATTTTTTTAAAAAATAATTAATTATTTTTTAAAATGGCAGTGCCCAGGGACCAGCATCCACTGATCCAGTTAGATGACATAATCATGATATCACCAGCGAGTTGCTACCAGTTCAGGCAAACTGGTCCAAATTGGGAAAAACCCACTCCTAGTACGTGGAAATGATCTTGGGAGATCGGAGGAAGAGCTTCAAATGGAACAATTACCATTTAAAACATGTCTCAGCCAACAGAAGGGGGAATGGCATGGAATATTTCTAAAGAGATCCTTCTTAGTTGTCAGGAGATTAAAAGGAAAAGAAGGGAGAAATATTTCCACTCTTTCATGATTCTGTTAATGTAATTATTACTCCTGGTTGTGCTTCTTCTTTGGACTACCTCACAGGGCTGCCTGATAGTGGCAGACTGAAAATATTTCTCTTCTCTTCCATGCTGCTCCTAGCTGTTTTTTCCCAGAAATTCCATTCTTGATTGCAGTTTCTGGGTAGTAAGCTAAGATGTCTCTGAATGAGTGGAGATTCTTTCTGTGGCTTATGACTGAATGACTGGCAAGACAGATTTCACAATTGGCCTGTCATCTGTCATCTGTCATCTGCACCTCTATAACTGTCTGGTTTGGTGCTGCAACCCAACAGGACCGACACAGACTTCAGAGGATAATCAGAACTGCAGAAAAAACAATTGCTGCCAACCTGCCTTCCATTGAGGACCTGTATACTGCACGAGTCAAAAAGAGGGCGGGGAAAATATTTACTGACCCCTCACATCCTGGACACAAATTGTTTCAACTCCTACCCTCAAAACGTCGCTACAGAGCACTGCACACCAAGACAACTAGACACAAGAACAGTTTTTTTCCAAACGCCATCACTCTACTAAACAAATAATTCCCTCAACACTGTCAGACTTTCTACTAAATCTGCACTTCTATTCTACTAGTTTTCCTCATCATTCCTTTCACCCATTTCCTCCCATGTTGACTGTATGACTGTAACTTGTTGCTTATATCCTAAGATTTTTATTAATATTGCTTCTTCATTGCTTATTTGACCCCTATGACAATCATTAAGTGTTGTACCACATGATTCTTGACAAATGTATATTTTATTTTATGTACACTGAGAGCATATGCACCAAGACAAATTCCTTGTGTATCCAATCACACTTGGCCAATAAAAATTCTATTCTATTCTATTCTAAACATGATAGTCTCTTACTGAATAATGGAGTCAGGGAGGGAAGCGTTCAGCCATGTTTTTCAGACAAATATAATGTTGAATTTAGCAGTTTTTTGCAAGAGGAGGAGTTTGGGTATTTTGTTTACGATGCTTCTTGCATTCATTAGTTTGTATTTAAAATCAGCAGTGAGTGATGTTCTGCAGATCAATGGAAACATGAGAATTGTTAGTTCAAGGTCATAGAAACAAGGTAGCACTGGCCACATTGCAACTTAAAGTAGATTTCATTTAAAAAAATGAAAAGAAAAAGAAAGGTGAGTTCTGTACTACTGTGGCCATGTGGTAAGAAAGCAAGTAAAACTTTCTTCATCCACTCTGGGTAGAAGCCGAAAGTGTGCACATTTTGCAGCCAATCAGAGCTGGGGCTACAACTAGAAAAGAATGAAGCATTGGAGATCATCTTCTTTAATGGCTGATGGTGGAAAACAGCTTCTTGAACCAAAGCTGGGAAACATTGACATGGAGTGCATCTCTGGGACTGTCTTCTGCTACACGAATCCCAGCGACCAGTTAGGTCCCACAGAGTTGGCCTTCTCCGGGTCCCGTCGACTAAACAATGTCGTTTGGTGGGACCCAGGGGAAGAGCCTTCTCTGTGGCAGCCCTGACCCTCTGGAACCAACTCCCCCCAGATATCAGAGTTGCCCCCACCCTCCTTGCCTTTCGTAAGCTCCTTAAAACCCACCTCTGTCATCAGGCATGGGGGAACTGAGATATTCCCTTCCCTCTAGGCTTATAAAATGTATGCATGGTATGTCTGTATGTATGATTGGTTTCTTAAATTGGGGTTTTTTACATTACTTTTGATATTAGATTTGTTCATATTGTCTTTTTACTGTTGTTAGCCGCCCCGAGTCTACGGAGAGGGGCAGCATACAAATCTAATTAAAATAAATAAATAAATAAAATAAATATGCAGTGTGGATATCATTGGAGGAGGATATCATTCACTTCTGTCCTCTGGATATGGTGAGTGGTCTTAGCTGTTATCTGCAGGAAGTTTAGATTTCCCCCCAAGATAAAAAGCTTCAAGGGGAAGATTGCACCAGTAAAAGAAAAACCTCTGAAAACATTCAAGATACGGTATTTCAGTCACACATTTTATAATAACTAGAATTTAGAAAAATTGGTAAGGTATAATTTTTGACTCATTTTCTAAATGTTGCTTTGTCACGTTGTTTTTCTTCAGCAGATTTATTTTGAAAGCTGAACCTTTATTCCTTTCTGCAAAAATGACAATACATTTCTATTTGTTAGTTTATTTAGTTCGGTATTATGTAATATTGTTTATATGTTGTGACAGAGCAGATCAAAATGTAGAATATGTTCCTGTATTGCTTGCCCCATTGTTCTGAGAGGAAATTGTTTTAATTGTTGATATAGACTTCCACTGGGATAATCTGCAATCATTTCCTTTCAGGCTGCTACTGTCTCTACCTGAGAAGAAGTGGAATAATAAAAATCACACTTCAAAAACTCACATTTAAAGTTGTGGGTGAAAATAACCAAGGAACAGAAAGCTGATTCATGAAGCTTCTTAGCAGCTTTTCAGACTTGAGACCTTCCAGATCTGCTAACCATAGTACTCATCCATCTAGGCAGACAAGCCCCAGGGCTGATGGATGATGGGCTTTGTAACTCATCTGAAGTTCTACATTGACTTGGAAGCTTCCTCTGCCTCGTCTTTTTTTATTGTCCCACATGCAAAGAAAAATCAAAAACATACGTTTCTTGAACTAGTTATTTTATGGCCTTTTTAAATGAAATGTTGTTTTAATAGCATTAGACTGGTCAAATCTAGTTCTTCTATTTCCTGTAAAAAAATGGAATCAGAGGTAAAGTACTTTGGCAGATGACTTATACATTGCTGAACATTAGATCTCACATCCCATTAGATGAGTAGTTGCCATGGGGGACAATTTTATTTTTAATGGGGGCAATTGGGGGTGGCGCAGCAGGTAGAGTGCTGTACTGCAGGCCACTGAAGCTGACTTGTAGATCTGAAGGTCAGCGGTTCAAATCTCATCACCGGCTCAAGGTTGACTCAGCCTTCCATCCTTCCGAGGTGGGTAAAATGAGGAGCCGTATTGTGGGGGCAATAGCCTAGCTCTGTTTAAAAAAGTGCTATTGCTAACATGTTGTAAGCCGCCCTGAGTCTAAGGAGAAGGGCGGCATAAAAATCAAACAAACAAATAAAAAATAAAATATAAATAAATAAATAAATAAAAACCTTGTTTAAACCAGGTTAATGGCCTTTTAGACTTCTTACAAGTGAGTATGAGTTTACTTTTTGAATAGTAAGAATCATATGTCATGGGTGGGGGAAGCATCAGAATTTTAGACATGCTTAGGTGGGGCATGACTAAAAAAGGTTGGGAACCACTGCACTAGATTCTGGAATCTTGACTTAAAGGTCTTCTGTGCTGCATATTCATATTTTAGATAGAAATTTAAGAAAACATAAAAATTGGTTTTAAAAAGCCATGCTAATAATGAGTGGTGCTGCATCCAAAGCATTGTAGGAAATTTTAATGGCTGTTTTCAGCCAGCCTCTTGTGGAGAAAAGACTATGCAGCTCAATGGTGAGGAATGTAGGGTCCTGCCCTTAGGTATGAAAAAAGGCTGGTTCACTAGACAAAAGGCATCTTGCTCTAGAATTCCTGATACACCATATATTATACACGAGCCTACAGTGTGGTACAGTTTCCAAAACAATGCAGTCTTTATCTGCATTAACAAAGATACTTCATGTGATAATGAACTGATGATCAGAAGTGATAATTTTGATCTTTTATGCAGACAATCTCTGGAACATTGTGCCCAGTTTTAGAAGGTCAAGGAATGGAAAAAGTGCAGAGAAAAACCAATGTTGACATGTTTTGAGACTAAATCTTGAGATGTACAGATAAAATAACTGGACATGTTTACTTAAAGAAGAGGAGGCTGAGGGGAGACTCAATATTTGCAATGAAATCATAGAGAAGTGGGTGTTAATTTTATAATCCAATGGTAAGAACAGAACAATGGGTAAGAAGTAAGGAGTGACCATGAAAACTATTAAATAGCTGAAGTAGCTCCTTGTGTTGTGAATACTACAACATTGGAGACTTCCAAACAATTGGAAAATTATTTGTATAGGATATCTTGAGTACTTCAACCCTGAGCAGAAAGTTGGACTAGAAGACTGCCTTCTCTTACCAAACCTCTTACCAAATCAAGTTCTCAAAACTGAATTTGTAGGGAGGGCTTAATCTGATATATTTATGCAATGATGTAATCATTGATAGGAAAGGGGTAGTAATTGCCTAAAATTTAACTTTCCTATTCCAGATCTTCTGATATTTTGAATTCCTTTGCCAAGTTGTGTAACACAAGATAAGTATGAACTACGGTATATATTATATAAATGTTTTTAACTGTTAACAGCAACCTCAGATGTTCAAAGGAGTGGAATAAATATTCAGCAAACATTCATTTAAAAAATCAGTAATTGTAAGATGAGGACTATTTTTAGTAACATAAAGGCAACAAAAAGAATAACCCTATGCTCCTTCATTGTGCTACTCCCTATGTCTTTGTTTCTCATCTGTTAACACCAAACAAAAGTTTCTTTGTTATGAAAATCAGCCATTAAATTCCCCCAATTGTCAGTTAGTAAAACAATTAAATTGAGAACCAGATGTATTGCTATCTAAAAAAAGGGAAGGAAAGAAGAAAGAAGGAAAAAGAAAAAGAGGAGATAACAGAAAACAGAAAAATATTGCTGCTAATAATGTCCTGTCTGAATTAGAAAAATAAGTATTCTAACAATTTATCAAAAATAATTTACCAAAATAATTTATCTGAGAGCAATTTCAAATAGCTTGAGAGATAAATCTTTTGAAATAGATATTGCACAGAGGATTATACTGCTTGGCTTAGGGATTTTTATCCTACCTAGGCAGTATTCATTCTAATCAAGACAGGCAGCATTGTCCAAAGATACTTCAATGGCCATGTGGCTGACATGACCATAAACTAAAGTACAGAGAGCAATATTACCTTCCCACTGAAGTGGTACCTATTTCTTTACTTGCATTTGCTTACTTTTGAACTGTGAGTTTGGCATGAGCTGAGGCAGGACCAAGAGCTCACTCCATCACACAGTGCTTGCGTCTCAAACTTTCCAGTTAACAAGTTTAGCATATTAATCTTAGCAGTCTTTTCCAAGGTTTTCACATTATTCAACTGAACTCATATTTTTCCAAGATGCCTGCTTATTATGGATTCAATTTTGCAGCAGAGGCGAAGTAATGACACAGACACAAAGAGCTGGATTTTAAACGGGTCATTTTATTAATTAAATTTGCATAATTTATTCAAATAAATTAACAGAAATTAGCAGAAATTAACTATAACCCTAAACAAGGACCCGCAGGGTCAATTGCTTCCGGGGCGGAAAATGACGTCAGAAAAACTTCCAGGGCAACTTATGGGCGTAGCTCCATGCTGATCCAGGTGAGGGGCCACGCCCTCACCTGAATCTCTGCCATGCACCTGCATGTGGGAGGTCCCACCGTCTAACCCCTACAAGGGGAAGGAAATGGGCGGGACCCAAAGACAGGTTCCCCCCAATTGCTCAGGTCATTTCCACCATGAGCCTTTGGAGAGAACCTGTCAATCATTCCCAAAGATGCCCAACGGAGAACACGCAGTTGCTAAACACCACCCAGTTTTCCGCCCCTAACCTGCCTACCCAAATGACCAGAGGTAAGCCAATTAACCTAATGGGGGGGGCGAAGCACCCCCTAACCGCATATCCGTCACCGCAGTGTGGAATAGGCGAAAAAACGGTCGCAGGAAATACCGAGACCAGAAAAAATTCCTATTCGGCCCCCCTAAGGGCGACCCACAATGGCACACTGAAAGATAGGGAGGGCGGGTGGGTGTTCGCTTCGTCGTCCAGGGCGAAAAGGAGGCCCTGAAGCCTGTCCAGCCCTTTTATAGGGCTGGCAGGCTCTGCCCCTGGATGACATCATCGGCTAGGCCGAAGCCTGCCGAAGCTGGCTGAGATCTCGCGAAATCTCGTGAGATCTCGGCCTTTCCAAGATGGCGACACGCCGAGGGCCGTGTCTCCCTGGCCCTGCAGCAAAACGGGCCAGGTACTGAAGCACCGGCCGGGTATTTTTCTAGCTTATCATTAACATGCTAGCAGTTATACAAGTTTTTGTCATTAATGAAATTTACACAAGCATGCATTCTTTCTTTCTATTTTGATATTTCAGCTGTTTGTGGTTAAATTAAAATAACTGCACAGATAAAGTAACATTTAATTTTCTAAGGTATTATTTTTAATTAATATGTATGTTCCTTGACGTGAAGCATGATGTTCCAAACCTGACAGTTGTAGTAGACTTTCTCCTGTGAAGCTTTCTTCCCAATTGAGAGGCTAGATACTGCGGCCAGTGGCAGAGTTCCCCAGGTTTTGGTGATAAAGAATGAGAATAAATGGAACACTTAGCAAATCTTTTAACATAAAGGAATGGAATAAGACAAGGATTGATATCACTTTATTACTTAATATGTTTCATGGATAAATATATGAGAAATTATTGTGGAGTCAGTAGAGGTACACTGGTTGGGAATATGAATGTTAGTTCATGTGCATGTACTTTTATAGGCAAATAATGTGTTGTTGGCTGAGAATGTGAATGAATTATAGCAAATGTCAGATTATAGGAAAATATCAAGGACTATGGATCTGAACATTAATGGGCTATATTTCGGAGCAAATATTTATGTTTGAAAAGGAAAATAGAGCAAACAATTGAAAATTTAGATATAAATAATGAACAATTAGAGGACATAAAGTTACTAGTCAAGTTACTAAAATGAGAAAATGGATGGAAATTGGAGGGACATAACTTCTGCATTTTCATGTCTCAGTGGGCTTCCATATCTCCATCTATAAATAAAATACAATACAAAATTCTATTCAGATTAAGTTCAATAGGCAAATAATGTAGATGGAGAGAGAGGGAGAGAGCAGGGAGAGAAGGAAGGAGGGAAGGGGAAAAAAGAGACAGAGGGAGGAAGAGAGAGAGGGAGGGAAGGAGACAGAGAGAGAAGTTACAAAATATGTTAGCTTTATAAGATAATAATTATAAAAGATTATCTTGATCCCTCTAGTCCTCTACAAAATAATGGATCCTCATCATATCTAGGAAATACAGTGTTCCCTCGATTTCTGCGGGGGATGCGTTCCGAGACCGCCCACGAAAGTCAAATTTCCGCGAAGTAGAGATGCGGAAGTAAATACACCATTTTTGGCTATGGACAGTATCACAAGCCATCCCTTAACACTTTAAATCCCTAAATTACCATTTCCCATTCCCTTAACAACCATTTACTCACCATTGAATAAGACACTTAGTGATCCTGATATTTATAAACATAATTATTTATTAACAATAATTTTTTTTTTGTTATTTATTTGCAAAAATTATTAGTTTGGCAATGACATATGACATCATTGGGTGGGAAAAACCGTGGTATAGGAAAAAAACCGCGAAGTATATTTTAATTAATATTTTTTGAAAAACCGTGGTATAGGCTATTCGCGAAGTTCGAACCCGCGAAAATCGAGGGAACACTGTATTCCTATTTTCAGCAATGTAGTAGGGTACAGAATTTGAGGGGTGGGGAAAATAGTGAAAGAATGTAGGAGAAAGAATAAAAGGATTGTTGAAAGATTGCTATCAGCATCTTCCTGAAGAGGAAATATACAGATATATGGGCTGTGAAAGGGAGGATAAATCTTATATTTCAGCTTCTTCAACTGTAAGGCTAAATGTTAACTTAGTTGTTTCTAAACTTCAGAAGAGATTCAGAAACTCTAAGGACTGCCAAAGTCATTCTGAGCTGGCCTGTCTATAAATGTGTAGGCAGCATTTTTATCAGCTGGTTTTGGAATAACAAATGTATTTCAGGTTTATGGGAGAAATATCTAAAAATGCAGAGTTCATATATTTGTGATTTATATTTTAAATTTAAAATATATTGATTTCCTTATACTCTTTCATGTCAGTTATGTCTGAAACCATAATTCACATATAACAATCAGTGTAATTATTTATATTTTCTTTTGAAAAACTGAAGGACACAGGGTTGCATCTCTTGTAATGAATAATAAAATGCACTTATATTTCCATGGCTATTTCCCCACTATTGATTTAAAGTGTTATTCAACTCCTTGTGTTCAGCATAAAATAATACTGAATATCCGCATCACTAATCCATGTTTTGCTTCTGTTGTGTCTATTGTAATTCTATGCCCAATTGCACTCTTTGGTACAGTGGTTGCACTAGTATTATAAGTACACCAAATGGTTTTCATCTCTGATTTTATGCCTTATCCTTTAAGTTGCACTTATCCTATCTTCTATGTAGATATTGTTGTATAAGAGAAAACTATGTGACAAGAACAAAGGCATTTGAACAGGGGTTCAAACTCAGGGCCTGGGGGCCAGATCCATCCCGTGGGGACTTAAATCTGGCATATGGGCTCACACTGAAAAGAGTGAAGGATCGGCCCATGGTGCTTCTGCTCCCAATGTCCATTTTTGGCTGGGACCTTCTCCTGCAATCCTCTGCCAGAAAAAATGGCGCTCTCCAGTTCCGTTTTTAGTAGCCTGGAGGAGGCCATCGTAGCTGAAAACGGAGATTGGGAGCACATTTTCTCTGGCAGGAGGCACCATGAACACTCACAGTCACCTCACATGTGACTTCAAGCTGGCCACGCCCACCCCAACCATACCACCCCATCCTCCTGAGGTCAAACACAACCTTGATGCTTCCCTCAATGAAATCAAGTTTGATACCCCATGCATTAGAAGATTGCTACCAATTATAAATGAATTTATAAACTTTCCATGGGTTGAAGCAGCTGTTATTAGACATATATAGGAGACATATATAGGAGCCAAGGTGGTGCAGTGGTTAGAGTGCAATACTGCAGGCCACTAAAGCTGACTGCTAGATCTGCAGATCAGTGGTTCAAATGCTGTCTATCATTTGTCCTTTGTGTGGCTATTCAAATAATGTGACTTAATGAACTATTTTGGGAAACTAGCAACAAAAGACCTATTTTTCCTCCTATTTTTTCCTATTTTTCCTCATATCCATGATTGGCAAGAGAGAGTGGGAGAGGAAAAGAATGATACATTTGCTCTGTTCTGATTCCTAGAGTGATAGCTTCAAAGCAGAAATGTTTGGAAATGCATCCAAAGTGAAGGGTTGCAAAAAAATTTACTACCACACTGTGGGCGTGGCTTACTGTGTGGGTGTAGCTTGATGGTCATTTGACTGGGTACGAGTGGCTCACCAGCCATGTGAACAGGTAGGAGTGGCTTGACAATCATGTGACCAGGGGTGGCTTAAAGGTCATGTGATTGGGTGGGAGTGGCTTACCAACCAAGATACGTTTTCAAATAGGTGCGTGGACTCTTTTTCAGTTCATTAAGTCACATTATTTGAATAGCCACAAAAGGGACAAATGAGAGACACCATTATTTGTTGAGGAGCACAGTAACATTTTAAGGTTTTGTACTGAACCCACAAGGTTCAGTATGATAACAGATTAGGCAAGTAGCTCAATTTCTTTAATTGCTTTAAACGTTCAGTTCTAGATAATGTATAAAATGATTAAAGCTTTTATGGGTAAAAACATACTATTTAATTATTTCCTATTAAGGATCATACTAAGGTACTAGAGAAGGAAGGACAATTAAAAAACGATTAGGTATTCAATAAATAGTACATAAACCTACAACCCCCACTCCCTGTCCCCTCCCATCCCGTCCCGTCCCCCCCCCCCCCCCGTGGGGGAAGCAGCTTATTACTGTGCATCCATCATACTTTTCTGCTGGATTATGCCATGGACAATAATATTTTAATACTTACATACACAAGAGTCGTTTCTTAGTAGAAATTTTGCAGTTGGTAGAGAAATATTCAACTATAAAGGTTTGGTTAAAGTATCAAATATTCAACAGAGTATTCACTCTGACCTACTAGTGGAACCTCATCCTGTTCGGAAAAGCTCTATGAAGGAATATATAGCCCCCAATCTTAAAAAAAGGCTTAGAAAATGATTATGTTTATACCAGTAGATAGTATGGGGACATTTTAATATTTTTTAGTCAGAGCAGAGATTATACTCGAACATGTTCTATAAAATAGTGTTCAATATTTGTATTTGTCCTGTGAATGTTAATCCATAGAGAAAAGCCAATCCTGTGTAAAATGTTGCATTGCTAAATTCAGCATTTATTTCCCAGATGTTCTCTGGGTTTGCTTGTTTTCCATCCACAGGTAAATATCCGATTCTACTATTAATTTCCTCTTAGCCCTAGGAAATTTTCCTTATATGACCCAAAATCTTCCTTGCTATAACATAAGACTGTTATATTATCTCCTACCTGCTGAGCCCATAAACAACAGGTCTTAATTTTCAGGTTTTAAATCCTTTCAAGTATTTGAAAATTGCTTTAATATCTCCTGCTATCATCTTTTTTATAAATATGTTGATTTCCCTTCATTTATCTTCTTTCCAGTTCTCTGTTGATCTGAATTATGCTTCTTTGCACCTGTTTCAGGATTTTAATCTTGTCTTGCTCAGAACAGGACAATATCAACATGGCATCTGAGAATATAGTGGAATAGCCCTCCTTCATATGATTTCAATTTGAAATGCAAAAAACCTTCCATTGCATAATGAAACAGAAACAATTTTTTATTTCAAGAGTAAACAGAAAATGAAATTCTAAAAGGTAAAATGCCCCTGTTTGGAATTGGTTGGCATTCAGGTTTTAATGAAAACAAAACCACATATTTTCCCCTCAGAAATTTATTTGATTCAGCATTATAAGCAATATTAATCAACAATTATTGCTGGGTAAGGAACTCCATGGACAAGTCTATTAAACCTGCCTATTTTTTATTCTCTTTCCATAGTTCAAAATCTTTGACATGTTGCTTCTCAGCAGCTTCAGAGTAATTTAACCTGTTCTCACCAGAAGTTAATTACTGATATTTTAGGCATTCTGGTTAAGAGACAAACATTTTGAGTGTCTACAGAAATTTGTAATTGCTTCAGCTAACAAGCAAAGGCTTTAAAATCACAAGCATTTCCTAACCCAATGGGTTTTTTGGGTCACTCCCTCTTCATTGAATTACAGTTTGAAATACTCTTTGAAACTGGAAACTTGCAGCTTAAAAATAGAAAACGTGAGGGTGAAGTCTTCCTTTTTTGGTGCGATTGCAAAACATGTTTTCCACAGTATTTCTGAAGAACTATAGCCTTACCAAATATCCACTCCTATAACTATGCATAGAATTTAATTTTACTTAGTGAGAGATTTTGTAATTCCCTCTATTAAATTACATTATTTTATTTAAGTTTGCCTCTGGTTGAACAAGCTATTTAAATTTTATTTTTGTCATCTTACGCATTTGCTAGAACATGAAAATCTTCTAAAGTGAAGCCATGAGCATAGACTACTCTATTGCTGGAATTCTGACTACTATTTATTTGTTTGTTTGTTTATTTATTTATTTGATTTCTATGCTGTCCCCCCTCTGAGGACTCGGGGGGGCTCACAACATATAATAAACAGTATACAATATCTTGAATCCAATTAATTAATTAAAAAATCTAACCCATCCTCCAAAACAGCATAAAAAACAATCATTCCATTCACTTAACATTCTCTCAACACATTCATTAGCCAGGGGACAAGAATCTAATGGCCCCAGGTCTAGCAGCATAAATGAGTTTTCAGACTCTTACAGAAGATGAGGAGGGTGGGGGCAGTACAAATCTCCAGGGGGAGCTGATTTCAGAAGGCCAGGGCCCCCACAGAGAAGGCTCTCCCCCTAGGTCCCGCCAAACAACATTGTCTAGTTGACGGGACCTGGAGAAGGCCGACTCTGTGGGACCTGACCGGTTGCTAGAATTCATGTGGCAGAAGGTGGTCTCAGAGGTATTCTAGTCCCATGCCATGTAGGGCTTTATAGGTCACAACCAATACTTTGAATTGAGTCCAGAAACCAATTGGCAGCCAATGCAGACTGCGGAGTGTTGGAGAAATATGCACATGTCTGGGCAAGCCCATGACTGCTCGTGCAGCTGCATTTTGCACAATTTATAATTTCCGAATGCTTTTCAAAGGTAGCCCCATGTAGAGAGCATTACAGTAGTCAAACCTCGAGGTGATAATGGCATGCAAACCTGGGCAAATGTCCCCCTTGTCACAGCCGAAAGATGATGTTCTAAAGTCAGCTGTGGATCAAGGAGGACACCCAAGTTGCGGACCCTCTCTGAGGGAGTCAAAAGTTCCCCCTCCAGGGTGATAGATGGACAGATGAGATAGCCCTTGGGAGGCAGTACCCACAGCCACTCTGACTTGTCGGGGTTATGTTTGAGCCTGTTGGCATCCATCTAGACCCTAGCAGCCTCCAAACATTGGCACATAACTTCCACTGCTTTCCTGAGTGGACACGGGGTGGAGATCTATAACTGGGTGTCATCAGCGTACTGATGACAACTCACTCCATGTCTTCGAATGATCTCACCCAGCGGTTTCATGTAGATATTAAACAGCAGAGGGGAGAGGACTGACCCCTGAGGAACCCCACAAGCTAGGGACCTAGGAGTCAACCTCTGAGCCCTCACTAACACTGACTGCGACCGACCGGAGAGGTAGGAGGAGAACTACTGTAGAACGGTGCCTCCCACTCCCAGCCCCTCCAGTCAGCACAGAAGGATACCATAGTCAATAGTATCAAAAGCGGTTGGGAGGTCGAGGAGCACCAGGATAGAGGATAAACCCCTATCCCGGGCCCACCAGAGATCATCCATCAGCGCGACCAAAGCAGTTTCTGTGCTTTAGCCAGGCTTGAATCCTGATTGTTGAGGGCCTAGATAATCGGCTTCCTCCAAGGACCGTTGGAACTGGAGCGACAGATTTCATTACCTTATCAATGAAACTATGCAGGAAAATGTTAAGGAGTACTAGAATCAGAACCAAAGCCTATGAGAATGTACTTGACAACCTGTTTTAGTTCAAGGAACCATTGATGATAAATTGTTTATATGGCTTATAAATCAGTTATAAATCCACCTTAATTAGTTTGCTAATCAGAATATAATATCATATTTTGTCAAATGATGTGGCTATGTCGCTTTATAATATTTTTATAACATTTCCCAAAACTATTAAGCAAGCTGGCTAATTAAAAAATTAAAAATCTCATTTTTATTACTATTCATGTATCTAAGGTTGAACATTGGATTCCAAAAATGTCTGGACAGCTACATTTTCCCTATTCCTGGGCTGTCGATGTGTGTAGTATGTGTGTGTAGTGTGTAGTGTGTGTGTGTGTGTGTGTGTGTGTGTGTGTGTCTTTGAGACAGTTTTGACTGCTGGTGACTTCCTGGACTGCCTGTCCCTGGAGTTTCCTGGGCAAGGTTTTTCCAAAACAATTTACCATTGCCTGCTTCCTCAAGTGGAGTGAGAGTGACTGACATAAGTCACTCAGCTGGCTTTGTGCCTAAGGCAAGACTTGGACTCACAGTATATTCTATATTCTAGCTTGATGCCTTAACCACTCCACTAAACTGGTTCTTTCCCTGCTGCAGGAAATTTTATTTAAATATTTCTCCCTAGAAAAACAGTTACTCTTCTATCATTCATTTCCTTAATTATGGTGTTACGAAAGCATGAATTAGAAACAATGTTCAAGTTGACTAAAAATCATAGGATTGGGACTTTCCTATTTTGTTTTCACAGGTATAGGTGATGAATCTTTGTCCCCTACATTGCTTCAAGAACTGGAAAAACAAGTTATGGCCTTGAGAGTTTGTCTTCCTCTTTTCTTTTTTTGAGTCACTGGAACTTCCTCAGTGGGCAATGTACATTCCAAACATGATATAGCTTATTTTTTTCACTTCTGTTTTTCCTTCACCTGAGGCTAAGGATCACAGGGCAGCATACAGTCATTGGATCACTGAAAAAAAAATAACCCACTGTGTATGTCAGCTGTCAGACTAAAAAAAGCCAAAATGAGACAGAAAAACACACCAGATATTAAATATCTCTCTAGAGTCTGGCATTCAGAAGGAGAACTGGTGAACAAATAAAAATAACAAATATAATAGTAAAACAAAATAATAAATGCCGATTATAAAAATCTGCTTTATATGATTAAATAAGTGAATCAAACCTTTAAAAGTGCTTATTCAGAAATATGCTGTTATTTTAAATAAATTTATAAATTTATAGAATGCAGCTGCGAGAGCAATCATGGGCTTTCCCAAATATGCCCATGTTACACCAACACTCTACAGTCTGCACTGGTTGCCGAGCAGTTTCCGGTCACAATTCAAAGTGTTGGTTATGACCTATAAAGCCCTTCATGGCACCGGACCAGATTATCTCAGGGACCGCCTTCTGCTGCACGAATCCCAGCGACCAGTTAGGTCCCACAGAGTGGGTCTTCTCCAGGTCCCATCAACTAAACAATGTCGCTTAGCGGGACCCAGGGGAAGAGCCTTCTCTGTGGCGGCCCCGACCCTCTGGAACCAACTCCCCCCAGAGATTAGAATTGCTCCCACCCTCCTTGCCTTTCGTAAGCTTCTTAAAACCCACCTCTGCCGCCAGGCATGGGGGAATTGAGATACTCTTTCCACCTAGGCCTTTACAATTTTATGCATGGTATGTCTGTATGTATGTTGGTTTTACAATAGGGGCTTTTAACTGTTTATATTGGATTGTTATATGCTGTTTACTACTGTTGTTAGCTGCCCTGAGTCTACGGAGAGGGGCGGCATACAAATCCAATACAATCAAAATCAAATCAAATAAAGTAGGATTGCACCACTTAAGGGCTCAATGCCACATGGAATTTCCATAAAAACAATACTTTGGAAAGTTTGAAAAACCCAAGCATAATTTTCATTATAAGTAGTCCTCCCTTAGTGACTGTCTCATATAGCATGTTTTCACAGTTACAATGACAATGAAAAGTAACTTTGAGAACAAAGCCCTTATTTAGGAATTTTGCAAAGTCTTTAAAGTAAAGGAAAGCTGAATATCATGAGGACAGTTCTGTTTTCACTTAGTGACTTGCTTAATAACCGAGTTTCTGTTCCCAGCTGTAATAACTAAGAAGCACTACAAATAGTAGGTTGAAAGTGCATAGCAAAAGCCATAATAAATGTTCAAGTAGATAAATTCTTCAATTTAGGTTAAGATTAAGATTATGCATTATTCTATTTTAATGTATCCATTGAGTATCACTAAGTCATTATTCAATTTGGAATAAAATGTCTGGCATAAGTAATAGTTATGAATAGCTTTTTGTTCCCATTCCCTTGGAATCCACCTACTGTGGCCATATGCAAGGGTAAAAAACATTACTTCATAAGGGAGATTATAGTTATAATGGAGATTATAGTTTTCTCCAAATCCTTTCCTACCACTTACATTAAATTTGAAAGGGGAGAGCTTCTAAAGTCCACATTATTATTTCTCTCTTCTTTTAGAACTAAGTAGTGTGATTAAAAAAATCAGTATTCTCCATATTTCATATACTTACCAAAGCAAAATGACACCTTGATGAATCAACAAATGTAGTTTAATTTAATGATCAAGAGGAGGATTATTCTGGAGACATTTTGGTTCTTCATGATTCACTGCAAGAGTCAGTTTTCATTTTCAATATACTACTTCTAAATGATATTCTGTATGAAATAAGTTCAAAGGTTGAGATAAGTTGCTGGAGGCACTTTGATTGCATTGAATTTTTTGATGACTTCTTAAGTAAACAGAAGCTTAGAAGCTCAGTCTAAAATACATTTGTACCCCAGTCTTATTCTTTCTTTAAAGAACTTCATAAATTGTATGGCTTATAGAGTATCAAATATAACTTTTTAAAAGTTCATACACTGAAAGAAGCTGTCACATTTTAACCATTCAGGAAACTGAATAAATCAAGCCATAATTTTATTAGATATTTCCTAGCATTCTTTGGTAATAACATGAAATATGCCACTGTGTTAATGAAACTCAAGGAGTTTTATTTGCTGATATATAATTGATGTATAAAATTAACTTATTTATTTATTTATTTTATTTATTTATTTTGTCCAATACATAATACACATTGAAGAGAATAGATATGTAGTAATATAAATAAAGAAAAGGAAAGAAGAAAAGATATAAAAGTATAGGAGATCATATATGAAAGGAAGAAAAGATAAATGAGATAAGGAGAGACAATTGGACCGGGGATGGAAGGCACACTGGTGCACTTATGCACGCCCCTTAACTTATAAAGCAAAAACATCATTGTTCGTTCTTTAGAAACAAATTCTGTCTTATGCAAAAATAACTTACCGTAGTTCATTTCCAATAATTAAAACATAGAAGGTGTTTGTTGTATAACCCTTAATCTGCTTTTCCTAAGGCAATTATCACTCCTCAGCTAACTCTTGCTATTTTTCCCTTTGGCCTTGCTGACTCCTCCTCTTCACTAATCAAAATCCATTTGATAATGGTCAGAAAATAGGGAGGTGGGAGTCAATAATTGGTTATAAAATACAAAATAAAAATAATACACAAAGGATGCTCATGACTCATTTCTTCCCGTTCATCATTTTCTGAGTAGATTATTTAGGCCACAAAAGTGCTAGTTTATCTCTCCCACCACCAGTATTATTTGTCTGGCTGAATAAAACAAATGAAAAGAATAAAAATACATGACAGCAATAAAGCAAAATACTCAATACCAAATGCTTTCTTTTCTTTGTTTTCAAATTTAACATTTTAGGTTTGTCTGAAAGATTTTTAAAATATTCAAATTCCATGCTTGTAATGTATGTTAATCTCTTTGCTATGGATAGAGCAGAAATATTGTCTATCAATCTGTGAAATTTTCCCTATATATGAAGCCCAGGAATATTATACTACAGTAATGATGTCAATATATTCCCTACTAATTAGCTTGCAGATTATATATGTTAACTTCCTTCTCATTGTTTCCTGTAATTTAGAAAATGGGCCGGACAGCAATATAGGTTAGGATGACAATTTTATTTTTAATACTTATCTCAAGCTTTCTCTATTTGAAATATCCAATGCATTGCCTATATGACTGTAATTAAAAGGCTAAACAAATGTAAGGGCACAATGCTTTTGAAAAGTAAACAGATCAGGAAACATTAACATAATAACAAGAGTTATTACTCATTATATCATTTCCCTTCTAACAACTTAAAGCATTTTATAAAGTTGTTCAGTCATTGTGGTGCCAAAATAAAAGTAATGCTTCATGTTGCCTCACAGATAGCTAGGTAATTTTATGAAGAAGCCTGAATTTACCAACAAGATGATTATCTTAGTATGTGACACTTATTTTCCCCACAGAAGTTCTTTTGCTTTTAAAACTGTAATGTAGTTTTACCCCTATTCCCCTGGGTGCCCAGGGAATTCTGGGAGTTGAAGTCCACATAGCTTAAAGTTGCTAAGGTCTAGAAATACCGGTTCTAACACCAGTCGCTATACTGACTTTTTGTTTTGGAAAACTCCTTTTTTGTGACCCTTATAGTAGATGAAAAAGATGCAAAGAAAAATGTGTAGCAATACATTCAGGACAGGGTAAATAATAGGGTTGCCATATCTACTGTAGGTGCAAAAGTCCCAATGTTCACTACAAAGAAACAAAGAGATACAGAATATAGACTATCGTTTACTATCATTTGTGGTCTTCCAGATTTTTTAAACTCTATATATTTTATTCATATGTCACTCTACATGTTACCCAGAATAAATAATAAAATCTTAATTAAACTAAACCTTTCATATCTTTTTTTTTAAATATAAGCCTCCAGAGGTAAAACTAATAAATAAGTTACATTGCAAAGAGCAGCATGGAAAGCAAAACCTATATCTATTTATTTTCTCTTTATTTTCTATCCATTAAAGAAAAAAAATCACGCTACAAGCATCTCTCTCTCTCTCTCTCTCTCTCTCTCTCCCTCCCTCCCTCCTTCCCCCCTCTCCTCATCCTCATATTTCTCCAAATTTTTAAAGATAATAATGGCACATGTTTCCCAAGCAAATTATTCCTGTGTGTATTATATGTGCTGAAAAGGTAGGGTTATCTTTACACTAGATGCCTACTCGTGGATTGAACTGGACTCTTTGAATATGCATAATTCGAAGTGTTAGTAATGACCTTTAAAGCCCTTCATGGCATTAGACCAGAATACCTCCGGAACCGCCTTCTACTGCAAGAATCCCAGCGGCCGACAAGGTCCCACAGAGTTGGCCTTCTCCGGGTCCTGTCAACCAAACAATGTTGTTTGGCGGGCCCCAGGGGAAGAGCCTTCTCTGTGGTGGCACCGGCCCTCTGGAATCAACTCCCCCTGGAGATTAGAACGTCCCCCACCCTCCTTGTCTTTCGCAAGTTACTCAAGACCCACCTATATCGCCAGGCATGGGGGAATTAAGACATCTCCCCCAGGCTTTCTTATATTTTATGTTTGGTATGTATGTGTTGTATGGCTTTTAAATTGTCGGGGTTTTTTAATGTAATTTTATTATTAGATTTGTTCCATTGTTATACTGTTTTTATTGTTGTTGTGAGCCGCCCCGAGTCTTCGGAGAGGGGCGGCATACAAATCTAATAAATTGAATTGAATTGAATAATACATTGGATCAGGTCCCTTTCTTCTTGCATTATTCATTTGTAGTAACTCAGTCTTGAAAACTGAGGACCAAACTTACTTTCAAGACTTTTTGAAAATTATTTTATATGTTTGTAATTTATTCCATTTTCCCCTAAAGCTAAAAACAATTGCATATCAATTAAAGCTTTACTATAACTACAGTTCAAAGTCTGAGATGGCTTCTGGGTGTCCCAGGCAAGTCTTCCTGTCTGGCATCAATTTTTGATCCCTAAATTTATTTTGATGACATAACAATAGGTTAGCCTAGTTCCTAAACTTGAGCATCCTCATAACTGGAGAAAAGACTCCAGCAATCTCTGTGAATCACAGCACAGCATTCTTCAGAAACAAAGCCTTTATAGCTGTTGTCTCCTGAAAAAGCAAGAAGGATGTATCTCGGTTACAACTATTATTGCAACTACAACTAAGTTGCAATAAGTCAAGTCTTCTGATTTATTTCCCATGTATATGCTTCCTTTATGTTATCTTGTGGTGGGAAAAACATATGGAAACATCCTCAGCTGCTAATGAGTCTGCAGGGAGATGTTTATTGCAGTCTTAACAAAAGACCAGTGTGGGTGAGTGTGGGTGTGTGAATGGAGTTTACAGCACATACCCATTGATTCCTCAGACAGTGGGTGGTGGCTTTTTACCAAAAAAAAAAGGCATAAGAAAATGACATAATGTGTTCATATTATGGCTTTGAAAGTGTGTAAAAATGTGGATGTCACACAACTATCAGAAATCACAGCTATCCCTAGTTATAAGATAATATAATTGTTCTGCAGCCTTCTCTCAGCATTGTTCAGCTAGATGGCAACCTCTAGCAGACCATGACTTGATTTCAAAAAGCTAGGCAGGCTCAGACTTGATAAGAATATGGAGACCACCAGAAAATATCAGAGCCATAGGATTTATTTATTTAGCATATGGCAAATACATGGACTTATATTAGTTCAAATGTTAATGACCAGTCCACCCAGCCATTCAAGGACAGGGTAGTTTATGTTGAAAAAATCAGACATTAGGTTGGGTTAAGCTCTTGATGGATATTCGGACACAATGTAGTGGATATTTTATCAAGGAGTGTGAATGTCACACTAAGGGGTAAACACAGGACCCCATTTAAACGATGAGTCCTGGTAGACACCATGTTCAGTATGGCTCCTGTTCAGAGTTGACCAATGCTGGCAAGGAAGGTCAAAACCTGACACCTTTTGTGTAGTCATCTACCTAATTGCTTGTATCTGGACTTTCAGCAGCCCATTTGGCTTTCCACTGTGTGTGGCTGTCTAAGTTGTTAGAGAGGGCTTCCTGGATTTAAGCCTGCCAATTGATAAATAAGGAAGATCAACATGCACAGGAAGAAGTGGGTTCCTTGTAAGTTTCTTGTGCCCCTTCACTAAGACTTCCTGCCTTCATAGGGCGGGTGGTGCAATGTGGCTCAAGACAGGGAGCCAGCAAGTTGGAGTAGGCTTTATCTAACCACTTAGGATTTAACTGTATCATTTAGTCTAGCATCAATTTGGGTGGTGTGGCAGCTATTAAGCCAAACAGGGGCCCAATATTCAGCTGTAGAGTAGACCAACCCTAGTGCTGATATTCTGAGTAAAGGCTGAGGCTCCCCATCTTGATCCTCTTAGTTTCTGAAGTAAATTACAGCAGTCCCTCACCTACTGCGGCTTCACTTCATCGCGGGTTTCTGAGGAAGTCAATCGGCAGATTTAAACAGTCCGCCGAACTCGATCGGCAGGTTTTTAAAAATATATATATATATCTAAAATTGTAAATACTGTATTTAAATACTGTATCTAAAATAAATACTGTGTGGGAAGGGTTTATAAACACTTAAAACAATGAAAACTTACCAAACAATTACAATATAAATACTTAAATAAGTACTATCAGTCGATAAATTCCCCATCACGGATTTCACCTATCGCGGCCAGGTCTGGAACGTAACACCAGCGATAGGTGAGGGACTACTGTATCCCTTATGTCAGAGCCATAGGATAAACGTGGCTTTTGGGAAATAAAGAAATAGGCAGGAAAAGACAATGTGAAACAATTTCCAATAAAATTACATGGATGCCTGTGAAATCACCAGGTGTCTGAGATGACTAAAGGGAGTTTTTATCCTTATGTCTTCTCCCAGTTCAGTTTCATTTCTTTGTGCTTAGAAAGAAAGTGGTCTTTATGCTGAGGTTTTGTGAAAAGGAACAAAATACCACAGCAGGATCATTTGCAATCTCATTTTGACTTCTCTGTTGACTGAAATATACTTTAGTAGTATTAGTTGAGGACTCTAGGACTTATAGGACCAACATCTCTGGAGGAGACAGATTGACCTATAGTGGCCACTGTATACCTCTAAACCAGTGTTTCCCAACCTTGGCAACTTGAAGATATCTGGACTTCAACTCCCAGAATTCCACAGCCAGCATTTGCTGGCTGGGGAATTCTGGGAGTTGAAGTCCAGATATCTTCAAGTTGCCAAGGTTGGGAAACACTGCTCTAAACCAACTACGATCTCAAATTATGACCCACAGGCCACATACGGCCGGCCTACCCAATGTATCTGGCCCATGGAGTGGTTCAGCCCCACCCCTTGCCCCTCTCCTCCCAGCCACTCCCTGTATGGCTGATTTTCCCAATTGATGGGGGCCCGGGGAGAAGGTCCTCAACTACCACCCATATTGCCCTTCCTCTAGTTGTCACCCTTATCTTCCACTGTCCAGCCACACTTCCCACTTCTGTTCATTTCAACGCAGGGGAGGGCCCACAGGTGGAGGGGTGTTGCTGCCGGTGCAGCCACATGCTTCCAGGCCAGAGAGTGGGTGGGTGAGCAGCTGCAGCCAACTCCCTTTGTCCTAAAGGAGAACCTACTTCAGGAGCTCTCTGCTAGCATCCAGCTCCTTCTTCACATGGGATTTCCCAGCAGCTTCACACGCCAGTCCAGGGAGAATTTGGGGAGAAGCCAGGGAGGGCTCTGATGCTGCCATCTCCCACCTGCTCCCCTCGTTGCTGCCACTCTGGCCGCATTCTCAAAGATTGGGAGAGCCATGCAGGAGGAGAAAAGGCAGCAAAACTTGCAAGAGTGGAGACGGGAGAAGAAAGCAAGCGAGTAAAAGTTTGGCCTGCTGGCTGGCTTCTTTATCCCACCTTGCTCCTTAAAAAGCCCTCTGGAATGGCATGTCTGTGAGACAAAGAGAGGCCAGATGAGATCCGGATGCTTTCAGGCTTCCCTTTCCCAGAAGCATCAACTTCGCAGTCTCCCCTCTTTGCTAGCAGCCACCCTGTTTTTCACATGGGATCGCTCTGGAGGGAGAAGGGAAAGGGAGAAGGGGGCAGCTGCTAACAGGGAGGGGAAAGTGCGGGGTTGATGCTTCTGTGACAAAGAAAGCTGGAAAGTACCTGGGTCTCACCGGGCTTCTCTTCCTCTTGCAGCCACACGTGCCATCGCTGCCAGTCCAGAGGGCTGCCTTGAGAGCAAGGGAAAATAAAGAAGCAAGCCAGCAGGCTAAAGGTTCACTTGCTTGTTTGGCTCTCCTATCTCCGCTATTGCAAGTTTTTCTGCCTTTTCTCTTCCGCACAGCCCTCTAGATCTTTGAGACTGCAGCCAGGTCAGCAGCAGGGAAGGATGGGAGTGTGTGGAAGATGATGGCATCAGAACCCTCCTGGCTCTTCCCTGAAGTGCCTCACACCAGCCAAATCTCTTGGCCAGAATGGCACTGCCACTACTCCCCATTTGTGTGTATTGTTTAATGGACTGTTAAATTGGCCATGCCCACCTAGTCACATCACATGACATAGCCACACCCACCCAGTCACATGATCACCTAGCAGGTCTGTTGTTCCCGACTCTCTGGTAGGAGCCTCCCAAAAATTCAAAGGTACAAATTTCAGACACACACACGTTTGAAAATTCAAAACAATGTTCTTTATCACAAAATTCAAAATAAACTAAGCACTCTTTTTGTATTGCAAAGAGCACTCCTCCCAAAACAACCTGGTAGTTTGTACAAGTCCCTTATCAGTTCGTAAGTACTTAGCTTGCAGCTGTGAAGAAAGTCACAGCCCTTCTTCTTCCACGAAGTGAAACACACTTTGCTCTGCTTTGGTTTCAAAAGTGGTGAAAAGTCAACAAACAAAGGCCGGAGTCAGCAAGACATTCATGAAACACAAGGATCAGATAATTCTCCACAACGGCCAAATCCACACGCTGCTATTTATAGCAGCAGCACTAATTACAGCAGCCCCACCCAACCACAGGTGGCCTCATTTACTTTTGTAATAATCCTTTAGTTGTTGCTTCCTATGCATCACTCTATGCATGCGTGGATGTGTCATTAATTCTTGTTCAGAATCCAGAGATGATACAGATGATTGATCTCCTCCTAGGCTGTCTGCCAAACTCTCCTCCTCCCTGTCGCTCAGGCCTCCTTGGTCAGAGGAGACTTCATCGACAGATTCCACTGGGAGCAAAACAGGCTTGCAGCATGTGGATGTCTCCCCCACATCCACCTGCACATTCCTTGGGGCAGGAGCTGGGCCAGAGCTAACCACAACAAGGTCCAGCCCCCCAACAGACTACGGGATTATGAATTGGCCCCCTGTTTAAAAAGGTTGAGGATTCCTGCTCTAATCCTATTCTGCATCATTATTTTTGCTAATACTGATTGCTGCACACTATTTAAAAATTAGCCCAATTTGTGGCAATGAGTTACATGATTGTAAACATTTGGTGAAGCAATATATTGTCCTAAACCTATTATTAATTTCCATGGATGAGCACCAAATGATAATTATGAAAGATGAAAAAATGATTCTCTCGTAAGGCAAAATGTATAAATCTTTGTTGATCCTTAATTATACCATTTCTTAATTATTCACATATTTTAAAACAGAATCAAACCTCAAACTTTAATAGCCTTTTTTCATATCTTTGACTTTTTTCATCTCTATAATATACTTTAGACAGAATGGATAGAAATTAATATGGATCAGGCAGTTTAAATTCATGAAGGTTAAATTCTGACATTTCTGTCATGCACATGAAGTTACTTAGTTCCTCTGGATAGTAATATTCTTCTATTCCTCACAAACTCTTCATTAGAAATTCCAATTAAATAGTTCCTTTCAGGATAACGACAAAAACTGGCATCATTAGATGTCTACTTTGGTAGTCGGTGTGAAATAGGAAAGATCAAAGAGGTTTTAATCAGGTGTCAAAAGATTCATATTCCCACAATCCAGAGAAAAGAGAATGGGTGTTAATGCTAAGAGAACAGCAGGCAGAACAAATGCCTCCACTCAAACGCAGATTCAAATCTGTATTACAAAAAATCAATATGTCACCCAATTTCTCAGTAAATACAGTAAAAAAAAGTTTTGTATTTGTAGGTTTATGTTTCAATACCTGTGTGTATATTTATGTATAAAATTTTAATATGGTATGTATATATGTAAATATACACACACACAGGGGAGTAAAATTTATTAAATAATTAAGGAATAAAGAAGAAATTAGTGTGTAGGCTTCCCTTGGATCCATTAATATTTTCCAACCCGATTTGGAAAAGATCTTCTTTCAAAATCTTTTTCACAGGGAGATAAAATGACATGTTCCCATGCATATCTGTGCCAATTATCAACTTCCACGAGTAGGAGGACAACAAAGGGTAGTGTGGTAACTGTGGCTAACTATCATGGAAAAACATTGAGATAGCCAAAGTGGGGGAAGTAATGTCAACATTTTGTTCTTGCTTCTCTCCACCTAATAATAATTATCTAGAGATAAGAAATGCCTTGGGTGAGTTCAGGACATTGGCTGCCTGCACTGGACGGAAAGATCATTCCATCTCCAGATCTAACTGGCTGACAGATATAACTTATTTTTTTTTTAACCACTGATTATAAAATTGCATCCTCTGCGATCCATAGGCATATGTCCATCCTAATTTTTGTGGCTGATCCAGACTTCCCCTAGCATCTATAGTCTATTGATAATGCCATATAAGTTTGCTTTAAATAATGAAACTATCAACAAGATTTATTCTTTTAACAGAAGCTCTATCAACTAATTGTTCTTGTGCAATAATGGGAGTAAAAGTAAACCAGGAGTAATATACCAAAGTAGGATTATGAGATATTATTTCTTTATCTATTTATCTATTTATCTATTTATCTATTTATCTATTTATCTATTTATCTATTTATCTATTTATCTATTTATCTATTTATCTATTTATCTATTTATCTATTTATCTATTTATCTATTTATCTATTTATCTATTTATCTATTTATCTATTTATCTATTTATCTATTTATCTATTTATCTATTTATCTATTTATCTATTTATCTTATCTATTTATCTATCTATTTATTTATTTATTTATTTATCTATTTATTTATCTATTTATCTATCTATCTATCTGTCTATCTATCTATCTATTTATTTATTTGACTTCTATGCTGCTCTTTTTGTATAATAAATACAAAAAGATACGCATTGGATTTGAAAGCAGAAAATAGTAAGATGTTTTCACTTTACATTTTTTCTTCTTCTACTTGCTCAAGAAGAACTCTACCCAGAAGAAAAGGGAAACATTCCCTTTAAAAGAAAAATCAAAGAAAGATAAAAAGGCAGCCCAAAGTCAACTCTAGAAAAAAAGGAGTCTATATACCGAGCATGTAGTGTGTGCATTTGGATTTCCTAGGGCTGTTGGAGAACTGTTTTGTTGCAGAGGAGATGATGAGACAAAGCCCTTGGCAGGAAGAGAGGAGATTCCAGAGGAATATGGTTGCAGAAGGTCCATCTCAAAAGCTGGGGGAAGGATAAACAATAGTTGTCAAGATAAAACCAAGTATGATGAGTTCTCTGCTTGCCAAAGAGCATCAGAACCTAGCAGTGAAAGGCTGTATCCCTAGAGAAAGGATCAAGCAAGAAGAAAAAAGAGAGGAGAAGGTGATTTCAGAGTATTTTCAGAGCATAAGATGCACACTTTCCCCCCTAAAAGAGGATGGAAATCTGGGTGTGTCTTATACACTGAATGTAGCCTGCCCAGCCTCTCAAACAGAGCTTTTGGAGGCTGAAACAGCCTCTGAAACGGAGCTTTGCAAGGCTGAAAACAACCTCTCAAATGGAGCTTTGCAAAGCTAATATACCTGTTCTAAGCTGTTTGCTAAGGATGCTAGCCAGATGGATGCTGGTAGGCAGAATTTTTTTTTCTTATTTTCCTCCCCCAAAACTAAGACGCATCTTTTACTCTGGTGCATCTTATAGTCCAAAAATATAGTACTTTCCTCCACTTTAGAGTACTAGGGTGCCAGGATGAGGAAAACTATGGAGTCTTCCTTGAAGAGCTTAAAAGTTGGGCAGTTTGTTCTGTAACTATAATCTTTCAGAGGCGACAACCAACCATACCATCAGAAAGCAGCCTCTCTGGGAACTATACCAAATAAAAAAAGAAAGGGGCAGGTCAACAGAGTTAGAACTGCAGAAAAAAACATTGCTGCCAACCTGCCTTCCATTGAGGACCTGTATACTCACAAGTCAAAAAGAGGGCTGTGAAAATATTTACTGATCCCCTCTCATCCCCTTCTCACCAGAAGTTGAGAAACAGGCCGTTTCTGGCCTCCAGAGGGCCTCGGGGGGGGGGGGGGAAAGCTGTTTTCGCCTTCCCCAGGCATTGAATTATGGGCGTGGGCACTCACACATGCACAATAGCACATGGCCACACTCTTTCGGCACCCGAGGGAAAAAAGGTTCACCATCACTGGCCTATACAATACAATAATAAATTTAATAAAAATTGATATGTGTGCATCCTACTTCAAATATGTGTCATTTCTGAACTAGTGAGAGGGATGCACTGTATCAGCACAACTAATTTGGAAAGGCAGGAGTTTCTTCCCAAATTTGTCCATGAAAAAGAATTTTTAGCATGGAGAGATGGCAGTCTAAGCTATAGAAAAGGTTGGGCTGGTAATCATTGCCACCCAACGGATATAATTCCTGTGATTACTCATGCCCTTGATTATTCACTCCTTACTAAAGCCATCAGAAGCAATAGTTTATCCCTAAATGTTTCAGTTCTTAGAACTGTAGTCCTCAGAGCTTATCAGATTATAGTTCTGTCATTGGCATCATATGATTTCCTTCACTATCCCACAGTGATGTTCTTAGGGATTTAGGAAAGTGGTTTATTCTTGTATCTGGTTGATACTTGAATAGGGAAATGACAATTTATCCTCCATGCCTCATTGCAGACTGATTGTCATAAACCATTAATCCACAATGAAAAATTGTTCTGCCATGAATATAAAATCCAGGGTCAAAATTTTATTGTGCTTCCCTATAATAGAAAAATCAAGAGGGGTTTTTTTTTCGGTGGTGGGAGAATGAGTATAGAAATCCAAATAGATAGGCTGGGTTTCCTTCAACCTCAGTATTAATGGTGGGAATCTCCAAGAAGCTGGGGAAATCCTGGAAATTGAGGAAGTGAACAATTTGCTTCAGGAAATCTTTTATTTCAGTAAAAATAGAAAAAAAATAGGCAGGTATTTGTGTTAGCTTTTTCATTTCTATGATGGTGAAGAGAGAAAAGAGAGAAAAGGAAGGGACCAGAAAGAAACAGAGGGCTCTTCTAATAAATATACTCTTCTAGTATCTTTGGACATTTTCTAGAGTGTTTATGTCCAAAATATGGTGTGGGTTCCAGACAGATGAGCTGTATTCAAAGATTGGTCTGGTGAAAGTTATGTATGCTCTGGTTAATAGTGTGATATTACCAGAGCAGAAGCTACGTAGGATTAGGTTAACAAAGTGGGCTACCATAGACTAACATGGTTCTTCTACAATGTCAACAGATGCAATAAAAGCAGATAGATAGGAAGGTTAGCAGATTTCATGCCCAATAAAAGATGGTTAAATTAGGAAAGGCCCATAAATGCTTATAGCTGTCAAGTGAACTGCAAATATTCAATCATGTTTTAGTGCATTTTGAACCATTTTGCCTAAAGTTCATTTTTATAGTGTTTCAAACTAAGAATTGGAATAATAAGCTAACATGATGTGGAAGAACCCAGGGAAATAAATGGATAGGCAGGGGCATCTGAATGTATAAAATAGTTGAGTGGAGTGTGTCCCTTGTGAATCAAACAGGAAGTGGAGAAGCAAAAGAATGAGGTGACTCATTCAGGTGAGCTGTGCAGTGTGTGTGTGTGTGAGAGAGAGAGAGAGAGAGAGAGAGAGAGACAGAGAGGTAGGGGAGCAGAAACGGCTCAAAGAACACTCTGTGGTGGTGAATAGCAATGACTTCACTTCACCTATGATGATATGGCTCAACTTCACAGCTGGCATATCCTTTTGCTCTGTTCAACTCCACCGTTTTGCAAAAAATTATAGCAAGCCAGAAAAAGTCTACATTGTACAGAAAAGTAGTATTTCCAAGAAGGCAGGGAATCTAAAAAGCTATTATTTCCTTTACTACATTGGTAAGAAAATCTCTGGTCAGAAGTGGAGAACCTGATATTTTATTTTATTTGGTCTACATGCTGCCCATCTCATCTACAGGCAACTGGGCAATATGAGCACCAGATATGGAAGAGCCCCAGTTCCCAGGAAGCTCTATACATTATCCCAATGGTGAAGGATACCAGGAGTAGCAGATCAGTCACATCTGGAATGCTAATACAATTCCTATGGTTATAAAAAAGCATTATGCTTTTTTAAATAGAATGTGACTAACCTCTGAACAATATGTTTTGTTAATTGATACACATAGCATCAGTATAGATTCCAAGCCGAAGCCTTCAATGACTTATCAACCAAGTGGGTCAGATGTTTTCCCCCCTGAAATATTTATGATACAAGGGGGTGGTGGTAGTAATTGTGTGGGAAAGGGGAAAGAATATCAAAAGATGACACATGGGAAAGGAATATTTAGTGTATATCCTTTCCTGCTGTTATGACATATCGCCATACAATATTGTATTGTTTGGTAAAGTAAATTTTGGTAACAGTATAGTATCTAAGCTACAAAAAAAAATGAATAATTGAAGGCTGAAATTTTAGTGGTTGCTAAGATTTTTGTAGCCCAGATATCAATGGGAGTTAGTGTTATTAGCTGTCTTACTTTACTGGGACTGTCAATGATTAAATACATTTGACTTTCATTTATATGCTCTATTCCTTAGGCCTGGATCTGCATGTATATACACAGATTACAAAACCATTACTGCTTCTCCCAGTCATGTAGTCGACTTATTGATCTATCATGATTCACATTATACTATATGGACATGATAAGAAATGTATTGATATGGTAAGATAAAATGAAAGAAAACTAATTATGGATACATGCATTCTGCTTTTGGAATTACTTTGTACTGATTTATCAGAGAAGTCAAACACTCTTGTAGATAGGCCATGTTAAATATTCAATTTGGCTATTTATTTATTTAATATGTTTGTGAGTATGTTTGTGTATATATATACAATGGTACATATTTTATACAGCACATATGTATAAAATGTGCATATTTATACATATACTGTGCACATAACAACACACACACAAACAGACAGAGATACATACCGTACATTTAATTAAATGTATATGCTGCCCATCTCACTTTCTAGTGTCTCTATACTGCCCATCTCGCCGTTTGGAGTGATTCTAGGCAGCTATAACATAACACAGCAATAAATAAATAGCATATACTGTTGCTAGGATTTCCATTGAATATCAATGTGGTAATTATGAGCCGGGGTGGCGCAGCAGGTAGAGTGCTATACTGCAGGCCACTGAAGCTGACTGTAGATCTGCGGGTCAGCGGTTCAAATCTCATCACAGGCTCAAGGTTGACTCAGCCTTCCATCCTTCCGAGGTGGGTAAAATGAGGACCCAGATTGTGGGGGCAATACGCTGGCTCTGATCAAAAGTGCTATTGCTAACATGTTGTAAGCTGCCCTGAGTATGTATGTACGTACGTACGTACGTACGTATAAATGAATGAATGAATGAATAAATAAATAAATAAATAAATAAATAAATAAATAAATAAATAAATAAATAAGTTCTGTGCATTACTTCTTGGGTGTCATGCTGAGTGAAAAATCTGGGTATTATCCTCATACAGTGGTACTGTTAGCAGATCTAAAGAGTTGGATTAATGCTTAAGTCAACACTATATTTTTTGAAGGGATGAGTCACAGCTAAGAAGGGAGAACACACTAAATTTCACTCTTGTATAACTGTGGTAGCTGAAAATTCCAATAATGAGATTTCTAAACAATAACAAGTTATAACTTGTCATTAGAATCCACTCTTTTAAACCAATTGGGGCTTTTCACTATTTTTTGAAGAATATTGTATAGTGTAAGAAAGCATTCCAAGAAAATATTGAGATTTTTTCTTTCATCCAACCCTGCCTCACCAACTTAAAAAAGTCGATTTCCAAGAACTTTATATGGCTTCTGACAGCCCTCTGGAAATAATATAACTGACAAAAGACAAAATGCCAATTCATCTGAACATGCAATCACATGGGCGCTGAATCATTCATGCACAGCCATAGGCAAATTGTTATGAGGAATTCAATGGCACAGTAAAAATCAGAGATTCCCACATGATAAATGGATGCACATGAATGTCATCTTTTTAAAAACATGGTGAATCAAAAAGGAACCTTCTTATTTTCAGCGTCTATTTTTCCCAAGCTTTATCTCATGATCCTGTTGTAAAGGTTCAGCACATGAATGGAGCCAAGGATTAAAAAAATTTCGTGCTGTCAAAACTAGCTCATTCTAAGAATCTACACAATTTGCCCTGCTTTCCTTTACTTATATTTCTAATAGAAAGAGACATCTAGCAAAATGCCCCCTGAATCACTCACCAAATAAAATGAAAGAATGTAACTCCATCAATTCATGATCTGATAAAGTAGTAAAAGTACATTCCTCTACCTTCAGATCATTATCTGAAATAAGCAGAAAATACCAGATCCAGTATATGTCCTGACATACAGGTATTAAGGAAGGATCATAATTGATATGGAGGCCATAAGATCCTGGGCCATATTATAGATAGCAACAGTAGCACGCATAGGAAAATATCCTCTGGCAAACCCAGCTACCTGGAAAACCTAAATCACATAGTAGCAACCATCTGCAGATGAGAAGATACAGAATCAATGGTAGAGCAAAGAGGTGATCCACATCATCATCTCCAAATCCCATCATAGTTACCTACTGTAAGCATAAAAAGTCCCATTCTGGATAATTTAGGAATGTTTTGTTTAACATAAAGATAAACTCACAAGAGACAACATAATTCCATATCCCCACCCTTGCCAATGATGCTGTCAGAAAAATCCTAAAAACTAGAAGACAAATCTATAATAGAAACATATCTTCAAATTATTCTCAATAGTCATCCAAGACTATTGCTTGCCCACCTTTCATTCAAGAGTAGGATATTTACTTCAAGGGATTCAAAATAACACTCTTCACATTCTGCAGGAGAAAGAACTGCCCTTAAAAAAAGATGTTTCTTGGTAATCTTAAATCAGTGATGACGAACCTTTTTTGGCTTGGGTACCAAAAGGGTGCGCATGTGAGAGATAGCGTGAGCGCGTGTGCCCACATCCATAATGCAATGCCCTCCCCCCCATGCCTGCGCACAACCTCCGCATTGCCCCCCTGCACATGTGTTGAGGCCTCACTTAAACCTCCAAACTTCTGGTACGCCCGTTGGGCCATTTTTTGCTGTCCCAGGGTTCTGGAAAGCTTCCTGAAACCTGGGGAGAATGAAAAATAGCCCAACAAGAAGTTCAAAACTTCTGGTTGGCCCGTTGGCCCAGTTTTTGCCATCCCCGGGCTGCAGGAGGCTTTTCTGAACCCTGGGGACAGCGAAAGCAGCCAAAAATCAGCTGGCCTGCGCACGCATGCATGCCTGACCTGACATAGGGCAATGCTTCCTGTGCCCTCAAATATGCTTCCACGTGCCATAGGTTCTCCATCACTGTCCTACACCATCATAAGAAATATAACATTTAAAATTAAGCATTATTAAAAGACAAAAACTGAAGGATTGAAGATGATCTTCAGGGACTCAATAACTATGCTAAACCAGTCTAAAAACATTTAGCAGAAATAAATACAAAGTTCTCACTTTTAGGTAAGAAAAATCAGAATATGTCCGTCCTGATCTGGTAGCAATGCCACAAAGTTAGAATAATTAATCACTAGCTAAGCCTGTCAATTATACAATGGAGCAATTAAAAAGGCTAGTGAAATTCTAGATTGAACCAGAATTTTAGAGATTAGCTCATCAGACCTAATTGTACCAGGGTAGGTTCCTCACGGTTCAGACTGGTTAACCCGAACTGGTTGCAAACAGCTGGTGACATCGCGATGATGTCAAAGAACACGATCAGTTGGTGCCTGTCTGTGGGCTCCGCCATCTTTTTTTAAAAATGGATTTTCTTGTTTTCGGCTTTTTAAAAAACATTTTTTCTACTGCGCATGCACACATGTGCAAAGTGCATGTGCGCCCATGAGGCATGGCCATGCAGTGCGGGAGGAAGTGAACTGACAGTGAAGTAAGTTAGAACCCATCCATGAATGGTACCATTCTATTCTGTTTTGGTCAGACCATCTGGAATGTTGTCAATTCTGTTCACCTTCATTTAACAAGGATATAACAAACTGAAGCATGGCTAAAATAGAGTGACAATTGCAATGAATGGTTTAGAAACCAATAAGCACAAGGAAATCAATATTAGATTATTATTTCTTAAAGGTAATATGATTAGTTATCATGCATATATATAATGAACAAATTGTCTATAAGTATGAACTGAATTATCAAATTCAAATTAAAAGAAAGGAAATATAGACTAAATATATTTATATAGACTAAATATATATAAATAAATATATGTCACATGGTTTTTTGCTGAATTTGAAAATTAAGGGAGACTAGGATAGATCTATTTCGGCCTTATTTTGGCCTCATCAGCTGGCCATACCCACTGGGACTTTTTAAAATATATTTATAAATATATTTATAAATATATATTTATATATAAATATACAAATATACAAATATACAAATATACAAATATACAAATATACAAATATACAAATATACAAATATACAAATATACAAATATACAAATATACAAATAAATAAATAAATAAATAAATAAATAAATAAATATAGACTAAATATAGACTAAATGTAGACTAAATATATCAAAGAAGAACTTCAGGAGGATGCAAGCAAATTGTTTCCTTAAAAAACATTTTAACTTATTACCTGCTTGTTAAGGAAGTTGTTAGTGTGTCAAAAGATGGCACACTACTGTGTCAAATTTTCTCAAGTCTTTTTTTTATTCTGTGATTTGCCTGACATAGGATTTGGGCAGAATAGTATGTCTTTATCACAAGTCAAACTGGATCACGTTAGACTAGGTCACCTAATCATAAACATAATTTGATTTTTCCACACTTTTCCTAGCTTTGCACTATTCGGACAAATCACCCTGGAAAAATCTACAAAATATGAAATATTAATATTTTAAAATATTGTTTAAAATGTAAGTATACATAGCTCATGCATTTCTAGCATGGTTAGTATCTTCCATATTGCTACTCCAGTTCTATCCCTGAAACTGACACATTTATGCATACAGGTATGCATACTTATACCTGGGGAAGATTGAATTTGACTTTATGAATAAATTAACTTTCAGTCAGGATTCTTCCTAGGATTGCTTTTTTTCTAAAGAACATATTAAAGAACATTTTAAAGATCATATTTCAAAGAACATATTAAGGGCAGAGCATATTTGGACCGGGAGTCACTGCTCACAGTCACTCGTTCCCTCATCACCTCAAGGCTTGACTACTGTAACGCTCCCTACATGGGGCTACCTTTGAAGAATGTTCGGAAACTTCAGATCGTGCAGAATGCAGCTGCGAGAGCAATCATGGGCTTTTCCAAATATGCCCATGTTACTCCAACACTCCGGAGTCTGCATTGGTTGCATCGGTCACAATTCCAGTCAAACTGTTGGTTATTACCTATAAAGCCCTTCATGGCACCGGACCAGGATATCTCGGGGACTGCCTGCTGCCGCACGAATCCCAGCGACCGGTCAGGTCCCACAGAGTTGGTCTTCTCCGGGTCCTGTCGATTAAACAATGTCATCTGGCGGGACCCAGGGGAAGAGCCTTCTCTGTGGTGGCCCCGACCCTCTGGAATCAGCTCCCTCCAGAGATTAGAACTGCCCCTACCCTCCTTGCCTTTCGTAAACTCCTTAAAACCCACCTCTGTTGTCAAGCGTGGGGGAACTGAGACATCTCCTCCTGCCTATGTAGTTTTAGTGCATGATATGACTGTATGTATGTTTTTTATATTGGGGTTCCTTGCTTTTAGATTTTTAAATGTACAAGTGTTATTTCAGATTTTGAATTATTAGATTTGTCAATGAATATTGTTTTTGACACTGTTGTGAGCCACCCCTAGTCTGCAGAGAGGGGCGGCATACAAATCTAATAAATAATAATAATAATAATTATTATTATTATTATTATTATTATTATTATTATTATTATTATTATTATTTTTACATGGGCAAAATAAATATACTTTCAGAAGGAGCAGAGCTTATTAGTATGCATCTGCTCCTCTCACTCCTCAAAACATCAGGAACAGTTTGCTGCTGAGCTGAAAATACAGAATGAGCCACATGAGGAGACCTGTGTATTCTCCTGCTGACCAAATAAGACAGAGCAAACAATGGTATCCAGCTAGTGCCCTTTAATCTACAGCTCATTTTGTTGGGTCTTTAAACCATTTGCAAACAGGATTCAGTACAAAACTGCTAAATCTCCAATCCTCTGCTCAGTTTATTAAAACAGCAGAGAAACAATAGCACAAAGCTGTGGCAGACAAGGAAAAAAAAATCTAAGAGTTGAGAGAGGCAATGAGGCAAGAATTTATATTATGGAGAGAACAGCCCACGGTCTGCAATATTTCAGCATTTCTAGTTGTTCTTAATGAGATGAGCATCTATATAAATTTGATAAATAAATAAACCAGCTAAACTGCTAAACATATGCAGTGCTGTGAGATCACATGAATGCAGAACCAATGTGGGAACAAGGCAAACACTACAGGAAGTATTGTTTTGCAGCTTCCAGGATTGATTGGTTGATTTTATTTTATTTTAGTCAACTTCTATGTCGTCCAATCCCAAAGGACTCAGGGCGGCTTACAACAACAGTGTAAATACAAAACAATAAAAAGAAGTCAAATTTAAAATCTAAACACTATAAAACCTTAATTAAAAACCTACAGACTAAGCAATCACAACGACATGCATACAATCATTCATACGATTTGGCCATGAGAGTTGTTAATTCATGGAGCCCCAGGTCTGCTGGCAAAGCCAGGTCTTCATGGCCTTACAGAAGGCCAATATGGTAGGAGAAGTACATTCTTTGGGGGAGTTGATTCCCTAGAGCTGGGGCGGCAACAGAGAAGGCCCACCCCCGTGGCCACGCCAACTTGCATTGCTTAGTCAACAGGACCCAGAGGAGGTCAACTCTGTGTGCTCTTATAGGTGTCTGGGTGGTATATGGCAAGAGACGGTCCCGGAAATAGTCTGGCCCTGAGCCATGTAGGGCTTTATAGGTAATAACCAACATCTTGAATTGTGCCCGGAGACTAATAGGAAACTAGTGCAGCTCGCAGAGCGTAAGTGTTATATGAGTGTACTGAGGTACAGCCATGACAGCTCAAGCGGCTACATTCTGGACCATTTGGAGTTTTCGAACACTCTTCAATGGTAGCTCCATGTAGAGCACATTGCAATAATCAAGACAGAAGGTGATGAGGGCCTGAGTGATTGTGCGTAGAGCCTCCTGGTTCAGATAGGGTTGCAACTGGTAAACCTGGCGAACCTGGGCAAATGTCCCCCTGGCCACAGAAGAGAGATGGTAATCAAGGCTCAACTGTGGGTCCAGGAGGACACCCAAGTTGCGGACCCTATCTGAGGGGGTCACTGTTTCTCCCCCCAGAACAATGGATGGACAGGTTGAATAGTCCTTAGGAGGAAATGCCCATAGCCATTCTGTCTTGTCTGGGTTGAGCTTGAGCCTGTTGGCCCCCATCCAGACCCTTACAGCTTCTAGGCACTGGATTCCCAGATTTTAATCAGCAGTCTGGAAGGAAACAAATTGTTGAAGAATGAATTAAAATGTCAGGAAGCACTGAGAGAAAAGCCTCTGTTCCCAAGCTTCAAGGAGGTGGCCTTACATCCTTGGCAGTAACTTTTTTATTAAATCATTTGTGACCTCAATTTGATAAGTGCAAAGGAAATGGAGTTCTTAAGTTAATTTTCATTAATTGTTCATCCATATGGTGTGAAGCTGTATAGAGTCTTGCAAAGGACAAAGACAGCCATGTTTTCAGAACTCATTTTTATTGGAAAAATATTAATTCCACTTGGACTTGCTGATTCACTTTCCATTCTGCCCTCAAGTCCTATATAGAGTGAAATCAAGAGATAGGTGAAAAAGCTATTCCTAGTTTGTGCTTGGTTATAATATGAAAACATATCAGTAGTTGCGTGGAGGTATTAGAAAGGCCATTCAAAATATAAATATGTAGTGTTTTTCTGCTTTTCCTCCTCTTCAGCCATGCTTTTATTGATATAATATGTACAATTTTATTGCCTTTATCAAGCATATAGCAAATGTTGCCATAGCAATAGAATTAACACATAATGCATGCTGTTTGCTACTTAAAATGTTAAATCTTGTATCATGCGCATCCCAGCTGATGAGAATTGCAGCCATTGATTCAAAAGTAAGCATGAAGGGCTTATGTGCAGGTTCATTTTTCAGGCTTAGAAACATAGAAACATAGAAACATAGAAGACTGACCGCAGAAAAAGACCCCATGGTCCATCTAGTCTGCCCTTTTACTATTTCCTGTATTTTATCTTACAATGAATATATGTTTATCCCAGGCATGTTTAAATTCGGTTACTGTGGATTTACCAACCACGTCTGCTGGAAGTTTGTTCCAAGGATCTACTACTCTTTCAGTAAAATAATACTTTCTCATGTTGCCTTTGATCTTTCCCCCAACTAACTTCAGATTGTGTCCCCTTGTTCTTGTGTTCACTTTCCTGTTAAAAACACTTCCCTCCTGAACCCTATTTAACCCTTTAACATATTTAAATGTTTCGATCATGTCCCCCCTTTTCCTTCTGTCTTCCAGACTATACAGATTGAGTTCATTAAGTCTTTCCTGATACGTTTTATACTTCAGACCTTCCACCATTCTTGTAGCCCGTCTTTGGACCCGTTCAATTTTGTCAATATCTTTTTGTAGGTGAGGTCTCCAGAACTGAACACAGTACTCCAAATGTGGTCTCACCAGCGCTCTATATAAGGGGATCACAATCTCCCTCTTCCTGCTTGTTATACCTCTAGCTATGCAGCCAAGCAACCTACTTGCCTTTCCTACTGCCCGACCACACTGCTCAACCATTTTGAGACTGTCAGAAATCACTACCCCTAAATCCTTCTCTTCTGAAGTTTTTGCTAACACAAAACTGCCAATGCAATACTCAGATTTAGGATTCCTTTTCCCCAAGTGCATTATTTTACATTTGGAAACATTAAACTGCAGTTTCCATTGCTTTGACCATTTATCTAGTAACGCTAAATCATTTACCATATTACAGACCCCTCCAGGAATATCAACCCTATTGCACACTTTAGAGTCATCGGCAAATAGGCAAACCTTCCCTACCAAACCTTCCCCTATGTCACTCACAAACATATTAAAAAGAATAGGACCCAGAACAGACCCTTGTGGCACACCGCTTGTAACCTGTCTCTGCTCAGAATACTCGCCATTAACAATAACTCTCTGATGTCTATGCTTCAGCCAGCTTGAAATCCACTGAACTATCCAGGGATTAAGTCCAATCTTCACTAATTTATCTATCAGCTCTTTATGTGGAACCGTATCAAAGGCTTTGCTGAAGTCCAGATAGGCAATATCCACGGCACCACCTTGATCCAACACCTTTGTGACATAGTCAAAGAACTCAATGAGATTAGTCTGACACGATTTGCCTTCAGTAAAGCCATGCTGATTTGGGTCCAATAAGTTATTGTTTTTTAGATGCTGATTTATCCTCTTTTTGAGTAGAGTCTCCATCATTTTAACTACAACTGATGTCAAGCTAACTGGCCTGTAGTTTCCAGCTTCTTCTCTTTTGCCCTTCTTGTGGATAGGCACAACACTGGCCATTCTCCAATCCTCAGGAACATCTCCTGTTAACAGGGATTGGTTAAACAAATCAGTCAGGGGGGTAGCAATGACAGATCTGAGTTCTTTAAGAACTCTGGGATGGATGCCATCTGGACCCATTGCCTTATTTATCTTTAATCTTTCAAGTTCTTCTAAGACATCGGCTTCTAAGATCACTGGAGCTGAATCCGTACAGCTGGAAGCAATGCTATATCCCTCTATAGTATTATTTTGTAAGGTGTCCTTTGAGAAAACTGAACAGAAGTAGCTATTGAAATGGTCAGCGATCTCCTTATTCCCATTAATGCATGTATTATTCCCGGTACTAAGCTTTGTGATGCTGCAGTTTTTCTTCTTCCTATCACTAATATATCTGAAGAAGGTTTTATCCCCCTTCTTTACAGATTTTGCTATTTCTTCCTCTTTTGAGGCTTTAGCAGCATATATTATCTGTTTCGCCTCCTTCTGTCTCATTTTATACACCTCTCTATCAGCTATACTTCCAGACTCTTTATACCTCCTATAGGCAGCCTTTTTTTCATTGACTATAGCCCTTACATCATTGCTAAACCATAGCGGTTTCTTCTTCCTTTTACCTTTAGTTACTTGCTTTACATAAAGTCTTGTGGCTTTTAAGATGGCCTTTTTTAATACAGTCCACTGGGTGCTCGCTCCTGCCATTTTATCCCTCCCCTTTAATTCATTATTTAAATATTCCCCCATTGCATTAAAATTTGTTTTTCTGAAATCCAATACTTTGGTTGCAGTATAGGATTGCTCACAATCAGTTTTTACATCAAACCACAAACATAGATGGTCGCTGCAACCTAAATTTTCTCCCACCTTGACCTCTGAAACCCGATTCCCATTTGTAAAAACTAAATCTAGAATATTCTCCCCTCTAGTTGGTGTCTTAACTAGCTGTGCCATAGCTGCTCCTGTAAAGGCCTCTACTATATTCTTACTTTTGCATGTAAGGGCACTGGGGATATTCCAGTCAACATCAGGCATGTTGAAATCACCCATAACCACAATATCTCCCTTTACTGCCATTAGGGTAATCTCATCCACCATCTTGTTGTCATGTTCCTCAGATTGCCCTGGAGGCCTATAGATCACCCCAATTCTAATGACAGAACCGTCTTTATTTTGCATGCAAATCCAGAGGGTCTCCAGATCTTTACATGTATTTTGAATTAGTATTGTTTTTAGACTTTCTTTAACATAAATGGCTACTCCACCTCCCCTTCTCTCTATTCTATCCTTCCTATACAGTGTATATCCTGGTATGGATATTTCCCATTCATTGGAATCCTTAAACCATGTCTCAGTTATGGCAACCAGATCCAAATTATCTCTAGATATTATGGCCATTAACTCACAGAGCTTGTTGCTCAAGCTTCGAGCATTCGTGCACATTACCCGAAGAACATTATTTTCATTATTAGTTTGCCCCTTATCATCAACAACTACATCTATTTTATTTTCAGCTCCCTTTTCATAAGCTTCCAGAAACTGATGTATCCTCATTGGTCGGGGACAGAAATCCTCCACATCTGGTACATCTCTGTCCCCTTTACCTAGTTTAAATGCCTGTCCAAAAAAGCTCTGAATTCCTCACCGAGCACCTGGGTACCTCTGTATGATGGATGCAAACCATCCCTCTTAAACAACTCCCTATTAGACCATCTACTGACATCATGACTTACATAACCAAAACCTTCAGCTTTACACCACTGCCTTAACCACACATTAAACTCTCTGATACAACTTGTTTTACCCTCCTGGCCACAAACCGGTAACACCTCTGAGAAAGTCACTGAATCAGTTATTTTACCCAGCTCCACACTTAGACTTTGAAAATCTCTTTTTACTACATTAACATTTAGTTTAATGCTTGCTCAAAAATATGTAACTATAAACGTAACATAAACCAATATAAAGAATAACAATTGCCTACCCATCAGTACAGACATGAAGAAACAAAGTTGTTAATTATCAACTAAATTGAAGAAAAGAAACATTATTGAACTAATAATAATAATAATAATTAAAAATTAAAAATTAAAAATAATATAATATACTACACTAATAAAATTGAATAAGAAGGATATTGATCTCAATAATAATTATATAAGTATATAGGAGATATAAGATAAATATAGTATTGTACCAATAGACTGTAGAGGGTTTGGGTCAACAGGATGGTTGACGTTTATGGTCAATGTTTTTTTCTTTCAAAGAGATTTGGCATTCTATATCCATACAAAAATGTTTATATATGTTTATATATAATTATTTATATTCATCTGTTTGTTTGTTTGTTTGTTTGACTGTTAGTTTTGAATATATTTAATAAATATTTTTTTAAAAATAGGAATTATAATTGTGGATGCTGAGTTCGATTTTCTTTTGTCTGCATGCAATGCAATACAATGCTTTACTTTCTAATGAAAAGTAATTTCCTTTGGAACAATAAAGCCCATGGCACTTGTATAAAATTTGGTATGAGGCTCCGATTATATCATACAGTTCAGTTCTGCCCTGAGTTCTCGGATAGCCTTAGGCAAAATAATATCTCTCACCTATGATGTTCTTCTCTGAAGCAGAATACACCACAGAACTGTTGTTTAAAGGAAAACAGATCGGGTTATTCTGCACAGAACAGAGAGTCCTGAGTTCGCGCCTAATGGAGTTTCCAGAATAGCAACAAATACATGCAACCAATGGTTTGGTTCAGGTGGCATTTTGATTTTTTGCTCATTATGAAATGTGACCCTACCTATTGTGGTTCATTGTTTATGGCTAACCAGGTCTTGTAACTTGTTTAACAAGCCAGAATTAAATATACTAACTATACCATGCTGAGCTAGCAAGAGTGAAAATTAAGATCAGTGCATAGTGAGCCGAGATGGTGTAGTGGGTAGAGTACAGCACTACAGGGCATTAAAGCTGATTGCTAGATCTGCAGGTCAGCAGTTCAAATCTCATCACCGGCTCAAGGTTGATTCAGCCTTCCATCCTTCCAACGTGGGTAAAATGAGGACCCAGATTGTGGGGACAATATGCTGGCTCTGCTAAAAAGTGCTATTGCTAACATGTTGTAAGCTGCCCTGAGTCTAAGGAGAAGGGCGGCATTAAAAAATTGAATAAATAAATAAATTTCCCTTGTCCATAACCTCAAATTTGAAAAACTGACCCATGTACCCTTTGTATATAATAGACAGTCCTTTGTACAACTCAGGCTAACTATTTTGATAACTAGATTCTGTTGAATCAGTTGGCCTCATAATGCTCATCATATATTCCATGGTTTATATATTACAATCAGTGATGGGCTATGCAGTTCCAGTAGTGGCAATGGAGCGCGTAGGCCCGCTCCGTTGCCACTGGATGTGCACGCACCATGCATGTGCAGCCAGCATGATTCTGGTAAAAATTACCGGGGGTTTGCTCCTGCACATGCGCAGAAGCAAAGAAACGGCAATTTTTACCCAAATCTCGCTGCCGCAAGGATATCAACGCAAGATTTCAGCTGCTGCACATGCACAGATATCTCTCAGTGCACGTGGGAGAGCACAGAGCTCAGGGCCGCCCTGCCTGCTCCCCGCGCCATGGCCCATCAAACAGCAGATCATAGGTAAGAATCATGGCGCGGACAAGAGGACAGGCTGCTTGTGCCAGCGTCAGGGGGCGGGGGAGGTGTGGTGGTGGCTGGCAACGTGGTGGGTAGATGGGAGCTGGCAGCTCCCATCGCTCACGCCAACATCTGGGGGCAGGGGTGGCCTGGCAGCAGCTGGCAACACAGCAGGCCGATGGGAGCTGGCAGCTCCCATTACTCGTGCCAGCATCAGGGGGCGGGGTCAGTGGACGGCAGCCGGCAGTGCGACAGTCAGCAGCACAGAGGTTGGCAGTGCGGCGGGCAGATGGAAGTGGGCTGGGGGCTGTCACAGCAGGGCGGCAGGGGCTGGTGGCGCAGCTCTAACTGCAGGTGACCGGCAGCTCTTATCTTCAATTTCCAGTGGTTTTTGCTTCTGTATATGTGCAGAAGCAAACACACACACCCGTACATGTCTAGCGTACATGTCTTCACGCGAGATTTGGCTTCTGCACATGGACAGAAGCCGAATCACATGCTGGGAACAAGCATGTTCCGTAAGGCTGAATTTGGTAGCTCGCCCCTGATTGCAATCATATAAAATCAAAGAGGATCCACATTATTGCTTAGTGCTACCTTTGACCTAAGTCAATTTCTCCCATCTGTGACATTTCACCTAGGTTTTGTTAAGGTGAGCACTTTGAAATGTGTTTGCTAAAAATTATTGTATCATATCTTGTACATCTCTTGAAGTAATATTGCTCTAGTAGAAACATGATAAAAAAGATGACAAGTGTAATATGTTCTTTAATTTAAAAAAAAATATTTACAGGACTTTTATTTTAATCACTTCTATGCTTGACTAGAATTGGGAACTTGAGTTCAAATCTCTGCTTAGCTAGTAAGCTTACTGACTGACACTGGATCTTTTTCTAAATTCTACATTTCTTGCAGGACAATAAAAGCTACATAGATTGCTATTCTGAATTGCTTGGGAGAAGAATGGAATAAAGATTAAATTATAATAATGGATCACCTGGTTGTGCCAAGTGATTCCTTTTGTCTATTTAGATCTTGATAATGTCATTTCTGAGAACATAGCGACTGCCACCCCCTTTCATTGTCTCCCTAGCTTTCTTTGTTATTTTATCTCGCTTTAATTCCCTTTAACCCTATTCCTGAAAATTAAGTAGTTTAGCCTCCAGATGGGAATTACTATTCAGAAAGACAACTCAAAGAGTGAAAAGGTTCTGCACTTTTTGGAACATTCTGATTGTCGTATATGAAGAACTGATAATAGACATGGCTAAAAAGGATGTAATTAAAATGCTACATTTTGTGTCTTGAATTAATGTGGCAGTTCTCCCTTTGGAAATGGGGAAATAATTAGCCTCTCCGAAGCTGCATGTTAATTATGTGCTACAAGCACATTTTATCCTATATAATGAAGCAGCAGCATCAATTTGGCTACCTTATAAGAGCTGACTGATGCAAGATAAGCTTTCATGTTTTTGACCCTTTTGTTTTGACTGTTTTCTTTAGGCAAACATATGTGAAAGGATTAGATTGTTTGCATAGAGTCAAGAGCTCTCTTTCTCTTTTTTTACCTGAGCTACTGTATATTGAATTTACCATTCATAACAAGTGCTCATAACATGGCAAGGATATTTGAAAGCTATAAACTCATAAATTGGATTTGATCTACTTCTTTATTCAGACTTGTTTTCATTCTTTTCAGATAATTAGACCAGGGTTTAATTAAAATTCAGAGTTTTCAACATCAATTAAAACCTAATGAAGGGAAATTGTTTTTTTCTGAAATTGTTTAGATATTGTTCAATATCCTATTGAAATCTCATTGTTTTATTTTAGGAACCGCTCTTCATTTTGATAATATATAACTTTACAGTTGTTATTTTATTAATTTATGGAAGACAGGAAGTAATTTCCCCCCAGTCAATTTTTACAGCAGCTAGAAGGTATGTAAAAATAGGTGTTAGTTACCTGATCAACTCATCTACTATCATAAATTTCCATAGAAAGTGGATGCCCCTAGTCAGTGGTATTGTCCAGATGGAATCAATATCTAAAATGAGGTTTCAAATTCCTCTATGTGATCCCATTGATCAGTTCAACATTTAATTTACTTTTACCTGGTATCAAAAGAATCAAAACTCATTCATCGCAAGTGATGAATAAGCTATGAGGATTTATTATTGTATGCTGTCTTAACTCCAGTATATTTTTATATTTTGTATTAAGTCCAGTATATTTTGTATTCCTATCTAAA
The DNA here is from genome assembly GCF_031021105.1 of Erythrolamprus reginae. Taxonomy (NCBI): domain Eukaryota; kingdom Metazoa; phylum Chordata; class Lepidosauria; order Squamata; family Dipsadidae; genus Erythrolamprus; species Erythrolamprus reginae. Next base: position 59,199,816 of record NC_091954.1, on the reverse strand, counting down.
AATAAATAAATTGAGAATAGCTAAATTTGCCCTGTCCTGATCTGAATAATTGCCAGACAAAAACTCTGAATTCAGTGCTACACAGAACTGAAGAAATTTAATGTCAGACCACTTCTTGAACTGGAATGTTTATTTGAATAGAACAACGGGACAACTCTTGATAAGAGTTTTTGGTTTTGCAAAAGGAATCCCATGAAAATGAATCACTGTTTTAAGAAGGGGCAGACCTGTTACATTTGCACCCCTGTGTTTTGTGTCTTTAAATCTGAAGATCTAGTAGACAAACATACGGCACTTAACTTAGTCTCAAAAATACCCTGAGACCAATTATTGTATCTTTGCGATGTCCAACCGAGCTCCAAATCTGCTATGCTGTGTTAAGTGGTTATAAAATCAGTTCAGTTAAGTTTATAATACCAAAATCAGGGTGGAATTGGTCTATCAGTTGGGAGATTGGGAGACCAACACTGAAGAATAGGCAGCAAAGGCAAAATTAACAGCATCTACCCATAATATAGGGATATAGCATTGCTTCCAGCTGTACGGATTCAGCTCCAGTGATCTTAGAAGCCGATGTCTTAGAAGAACTTGAACGATTAAAGATAAATAAGGCAATGGGTCCAGATGGCATCCACCCCAGAGTTCTTAAAGAACTCAGATCTGTCATTGCTACCCCCCTGACTGATTTGTTTAACCAATCCTTGTTAACAGGAGAAGTTCCTGAGGATTGGAGAATGGCCAGTGTTGTGCCTATTCACAAGAAGGGCAGTAGAGAAGAAGCTGGTAACTACAGGCCAGTTAGCTTGACATCAGTTGTAGTTAAAATGATGGAGACTCTACTCAAAAAGAGGATAAATCAGCACCTAAAAAACAATAACTTATTAGACCCAAATCAGCATGGCTTTACTGAAGGCAAATCATGTCAGACTAATCTCATTGATTTCTTTGACTATGTCACAAAGGTGTTGGATGAAGGTGGTGCCGTGGATATTGCCTACCTGGACTTCAGCAAAGCCTTTGATACGGTTCCACATAAAGAGCTGATAGATAAATTAGTGAAGATTGGACTTAATCCCTGGATAGTTCATTGGATTTGCAGCTGGCTGAAGCGTAGACATCAGAGAGTTATTGTTAATGGCGAGTATTCTGAGCAGAGTCAGGTTACAAGCGGTGTGCCACAAGGATCTGTTCTGGGTCCTATTCTTTTTAATATATTTGTGAGTGACATAGGGGAAGGTTTGGTAGGGAAGGTTTGCCTATTTGCCGATGACTCTAAAGTGTGCAATAGGGTTGATATTCCTGGAGGCGTCTGTAATATGGTAAATGATTTAGCTTTACTAGATAAATGGTCTAAGCAATGGAAACTGCAGTTTAATGTTTCCAAATGTAAAATAATGCACTTGGGGAAAAGGAATCCTCAATCTGAGTATTGTATTGGCAGTTCAGTGTTGGCAAATACTTCAAAAGAAAAGGATTTAGGGGTAGTGATTTCTGACAGTCTCAAAATGGGTGAACAGTGCAGTCAGGCGGTAGGGAAAGCAAGTAGGATGCTTGGCTGCATAGCTAGAGGTATAACAAGCAGGAAGAGGGAGATTATGATCCCACTATATAGAATGCTGGTGAGACCACATTTGGAATACTGTGTTCAGTTCTGGAGACCTCACCTACAAAAAGATATTGACAAAATTGAACGGGTCCAAAGACGGGCTACAAGAATGGTGGAAGGTCTTAAGCATAAAACGTATCAGGAAAGACTTAATGAACTCAATCTGTATAGTCTGGAGGACAGAAGGAAAAGGGGGGACATGATCGAAACATTTAAATATATTAAAGGGTTAAATAAGGTCCAGGAGGGAAGTGTTTTTAATAGGAAAGTGAACACAAGAACAAGGGGACACAATCTGAAGTTAGTTGGGGGAAAGATCAAAAGCAACATGAGAAAATATTATTTTACTGAAAGAGTAGTAGATCCTTGGAACAAACTTCCAGCAGATGTGGTAGATAAATCCACAGTAACTGAATTTAAACATGCCTGGGATAAACATATATCCATCCTAAGATAAAATACAGAAAATAGTATAAGGGCAGACTAGATGGACCATGAGGTCTTTTTCTGCCGTCAGACTTCTATGTTTCTATGTTTCTATGTTTCTAATAGAAGGTTAGCTAACTTCAGGCAAGAATGACCTCTCTATATATCACCCATTTTGATAGTGACATGAGTGGAATTTCAATTTAATAAATAAATAAATGTATACTAGATAACTAAAATATATAATATCTTGTTTTCATGAATTCATAACATGCTTTTTAGGAAAATAGTGAAGAGATCAATAAAAAACAATAGATGAAATGAGTTAAACAGATAACCAACAATAACCTCCAGCGTTTAATTTTCAAAGTAAAGTACAAATATTTAGATACTGTTTAATGGTGAGGAAAATAAATGGAAGACAAGAATGTATTATCAAAAGGGGTTTTTTTTCTCCACAATGCTTTTACTTGTGTTCTACTGGTAGTCAATTATCTTCTACATTCCTTTATGTATCTTTATTCTTGCGTGATTTTCTTTAAATAATCTATCAAAGCTTTTGCAATACAAAATTTTAACAAATGTCAAGCGGCTGTTATGTATGTTTGGAACATACATAAAAACTTCCTGTGACTTTTGCTTTATTTTTTAGCCTGCAATTTCTCTGTTCAATTATATGACCAAAGCAGCCAGGAAGACTAGCCACAGCAATTATATACTGTCTCCTTGTAGGAAACACCCTGAAGTGCCTAATTTAGTTGCAATTTCAATATATCCTGCCTCAGTCTAATATGTAGGTTACTGGATGAGTTTAGATCACAATTTAAGACAATCCAGTATGATAAGCTTGCCTCTTAAACAAATTAAATAATCATGAGTTTTGCTTGCAGAGAGGTTAGGTTAGTTATAGTCCTTCTTAACCTGAGCTTCACTAGCACCTTGGAGCTAATAGGAATAGCAATACAAAACATCTGGAAAGGGGTAGATTGAGGATGGCTACTAACTTCTGAACTCAAGGATGGTTAAAATGACACAAAAGTAAAAGAATAAACAAGAAAGTACCTATTACATTCTATTGTCTGTTGTTCATTTGTAAAGACATCAAACACAAACATAACTCAGAAGCTTTTAAAAGGCAGCATATTAATTTTAACACATCAAATATATTACAAATTCCATAACAAACATTTGAGGAACATGAAGCTAATATTTGATCTGGTTCCTAATCAGAAAGCCTCATAGAAAAAAAAAAGGGAGGGAAATGACCAAATAGAATTAAGTATTACAGTACAGTACTTGAAATTGGCCAAAAGATTATTCTTGGAAAAAAATATCATTAAAGTTCAGAGGATAATTTTAACTGAGCTGTAAATTGGGTTCTAAAAGTGAAATCTGTTCAGTTCCTGAGACTTCTGTAACTTCATCCTGTTATTTTCAATAAATCTTGTTAAAGGAAATTCAGGGATATAGATATCCTTCCAACTTTATTTACAGTCCAATGGCCCAGAGAATTATGGTTATATAGTAGCATACTAACAAACAGATTAGATCTGAACTTGAAGTCTGAGTTCATAAGTCACTGAACTGAATTTACCATATTCTGAGCATGCTCAGGCCTAAATAAGGTTGTATGAGTTGGGCTGTCCCTGGCACAGATGGATAGTCATAAGGGGACTATCGCCGCCACTTGACATTTGCCTGAAAATGAATTTCAGGCAAATGAAGCAACATCTACTTCCTGTTCTGCTGAAACGTATGTATTTAGTTATTTAAAGAACTGATATAGCCATCTATCTCACCTAGTCAGTTCCTAATAACAACAAAATAAAAAATAAAATAAAAACACAACTACTTTCCCCAAGCATTCCCAGAACAGCTAAACTAGTAATCTCCTGAGTCAACTCTAGTCTAGCTCAATGCTTGGAGGTTGAAGAGCCAAGACTTTATGGTCTTTCAGTAGACTAAAAATAGGGAGCCCTCTAAACCAGTGATGGGTTCTAAATTTGTGTGCGATGTTTCTGCACCAGTAGTAGGTTCTAAAACCCTTTACTACTGGTTCACGCATTTGCAGAAGTATCCCGGGTTGGGGGGCGGAGCTTCCCACTACCAGTGCTACCAGTTCTTAGAACCAAGCCAAACCGGGAGCAACCTACTGCTGTTCTGCTCATGCACAGAAGCTTCTGTGTAGAAGCATCTGGGAACTGGTGGGCCACCAGTTCATAGAACCGGACCCAGCAGTGGGCTACTAGCCAGAACGCTAAATTGCGCTCACCGCCACGGCTCATAAGTGCTTGTAGGGCCAGCACGATTTTGCTTCTGCACCTGTAGAGTTAGCAAAATTGTGCATGGAGCCACAGGTGCACCCGTGTTTCGGCAGGTGCCGAAGCAAAAAAACTCACCGCAGCAGCGAGTGCTATTTAGCATTCCAGCTACTAGCCCACCGCTGACCAGACCAGACCAGTAGCAACCCACCACTGCTCTAATCTCAGGTGAGATACTATTCCAAAGGGCTGCGGTGCTACAGAGAAAGATGCACTTCCAAGGTCTCATCAGATGGCAGCATTTATGTAAAGGAACTTTGAGCATGCTCACTCTATCTGACCTAATGGGGTGAATAGATGACCTGGTAGAGAGACAGTCCCCAAAATATCCAGGCCCTATGTCATGTAAGACTTTAAAAATAAAAACTTTAACTTTGAATTACACTTGGAAAACAACCAGGGCAAATAATAGCTGGGACAATTTGCAGGGCACCCAGCACTGTGAACCCCGGTACTGATTCCAGATATAGTCATTTCTGGCTTTCTTACAAGACAGTGTGAGGAATCAGAAGCAAATGAGCATCGAGGCAGGACAAACTGTGGCTTCTTATTCCTAGAATTAATTGAGCCTCTACCTGAAAACATGCAACAGAGTTATAATCATGAGACAGACACCCAGCCCAGTTATTACTGAAATGCCCATTCAGCATTAGCATAACCTAATCTCCCTACTTCCTTTGCAGCCTCCACCGTCCTCATTTATGTGGTTTCCTACTCTTAATTACTGCTTGCCTGCCTGTAGCTGAGATTCTTCCCCCTCAGCTCTTGTCTTAGCACAAGATAAACTGCATGAAATATATTTTCTGCAAACATTGGAGTAATAGGGCATACCTGAGTCAGAGAAAATGGTTCTTTGTCATGGAGGATTTTTATAAAACTTGAGGGGGGGAAACACATTCTGCTTTCCCCAACACTTTTCTCTCCACTTCCCACCAATTTCCAATGTATAGAACTCAGTTTCCAGCACATGGCAACTCCAAATCTCAACTAGCAAATGCTCTGTCCTACACATTGGGAAGAAGAATCTGAACTCCAAATACGAACTGAATAATCAAATTATCACAGATAATCCCCACTCGGTTAAAGACCTTGGTATACTAATAACAAAAGATTTAAGTGCCAAAGCCCGCTGCAACAATATAGCCAAGAAGGCTTCAAGAGTTGTAAACCTAATCCTACGCAGCTTCTGCTCTGGCAATCTCACACTACTTACCAGAGCTTACAAAACTTTTGCCAGACCCATCCTCGAATACAGTTCATCTGTTTGGAACCCATATCGCATCTCAGACATTAACACCCTTGAAAATGTCCAAAAATACTTCACCAGAAGAGCCCTTCACTCCTCCACTCGAAATAGAATACCCTATGAGACTAGACTTTCAATCCTGGGCCTAGAAAGTTTAGAACTAAGACGCCTTAAACAAGATCTAAGTATTGCCCACAAGATCATATGCTGCAATGTCCTGCCTGTCGGCGACTACTTCAGCTTCAACCACAGCAACACAAGAGCACACAACAGATTTAAACTTAATATTAACCGCTCCAAACTTGACTGTAAAAAATATGACTTCAGTAACCGAGTTGTCGAAGCGTGGAACTCATTACCGGACTCCATAGTGTCATCCCCAAACCCCCAACACTTTACCCTTAGATTATCTACGGTTGACCTATCCACATTCCTAAGAGGTCAGTAAGGGGCGAGTACAAGTGCACTAGAGTGCCTTCCGTCCCCTGTCCTATTGCTCTCCTATATCTCCTATATCTTCCTTCTATTCCTATATCTCTTCTTCTATTCTTTCATTGATATGTTCTATTATTATATCTTATTTTCTATTATTTCTTAGATATATTTTACTATGAGTATCTCCTCTATAACCTTCATCATGTATTTTACTATGTGTATATAGATATACTGTATACCCACTAAAACCCTCGTTGTGTATTGGACAACATAAATAAATAAAATAAATAAATAGCAGGAGGTTCTAAATGTGCCTCCTTGTTTTTATGCAAAGAGCTCTTATTGTCTGGAACACAAGAGCAAATGTTAGCTACAGGAGAATCCTGTGCTGTGGTAGCACGCCTGGGAAGACGTCAGCAACCTGGCACCTAGTGCAAATCTTCAAATCTAGCCTGCTTGACGTATCCTTGCATCTGTCACTGCTTAGGCAATGAGGCGGAAACTCTTTCCTGAGCCTTGGCTCAGATGTTTGTCTCCTGCTTTAGTCATGTGCTTCATTTACAAAGTCAAACCTCTACACCCCCCCACTGCACATTCAGAACTATAAAGAGAGATTTTAATGTTATACTTTCTAAATAGAAATTATGTTGCATTGCTCACATCCTATAAAAAAAGTCTAACTGAAAGCAAAGTCTATACCGTGGTCTTTGTCTTTTGGTGTATCTAATGGGGTTCATAATTCCAGAATTATTGCCATTAGTGGCAGATGCAAGCAATTGGCAGATGCAAGCAAGCCTATGTGCAAAAAAATATACAGTGATACCTCGTCTTACAAACGCCCCGTCATACAAACTTTTCAAGATACAAACCCGGGGTTTAAGATTTTTTTGCCTCTTCTTACAAACTATTTTCACCTTACAAACCCACCGACGCCGCTGGGATGCCCCACCTCCGGACTTCCGTTGCCAGTGAAGCGCCCGTTTGTGCACTGCTGGGATTCCCCTGAGGCTCCCCTCCATGGGAAACCCCACCTCTGGACTTCCGTGTTTTTGTGATGCTGCAGGTGAATCCCAGCAGCGCAAAAACAGGCGCTTTGCTGGCAACGGAAGTCTGGAGGTGGGCTTTCCCATGGAAGGGAGCCTCAGGGGAATCCTAGCAGCGCAAAAACGGGGGCTTCTGCTGGCAAAAGCGGTGAATTTTGGGCTTGCACGCATTAATCGCTTTTCCATTGATTCCTATGGAAAACATTGTTTCATCTTACAAACTTTTCACCTTAAGAACCTTGTCCCGGAACCAATTAAGTTTGTAAGACAAGGTATCACTGTATTACCAAATTACAAAATGTTGAGCTGCACTGATCTGAACTTACCTAGGCATATAATTAATTTATTCCAGTGCTGGACTTCCATTATATTTCAAATAACAAGTCTGTGAATACCAAAGTGAAGTTTTATTTCCTTTTTTCTTTTATTCTCTAATGTTACAATTAGTACACGTCTTCTGTACAGTCATGATTGTAATCTTGACATCATTATATTCAATAAACCAGTTACAGATTGTTCCTTTTTCCAGTTGATGATAACTACTGCTGATACATCAGCTATTTGCGTTCACTGTTTCCATAAATCATGGTTCACAACCTAAAATGCAATTTTATTGCCTATTAAAACAAAGCCAGGTACAAAACATTCTAAAAGATACAGATTTCTTTCTTTCAATTCCTGAGATCTGGGTTGCAGTCTGGAAACTTCTGTAAAGTTACGAGTAATAAATGGGAGAGGTCAAGAATATATAAAATTAAATTTAATGCCTTGTTCATAGGGCCTGTGGAGTTAAAAGAAGAAGAATGCCCATCTAACTGAGTCACTATGTAAAATCAAAGTACAAGAATTACATCTTCTTGAAGCATTTTTGTGAACAAGGATAAGGCTGAAAGACTATTAATGTTAGTTTCTACTTTTAACACCCTGTGAAAAAACCTTGCCATCAGATGCTGGTTTAGCAATATGGTACCGTTTGAGGCATTGCAATGCAGGAATTATTAGATGTACAATGTACAATTACTGAGCAACAGATGGCTAGGCAAGAGGAAAAGCAAAAAAAGGAATGAAGACAAAATGGTCCCAAATGATGAACAGTAGTTACGATCCACCCACTTGAAAAATTTCTTCCTGCAATTGATGGAGAGCTCTAGTCATGCGTTGCACAGATATTAATTTGTGAAATGAATGAGTATTATTAGTAGAAAGTGAAATACCATCTGCTGTAACTCAAGCAAATAAAGGAAGAAAAGGCATTGCTAATGGAATATTCTCCACTTTTTGTTTCCTAGGCCAGCCATCTTACAGAAGAAGATATAATTTAAACTGACAATCAATTCAGGTTGCAGGTGAGGGCTCACAGGGTGAAATTTCCTTTCAGAGAAAGACATAAAGCTTGAAAAAAATTGGTACAGCAAGGAATGGACTAATTTAGAAATCTTCACTTACGTTTTCTGTGTTCACGTTTTACCCAGTATATAAAAAAATAGCTTTAGCATGCAAGCTATTACCAAATGAACTGACTTATTGTTGTATCATCTTACTTAAAGATAAATTATTCAGTTCATTTGTCTCTATGAAATTTTAAAATTTTGCGGTGTGTATGTATATAAAAAGATTTGAAACAAAAGGATAGGCTTTGGAAAGGGATCTCTTAACTACAGTATTTCCTCTCAAGCCATTTTTCTGCAAGAATGACAACCATATTTCCAGCATATTTCTCCTACAGTATAAATTCACGCAGTCATATCTTTTCTTGGCAGTGAGTGTGGTCAAACCAGCCTGCACGGTATGTGGAAGGACACATTTTTCTGGAGAAATAATGCAAGAGATTAAAGATTTTCTCATCTTGATTCCAGTGCTTGTCTTTTATACCTTTAAGGAATCCACTCTTTATAGCTCCTAAAAAAATAAAAACCCATAAAATTACTTGTAAAATGTCATTTTACCCCCCAAAACTAGGCCAAACTTTTCAACAGAAAATATATTGATAGAGGATGGTCTTTTGCACTTAAGGCTTTGAGGAGACTGCTGTGCTAATAATTGTGATGCACATAAAACCATATTACTTCATGTGCCATTTTACTGTGCAATTGTCTTTAACAAACTGCAAAAAATACAGTATAAGCAGGGGTGGGCTACTGCCCGGACGGGGTACCCCCAATTAGCACTGAAAGATGTTGAAAGAAAATGCAGGGTGTCCTGCATAAGCCACACCCACAGTGTGGTAGAAAAACTTTGGTAGCCCTTCACCGAATATAAATGTCTTTTCTACGATCCCCTGCGCCTTGTCCCTCCACATTTTAAGTTCAGATAAAATACAGCAAACTAGCTTGGTTAAAATCCAGGAACAAATAGTTCATTAATCTAGCCGCTCTCTATCTTAGCACAGTAAGCTGATTATGACATGCCACATTTTAGGAGGCAGCTGAAATTAGATTAGCCAAGTGAAGAAGCCCACACATGCATTTTAAAACAATACTAACAAAGCATTTAGAAGCAGTGGCTTTGTTGAAATAAATATTAGTGGGATTTTAAGAAGATCCACCCATAGAAGGGACAGGACGTGAGAAAAATTCACTCTCTGATGTTACTTGTGTTGGATGAAAGCAAATATTGGGGGCATTGTATTTAGGCGGCAAAAATTGCAATAACCATTACATGGCAGCAAAATGTTAGGACTTTCTGTAGCTTGTTTGTGCCATGTAGGGTTTATACAGCTTTTTGTATTCCAGATACAATATGCACTCCTTAACAATAGGACAACAGCAGTTTCCTGCTATACCACACAGCAATAATTGGGGGGGGGGGATTATCACCTTTCAAATTTTTCTGAGTAGAATTATTTGATTGGCCTCGGTGTATCCTGGAACACTGGGTTAGATGAGCCCTTGATCCAAACTAAGGAGGCTTTTGCATATAGTCATCACATCTACTTATTTACTTCATAAAACTTTCATTTTTGAACTGCTTTTCTGGTCTATATTTTCAATCAGCTTCAAATCTAGAATCTACATAAGTTTTATCAGTAAAATGTTTGTAAATTTGTCAGAATAGGGTACTAAGGATCTCTTCTTTCATCACTCAATTAGAATTTACAGTGATAACAGAAAAGATTAAATATCACACTCTTAAGGAATGGGCAATTAAATTCTTTAGAATCCTTTCTTCCCACCATCTTGCTACCATTTTTTTTAGCAGCTTCAGTGCTTTTTGCTCCTCAACATATTTATAGCTATGATAGGGTCAAGGGAACCATAGGTCAATGATTTTCAGGAGTCAAATTAAAGTATATACCGTAATTTACACAAAATCTAAGGTTAAACTTGCGAAGAAGGTATTAGCTGATTCCCATAGACTAAAAGTACATATAAAATTTGCTACCGCCTTTGAGACTTCCTAAAAATTTAGTCACTTGGAAGGAAAACAGTGATCTATTCATTGTGAGGAGTATTAAAATTTCTAATAACTGGAGCTTATAACTTCTGGTTACTATTGCACATATAGAATATATGGGAAACAGATTCAACCTTTGCCTCCGAACATATATAAATATGATTTTGATATTTTAAAAATAACTTCCACAGTTGCCTTGATGGGTTGGCATCAATCTGGGGAAATCTAAGGCTGAGTAATTCTCCTATAACAGAGATGGGAAATTTGGGGTCTATGTGATTGAAGAGCTAAGTGACCATAACTTTCCTTGAATTTCTTTTTAAATTTGGCCCACTGATATAATCTCTCAATTTCCTGACTCATTTTAAGTGATCAAGATTCATATCCTGCACAAGATGACCACCGCCAACCTACAACATCCCAACCTGGATATGGGGCCAGAATATTTTTTAAAAGTGTCAAAAAGTCCCCCCAAATTTTGCCACTGTTTCAGTGGCCATGGTTTGGTGGGGTGGTGTCATGTGACTGACTATGATGAATGACATCAAGTTGGCCACACTTTCTCAGTCACCTGACCATCAAACCGCACCGACAAAATAAGCACGCCAACAGAACCAGTAATTAAAATTTTAGAACCCACTTCTACATTGGCCCAATTTAAAAAAAAACAGTCCAAGCTGATTGGATTACAGCCAAAACCTGAGCGCAGATGCACTTTTCCAGAGGTCTCTCCACTTCCTGGGCAGCACATTTGCTGCCTGCCCTGCATGGCTTGGTGCATTCTGACTCTGGAGCAGAGTGAATAAGACACCCTATGTCATCTGAATTCTGGGCTAGCGAGTGAAGAAGCAGCCAGTCAGAGCAAGTGCGCAGCCTGGGGGCACGTCTGAATGAGGAGTGGGGAGCGGAGCAGAGGGGCTGAAATACACCCAGGGCACCAAGGACAAGACCAGGGGAAGTTGCAGTGGGTGCAGTGAGGCAGGGCTGGAGAAATGCAGCTTCCTGCCCCACTGGGGTCCTGGGAGAGCTCGCCATCTGTCACATGCCCCACTTTCCCACAGAGTGTTCCTTGGGATGTCAGAGAGCCTCGCAGGCACTACCCCAGGGCAAATGCCTTGGCAAGCAGCACAGAGAGGAGCTGCCACCCAGAGAGACCTACAACCGGACTGTCCGACTTCGCTTCTCTCTCGCCTGCCATGCGCAACAACCACCTTCGATTTTGAGGGTATCCAACCCCAATAGGGTGCTCTCAGGTTGCTATGATGGGGGCTCCTCCTGCTCCAAGCACCAGTTCTTCATGGGAGCATTTATTTATTATTTATTTATTTATTAGATTTGTATGCCGCCCCTCTCCGTAGACTCAGGGCTCACAACAGCAATAAAACAATTCATGACAAATCTAATAATTTAAAAAGATTTTTTAAAAAAAAAAACCCCATTATTAAGCAGACATACACACAGACATACCATACATAAATTGTATAGGCCCGGGGGAGATATCTCAATTCCCCCATGTCTGGCGGCAAAGGTGGGTTTTTAGGAGTTTACGAAAGGCAAGGAGGGTGGGGACAATTCTAATCTCTGGGGGGAGCTGGTTCCAGAGAGTTGGGGCCACCACAGAGAAGGCTTGTCCCCTGGGACCCACCAAACAACATTGTTTAGTCGATGGGACCCGGAGAAGGCCAACTCTGTGGGACCTAATCGGTTGCTGGGATTCGTACAGCAGAAGGCGGTCCCTGAGATATTCTGGTCCGGTGCCATGAAGGGCTTTATAGGTCATAACCAACACTTTGAATTGTGACCGGAAACTGATCGGCAACCAATGCAGACTGCGGAGTGTTGATGTGACATGGGCATACCTGGGGAAGCCCATGATAGCGCTGCAGCTGCATTCTGCACGATCTGAAGTTTCCGAACACTCTTCAAGGGTAGCCCTATGTAGAGAGCATTACAGTAGTTGAACCTCAAGGTGATGAGGGCATGAGTTACTGTGAGCAGTGACTCCCGGTCCAGATAGGGCCACAACTGGAGCACCAGGCGAACCTGGGCAAATGCCCCCCTCGCCACAGCCGAAAGATGGTTCTCTAATGTCAGGTGTAGATAGAGGAGGATGCCCAAGTTGCGGACCCTCTCTGAGGGGGTCAATAATTCCCCCCTCCCCCAGGGTAATGGACGGACAGATGGAATTGTCCTTGGGAGGCAAACCCACAGCCACTCCGTCTTATCAGGTTGGGAGGAAGGTAAGTTCACAAAAAGTAATTTTAAAAATTCCAAAAAAAGAGATGGCAGTGACCGGAACTATTTCATTGATGTCATTGTGACATCACCAGTGGCTTGCTACCAATTCAGACGAACCAGTCTGAGCTGCGAGGAATCCATCTCTGGGCTAATGGAGAGAATAATGGGAGATAATAATGAAATACTGCATTAGAAAACGTATGTGAGGAAATGGCTTACTGAAGAAGAATCTCTGTTCTGCTGTATTAATTTATATTCTGCACTACTTTCACTTGACCAGAAACTTACTTTCTTTGCTATATTAATTCACAATTGGTCTTTTTCACCATTGCAGTCAGAATCATAAATTGGTTAAATTTGGCCCTGGCTGAGGAAAATATTCAATTGTTACATGTACATACTTCAATTACACAAATATTTGGTTTGTCTTGATGATACTAATATATATACAGCTCAATAGGTTCTTCCAAATTGTCCTTTTGGGTGAGTTGGTCAGGGAATCTGGTTTTTCTGATGTAAATCGCTTTATTCTTGGTATTTTTAAAATCCTTAATTGTTTCTCTTTTCAATTTTTTTCACGATATTTCCTAAGTCCATGAGAGTAACATTTTTGAAAGGAAAATATTTCACCTCTCCAGTTTTTTTTCTTGTCTCCATACCTTATTATATCATTTCCTTCTTGTACAGCTTCAGACAAGGAGGGTGCTCCCAGAAGGATTCTGTTTATTGTTCAAGTCTGACATATACATTTCCCCTACCCTTTTCTGCCCACCACTTCCTCTGCTAAATCCAGATGTGGTTTTATAACGTGACTGGCTCTCAACAGCTGCTTCTCAAGAGCTTGTGATTAGATTTCCAAAAAATGTTCTTCCTACAGAACAAGGAATTCTGAGAAATAGGAAAAGGAAACAAACTACTAATATACTCTTTCTTGGAAAAACATTTTCATGGCTTGTGCATGTTCAAATGCCTTGAAAGAAAAGCTGAATATCAGTACTAAAGGTGACCAGTGTCACTGATTTATTGGACTGTTAGCCTCTATGAGTGTTTCCCAACCTTGGCAACTTGAAGATATCTGGACTTCAACTCCCAGAATTCCCCAGCCAGCAAATGCTGGCCGGGGAATTCTGGGAGTTGAAGTCCAGATATCTTCAAGTTGTCAAGGTTGGGAAACACTACTCTATGCAAATAACTGATTGTTTTTCCTAGTTTTGACCAGCAATCATTTCTCTCTTATTGAAATAGACATTATTTAACTCTACATGTTATGATGAAGAGAAGGTGTACTAATGGAATAATCTCTTTCTCTAGCCTTGAATAATGTCGTGATCTATTTTCTGGAACATACCCAATTCTTTGGTAAAGGTTCTATGGTTGCTAACATGTTTTTAATAAATCTGTATTTACTGATTCCATTATTAATTTTATAAGTTGCTAGAGCTTTGCACAATATAAAAAGGAGAGGGATAGGAAAAATACAAATATCTGCTTTTGTTTTACAAAACATTTAGTAACATCTAAATGCCTACTTTTAATACAGTATGATCAAGGAGCTGTTGAATGAAAGGCATGCCTTCTTTTCTGAAATTTTTTATAGCTTATGAAGTTTGTCTTTACAAATAGGCTCAACCCAATCTAGCAAAAAAAATCCATATGTAAAAGCATATGTGGTGTTTCCATCGGATGTATGTCATCAACCTGCTTTTCTAATGAGCTTTCCTTACTATATTTTTATGCCATATATTTATTGGTTTGACAAATTTGTCCATAATCAAATATTCTTTGATAACATGCTGGCTAATTGGATATAATAAGGAACTGCACTTGAATTATTTAGAAGCTTTATTAGGTTGCAAATATGGTTTTAAATATCATTTGCAATATGGAGTAGAAGCTATATGTTCTTAATTAACTTCCAGTATTAATTATAGGTTCAACTTAAAATGTTTATGTTGAAGATCTTGGAGGCTGTCTTCAGGACATCCTTTTCATTTCTCAAGTCTTTCTTTGTCATTTTGCAGGTTTCTCTTAGTAATGGAATCCTAAATCCACAACTCTTTTCTGTAGGAAACTCATTTCATTTTTCACCTTTTATTCACATTGTTGTTTTACAAGTGTTTTAAGAGCCCAATAAATTAGTATGCAGCATTGTTTGCTTAAAAACAGATTTCTTCATAAGGTTTTCTGAGGTTAAATATTTTACTTTAGATTTGTCATACAATAGATTCAGAATTTTGTTTCTCTTTGTGTTGTCACAGTTACTTTGAATAGGGAAGTGTGATAGGCAAGTTATAAATGATTTAGAGTGAATGAATGATTCACAACAAATTAAAGCAAACACTGAAAAGTGAAGCAAAATAAAAAAACATTTGAGAAAAATAAATCAGAGAGCTTTTTAACATTTTACAGTATTGAAACAATTTGCATGAATATAATTAGTTAGCTTTATAAAGCAAGAAGCTTTTAGTTAGATTCAGTGAGATAGCAAAGCTGTGAAGAACAGAATACTAAACCAAGACAAGATATAAGAGCAGCAGTTCAGTGATAAAGTTTCCTGTTGACCAACGGCAAATCCAATAAACTAATTTCCTTCCTCCAGGTCTTTGATGCAGAATGGTAAACATTTGAAACATCTGTTTGTTCCCTAGCAGTTTGGACTATCTCTGAGCCAACTCAGTAAACATTTTGCAAAGCTTCCTCCTACATCTCGGATGTCACCGAGATTATACTAAGCATATAACCCTATCACCCCCATTTGCTTACTGTAACTTCTGAAGAGGACAGGTTGGTTGGCTAATCTGGCCAGAAGAAGTAGCACATGTGACCTTTCAAGCTGGTTGCATGGATTTCCATGTCAAGAGCCTGCCCGCTCAGTACAGGTAATCCTCGTTTTGCAAACCCAATTGAGCCCAACATTTCAGTTGCTAAGTGAACCTTTTGTTAAACGAGTTTGTCCAATTTTACAACTTTTCTTCCCACAATTGTTAGGTGAATCACTGTAGTTGTTAAGAAAGTTTGACTTCCCCATTGACTTTGCTTGTCAGTAGGTCTCAAAAGGAAATCCGATGACTCTGGGACCCTGCTATCATCATAGAAACATAGGAACATAGAAGACTGACGGCAGAAAAAGACCTCATGGTCCATCTAGTCTGCCCTTATACTATTTCCTGCATTTTATCTTACAATGGATATATGTTTATCCCAGGCATGTTTAAATTCAGTTACTGTGGATTTACCAACCACGTCTGCTGGAAGTTTGTTCCAAGGATCTACTACTCTTTCAGTGAAATAATATTTTCTCACGTTGCTTTTGATCTTTCCCCCAACTAACTTCAGATTGTGTCCCCTTGTTCTTGTGTTCACTTTCCTATTAAAAACACTTCCCTCCTGAACCTTATTTAACCCTTTAACATATTTAAATGTTTCGATCATGTCCCCCCTTTTCCTTCTGTCCTCCAGACTATACAGACTATCATAGATATGAGTCAATCGACAAAACATCTGACCATGGGGATGCTATACTGCATACTCTGATCCTGCATGTTGCTTATTTTGTTTTAGCTTTAGTTTTACTCTTGTAAAGCAAAGTTTTACTCTTGTAAAGCAATTCAGATTACTGTCATGAGAACTTCAACTAATGCATACACCGCTATGATGGACAGATTCTACAGGCAACGCGCCAAGAACAGAAATATCCAAGCTCTTTCAACCTAGTTGCCATGGCTGCAGTTTTCACCTCCTTGCTAGTCTTGAACCTCAGACAGATAGCGCTGGAATTTTCAAATGCATGATCTGAATGTAGAGCCTATTCTGGCAGGCTAGCTCGAATAACACTGACACATGTGAAAGAAAACAAAGTCTCTCTGCTAATATTTGTGTAGAAGATATTTAGCAAGTGTTCTGTCTGGGTTCCCCCAGACCTCAACACCAACTGGAAAAAACAGCCAGACACGCTGGTAAAAGCAAAAGTACTTTATAGCTTGAAAAATAAACACAGAGAAAAACCTGTTCTTCCCAACAGGCAGGCTAGGAGACTTTACAGCAGAGTCCTGATGTCCAGACAATACAGCAAACTTCTTGCTGGCACACCCACCACTGTAGAGCATAAGACCCCCACCTTTTCCCCCCAAGGTTTCAGTATTCAAAGTCACAAACCAGAATTCCAAGATGCCAAAGATCACAGCCAGGTCCCAGGACTCCCAAAGATAATACTCCACAAGCCAGGAAGGGTGGGTCTGCCTTTTAGCCTTTCCAGAGAGCACCACACCCAAACCCAGCTGTTGCCTCTTTAGTGCTGAAAATACCTAGCCAATTGGTCCCTTCTTTGTGTTGCTCTTCTCTGTCGCAGATCGATTATTGCTTGTGCATTTTCCTCTAAGGAATCCAGGCTGCTTGCTGGGGAGAGCTCCCTCTCGGGGGCCTCCGGCTGTTCCCCCTCTTCCTCAGCCTGGGATTCCTCCTCCTCGTCTGCCTGCACCTCCTGTTCTTCATCCTCCCCCTCTGAACAGGAAACCGACAGAAGATCAGCCGTTCCCTGAGGGGCTTCGGACGGAATCACAACAGCAAGTAATAGTTGATACACAACCATAACATCACATGTTGCATTTTCTGCAAAACTATTATCACCATGGGAGCTACTCTTTTTTAGAATCCTGATTATGTTATAATTCCAATGTTTTACTCAGTCCTGAGGAGAGGGGAGTGCAGCTGGCCTATAGAGCTCAAAGGGAGCCCATTTTAATTTTTACAAAACCATTTTCTTTTTACAAAGAAAAAGTTTCTTCATTTATGATTTATATTTTATATTTCATTTTAATTTATGACTATGAAATCTCATAACCTGCTCAAAAATTTAAGGAAAAACAGAAACGTGATGAGATTAATAAAAAGGGGCGACAAACACTTTTTCAATTTGGCATTAAATGCAGCAGTGGTGCTTTCACACATATGGTCTGGCCAGGATGGGTGGGGGCACGTCTTCCACGTGTCTGTGCATGCATCCAAGGCTTCTCTGAGCGGCATGTGTGAGATGAGTGGGAAAGGCCGCACCCCTCCCCCCCAAGTTTCCCATGCAGGAAACCAAAGAGAGCCTGGCAGCAGTCGCAGCCTCCCTTTCCAATTCCCTTTCCGCCGACGCAAAGAGGCGGAGGCGGTCAGGCAGGGAGCAGCAGCAGTAGCAGAAGTGACCTGGAGGCCAAACAGAAACCAGAAGAGTTGACCGAGGGACGGGAGGCCCAGCCAGAGCCCCAACCATACAGAAATGTTGATGCCAACGAAGCGGAGGAGGAGGAGGAGGAAAAAAGCAACGGTAGCCATTTTAGTGTTGTTCCAACACTTAATAATCCTCTCAGCAGCCCTGGTTTTATTAAAATAACAAGCATGAATGTATGTCAGCTTGCTATTACTAATAATATAATATTAATGCAAATACAGTGATACCTCATCTTACGAACTTAATTGGTTCTGGGACGAGGTTTGTAAGGTGAAAAGTTTGTAAAAGGAAACAATGTTTCCCATAGGAATCAATGAAAAAGTGATTAATGCGTGCAAGCCCAAAACTCACCCCTTTTGCCAGCCGAAGTGCCCGTTTTTGCACTACTGGGATTCCCCTGAGGCTCCCCTCCATGGGAAACCCCACCTCCAGACTTCTGTGTTTTTGTGATGCTGCAGGGGAATCCCAGCAGGGGAATCCCAGCAGTGCAAAAACGGGTGCTTCGCTGGCAACGGAAGTCCGGAGGTAGGGTTTCCCAACAAGGGGTGCCTCAGTGAAATTGCAGCATCGCAAAAACACGGAAGTCCTCGAAACCCCACCTCCAGACTTTTTGTGATGTTGCAATTTTGCTGAGGCTCCCCTCGCTGGGAAACCCCACCTCCAAACTTCCGTTGCCAGCGAAGCGCCCGTTTTTGTGCTTCTGGGATTCCCCTGCAGCATCACAAAAACACGGAAGTCTGGAGATGGTGTTTCCCATGGAGGGGAGCCTCAGTTGAATCCCAGCAGCACAAAAACGGGCGCTTCACTGGCAACAGAAGTCTGGAGGCAGGGCTTCTTGTGTTTGTAAGGTGAAAATAGTTTGGAAGAAGAGGCAAAAATATCTTAAACCCCGGGTTTGTATCTCAAAAAGTTTGTACGATGAGGGGTTTCTAAGACGAGATATCACTGTATACTGCATTATTACATCTCCAAACTGTACTAGAGTTATAGCCAACCGTTTTTGAACTGGGAATTGAGTTTGGCCGCAATTGCAATGGTATTCTAGCCTGGAAACAATATTAAAAATTTGAGGAGAAGAGTAGAATATGACAACTAAATTTGCTTTTATTTAATGTAAAGTTATAAAACAAAATTAAATACAACAAATATGATTTGTTTTTAATCATTTAGGTTATTAATTCCTGCCTTATTTTATCACAATAAATACACCAAGATGCAGTTTCTAGATTCACAGGTAGCCTTTTAAAATAAATAATTAAAAATGCAAAGAGAGAAAAACCCTTAGACTCTGTAGGTGAGAACTGCAACATAAGCCAATTTATGGACTGAGCTTGCACAACAATGCAGTAAAGTGTTCTGAGAAAACACAGCCAATATATTGTGCAAATAAAGACAACTATTTGAACCAGAAAACCATAGCTAAATAAAATATAATTTGTGTATTGGTCAATCAGTTTATATTACACATTTTTCAGGTGTTCAAATATTTTATTTATTTATATATGTATAAAGCTTATTAAAATATAAAATACAAAGAAAAAAGAAAATAATAGGAGAAAAGAGGAGAAAAAAGAGAAGAAAGAAAAATGTAGGGTAAGGGGGGGAGAAAATCATTGACATCCAACTTCTTTTGGTGCAATAGAATAAGGCAGTAATAAACCTCAACTTTTTACTTTTATGTAATAACATATACTAGCCATTTCTAGAAAATGCACATTTTTTCAAGGAAAGTGAATAAATTGTATTTATCCTTTAACTCCATAAAAATCCACGATGGAGATGTTTGCAAAGCCTTGTACATAAGGTTGGTTGTATGTGTTCATGATTCTCTCTGTGTGCATAAATGATTATTCCATTACCTTTCTATCCGGGTGCATCATTAATTTTAGAAATGTGTGCTGTCAGTCCCTGGCCTTAAGCCCAGCTATCTTTGCTTCTGCTGACTAATTTCCTTTTCCTACACCTCCAGCTGCTTGCCTAAACCATAGCAAAGACAAATTTAATACAGCACGCATCACCACTTGTTTTGAAAGTCTATACGCTTCAATGAGGAAAGGAAATCCAAAATATGGAGATTTTCAGAAAATCCCATGGCTGTTTGTGACATAACCTGGCTGGGCTAAGAGATCTCAATAATCTAAACAAATCTCATGACAGAATTTGTAAAAAAGAAAAAAAAAGTTTCAAATTGTACATGCCCATAGAAAGCAACCACTGATTTACAAAAGGAGCTTTGACAGAATGTCCTGTTCTCTAAACTGGGTTTATGTAATTGGGCTTATGTCTCCATGTACAGTTGGTCCTCAATTTATGGCCACAATGGAGCCCAACATTTTTGTTGTTAAGAAAGACAATTGTTGTGAACTTGCCTCATTTTACGACTTTCCTTGCCGCAATTGTGAATTACTGCAGTTGTAAAGTTAATAACATGGTTGTTATGTGAATCTGACTTCCCCATTTACTTTGCTTGTCAGATCACAGAAGGGGATCACATGACACCAAGACACTGCAACCATCATAAATGTGAGTCAGTGGCCAAGCGTCCAAATTTTGATCAATGGACCATAGAGATGCTGCAATGATCTAAAGTGTGAAAAAACATCATAGATCTCTCTAGATAGACAGACAGACAGACAGACAGACAGACAGACAGACAGACAGACAGACTCTCTCTCTCTCTCTCTCTCTCTCTATATATATATATATATATATATATATATATATATATATAGATATAGATATAGATATAGATATATATATTTCCATTTACAACAACACAAAGATTGGAACTCCAGCCTGAAGATGGTGAATGTGATTTCACCGAAACGTCGCATAGACATGCAAAACATTACACAGGGCAAAACCCGATATATATATAGATCCATTTCGGCCTTATTTAACACATACAAAATGTGTTAAATGTGTTAAAATTAAGGGAGACTAGGATAGATCCATTTCGGCCCATTTAACACATACAAAATATAGTTTGTCGGCTATAAATATATTACTGCCTTGCAGTGGCCCTGGGTTGGGCCTAGAGGCAAAAAAAGGAGCTGTGACGTTCCTTAAAAAAAATATACCAGGGTGATCCGACATAAGAAAAACATATATATATATATATATATATACACACACACACACACATAATATGCTGCTCAAAAAAATAAAGGGAACACTCGAATAACAGATCCTAGATCTGAATGAAATATTATCATTGAATAATTTGTTCTGTACAAAGATGAATGTGCTGACAACAAAATGAAATTGATTGTCAATCAGTGTTGCTTCCTAAGTGGACAGTTTGATTTCACAGAAGTTTGATTTACTTGAAGTTATACTCTGTTGTTTAAATGTTCCCTTTAATTTTTTGAGCAGTATATGTATATATACAGGGTGTGTTCCAAAAGTAATGCAATTGAATTTCCCGTGCCACTCCTATTGGTCGGAGTGGGACCAAAGCACTTGGAGTAGGTGGGGGAGACGCTAAGCTTTGCCGCGAAACTGGTCTCAGTGCTCTCCAAGCTGTGGAAGCGGCAGGACATCAGTTATTGTAAACCTCTGCACGCCAACCGTGTCACAAAAAGAGCAACCAAGCGGAAATTTCAAGTGAACTTTTGCAACATATAGAAATTCAACCTGATTATTTGGACAACGTCATCACTGGTGATGAAACCTGGGTTTTTTAATACGACCCAGAAACAAAACACCAAAGCTCTGAGTGGCACACCGACCAGTCCCCCAAGTCCAAAAAGGCAAGAATGAGCAAATCAAAAGTGAAAACAATGCTCATTGTCTTTTTTGACAGTAAAGGAGTGGTCCATAAGGAGTTTGTTCCTCAAGCACAGACAGTTAACGCAGCCTGCTAGGTGGATGTGCTGGAAAAACTCCAAAAAAGGGTCATCAGGACAAGAAAAGACATCTCCGCTACCTGGCAACTACATCATGACAACGAGCCTTGCCACAACCCACTATGAGTCCGTGAGTTCCTGGCCAAACACCAGGTACCAACGCTGCCCCACCTACCCCTATAGTCCTGACGTCACCCCAGCAGACTTCCTTTTGTTCCCTCGGATTAAGGCAGCCCTGAAAGGAACCTGTTTTTCATCCATAGAAGAGATCCAATCAGCCGTGATGAAGACCTTGTGTAAGGTCCCCAAAGACGCCTTCCAGGGCATGTACTGGTCATGGCAGAGTCGCTGGAAAAAATGTGTAGAGGCCCAAGGACAGTACTTTGAAGAATTTTAAGCGTTTGTGCAAATCTGTTCAATAAATTACTTTAAAAATAATAATTGCATTATTTGGAACGCACCCTGTACAGTATATATATATACACTGTATACACAGAATATATACTGTATATATTCTGTTTCAGATGCTTGTTAGACTATATTTGCACTAGACTAACTCAATAACTACCCTACATAAAATGCTTATTCCACTGTCTCCTTTTTTTGGCTCTCATGTCCTGAAGGAATATAGAAAATAGAAATATAGAATAGAATATAGAAAATAGCCTAATGATTTCAGGGTTCCAAGTAACATTTCCAATAAAAGAAAACTCTTGAGGCTCGAGTTTCCTCAAAGTTCCACATTTTATTAGACATGTCATATGGACACATCTGGGAAAATCCGAATCTAGAAGTTTCCGGGTTTTCTCCACTCAAAAGAAAGTCCAAGTCCCTGGCCCAGCACCTTCATTGTCCAATCAAAGCGCCATCACAACTGGAGATACTTTCCAGTCACACCCCTCCAAGTGCAGGGCAGGGTGGCCTTGATTCTTTTGAGTGCATATCTTCCAGCTACTCCCCCCTCCCAGTTTCTCACAGCACCAAATGTGGTAGGCCTGAAGTTCCAAGGTCCAAAAAATAGTTTCTAGGCTTGACAATGATTCTACTACATAAGCTTATCCAGTTAGATGAAATATTAATTGATTTCTTCAATTAAGCTCATTTTCTGGATCTACACACCACTAATGCACTAGATCATAAATGCAGGCTGGGCTTGCTCAGTATGCCAGGTTAAAAGGTCTTTGACTCATTTGTGGTTATGTGTTGTGCAAACTCAGATAGAGGATGCTGAAGTCACCAGTGTGCTGATTAATTCGTTAAAAGCAATTACTATATTATATGAAGAGAAGTTATTATTGTACAAAATATTAACCAAATATCAAAAATTCTTGATGTTTCCTATAAGGGCCAAAAAACATGGGAATTTTGCAATGTTTACTAGCTTTTCCTATTTCCTATTTTCAGCAAAATTAATTTAAACAAGGTTGATCCGTAACTTTTCTTTGTGTACATTAAAAATTGCAATTGTCCCTTTTTATATAGTTTTTATATATGGTTTTTATATAGTGTTTACCCAGTTTTTTCTCTGTTACTTTCACATACTGGTTTATTGTCTGTAGCTCCAACTGAGATATTTAATGGGATTGATTTGTAGCAATAGACTGCATCAGGGATTTGACAATTTGAAAAACCCTAGTTAAGTCACAAAGGATTTTTAGAGGTTTCTTGATAAACCCAACATTGGGAAAGAAAGAGATGGAGATTATAACTCAAGATAATATCTGAGCTAATCAGGTGATATCCAGAATATCACAAAGCTATGGCATTTGATGAGAGTTACCTACTGTACAAATTTGAATTCTCCAAATATATAATGAACAGGGAGAGGAAGAGAGGGAGGGAGGGAGGGAGGAAAGAAGGGAGGGAGGGAGGAAGTTAGTTTTCTGATTCTCTCTGCCAGCTTCCCACAAGGAAACTCAAACTTAAACTGGAGAAACCAGCACAAAGTTTCTCTGGCTGCCACTGTTTTCTTTTTCTTTTTGACCTCTCATTGTCATTCTATTGCTTTGTTCAGACAAGGAAATGTCTCTGGCATGATGACCCAACATGAAATGGGTAGTCTAGTATAAACCTATATTTCAAAGCAATCAGTGATACAAATAAACTCAGCACAGCTCAATGCTTGCCTTTTGTGCTGATTTTGAATCAGCTGAGCCAATTTATTTCTGGAATATTTATTTATTTATTTGTTTGTTTGTTTATTTGTTTGTTTGTTTATATTTTGTCCAATACACAATATATACTGAAGAGAATAGACATGTAGTAATATATATAAAGAAAAGGATAGAAGAAAAGATATAAAAATAGAGGAGAAGATATATGAAAAGAAGAAAAGATAAATGAGATAAGGAGAGACAATTGGACAGGGGACAGAAGGCACAACTAGTGCACTTATGCATGCCCCTTACTGATCTCTTAGAAACCTGGAGAGGTCAATCGTGGATAGTTTAAGGGGAAAATGTTGGGGATTAGGGGTTGTTACTACTGAGTCAGGTAATGACTCAGTAGTTACTACTGAGTCAGGTAATCGACAACTCGATTGCTGAAGTCATATATTTTACAGTCAAGTTTGGAGCAGTTAATATTAAGTTTGAATCTGTTGCGTGCTCTTGTGTTGTTGCGATTGAAGCTGAAGTAGTCAGCTTCAATCGCAACGTAGAATGTTGCAGCATATAATCTTGTGGGCAATACTGAGATAGTGTCTTAGGCGTCGTAGTTCTAAGCTTTCTAGACCCAGGATTGTTAGTCTACTTTCATAGGGTATTCTGTTTCGAGTGGAGGAGTGAAGGGCTCTTCTGGTGAAGTATCTTTGGACATTTTCAAGAGTGGTGATGTCCAAGATGTGGTATGGGTTCCAGACAGATGAACTTTATTCAAGGATGGGTCTGGCAAACGTTTTGTAGGCTCTGGTGAGTAGTGTGAGATTGCCTGAGCAAAAGCTGCGTAGGATCAGGTTAACAACTCTAAAAGCCTTTTTGACGATATTGTTGCAGTGGGCTTTGGCACTTAGATCATTGGATATTAATATTCCAAGATCTTTTACTGAGTGGGGGTTGGCTGTAAGATTTTGTTTATTCAGTTTATATATGAGGTTTGGATTCTTTTTGCCGATGTGGAGGGTAGTACATTTGCTGGTTGCCAGGTGTTAGACCAATCTGAGACAAAGTTGAGGTCTTTTTGAAGAGTAGATGTGTTGTCTGTGGTGTTGAAAAGTTTTACATCGTCGGCGAAAAGAACACAGTTGCTTGTGATATGATCGCAGCGGTCGTTGATGTAGAGAATGAAGATCGTAGGTCCTAGTACGCTGCCTTGGGGAACACCACTTTTAACCGGGACAGGGGTGGAAATGGCACTTCCAATTTTATTTATTTATTTATTTATTTATTTATTTATTGGATTTGTATGCCGCCCCTCTTGGTTTGACAGGAATGAAGTAATCCAGCTGTGGAGGAATCCTTAGGAATCCTGAGATGCCATAGGATTTGAGTTTTAGGAGTAGTTTGTCGTGGACCACTGAATAGAAGGCTTTGCAAAAGTCAATATAAATTGCATCAATGGATTTTCCTTGATCTAGGTGGGTAGTCCACATGTTTTTGCAGTGAAGTAGTTGAAGGTTGCAGGATAATTTCTGAATACAAATTGTTTGTTAGATTGTTTGTAGGTTATTAGATTCTAAGTAAAGAGTGATTGATTGATTTATAATTGATTCCATGACTTTCCATGAGACGCAGCATAGCGAAATTGGTCTCTAGTTGTCAACTAGAGAAGGGTCTTCTTTTTTGAAGATAGGGATGACTACTGCTTTTGACCATAGCTTGGGGAGTGTGCGCAAAGACCATCTGGTCTGACTGATAGAGAAGGTTTGAGGTCTCGGATTACTTTTTCAACGCAATCTATAGTAAGGTCTACTTGGGTTAGGTCATTGAGAGAGTTTAAGGTGCAATTTGTGAAGATGGGGGATGAGCCATTACTGTTAACGAAGACAGAGCCAAAGAAAGAGTTGAAGAGGTTAGCTCTGGATGGATCTTCACGGTATTCTTCGTAATACAAATTTATACTCAGAATTGCTAAAGCCTCCCTGCCTCTGAGGTTCTGTACCTTCCCCTCCCCCACCATACAGGTTCGTTTACATTTTGTTTTTACTGCAAATATCTTAATTTGCATAGTAAAAATAATAGAGCAGGAATAGTTTGGCAAGGCTGCTCTAGTCGAGACCAACTGATTAGAATTGTCCTTTTTAAGAAAAGCACCCAAGCAGACATAAATGCATGCAGAATGAAGTACACGTTTTACAGTTACATACTGGTGACTGGGATCACTTTATGCAATGATTCTAACATTTTGAGATCAACAACAGAAAGAGCAAATTCAGGTCAATTTCAATATCTGAATATTCATGGACTGATTATGGTGTCGACAGTATGGCAGTGCAAATCATTTCTCAAACCTAGTGAAGTACATAATTTTTTTCACCTTTTTTCACCTATAATCATATCTCTGAAAGCTGCAGATTGATGAGAGAGGCGTTATAACTGATATATTTTAGGGGGAAATTAATAACCCTGCACTAGAGCTATATTATGAACCTCAGAAACCCTCATCTGTTTGCCTTGCCTAGAGCTATTCTTGGTTGCCGTGGCAACCATTGTACATTCTAGGTGATGTCTGGCTCGTATGTTCAGCTATATATACAACCTGGGCTTGTTTCCCTCCACACACTGAAGCTTAATATACTTTTCTGGTCAAGTACAGATTACTACCGGATCAGGCTTATGCTAATAGGAAAACCTATTAGTATTTTAAACTGCCTTCAGGTAGCAGACTAATGTACACAATTTGTAATTGTATATGGGAATGACCTTGGCGACTGGGCAAAGAGACACAGCCAAGGGAACAGTCAGATAAGAGACAGCACAGGCCATAATGGATTGGCAGGTTTCTCTTATCTTCCCTACCAGTTCAGAAGTGCACGCATTGCTTGTTTGTTTGTTTTATTAGATTTGTATGCCGCCCCTCTCTGTAGACTCGGAGCGGCTTACAGCTTACAGCGGCTTAAAACCCACCTTTGTCGTCAGGCATGGGGGAACTGAAATATCTCCCCTGGGCCTATACAATTTATGTATGGTATGCTTGTATGTATGTCTGTTTAATAATGGGGTTTTTAAAATATTTTAACTGTAAATTTATTAGATTTGTTATAAATTGTTTTTTATTGTGTTGTGAGCCGTCCCAAATCTACGGAGAGGGGCGGCATACAA
Organism: Erythrolamprus reginae; assembly: GCF_031021105.1. Classification (NCBI taxonomy): domain Eukaryota; kingdom Metazoa; phylum Chordata; class Lepidosauria; order Squamata; family Dipsadidae; genus Erythrolamprus; species Erythrolamprus reginae. The sequence goes on along the minus strand of NC_091954.1, from coordinate 59,172,790 downwards.
ATCTAATAAACATAAACAAACATAAACATAAAAACAATATATAATTACAAATCTAATAGTTAGAATCTAAAATAACAATAATACATTTAAAAAGTCTACAAAACAAGAAACCCCAATATATAAAAAACATACATACAGTCATATCATACACAGAAAACTACATAGGCAGGGGGAGATGTTTCAGTTCCCCCATGCTTGATGACAGAGGTGGGTTTTAAGGAGTTTGTGAAAGGCAAGGAGGGTGGGGGCAGTTTTAATCTCTGGAGGGAGCTGATTCCAGAGGGTCGGAGCCGCCACAGAGAAGGCTCTTCCTCTGGGTCCCGCCAAACGACATTGTTTAGTTGACAGGACCCGGAGGAGACCAACTCTTTGGGACCTAACCAGTCACTGGGATTCATGCGGCAGAAGGCGGTCTCGTAGATACCCTGGTCCGGTGGCATGAAGGGCTTTATAGGTGATGACCAACACTCTGAATTGTGACCGGAAACTGATCGGCAACCATTGCATTGGAAGTAATCTGGGTACTGACCCTCTGCACATGCGCAGAAGCCTTTGCACAAACTCAGAGGGTTATTTGCCAGCCACTTTCAAATAGCAGCGACTGGGGAACTGGTTTGGTGGTGTGGCAAGCTGGCCTTCACTACTGGTTTGGTGACAATTTCCACCACCAGTTTGTGCGAGCCAGTCCGAACCTGGTAGCAACCCACCCACCACCCCAAGAGATTCAGAAGAGATCCTCCCTAGTTTCCCAGTCAGTAAAAGAACTATGGGTTGGGAGTGAAGATATGTACAGATAGTCTTTGACTTGCAATAAATTATTTAGTGACCATTCAAAGTTACAATGGCACTGAAAAAAGTGACTTATGACCAGTTTTACACTTGTTTTAGCATTCCCATGATCATGTAATCAAAATTCAGACCCTTGGCAACTGACTCATATTTAAGACAATTGCAGTGTCCTGAAATCACAGGATCACCTTTTGCCACCTTCTGACAAGCAAAGTCAATGGGGAAGCCCGATTCACTTAACAACAGTTTCATTGATTTACTAATTTCGTTAAGCAGATTAATTTAGTTAAGTGAATTCACTTAACAACTATGGCTAGAAAGATCATAAAATGGGATTAATTCACTTAACAAATGTTTCACTGAGCAACATGAATTTTGGGCTTAATTGTGGTCATAAGTCGAGCACTGCTTTTAGACTTAAAATATTACTATTTGTCTTGGTGAATCAGATTTTAAATTTTTAAAGCCACTGGAGCATTTTCATAGACTTCTTAACATAAAACACAGTTGAGTAATTCAGTCAGGTGATCCAGTCTAAATAATTTGTGCATATTTTTTCTTATATCTATTACCAGTTATCTACTGCCTAACAACACTGGCTTGGTTTTCTTCAGATAGCCCAATAATGTTGACAGGTTCCTTGAATTTTGGATTTAAACCTTAAAATGTGTCTATCCTGTCAAATAAAAGCTATCAGAGATGGAGTTACTATGGCAATCCTACTTATGGGAAGGCTACCTTAAGTAATTATTTTAGGTCATCAAAGGATTGCAAGCTTTGAAAAGCTTTACCTTAATTGCCTAAATGTTTAAAATGGTTTCCTATTTGTCTTCTGTTGTAATTGAAAAATCTGTGATGAAGTTTAAATCCCTGCAAGTTTTAAAGCACAAATATCTGAAGGATTTTCTTGCCTTACCCCAGTTGGTTAACCCACTTAAATAATATTCAGAAGCCTTTACATGTTAATGATACTTAAACTACATTTAGCAAAAGGGTTGTGAATACATTAGAGCTCTTTTCACAAATCTTCATTATTAATTTCCTAGAAATTGGTAAATGCTTATTATTTTAGAAATACAGATGATATGTGAATATAACATGCTATTTAAAATTTGTCTTTAATTTTTTTAATTAATCAGCAATTGAATGATGTATTTTTTACGGAAATTTATTGGATAGTAATATTTATTGAAGGAATATTTTAATTTTGTTAGCTAGGCTGAACTATTCTGTAAACAAAAAATAGGATGGAGGGGGAGAAGGAATCCCATTTCTTATTTCCTGAAATAATTCTCTATAACAGGTTTACCAATTAATCAGAGACGAACAAACATTGAGATTTCCGTAAGCTCAATAATGAAGAGGCTTATTTTATATATTTTTAGCTTCTTAACATCATATCTTGCTTCCTCTACACCCCCACCTCTAGGTTCATGGCCAATGCTGATTTTCCATGTATTCATACACACCTGCATCAGTTTGAATTTGGGATTGATGTACATGACCGAGCCAAACCATTAAAATATTTTTATGCCAAATAATTCTTGCCCCAAAGAACATTTAATGTAACTGCTCACATGATCCTTGTAAAAATATGACAGAAATTGCAATTTTAACTGCCTTATAGTTTTTATTAATGTCATCATGCCATTTAGAGACAAGTGGTTGGAATGCTGTAGCATTTCATCTAGTCAGTTCTGTGTCATGATTATGAGAACAGGAAAAGGGACTTCCTGCCTCATAATTAATTTTGTAGCAGCTATTTTGTATGTTAATTAGGCTGAAAGCTTAGAGGAGCCATGGTAGAGCAGCTCTCACTTAACAGCAAAAAATATCCAAAGATAATCTAATTTTTTTTAATGGCTCTCGGATCTTTTGATTTTAACTTCACCTGATAATAAACTTGGGACTTTGTGTTCTAGTAAAACTAAATGGGGCTCTCAATAATAGTTTTAGTCTATTCTAAAACTAGCTGGCATAGCTTTCTAAAAAGACAGCTGCTCAGAACTAAATGTAGGAACAGGCTACCAGAATAGTCAAATAACACCATCGTTCAATTAGTGCAAGTTTAAAGGGGATATGTTTCTTAGATGCTCCTGGGAGATTTCTGCAAACATAGATATTTCTTTCGGAGAAGAGCAGCCTCGAACTCAAGCAATCCAAGCCAGTCTCAGCCTCCGCAGGTTGGATTACAGGCTCGCGCTACCAAGCCCAATAACTGCAAATGGGGATGTGCAGCACCGCAGATTATATGTCTTTGCAGAACTGTGCAACAGCTATGGAGAACAGTCATTGCATATCCTTCGGTCTCAAAAGACCATGATACTATGCTCTGGACTCCCCAGAGCATGAAGCCTGGCTCGGTTAGTACAGAGGATAGACTGCTACCATTGAGGGGGTTGCCCACCGCCACTGGTAAGCTCCTGGCAATGCGTTCAGGCACGCACAAGCATCTGGCACAGGCACGTGTCCCTGGCACGAGATTCAGCTTCTGCACATGTGCGCAGAAGTGCAATCTTGTGTGAGGACACTCACACCCGTGAGATTTCAGCAATGTTTGCTGATTTTTTTGCTGCTGCGCATACGCAGAAGCAAAAATTGCTGAAATCTCGCATGTTTCTACATACTCATACAAGATTTTGCTTGCAGTGCATGCGCAGCAGCCAGATCTCATGCGGGGGTACACAGGGATGCATTGGGGGGATGCAGCTGCGCACACATTACTGTTTTTACTAACTAATTGCAGATTCCACTCGTACCAGCTTGGCCCATTACTGACTGTTATCCAAGCAGCAGATCCCCCCACCCTCTCCACATCTCTGAAATAATCCAATGAAATGGCAAAGCCATCAGCTACTCTCAGCCTGGATTGGCCAGCTTGTCGAAACTGTTGCCCAGGGTGTGGCCGCTGTGCGTGGGCTACAGTTGATTAGTCATTTATTTGTTTGCTTGTTTGTTTGTTTGTTTGTTGATTGATTGATTGATTGATTGATTGATTGCATTTGTATGCCGCCCCTCTCCGAGGACTAGGGGAGGCTCACAACATATCAAAGAAAACATAACAATACATCTGGATGCAATTAATGTAATTAAAAAACCTAAAAGTTGTAATATAATTAAAAACATTCATTACCATTCATTCCATAAAACACACTAAAATATTTGTTGGTCAGGGGGGAAGCTCTAATGACCCCAGGCCTGGCGGCATAGATAAATCTTTAAACTTTTTCAGAAGGCAAGGAGGGTGGGGTCAATGTGAATCTCTGGGGGCAGCTGATTCCAGAGGGCCGGCCCCCCCACAGAGAAGGCTCTTCCCCTAGGTCCCGCCAACCGACATTGTCTGGTTGATGTCTGGTTCATGGGGCCCTGCGGAGACCAACTCTGTGGGACTTGACCGGACGCTGGGATTTGTGCGGCAGAAGGCGGTCTCGGAGGTTATTCATTGATACTTTGTGTGGACATTCAGTTTATTTATGTTCTTTCATTTTGAAATTCTTCTCTTCTCTTCTCCCACCTCTTACCCCCCCCCCATTCACAAATATATAAAAACAACATGAAGTATTCTGCCTAAAACATTTGTGTGCCCAAATCTTGATGCATGCATTTTTACTGCAGGAAACTGCAGGAGAATGCAGGTTATATTAAAGACTAAAGGAAGATAATGAATTTAATAGTCAAAATATTGTTTCAGATGGCATGTGGGGCTTCTAAAATGTGTAAGAATTAAATAATAATTTAGCAAGTTAGAATTAATCAGTGTAAAGCTGTTCATTGCAATTGAAAAGCCCCCCAATATTTTTCTTAATGGTAATTGACATCCTTATCATCTCTGCCATGCCCTCAATCATTCCCTGGCAGAGAATTGCAGAAGCTAATGTCTATCAGATAAATTGTTTTTAGCTTCAGGTTTCTTGGCCTAAGGGTGCAGCTCATTCTTATTTGCCTGCTGGCTTCTTGTATATTTCCTGTAATAATTTGATTTTAGTTACCACTGGAGACAGGAAGCTGACCTAGATGCATTACTGGGCTGACCCAGTTATTATGGCCTGCTGTATTACCCATTTCCTTTCCTGCAGATCTCATCCTATTGTACAATATCCTGTAGAACCCATTGTGGTGCACACTGTGACAGGCAAACAGTATGTCACAGATATAATGTATCAATCATAATTGCTTTGAACGATTTAATAAATGAAGGAGAAAATATGTGAAAAACAACCTCTATCTCCTATAACTAGTCAGGAATATGAGATGTTGGTATGATATTTACTGTTCCATTTTTTTGAATGTGAATGTTTGGTATATTGCTTTAATTTGTTGCTCAAGTTAGACATTTTGAAATTATAACCCAGATATATAATAGTAATAATAATAATAATAATAATAATAATAATAATAATAATTTATTAGATTTGTATGCCGCCCCTTTCCGAAGACTCGGGGCGGCTCACAACAACGATAGAAACAATATTATACTGGCACAAATCTAATATTAAAAAAAACCCTAAAAACCCTATCATAATTAAAAACCAAACAGCACATACATACCAAACATAAATTATAATAAGCCTGGGGGAAAGGTGTCTCAAATCCCCCATGCCTGGTGGTATAGGTGGGTCTTAAGTAGTTTACGGAAGACAAGGAGGGTGGGAGCAGTTCTAATCTCCGGGGGGAGTTGATTCCAGAGGGCCGGGGCCACCACAGAGAAGGCTCTTCCCCTGGGGCCCGCCAGACGACATTGTTTAGTCGACGGGACCCGGAGAAGGCCAACTCTGTGGGACCTTATCGCCCGCTGGGATTCATGCGGTAGCAGGCGGTTCTGGAGGTAAGTGGTGTTTTAAAATAAAACAGAAATAGCTTGTAGCTTTATGGAATTTATTATATAATATGCAGTATATTCTATATTTCTAACAACTTGGTAGTGTTGGGTTAAATTTCATTTTCAGATATATAGTTTGACAACATGTATGCCCTTTTTTATTTTTTTCTTTGCTGTGCTTAAATCTGTTATCTTGATCTTTTTGCATGAGCTACAGTGCACAGTGCCGTAATGAAAAATACTATGCTCAAGAAATTAGTTTCAGCTGATGCTTTGGAAATGGAGTTAAGTTACCATCAACAATTACATTACCTTAAAGAAAAAGGACGTAGAAGTTTATAAAAAAATTATGGAATGTGCAGAACTAGACATGATGACAAAACGCTTGAATAATCAAGTAGAAACAGAATTTTATAAAATATGGAACAAAGTATACGAATGGTGGGATTTTAAAAATAACATTAAAAGTTAAAGCAACAAGAATTTAGAACTTCTTAAACTCATAGTTTTTGAAATTTTATAAGTTACAGTTTAATAGTTTAAAAATGTTGATAGTAGGATAAACTTAGATATGCTATTCATTATATTATATTTTTTGAATAAGTATTTTACAGATAAAGTAATTTAATTAACATATAGAGTTAAATTTAACAAATACCTAATATAAATGTATGCTGTTTTTGTATTGATCTGATCATAGTTAGGTTTTTACTTTTTGTAGTAGTTAGACTTCTAAGATAAGCGGAGCAATGGCAGCTCCTTGAGTGTTTAATGTTGTACGTCTTTGTTTGTCTTTTAAAAAAAATACAATTAAAATATTTCAAAAAAAGAAAGAAAGAAAAAGAACAATGCAATTCTCTTGAAATTAATAGCATTAATTCAATTTTTGAAGTGCTTTTATATTCTGGGTCTACAAACAAATAGGAATTATAAATCAAAAACTAAGAACGTCTGACTGGATTTCCAAATTCATATATCTACAGCTAATGGTTAAATATTATGAAACTATTACTTACTGGTAAATTACAAGCTAGTGCTTTGAAATTCAATTAAGAAGGACAAACCCACTGGGCCTAAAGATAAACTCATGTGAGCCCCTCAAGTGCAATAAAATTTCATCTAGCACAAGTCCTATACAAATTTATGTGCATGGACAGAAAAGTAATAGCCTTCTTTTATTAACACTTCCCAACAGCGATAAATTCAGTTATGTTGATATAGAAGATAGCAGCTAAGCCCAAGGTCAAATGTTTCATCAGTCTCAAGTCCCTTTCTGCCAATAAGAATTTGAGTCCAGACCATCTTGAATTCTGTTGACTTTTATCTACCACCCATTTGTTCAGATTCTTGTAGAGAACATTAGCATGCAATAAACATATTTTCTTTTGAACTGCTTGGATTCCTGATTTTCTGTGCTTCAGTTCCCTCTAATAAGTTAGAATTAGATAACAAATCTTGATTGAAAATCCAAATTACCATTGGACAGCATAAAGAGTTAATGTATTTATTTTTTGCTGCCATGCTGTAATTTTCTGAATTTTGGCAGCTCAGATCTGATACTCCTAGAAGATAATACACAATACTAATTATTAGTAACCATGGGCCACCTAATCTTTTATTAATATGTCTAATAATCCCCCTTTTAAACCATCTAAATCATTATGTTAAATGCCAAAAGAATAATGATTGCAATCCTTAATGAAACTTATCTTAAAATAATTATACATAAGTTTCAGTTGCAGATATTCAGAAACAATGCTATAATATTGTAGGAACTAAGCAAGTTTTTAACTGGATAGGGACAAGAATACCTAAGTTATTCTGAATATGCACTTGACCTAGAAGTCTTAATAATTAATTAATCTTATCCTGCTTTTACTATGTTTTCTTCAAAAAAAAAAAGAGTTTAAATGTTATGCTGTTGAAGTTTCCCTTGTTAATTCAATTTACTATGTGAGAGGAGAATAATACCAAAAATTTGTAGCCTTAATTGCTGCATTGTATGTGATGGTACACAACATTATGTATTTCTTCATTGTGACACTGATAAAACAGCTGGGAAACAATTAAAAGCTGGTGAATTGTTGGCCTGGTTACCAAATATTGGATTTAGATTGGTATTAGAAGCACTACTTATTTTTCTACACGGATGTAGCTCATGGCTGCCTATGCTGAAAGAATATTATGAAGAGAATAATTAGCTGTGAGTAGCAGTATGTGTGCTGTATATTCTCCATACAATAAAATAGAATGTGCATTTTATACATTTGTTTCCTCCTATTCATTTTTATTAAATCAGGGGAAATTTGAATGGCTGCCTACTTCCAAGTCCCCAAACCACTAATAATTCCTTCTGTTCTTTCTCTAGTTTCTAAAAATTCATTCCAGTAGCATTCTTTCTCTCAATGCCTTTTTCACAAGCAATCCACAGTAGATATAGCTTTAAAGTTTCATTAGCACGTTTAACTCTGGGAATTCCTTGTTTTTATGTTAAGCAACACTCTCCCCTATTCTTTCTATCAGAAGGTTTTTAAATACTGTCTTTCTCAGACAAAGCTTGGCTCTTCTGTCCTGGGAAATTTTGGATGACAATATTTAATTCTATGATAAGGAGATCATACATCTGTTTTGTAGTCAGCTGGGAAGAACATAAAAAAGATTTTATCCAAATAGTAGTATTACTATGTGTAGTGTTTTGCTTACTGTTCTGCCGGGCTCTATGGTATGAGTCTCCCGGAAATTCAAGTGTACAAATTTCAGACACACACACACTTGAAAGTTCAAAAACAATGTTCTTTATCACAAAAATTCAAAAGAAACAAAGCACCCTTTTTGTATTGCAAAGACCACTCATCCCAAAACAACCTGGTAGTCTGTACAATCCCCTTAATCAGTCCTTAAGTACTTAGCTAGCAGCTGTGAAGAAACATCACAGCCCTCCTTCTTCCACGAAGTGAAACACACACACTTTGCTCTGCTTTGGTTTCAAAGTCGTGAAAAATCAACAAACAGCAAGGCACAGTCCTGAAGAACAACGATCAGATAATCTTCCACAACGGACCAAGCCAGCATGCTGCTATTTATATCAGCAGCTCTAATTACTGGAGCCCCACCCAAACACAGGTGGCCTCTCTTATCTCCTGTAATATTTCCTCAATTGGTCTCTTCTATGCATAAGTCTGCGCCTGCGTGGGTCTAACACTTCCTCATCTGAATCAACCGAAGATAATGGAGATTGGCTTCCTGGGCTGTGTGCCAAGCCCCCCTCTTCCAAGTCACCCCCACCTTCTTCTTCTTCCGAGGAAACTGAGTCTTCGGAGAGGGGCGGCATACAAATCCAAATAATAAATAAATAAAATAAATAAACTGCATTACCTGACTCTGTCGGCAATAAAACAGGCCTATGACATGTTGATGTTTCCTCTGCATCCACCTCCACATTCCTTGGGGCAGGAGCTGGGCCGAGCCAACCACAACACTTACCTGATCCTAACTGATCTGAATTTAAAAGCCTGAGTTTTTTCATGTGCCATACAAGAAGCATTAATGTGAGATAACTTTTCTGCTAAAATGTTTCCTACTAAATTTCCTCACAACATTGCTTGAAATACATGCTTCACATTGAGAACCTGTTCCATATTTTCAAAAGAAAGCTGACAGTGTTTTTATGTACCTAATAAATAGAATAAAATGGGTCAAAAATATACACAGAAATAGCATGCCTTCCTTAGTTAGTTGGTTTCTATGAAAACCCTCTGAGCTACTGGAAAGGAAATCAGCACACCTGTGACTTACAAATTAAAAGGAATGGAGGTGAGAACAGAGAAATCATAATTTGTCATAGTAAATCTTTTCAAATCTCCAGGCGATATTATATTTCTCAGCATCTGTCATGCACCCCAAACTTGAAACTGTTTTATTCTGTGTTGCATAATCACTTTTAAAATGAAAACAATACATTTTGGTGCAAAGAACGCTTGGCCAGGCATTTGTAAATTTTGTTCACTACAGTTATAGTGAAAATCCAGTTACTGAAAATTCAATTACACTAAAGAGATAGAAGCTAGATGGTTGGGTCATAGATATCTATCTATTGCTAAAACGTTGTTTATCTGTTTGTAACCTTTAATTGGGCAAAATGGTGTGTCATAGGACAACACTTTTTGAATCCATGTACCTGAAATGGACTAACTTAAAGAATGTATCCAAAATCCATGACCCATTTCTCCCATGGGACTGAACATAGAAACATAGAAGACTGACGGCAGAAAAAGACCTCATGGTCCATCTAGTCTGCCCTTATACTATTTCCTGTATTTTATCTTAGGATGGATATATGTTTATCCAAGGCATGTTTAAATTCAGTTACTGTGGATTTACCAACCATGTCTGCTGGAAGTTTGTTCCAAGCATTTACTACTCTTTCAGTAAAATAATATTTTCTCGCGTTACTTCTAATTTCCCCCCCAACTAACCTCAGATTGTGCTCCCTTGTTCTTGTATTCACTTTCCTGTTAAAAACACCTCTCCTGAACCTTATTTAACCCTTTAACATATTTAAATGTTTCGATCATGTCCTCCCTTTCCCTTCTGTTCTCCAAACTACAGAGATTGAGTTCATTAAGTCTTTTCTGATAAGTTTTATGCTTGAGACCTTCCACCATTTTTGTAGCCCGTCTTTGGACCCATTCAATTTTATCAATTTCTTTTTGTAGGTGAGGTCTCCAGAACTGAACACAGTATTCCAAATGTGGCCTCACCAGTGCTCTATACAACGGGATCACAATCTCCATCTTCCTGCTTGTTAGACTTCTAGCTATGCAGCCAAGCATTCTACTTGCTTTCCCTACCGCCTGACTGCACTGTTCACCCATTTTGAGACTGTCAGAAATCACTACCCCTAAATCCTTCTCTGCTGAAGTTTTTGCTAGCATAGAACTGCCAATACAATCCTGAGATTGAGGATTCCTTTCGCCCAAGTGCATTATTTTACATTTGGAAACATTAAACTGCATTATTTTACATTTGGAAACATTAAACATTGAACTTTGGCATATTTCAGCACAGCCACACTGCCATGTCACTAAGCTATCAGTCAGCTACAATCACATGATCATCACTTCCAATATTCCCTGCGAGCTTTTCACAAGGAAAATCATATTGGGAAGCCAGCAGTTGGTTGCTCCCAGTCCCATTGCTTTTTTGTCCACTCATGGTTATTTTATTTAGGAAATATCTTTGAAACAATAACCCAGCAAATCATGATTTCATTTTAAATGGGATATTAGTCCATTGAAACAAACTTTCGTCTGCCATTGCTGATTGGCCGAAATCAGCGTTGTTATTATTGGCCGAAATCAGCGTTGTTATTGCAAAACGATGGGATACAAGTCAAATTCTTGCCACCAAACACATACAGCCGATGGATCAAGGCGTTATCCGCGCATTTAAGGCACTGTACACGCGCAATTCCCTTGGAAGCCTCGTGGAAGCAATGGACGCTGATGAAAACTTCACATCAAAAGGCTACTGGCATCAGTACACGATTGCATCGTGTCTGAAGAACATTCAGAATGCCTTAATGGATATGAAGACATAGACAATGAATGCCTGCTGGAAGAAATTGTGGTCAGAAGTGGTGCACGATTACAAGGGATTTGCTCCCGAAGAAATTCAACATGCTGCAGTCCAGAAATCTGTGAAGCTGGCACAGTTACTGGGTGGAGAAGGCTTCAGTGACATGACACCCGATGAAGTCAATGGGTTGCTTGATGAGCATGACCTACAGCTGACAAAAATCTGGAGGAGCTGACCATGTCAGCGAGTGAAGAAGAGGAAGAAGAGGAAGCTGAACAAGCTAAGGAAGAAGAAGAGGTTGGCCTAACGCTTGAATGGCTTGTAGAAGTGCACAGAAGAGCTGCACATCTCCAACAGATTGTGGAACTTTGGGATCCCAACATGACTCGCTCTATACACTTTAAGGCCTCCCTTGACAACATCGTTGCAACATACAGAGCCATGTTAACCCAGAAAAAGAAACTGCGCCAACAACTACCCATAACTATGTTCATCACGAAAACCAAGAGGTTTGTCACGCCATTCAGCGTCCATTGCAGAAGTGCCCGATAAGTGGTGATTGAAGAAGATCCTTAGTTATGTTAATAATTTTTGCAAATTAAAAAAAAATATTGTTAATAAATAATTATGTTTATAAATATCAGGATCACTAAGCGTCTTATTCAGTGGTGAGTACCAGTAATAATGGTGAGTAAATGGTTGTTCAGGGAAGGGGAAATGGTAATTTAGGAGTTTAAAGTGTTAAGGGATGGCTTGTGATACCGTTCATAGCCAAAAATTGTGTTTTTACTTCCGCATCTCAAATTCGACTTTCTCGAGCAGTCTCAGAACGCATTCCCCGCAAAAATCGAGGGAACACTCTACTTGCAAAGTCCTGTCTTTGTAATACTGAACTTATCTGCTGCCTTAGCAATTTTTCCCAGGTTAAATTAATTTCAAAACTATTTTCTTTCTTTCTTTCCTTCTTTTTTGTAGGCCCAACCATCCTACCACCAGTTTTCCTGGAGAAAAATCACCTTGGGGCTTTTGATATTGTTCCATTGGCCAAAAACTTATGGCTAGTGTATATACATGTTCTTTCCACACAATCATTTGCTCAAATTCTGTGGAATTCCACACCTTTCTTGACATGTTGATACAATGCTTATAAGGAAAGAAATATATGTGGAATAAATACTGTATATGGGAAAGACATTCCACCTGAGGCAAAAAAAGATATAGCAAATCATTGATATGTTCTACTTCTGTGTTATTGTTTGTTTGTTTGCTTGCTTTACTTCAGCCATAGTTACTGCAAATTTGGTTACTTTGGGTATATATTACTTTGTTGACAATGACACTGAAATTAATGTTCGTTGAGTGTAGAAAATGATGTGCAGCTTTTCATTCCTTTGAATGTTCCAATACTGTACAGGGCTAAGAATTCCATTCAATTTTGTATCCAGTACAAGAGAATTAACATGAACCACAGTATAATCCAGTATTGTGGAATAGCTCAAATAATGCATTTCTAGGTGGCTTTTCGTAATTACAGAATTTTGATTTATTGAGTTCTGTTATAAAGCCAAATGCTTTCATAAAATAAGTAGTATGTACATAACTATAAAGCAGTAAGTGTAAAGATTATTCTTAAACGGTAATCTAAAACTTTCAGATTCAAAAAGCTCTTTAAAATAAATAACTCCTTGCACTATCTATTAAAAATAACAGTGCAGTGATTCTACCTTTCTCTCCTTATGCATTTTCTATAAGGGAAAATGAAAAGAATTGAGTAGCAAGCGTTACAACTGATTGTGGCACCTAAAATACTGTAATATATATTATTAGATGTCACTTTTAATAAGCAATTACCTCAGATATATCTGGGTGTGGCTGATGAGGCCAAAATAAGGCCGAAATAGATTTATCCTAGTCTCCCTTAATTTTCAAATTCAGCAAAAAAAAAAAACAAAAAAAAACATGTGACACGTACAGATAGAATTGTCGGCTATCAATAAAATTAACTGCCTTGGAAATGGCCCTGGGTTGGGCCAAGAGGCAAATAAGGAGCTGTGATGTTCCTTCAATACACCAGGGTGATTCGACACAAAAATATGTAACCCTTCCCTGGTGCAGAGCTGAAGGGATTGGATACTGTAGTCTAGAGGATAATTCTCTCGTACAAGGCAAAGGTTGTAGGTTCAAGTCCCAGTGGGCATGGCTAGATGATGAGGCCAAAATAAAGCCGAAATAGATCTATCCTAGTCTCCCTTAATTTTCAAATTCAGCAAAAAAAAAAAAAAGTGACATATATATATATATATATGTCACATGTATTTTTGCTGATATATATATATATATATAGTAATTGCTTATTAAAAATGACATCTAATAAGTACCAAAAAAGTGAAGATTCAACTGCATGTTATATTGTAATAACTATTATTAGAACATGAGACTGTCACTCAGTTTCTTTTTTGTCTATGGCTGTCAAAAGCAAAAGACAAAATATTACAGCAGCAAAGTAAGGAAGTCATTACAATGGGAAGAAGAAAGGGAAATTCTACCTAAGCTATGCTAATGTAGAAATAATTCCCCCTCCTGCCTTTTTTTAACAAGTCCTTTCTATTTTCACTTCTCAATTCAGACAATCGTTGAAAATGAACCATATTACAAACTAAAGTGAAACTCCTAGCATAAATGAGTCATACTGCAAAGGAAAATGTGATTGCTTCAGTTCTTTATTTTTGCAATGTTACCAAAAACCACGTATTGCCACAGATGTAGTGTGTTGTTCCTTATAGCATTAAGGGACAGGTTCCTAGGATGGCATATCCTATTGGCCTGCTGTGCCCACTCCATCATCCCAGTCACCTTATCTCCCTCTTCCCTCAGCCTACACTACTGCCAATATAATACAAACTCTTATTCTACTTTTTCCCCATAATCTCCCCACAAACTACAAGAACAAGCAGATTTCAATCGCTAAAATACAGCTTTGTTTCACTCTTGGGGCACAGACCACTCAAAATTAACAGGAAACAGTTTGTGCACAGAATATTTTGCATAATGCCACCCAGTACCCTCAAAATTAGGCACCTGGGAACCATCAACCCCTGGAAAGCCATAGCCATCTCACCAGATGAACTATTTACAAGATATTTAAATAATTTTGTGGATGCATATTTGTTGCATTTACAAAAGGAGGATAGAATGAGAGTAAAACTAGAGAGGCTAAAATGGAAAGCAAAACGGTGAAACTTAGTCATAATATATGGCCCACCCTTAATGGCAATTGTTGGATGTTTCTTGCCAGCTGGCATTATGCTAAAAGGATACAGCAGCAAAGCTAGACACTGAAACCAACAATGTCTGGTACAACCTGCAGAATGAGAAAATGGGGTTCTGTCAGTTACAAGACAGGTATTGAAAAATTGCCAATGTAAAGAACCTCCTCTATGATAGAATTACTGTATACCAACACAAGAAGAATAGTAGTACTGTATATTGATCATAAAGCACATTGCTCATCAAAGAAAAAACAACAGCAACACAAATTTTGAGATTACAGTATGTTGGGTTTCTTGCTTGTTCTTGTGAACAGAGAGCTTTGGATAAGCAGTTATTTGCCAGACACAGCATCTTATTCTACATAGAAATTTCCAAAGACAATATAGCTATGTTGTCTCTAACTTCCTGCTAAAGCAGAACTTTAAAAATGTTAGTCAAGAGAGACATCCTATTTTCCCCCACCCCCATGCATTTTATAGTTACTCTACAGAAAGAATTGAATAGAATACAAAAGAATAGAATACATTATTGGCCAAGTGTGATTGGACACACAAGGAATTTGTCTTGGTGCACATGCTCTCAGTGTACATAAAAGAAGATACATTTGTCAAGAATCATGAGGTACAACACTTAATGATTATAGGAGTCAAATAAGCAATGAGGAAACAAACAATATTAATAAAAATCTTAAGGATACAAGCAACAAGTTACAGTCATACAGTCATTAGTGGGAGGAAATGGGTGATAGGAATGATGAGAAAAAATTAGTAGCAATAGTAGTGCAGACTTTATTTAATTATTTATTTATTTTGTCAAACAATTATAGGGTGGTAATTTGTACAAATAAAACATTAGATAAGTAATGATAAAAAGTAACAAAAGAAGACAATAGGACAGGGACGGTAGGCACAGTGGTGCGCTTATGCACGCCCCTTACAGACCTCTTAGAAAGGGGGAGAAGTCAATTGTAGATAGTCTAAGGCTAAAGGTTTTGTGATTAGGAGTAGAAACCACAGAATCAGGTAGTGCATTCCACGCGTTGATTACTCTGTTGCTGAAGTCGTATTTTTTGCAGTCAGGTTTGGAGCGGTTGACATTTAGTTTAAATCGATTTCGTGCTCATGTGTTGTAGGGACTTAGTAAATAGTTTGACAGTGTTGAGGGAATTATTTGTTTAGCAGAGTTCGGGGAAAAACTGTTCTTGGGTCTAGTTTTCTTGGTGTGCAGTGAGGGTAGTTGAAACAGTTTATGTTCAGGATGCGAAAGGTCAATAAATATTTTCACAGACCTCTTTTTGACTGGGTCAAATGGAAGGCAATGCAAGGCAGGTTGGCAGCAATTGTTTTTTCTGCAGTTCTGATTATCCTATGAAGTCTGGGTCAGTCCTGTGGCGTTGCAGAACCAAACTAGACAGTTATAGAGGTGCAGATGACAGACTCAATAATTTCCCTGTAGAACTGTAGAAGCAGCTCCTTGGGCAGTTTGAGCTTCCTGAGTTGCTGCAGAAAGAGCATTCTTCGTTGTGCTCTTTTGATGACGTTAGGTGACCATTTTAGGTCTTGAGATACAATAGAACCTAAAAATTTGAAGGTCTTTACTGTTAATACAATTAAAATTCAACGGAGTGCAATTTATTTATTTATTTTATTTGTTTTGTCAAGTACATATTGGAGGTATGTAAAGCTATAATAATATTCATAAACATGATACCAATAAAAAATAAGAAACATTAGATATAATAATATTCATATACAGTGGTACCTCGAGATACGAGTTTAATTCGTTCCGGACCTGGGCTCTTAAGTCGAGCAGCTCTTATCTCGAACGACTTTTCCCCATAGGAATTAATGTAAATAATTTTAATTGGTTCCAGCCCTCAAAAAACTCACAAAGTTAGTCTAAATTATGCAGAAAGACATGTTTTTAATGAAGAAATGTACATGTACATATAAATGAATAATGAAGTTTCTTTCACTTAACTTGTAAACTTTCTTAAACTTTTAAATTTACATATGTTCAACTTCTCTGCCACCCAATCCTGTAGGACAGAGGTCCCCAACCCTTTTTGCACCAGGCACCGGCTTTAAGCGATCAAGAGAGGAATGGGTGAATGAATGGACGGAGGGTGGGAAGGAAGGAAGGAAAGAGGGAAGGGACAGGAACAGAGGAAGGAAGCAAGGAAACTTATGAAAGGGGAGAGTAAGAGAGGAATGAGTGAAGGGAGGGAGGGAGGGAAGAAGGTGGGAAGGAGAAAGAAAAGAAGAAATAGAGGAAGGGAAGGTAAAAGAGAGAAAGAAAAAGAGCAAGAAAGAAAGCAAGAAAGAAAGAAAGAAAGAAAGAAAGAAAGGGGAAAGGGACAGGAACAGAGGAAGGAAGCAAGGAAACTTATGAAAGGGGAGAGTAAGAGAGGAATGAGTGAAAGGAGGGAGGGAGGGAAGAAGGTGGGAAGGAGAAAGAAAAGAAGAAATAGAGGAAGGGAAGGTAAAAGAGAGAAAGAAAAAGAGCAAGAAAGAAAGCTGCAAGCACCCCCCCAAGCCCCCCAGGCCGGCTGCAACCTTTTAAAACACGCGCGCAGCTGTCTCCTGAAGCCGAACGCGAAAGTTAGCGTTTGGCTTCAGGAGACAGCTCCTTGGCGCTTGTATCTCGAATTTGGGCTTGTAAGTAGAACAAAAATATCTCTCCCCTCCCAGCTCTTATCTCGAGTTGCTCTTAAGTAGAGCAGCTCTTATGTCGGGGTTCCACTGTACATGATACTAGTAAAAAAAAATAAAACATTAGGACAACGGACGGAAGACACGCTGGTGCACTATATTCTTATTGCTGTGGGTCTGTGGCGATTTAAAATTAGCAGTTTGCACGGGGGTACCGAAGAGCCCGGTCCTTGCAACTTTAGCAAGCCAGACAGCTCTGTTTTGGCGGCAAAAAAAAAAGACCACAAAACCCTGGTGTCACCTCCACCTTACGCTACTTCTCTTTCTTCCGTCACCACCCCACGTCCTTTCCTTCATTAGTAACTTCGACGGAAATAAGTGAGTGAGCGCGAGGAGTTTTTTCCTGATGACTGGAGGATTTTTCAAACATTCTTCAACTTCCTCTGCTCGAAGAAGAAGCCTGAGTAACGCTTTCCTGAGCAGGGCCTCGGCTCCGCCTTCCCTCTTCCTGGGGGGAGGGGGGAGGAGGAGGAGGGAATCTCCTCTACCGTCGACTGGGCGGCGCCGAGCCGAAGAGGCCTCCCTACTACGGAAACATTCCTATGACGTCGCTCGCCTTATATGGACAGAGCCGCGCGGCTCCGGCGTTCATTCAGATAAATTGCCTCTTCGCCGAAGCGGAATCCCCTGCTTGGATTCCGGGAGGGGGGATGCGAGGGCAGGGAAAGCGACCCGGAGCAGGGTCGCGGCCAGGAGTGGCTTTAAAGGAAGCGGGCTTGGCCATCTCTCGGGGGTTGTTTCCAATAATCGCCCGCCCGGGAAGCTTAAGCGCCTGAAGGGGAGACCCTTTCTGGCGAGGCTTGCTTCGGAGAGCGGAAAGGAGCGAGAGACGGGCGGAGCGAGCCGAGCAATGATGAAGGTAACGGCTCTGGATTCGCGTCGGCTCAAGCAACTGCTCCGGAAGGATCCCGCCCTGTGCCTCGTCCTGGACTGCAGACCTTACTTCTCCTACTCGGACTCTTGCCTCCGAGGGTCTCTCAACGTCAACCTCAACTCCGTGGTCATCCGCCGCTCCCGCGGACGGCCCGTGCCTTTACACTTCGTGGTGCCCGACGAAACGGCCCGGGGGCGGCTTCTGCTCCCGCCGGCTGAAAGAGAAGACGGAGACGCGGACGCCACGACGCCCCCGACCCCTCGGACTTTGACGGCCGTGGTCGTCCTGGATCAAAACACCCGACACTGGCGGAAGCTCAAAAAGGAGAGCACGGCGCAGATCGTACTCAACACGCTCTCCGCCAGCCTGCCCGAGGCTGGAGCCCGCGTCTGTTTCCTCAAAGGTGAGGCCGTCGGGGGGAAAGAAGCGCTGCGGGGGTTGGTTGGGGAGGGTAACCGGGAGGGAGAAGGGCGGCGGCGGTCTGGACTGGCTACGGGAGCTCCTGGGAAGAAGCGTCGCTGCAGGGAATTGGAAACGCGGATCTTGCTAAACCGGATCCCAAAGCGAACTCCGTCTGGATGTCGCCTGTACCCTAATGAGCCAGAGCCTGGCGGCGCTGCTAGCAATGAGCAGCCGCGGCCGCCTTGTTTTTAAATGATACCTGTCCAGATGCTATAGACTGGGTAGGTTGCGCAGAACGAGTGAGAACCGGCCCGGTCGCGTAAAAAGCACGTGTTCCGTGCAATCTATTGTGTGCTAAACGAGAAAGTAAGTGGAGGTTTCACGATTCGTGATCTGTAGGTTTTTCTTCTTCTCCTGACTTTGCTATAACTTTCCCCCCCTACAAGCGAGGACATAAACGCACGCAGGAAAGGAGGGGCAGAAGCAGAATCAATACATTTCCTGCCCTCTTCTGTACATTTTAAGGTGACTAATGAATGGAAGCTAGCCTAGATCTGATCTTTTAGTCCAGCAAGAAAATAGGCTCTTTTACATATTTTTAGGTGACTACTGAATCAAAGTTTACCTAGATCTAACCTAAAAACATAGGCAAGATGTATTGGTTTTGCTATAAAAATTGAAACAGATTCATGACTTCACCATCCTTACATGCCACATCCAAACACCATCCTGGCTTTTATTCTTGGGTTTATTTAAATATGCACTTGGCTCATACATATAAATCCATATAAATTGCGTATAAATAAAATAAATAAAATACATTACTGTAAGTATTATGGTAGTTTCATGAAAGAATTTATAGAGGAGATGGAAAGCAATCAGAAATATCAGAAAGCTTTTAAATTAAAGGAATGCAGAAGTCAGCACTGCCTCCTATAGGGCAGATCCTTATCATTTGTGTATTCCAACACAACCATTTTTGTATGTAACAAAAATGGTCTCTCAGAAAGCAGTAGCATAGTACTTTTATTAGGAACAGTTTAAATGTCTTAGTTGATCCTGTTAGAGGCATAATGATTACTGCTTTATATTATTTAAATCAGAAAACATTTGGCATCTTTTTTTCCTCAATTATATCAAACTGTTGCAAGAAAATCTCTACACAGTATGCTAATTCAAATGGATGCTAATTTATTTATGCTGGCATAAAGAATTATTTTATTTTTACGAAGACTCATGTCATGTAATTTGGATTTTGAAATTTGATTCCTTTGATGGGTGGAAACAAATGAGAAAATAAAGATACTGTAATTCAGGAATATTTCAGCACATACTTAAAGCAAAATTTTAATAAGCTACGTACTAAATCATGGTTCTGATCTACTTATTAGATGTTTAGTGGTTTAATCTCTTAAATGGCAGTCTCTTAGTCTTCCTGTTTCCAAATCAAGAAACAATTCTCAGAATCTCCTATATTCTTAACATTTTATTTGATACAGCAAGGCGACCTTAGGAAATGAACGTAAATATTAGTGCTAATAGTTTTTTCCTGTTTTAAACTAATTTAGCATGAGATACCAATGTAGGAAATTCTCTGGGTGATTTTAGACTGAATGTCATTCATGTTGAATATCCTGAAATAGAATGCCTATTGTTGCTATAGACTGCGTGTTATCTTCTGGAAACTGGCTACACTGGTAAATTGTGTTTGAGTCACACGCCGATGCTGTTCTTCTTATGTTTCTAGCTCAGTCTGAATGTTCACAAAGAACTAATGGAAGAACCTTGAGGCTTATCCCAAGGGTTTTGTCTGTTTGTGATGTGGGAGAGGATTCATTGTTGCGTGGAATCAATTTTCTAAGTGGGTCTACACTCAGTCAGTCTGTCATGCATGACTCAGAAAGCTTGTCAGCTAACAGTAACCACAAATGCAATCCTGGTCTTCAGAGAATACTTTTGCTGCTGAGTGACATCATCCTTGCCAACCGCCCCCCTCCCCAATATTTTTGAAAGCTTTCAGTGCGTGTTATGTCACTTTCTCTGATGCACCGCTCATAATAGGACCTTTTTTTGAAATGGTTTGTCCATTGATTTTAAAGCGTCAATTGACTGTAGCACCGAGTTGAAGTGAACAGTCACAAAAATCTTTAAAATGTGTACCTCATTGGCAAGATGATTTCCTTACATAGATAAATCATACATATTTCACTGTGAAATTGTTTTTTTTTTTCATTGAAAGAGATTTAAATTAAACTGAAGAAATTATTTGCCATAAAAGAGGCTGTGGCCACTTTTCTGTGCCTATAAGTTTGATCCCTCACAATGAAAAGGAAGAATCTCTGCTTTTGCAAGATGAGCAATGCAGTAGTTAGCGGAAATCATAGCATTAGAGCAGAGCCATAAAGGCGTGCAGGCAGAGAAAGAGCTAGAGAACTGAATAGAAAGGTGACTCATATTAAAAATAGCTGGCTAATCTCCTGATCCCCTGGTGCAGGGGTCTCCAACCTTGGCAACTTTAAGCCTGGAGTTAAAACAATAAACTTATTTATTTGCCCTTACTAGGCTCTTGTGATTATTATTTTTAATTGGAGAAGAGTTAAAAGATGAAAGCACAATGTTTTTATACTACTTGAATTGAATATTATTTTTAAAATCCCCCAAGTCCCCACACCACTTTTTCTTGACTTTTACTCCTTGTTTCCTCTGAATTTTATTAAATTTGTCTTGACAATGTACCAACTCAAGGGATTTTGGGGAGTGAAGTTGTAAGGCAGTCACTCTGATTATGTTTCGTTAAGCAATGTGCCCTAATTTAAAGTGGGATTGTCAAACATCAGATTTCTACTAGCAAAATGTTTGGCTTCTTCTCCTTCCCCCTTTTGCTTTTTCTTAAAATGTATTTCTTAGGATTAAAGATATACAGGATTGTAGAAATATGTCCTCCTTTTCTCATTGCATTATTAGAAATCATTCTTATAAATGAAAACATAATAAAAATCCACTCTCATCATCATAGTTGAGGTTCTACATATACTATTCAATATATCTATCATATTTTTTGGAAGACACACCGGAGTATAAAACCTTAATTTGGGAGGAGGAAAACAAGGGGGGAAAGTTCTGTCTTTGCCTCCCAGCAAACAGTACAGATCATATACATTGTTTGCTGCGTATTTCTGTATCTATCTGATAATTTGAACATTCTATAGACATTCATAGTTACCGACTTACCTCCTTGCATCCAGCTTCAGCAGTCTGATTAGCACAAGAAAATAAAAATCTGTCTCTACAGTACTTCTACCTCCCAGCAATTTGCCTCCTTGTAGCTAGATTCACTTTCAGTTTTAGCACATGGCCTGCCTGTGGGTCGGAAGTTGATAATCAGTTTCTTGTGCTAATAAGGCTCTGTGCAAGGAGGTAAATTGCTGGGAGGCAGAGGCCAAAGGGTGGGGGTGGCTGGGTGGGGGCTACACTCGGTGTATAAGACACACCCAAGTTTTCACTCTCTTGGGGGGTAAAAAGATGTGTCATATAGTCCGAGAAATATGGTAGTTTACATTAATTGTGTAGTACATTTAGAAATCTAACATCTTTTTGTACAGAACAACTACTTACATGGGGCTATTTAGATAGGTATCTACAGCCCATCACAGGGTTTCATTGACTTTTATAACTCTTAATGCATTGATTTAATTTGCCAAGAGGCAAAGGAACGGAAGTGTTTAATCAAAACACAGCAGCCTTTCAATTTGCATTTTCTCAAAAGCATAAAAAAGTCTGAAAGGAAATATTTTGATATGTCACATTTTATTTGCAGTTTTTCCTCTTCAATTCCATAGCTCTAAATGTAGATTCCTGTTTTTAGTTTTGCGGGTGTGTGTGTGTGTTGTATTTTGCTTTATTTTCTCTGTTTTTCTTTGTAATAGAAACTCATAATGCAATAGGAAACAGGAATCATGTTTGGGGGGGAGAGAAAATGATGATCCAACAGTTATATGCTGTCCCCTAGCAATTTTAATTTATAACTTTGTACTTGTAATTTTTCCAGGTGGTTATGAAACGTTTTACTCACAATATCCAGAGTTCTGCATAGATGTAAAGCCTCTATCCCAAGAGAAGATTGAAACTGAGAAAAGCATCAATGGCTTGCACGAGAAGCAATGTATCCACCAGAAGCCAGCATATGATCAGGTGTGTTTAGAGGAAAATAAGAACAATCTGTTCACGGAGGGATGGATCTTTGTTAGCTGTGAAACTTAGTTATTGGCTCAGTAATTCTAATAAGCTATGTGTCTACTATATCAGGGCCACCACTATTATCAACAGTACAGGTAATATACACTGAGCCGAGGTGGCGCAGTGAGTAGAGTGCAGTACTGCAGGCCACTAAAGCTGACTGCTAGATCTGCAGGTCAGCGGTTGAAATCTTATCACTAGCTCAAGGTTGACTCAGCCTCCCATCCTTCTGAGGTGGGTAAAATGAGGACCCGTATTGTGGGAGCAATATGCTGGCTTTGTTAAAAAGTGCTATTGCTAACATGTTGTAGCCCGCCTTGGGTCTAAGGAGAAGGGTGGCATTAAAAGAATCAAATTTAAAAAAAACCAGCTTCCCAATTCCCTTTAGAAAGGACTACATATAATAATAATAATAATAATTATTATTATTATTATTATTATTATTATTATTAATTAGATTTGTATGCCGCCCCTCTCCGTAGACTCGGGGCGGATCACAACAGTGATAAAAAAACAATACATGGTAACAAATCTAATATTTAAAATCTAAAAATAACAATTTTACATTAAAAAGTCTAAAAAAAACCCAATATATAAAAACATACACACAATCATATCATACACAAAAGTAGTTTTTAATACGATTTGATGGAAAGTTATTAAATATATAGTGAGTAATAGTATAAACTTAGTTTGAGTTTCCATCTATTATGATCAAAGATCAGCCAGTCGTAGTTACTCTGATTTGATTCGATTGCATGCAAGTTTTAGGTTTTGCCTTGCCACCTACTTCTTTGATTTAATCATCCATTTTGGAGCAGTAACCACAACATACTACAGTATTTAAAGTTTAGTGCAATCCCTGGATTAAAAACTGGATTAGAAAGTACTAGATTCCTGATCTATAGCTTTTGGAACAGCAGCTATTCCTATCTGCAACATCCATGTTGATCTGAGTCTTGTAGTAGAATGAGGGTAAATATGTTTAGAAGGTGAAAAACTTAGCAAGTGCCAAAGCAGCAACGGGGTTTAACTGCCTCTGTTAGAATTTCCACTTACTGCAAACTCTTTCAACC
Source organism: Erythrolamprus reginae (assembly GCF_031021105.1). Lineage (NCBI taxonomy): Eukaryota > Metazoa > Chordata > Lepidosauria > Squamata > Dipsadidae > Erythrolamprus > Erythrolamprus reginae. Next base: position 59,149,036 of record NC_091954.1, on the reverse strand, counting down.
TCAATACCACAGTTGTTCATCACAGAAACATCTGGAAGAGGTCCAAAATGCTTCCCAGAAATTTGCCAGAGCTGCCTATTATCTTGAGTTTATTAAATAAGAACCATCCAGAAAATCTATAATGATTTATTCCTCTTTTGCTTTCCAGGGCGGTCCAGTGGAAATCCTACCTTTCCTATACCTTGGCAGTGCCTATCATGCTTCCAAGTGCGAGTTCCTTGCCAACTTAAACATCACTGCACTCTTGAATGTTTCCAGAAAGAGCTCTGAACCCTTTACTAACCAATTCTGCTATAAGTGGATTCCAGTGGAGGACAGTCACACAGCAGACATCAGCTCACATTTCCAAGAAGCCATAGAATTTATTGGTAGGTGGATTTTCTTTTTCTCTCTGTTGCAAATGAAAAATAACTCTTGAATCATGAAAGGAAGCCTGTCTCCACTAGTGTCAACTACAGAACCTCCTTCCCCTTTCCAGGAGCATTTCAGAGGATTATGAATTTTTGTTTTTATAGGTTCCATGGTCACAAGCAGCTTCTCTATTAATTGCTGTGGTAGTTTTTATGGTTACAGCCATAATATTGTTAATAATAATAACAATATAATAATAATAATAATAATAACAACAACAACAATAATAAATATTTCCATAGAAATCTAGATGGTCATTTGTAATTTGTTTACCTTGCCTGTCATTTTTGTTTTTGCATGCGATAGATGAAAAAAGGCAGCATGTAAATATGTTAAATATTTCCACAGAAATATTTATTGCAATCCATACTAGTTATAGTAGATTTACTAAAGGTACTTTGGGAATTTTGGAAAATAAAATATATAGATATCTAGTCTATAAGCCATTCTTACTTTTCCTGTGTGTGAACCCTTCACTCTTCCCATACCTGCCCTCTTCTTTTCACAATGTAGGGCTAAGCATTCGAATTGTACTGCTGGGTGGAAAGTGTGTAATAAGTTCTCTTTAAGTGTTGAGTAGGGGGATATGAGACTGAAAAGAAATGAGTTGGCACACAACAGAGGATACAGTTAATACCTGTCTACTGGGATACTTTGAGCTTTTGTGTATTCCCTGGAACTCTTTGAGAAAGTTTCTGTGGAACTCATTTTTATGAGAGACATACCGTAATATTTCCCAAGCATTTTTAGCTGGATTAGACATATTATACAAATATACAGTGCAGAGATAAAAATCATAAATGGCAGGGTCAAATAGCTAGATATACGATAGATTTGTGCAAAGCTTAGGTAACCAACCATAATGTAAATATCTTGTGGAAACTGTGGAGAAGAGACAGATATAGTTAATCAGAGGTAAAAAAAACCCTGCCACGTTTACAGTTAACATTTTGATGAAAGTTTTCTATTAATTAAAAAATTGCAACAGAAATTATACTATAAAATTATAGTTAAGTCCTAGGGCCTAGGCTATTTGGGGAAAAATCACCAATTCCTAAATAGGAATAGCTTAGGGCTATAACAGGTTCATTAAGTAGGCAGGATTGTCTAATTTGTTTATCCATGGACAATAGAGCTGAGTTCAGTTATTTTAAATTATAAATTTATAAATAAATTTAGAAACAATTATAAATTGTTTTAAAAGGGTATATTATTTGGATATGATTCTTGAAATATACTATTTCTGGCCTTTTGAAGAAAAAAATCTAATTCATATCCAATTTAAGAAGCCACCCATTCAAATCTTTCTCTTACTATTAACTTGCTAGATAGCATTAATTGACATCTCTAGGTCTCTGCTTCCACCTTTATCCTTCAATGTGAGAGAGTATCCTATCTAATAAGCTTTATTCACTTGCTATGTTTATATTCCACTTTGGGTTTGAGATGTTCTCCCCATTTTCCCACAACAGGAGCTTTGTGAAATGGGGTGACTCAAAGTCACCAATGAATGTCATAGATGAATACTGATTTGAAGCTAAATTTTTGCAATAAAAGATTTCTGAGACTTCTAAGCACTTTACATATCAATGCCTATTCAATGCTATGTAGTAAATAAAGTTTAGGTTCCTGGCTTTAAAATAAAATGACTTCCATGGATGCTTTAGGAAGCTTTATAATAGCAATTAGGGAGTATGTGACTCTGGGTGGAGTACAGTATGGCCTATAAATCTAACCAATTTCACAATAGAATATAACTTGGAAATTCATTTCCTAGTCCAGCTAAAGCAGTTCAGTTCTATTTTTAATCCTTGCATTTTACGCAAGGGGCTTATTTTCAGCATTTTCTTTTAAATCTTATAACAATAATTGAATTGTGTGAGTAACCTTGGGGCCTCCCATTGCGTAAAATGGTAGCTCTGCTTAAGCCATTTATAGTCTGATTTAAGTCCAAGTGCCACTTGTCAAGGGTTGTAATTAGAGATTTTAGAGTAGTTTATTGTGCTGTTTGTGGTGGAAACCCCAGGAGCCCTGGGCTTGGCATGGTGGGTTCAAAATGCATATTGAAAGTCTACCAAAAAGATCTCACAGGATGGGGGCAAAGGCACTGATTTCTGTGATCCTAGTAAGCAGGGAAATACACTCATTTCCATTTGCTTTGAGAGAGTGTTTTACTGCCAGCATGCGTTTCTAATGAAAAGAATCAAACTGTTTCAGTTTTTTAAATAGAACTGTAGGAAGTCCATTTCATTAAACATCTGCTGGCGTAATGTGGCTAGATTTGGCAAGGGTGAAGGGAAAGCAAATCCTTTTTATCTACCATATAGTCATTGAGAGTTTTAATTTTTCTGTAAATCTGGCCCACAAGAACAAGGATAAATTATTTTCTTGGTGTTCATTGCATCTGTTAAATACCTTCTGAATGTCCTTCTCTTAGCAATCTGAAATGAGTAATAAATGATTTGCACCATGGCATTCATTTATGTTTGATTTACTAAACAATTCTATATGGCTGCCCACCTTAATTAAGGTAACTTTAGGGAACCAAAAAATTAAAATAAATAAAGAAGCAGGAACCAGTTTTTTAAAAAACTAATCAAGGTCACATAGATGTTGGCTTCGCTAAGATCAGGACTGCAACATCTGCAGGAAAAGCCAGGTCCTTCAAGGCCTTCTGGAAAGCCAACTTCCAGCAGATGTGGTAGATAAATCCACAGTAACTGAATTTAAACATGCCTGGGATAAACATATATCCATCCTAAGATAAAATACAGAAAATAGTATAAGGGCAGACTAGATGGACCATGAGGTCTTTTTCTGCCGTCAGACTTCTATGTTTCTATGTTTCTAATAGGGTCAGGACCATCCAAAGCTCAGGAATATTGTTCAACAAGGCAGGAGCCATGGCAAGGCACGCTACCAATAAGTAACTCATAGTGTTTGTAATACCTTTGTCAGGCCTGAGTCTTCATGTGGAGTTTAGAGAGTTCAGCCTGACACAACACAAGGGGGGATGGGAGGGGTAGTGAGTAGTTAGAGAGGAAAGATTCCAAAGATTCCTTTCTCCATGCCAAGGCCACCGTTTGTTCTGCGTCAACTGAAGAGAAGAGGAAGTTGATAAGCTCCTGCACACAGATTGGCTCTTGTGATGAACTTGTGGGTGTGGGGGATGTAAGATGAACCTTAACCTAGGTGGGATTCTGGGAAGGACTCAGAATCGGAATGACAATGGCGTAGCTAGCATGGTTCTGTTAATAAATCAAGCTCTGATTGAGAGAAATGGACTGGAACTTGTTTTATTTCTCAGATGCTATTTAAAACGCTGACAACCTTCTATGTATATTTAGTCCATTTTATTTCTTCTTTTCAGATTGTACCAGACGGGCAGGGGGCAAGATCCTGGTGCACTGTGAAGCAGGGATTTCTCGCTCTCCCACCATCTGCATGGCTTATCTGATGAAAACGAGAAAATTCCGCCTGGAGGAAGCATTTGACTATATCAAGCAACGAAGGAGTCTGATCTCACCAAACTTCAGTTTCATGGGGCAGCTGTTGCAGTACGAGTCAGAAATTTTGTCTTCAGCTCCTAGCCCTCCTGTTGTGTCTTGCAAAAGGGATGCGGTGTCTTTCTTCACGGAAGAGCTGGCTTTGAGCAAAAGTTTCCCCTTTCCTACCTCAGTTTTGAATTCAGTGCCCCTGCACTCGCCTGTCCATCCACTAACGTTGAACCCTATTGCTGCAAATTCATCATGCTGGGCCCTCTTGGGAACAAGAGACAGTACAGTTCAATGAGGTGAGGCGATGATAACAAGACATTTCATCTACACGCAATACAGAAGCCCTTATTTATTTCATTCTGTTCCAGACACTGGAATGACTGTCTACATCAGAAGGGAAAAATATGCTTTTATGTTCAGATGGAGTGGAGATGAGTTTGGTGCATTGAAGCTCGGGCCAGCTATGCAATTTGGAGTTATCATGTGCTAAATTTAGGAAATTCCAGGTTTTAGTTCAGATAATCTGAGGACTCTACTTAGAACTTGGAGATACTGTTCCCAGAAGCAAATGCCCCTCATTCTGATAAGAACTTCTGTAGTTCCCGGGTAGCTGTTTGAAAGAATAGATCTCTTCGGAGAATAATGTGTGCATATTTATAAGTGTTTTAAATAATTTCTGAAATATTTGTGCATTCACTACTGTACATCCAGACCTTGCTGGAATAGAAAGAACCACATTTTTTTAAAAAAAAGTTATATTCATACTGTCTGATTGCCTCTTAGTTCCTGCGTCCTTCCTTCTCTTTTAATTATAGACATGCGTTGAAGCGTAAGCAATAAACAGCTGTGTCAAGGGGAAAAGAGCTGTAACAAAAAGCACAATTTACAAAAGAGCAAACCTTGATATTACTTGGTAGTGGCAAAAACTTGAATGCTTGCCTTTTTTTCTTTCTTTGGTGGGTTAGTAAAAAATGTCACAATCTGCCATATGAATTAGAAAGCTGGCGAAACAAATGCCTCTTCTTCCCCTTTGCACCAACCAACCTCCATTATTTTGTTGGTGTACTACAGAGTTCAAGGTTAAAATTGGACCCTTACCTGCAAGTCTCTGCTTCATGCTGTTATCAGCAAAATGAAGTAAATTCGGGAGATAATTTCTAGTTGCCAAAGCTGCAAAACCATGAAGATTTCATACTTCATTCTCCAACTCAATACAGTTGGAGCTGACTTTTCATGATGTTCTTCAGCTGTTTTAACTACAACTCCCATTATCATGAGCCAGGATGGGGATAATGCAGCATATTTTATTCATTGCTCTACAACATTGCTCTTTCCCAAAAACAGTGCATTGATTTTGTCATAAAGCTACAGTATATGACTATGTAACATACTTATAACACACAGCTTGTTTGTTTTTCACAACTTGAGCATACCCACCATGTCTTAGCATTACAACATGGGCTGTATGAGCCATTTGGAAATAAACCATGATTTGAAAAATTTTATCTTAAAAGTTTCTGTGTGAACAGAGCCATTTTCTTTCCTATATTTTATTATTCTATCAGAGACACCCATAACATCCTCCTTCAGGCATTATTCTTCATATACTACTAGAAAGCCTTAGCAGTTCTAGAAATGGCAATATAACCTACCTTTCTTTTTGTCTACCTTAGCCACCAGAAAACAGATTAGCAGGGTGATAGCTACAACTAGCTATTCAAAATACTGTATCGCCAAATTCCAACCTCCCTGAATTAACAAGGGGGACAATGGGTGGATTTACTTGTCATCAAGGCATAGTGAGGACTGAACTACCTATATAATATTTACAGATTCACTCTTAAGGTATTTGTTCTGGATATCTGGTGACAGAAAGGGCAGTGTTTCACAATGAGATTAGACATGATTCAGAAGGCTTAAACTGCAGCAAAATAATTGCATGTTAGTCACTGGGTCATGTGTAAGACATATCTTTTAGCTAGAAATTGCTATATGTAATATCTGGCAGCTGTACTCTTAGCTCTTGATTTTTGATTGAACTGGTCAATGATATCAAAGGAAATATTGTAACTGAACAAACATTCCCATAGCAATTGTTACACAAAATACAGTTTTGGAATTTCTAACTTTGTTCTGTGAAAATGTATTTTTCTCTGTACATTGAAATTTGAATGTATGTGTTTTTAGATTTTTTTAATCAATGGGGGGAGAAAAGAAAGACAGTCTGAAAAACAATAAATCTACCATTCAATTGAATGACAATTCTTACTGAATGACATGTGTACTAGTGTTCCTTGTGTTGATTTTTTTCATTTCACATTCCTGCCTATGGAATTATTTATTTCTTAGCAAATGGGACTAAAACAAAAATAGGCAATCTATATTTTTTATGTTATCTGCAGATGGCTCCATGATTTGCTGTGGTTTTGTCCTGTGACCATTACATTTTTTCTCAATTTGAGAAAAGGCAAGAATTGCTTAGAAAATTTATGATTGTGAATGGAAGCATTTAAAAATAAAATATTTTAAAAATGTTTTGTTCCACAGATTCGATACAATAGCAGGTATTTTGTGTAGATACAGTGGTGCCTCTACTTACGAACTTAATTCTTTCCCTGACCAGGTTCTTAAGTAGAAAAGTTTGTAAGAAGAAGCAATTTTTCCCATAGGAATCAATGTAAAAGCAAATAATGTGTGTGATTGGGAAAACCACAGGGAGGGTGGAGGCCCTGTTTCCTCCCAGGAGATTCCTAGAGAGGCCCCACAGAGGCTTCTCCCCGCCTTTTCTAGCCATGTTTCCTCCCAGGAGATTCCTAGAGAGGCCCCACAGAGGTTTCTCCCTGCCTTTTCCAGTTACAGTTTCAGAGGCTCGGGTTTGTAAGTGGAAAATGGTTCTTGAGAATAGAGGGAAGAAATCTTGAACACCCGGTTCTTATCTAGAGAAGTTTGTAAGTAGATGTGTTTTGTATGTAGTGGTAGCACTGTACTTTTGTTATGTAGGTTTCAGACAGACATGTTGACTTTCTCAAGGACTAATATGTTAACAAAAAGATTAAACCAACAGAGCAGTGGTGGGATATAAATGCAATTACTCTCAGGGAGAGGAAGTGTACATGTGTCAGTCCTCCAGGTTAAAAAAACAGGAAATATGAGCAGATGAACTAATTCTACTTAATCATCAGACTACATTAACAGAATATTTCAGGCCTGAAAATACAAATCTCCCACTTACTTTTAACAGTGATGGGCTTCTCCCCACTTTTAACTGACCATTCACTAGGTAGCATCTCTTCCCCTCATCCTTCCAGTACTAATACAATATGTGAGCTGAACATAATATGTTACTTTTATCCAACAGAATGCTAAAAAAAAATTAGGCTAAAGGCTACACTGATTTTTAGTATGTCAGAGGTTGCTTTCCAATAAGTGGAAAAGGCTGGGACATAACATAAATTTCCATTCAAATTCAGATTACATTAATTCAATATACTGAATATAATTAATAAACCACCATGAATTGGCTTTGTCACAATGTGATCAACAAATAAATAATATCAGTCTCTTTGCCATTAATCTCCCATCCATCACTTTAAAAACCGCAATCTGACAACATATTCATTCACTCATTCATTCATGAGATTTATATTGATATCTATTTGCACATGGCGACTGAAGGCAGCTTACAAGAATATAAAAGTATATTAAAAAACAATAAAAACTAATAGAGAATCATACTGTATAATAAAATAACCCCCTGCCCCAGCAATAACACATCATATGAGCCACTTAATGGGCTCCATCCGCCTCTGCTTTCCCAAGGCCCGCTGGCAGAGCCAGGTCTTCAGCCCCTTCCAGAAGAGTATTAGAATGGGGGCCATTCTAATTTGGAGGAATTAGGTTCCAGAAAAAGGGAGCCACCACGGAGAAGGCCCTTCTTCTGGATCCCGCCAGGTGTATCTCCCTAGGGTCGTGATGGCGAACACAAAGTCCTATCTGAGGGCACGCAAAGCATTGCCCTATGTCAGCTCCAACACACATGTGTGCACTGGACAGCTGATTTTCAGCCTTGTGGAGGCCGTTGTCACTCTCCAGGCTTCAAGAAAGCCTCCTGAGCCTGTGGATGGTGAAAAACAGACCCAACAGCACTACCTAAGAGCCGGGGTGGAACAGCAAGTAGAGTGCTGTACTGCAGGCCACTGAAGCTGACTGTAGATCTGTAGGTCAGCAGTTCAAATCTCATCACCGGCTCAAGGTTGACTCAGCCTTTCATCCTTCTGAGGTGGGTAAAATGAAGACCTGGATTGTGGGGGCAATAGGCTGGCTCTGTTAAAAAGTGCTATTGCTAACATGTTGTAAGCCGCCCTGAGTCCAAGCAGAATGGCGGCATAAAAATCAATCAATCAAACAAACAAACAAACAAATAAATAAATAAATAAATAAATACCAGAAGTTCAGAAATGGTTTTTACCCTCCCCAGGTTTTAGGAAAGCGTGGGGAGGGCAGTGTGGGGTGTGTGCGTGCAAGCACACATATGCAGGGAGGGCATTGCATTATAGGTGTAGGCACACACAGGCATGCTATTCGCGCATGCGCACCCTTTTGGCACTTGAGCAAAAAAGGTTCACCATCATGCCCTAGAACAAGGGTAGGCAAAGTCGGCTCTTCTGTGATTTGTGGACTTCAACTCCAAGAATTCCTGAGCTAGCATGATTGGCTCAGGAATTCTGAGAGTTGAAGTTCACAAGCCATAGAAGAGCAGACTGCCTACCGCTGCCCTAGGGGATGGGATCTACAACATTCCTTGCCTCCCCACTCTGGTGGGTTAGGTAGATGTGATTGGCAAGAGACGGTCCCTTTTGAAAGAGATTGGGATTGTAATCAAAGATTGGAAAGATATACTGATCAAGTCAACTTCTGCCCTCTTCTTCCAATTAAATGAAATGTTAATTAGCAGTTCCAAATTTATTAATCTAATGGGTGTATTTTTTAGCATGCTGAAACTAACAACAATTAAGAAAGGAATAATAATCTGGGGGGAAAACCAATTCCCACCTCAAAATTAATATTTTAAAGACTTTTTTTTTGTAGAAATGTACCTATCTTTGTGTGTGTGTGTTTGTGTGTGTATGTGTGTGCGTGTGCGCACATGCCTTTAAATTACCTGTAGTCTTGACTCCCAATGATTGCTTGACATAATCTATGTAGTTTTCTTAGCAAGACTTCAGAAGTGGTTTGCCATTATCCATTTCAACTTTGAAGTTTCTGAATGCTATAATCTCCCGGACTTGAAATTCACACTTTTCATTAGAACTATCATTAAAAAGGTACAACAAAGAATGTGTTTACTGTGTCAACTCAGAAAGCTCAGGTTGCCCAAGCAGCTGCTGATACAGCTCTACAGAGGAATTATTGAGTCTGTACTTCTACAGTGCAACTCTGGTTTAGCACAGCAACCAAAAAGGACAGGAACAGACTTCAATAGGTAGTTAGGACTGCAGAAAAAACAATTGCAACCAGCCTGCCTTCTATTGAGGACCTGTATTGCATGAGCTAGAAAGCCGGCTGAGAAAATATCTACAAACCCTTCACATCCTGGACATTAAAATGCATAAGGATTCTAAGGTTTGGCATCTGCAGCAGAAGCGAGAACAAAAGTGAACATACATGATGACATAATGGGAATACTACAACTCCTGTAGCATCAGATATAAGGCAACTAGCAGTAATGGACAGCCAAAATTTTTACTGCCACACTGTGGGTATGGCTTATTTTGTGGGTGTGGCTTAATGGTCATGTGACTGGGTAGGAGTGGCTTGCCAGCCATGTGATCAGATGGGAGTGGCTTGAATGATCATTATCGTTCAAGTGAACTGTTAAGTACTCGACTTACAACCTTACCAGTGTCGCTTGCTGGGGTGACAATTTGTTTCGCGTTTCCCGCACTCTCCTTCCTCGGTTACCCCCCCCAGGCTAGGTAGCTAGGCAAACGGGTGCTGCCAGAAGCATAAATGCTGCCAGCGCCACTTCCATTCATGCCTTCTGCTTGCACCTCAGGCAGGAGGTGGCCGCGTGACGCTCGAGGGGAGCCAGGCAGGAGAGAGGGAAGCTCGTCCGACGCCAGGAAGGAGGAAAGAGGAAAAAAGCAAGAAGTGCAGACGCAGCAGCAGAGGAAAAAAGGAGAGCCAAGTCAAGACCAGTAATCCGAGAAGTGACAGCCGCCAATCAGCGCACACATCTTCATTTCTGGCGGTGGAACTGCGTTCCACCCCATCCTGCCTGCTGCCCACCCCTGGCTGGAAGTATATAATGAAGCATTTGCTTGTCAACATCTCTCTGCATATGTCATCATTCTGACACCAATCTGGTTTCTTCCAGTTCATACCGGACCAGATTATCTCAGGGACCGCCTTCTGCTGCACGAATCCCAGCGACCAGTTAGGTCCCACAGAGTGGGTCTTCTCCGGGTCCCGTCAACTAAACAATGCCGCTTGGCGGGACCCAGGGGAAGAGCCTTCTCTGTGGCGGCCCCGGCCCTCTGGAACCAACTCCCCCCAGAGATTAGAATTGCCCCCACCCTCCTTGCCTTTTGTAAGCTACTTAAAACCCACCTCTGCCGCCAGGCATGGGGGAATTGAGATTCCCTTTCCCCCTAGGCCTTTACAATTTTATGCATGGTATGTCTGTATGTATGTTTGGTTTTTTTATATTAATGGGTTTTTAATCGTTTTTAGTATTGGATTATTATTGTACGTTGTTTTATGATTGCTGTTAGCCGCCCCGAGTCTTCGGAGAGGGGCGGCATATAAATCCAATAAATAAATAAATAAATACAGATATTCTTAGAAAATAAAACTTCGACAATAAAATAAGAGGCTGAGTATTTTGTTTGAGTGTCTGCAAGAAGAGCCATAGTCTTGGTAACAGAAGCACCTTTGGTAGATCAGTTAAGGGACAGATTGTCAGGAGAAAATCTACAACTACTACTTGATAGAATGTAACCAACTAATTAATGCAAATGTTTTAATATTCTCTAGTTTTTTATGCTATTGCAAATCTGTGGGGGGGGGGCATAGTCTCAGAAGTTTTAAAAAAAAATCCTGAAATGATTATAAACCACAGCACTGTGTATTATATTGAAAACACATTATTCAAATACCCAAGAAGCAATGGAGAGAAATTAATCAAGGAGAGAACCAACTTATAAATAAGGAGAAATTTCCTGACTGTCAGAACAATTAATCAGTGGAATGACTTACCTCCAGAAGTTGTGGATGCTACAATATGGAAGGTTTTTAAAAAGAGATTGGACAACCATTTGTGTTAAATGGAATAGGGTTGACTGCTTCAGCAGAATAGAAGACCTCAAACTCAGTTATTCTGTTATCTAAAATAGCCCCATAGAATAATACTTAGCTTTGTAGTGACCTAGAAGTACATTTAAAGCATTTAAAATATCCACTCAACCTTCTATCTCAGTAATATACTGGCATTGTAACATCAAACACTTCCGCTGTTTTAAAATAGGTTTTAATGGGTTTGTTACTTTTTATTACTTTTGTTCTATTGTTTTGTATTGTACTTACTTTGGTTATGTTTGCTATCTTGACTGCTAAAGAAAAGGCAAGGCAGGGCATACACTACAATATAAAAATGCATTATTTCTCAGTGGCAATGGGAGAGCTGACCAAGCATCATAGATATCCTGTTTTTGAGCACTATACTTTACCCAAAAAATAATGAATATAGTTCAACTAATATAATACCTGCTAATGCTGTTTTACCTCCCTATAGTTCTTTTATGGATTATTACTGACAAGATGGGGGCAAATGCCAGCTCATTTCTTGCATTGCCAAAAAATATTTAACCACTGAAATGGGGAAGTTAACATTTGGGCAGGGGAGGTGTTGCCACCAAACTTGCACAGCTAACGTCTGACATTTTTGCTCTATTACACTGCCAGCTTGTTATGAAACATGACTAATTTCTCTAAAATAGGCATAGGAATCTAGTTTGGGAAGAAGTTGAATCATTCATGTCAATCAAAGGAGACACTACCAGTAACTGAAGATCTCGATTTCAGTATCCTTAAAAAAAAGTCTGTATTACGAAATGATGAAACTGGTTCTTTCATTTTATATTACTCAACTATTCACAGACTGTTTTAAGGTTATAAGATAAACTCCATTTGCCCATTACCAGTAAAAAGGAGTGTCTTGTCTGCAGTTTCTAAATAAAGAAACTATAGACCCTGGGGGAAAAAAACCCCTTAAGTGAATTTACTCCAGACACACAGTTCCAATCATATTTCTCCTCCCACTCCATTTCACCATCAGGAAGCCTTACAGAAACTGCTTTAAATCTATCTCCTTAATCTTAAAACATTATAAAAAAAGGGAAACTGGTGCATAGTAGCATGTTCATTAGACTGTAGAAGTGCTAATTCCAGATATTTTAAATAAGTCCTACACAATATTCCATAGGAACAGCTCAACAATTAAAAGAGAATGTGGGACATTGGGAATTTCTCAGAAATAAGACACTATAAATACATTTAAACCTTATTCCAAATATAGGAAAAATGGACAGCAGCTCAGGAAATGATTGTAGACCCAGAAGACTGAAAAGCGACATGCTTAAAAATGGAAGTTAGATATAATTACCAAGAAGATAAGCTATTAAATACAGGTAGTCCTCGACTTACAACCGCAATTGAGCCCAAGGTTTCCGTTGTTAACTGAAACATTTGTTAAGGGAGTTTGCCCCCATTTTATGACCTTTGTTGCCACAGTTGTTAAGTGTTAAGAATCACTGTAGCTGTTAAATTCATCAAACTGTTAAGTAAATCAGCTTTTCCTTTGACTTTGCTTGTCAGACGGTCACAAAAGCAAACACTGCAACCATCATAAATATGAACCAGTTGCTAAGTATCCGAATTTTGATATTGTGACCCTGGGGATGCTACAATGGTTGTAAGTGTGAAAACTGGTCATATGTTCCTTTTTTTCATTGTCTATCTTGTGTAAAGGTAAAGGTTCCCCTCGCACATATGTGCTAGTTGTTCCTGACTCTAGGGGCAGTGATGGTGAACCTTTTTTGGTTTGCATGTCAAAAGGGGTGGGTGTGCTAACATATGTTCACATGCCCACCCCCCTTCCCTCCCCCCCATGCATGCCCACCATGCTGCCCCCCGCACATCCACACAGACTTTTCTGAAGCCTGGTAGATAGTGGTGGGTTGATACTGGTGTGGTCCAGAGAGCGGCACCAGTATGAACCCACTGATTTTTTGCATTTTTTTTCCTGGCATCTCCATGTCAGAAGAAGTTCTCCGCCCTGCCCCCTTCTTGTCTTAATGCTGACCTTTATTCTTCGTCCGAAGCACAGCTGGGTGTTTCTTCCACACAGAGACGCCAGGAAAAAAAATCGAAGCCACCACTGCTGGTAGGTGAAAAAAATGCCCAAATGGGCAAACCGGAAGTGCATTTTTCCGAAGTTCCGGTTTGTCTGTTGGAGGATTTTTTTTGGCCTCCAGGGCTTCAAGCTTCCCTGAAACATCCAGAGGACAAAAAGGCCTTTCCCAAGGCCAAAAATCAGCTGACCAGTGCACACATGCATGCTGGAGGTGAAACATGGAAAAGTCTTGCGTGCCCTCCCATATGGCTCCACTTATACCTTGGCAAATGTTTCATAGGTTCATCATCACGGCTCTAGGGCATGGTGCTCATCTCCGTTACAAAGCCGGAGAGCCAGCACTATTGGAAGACATCTCCGTGGTTGTGTGGCTGGCATGATTAAATGTTAAGAGTGCACAGAACACTGTTACCTTCCCACCAAAGGTGGTCCCTATTTTTTTACTTGCATTTTTTACATGCTTTTGAACTACTAGGTTGGCAGAAGCTGGGACAAGTAACAGGCGGTCACCCTGTTACATGGCACTAGGGATTCGAACTACTGAACAGCCAACCTTTTGATCCACAAGCTGAGCTATCACATCCCTTTAGATATTGTGTACCTCAAATAAAAAAGCAACAATGAACAGTTCTAATACTGGCTTAATTGCCTAGGCTGAATAAATGTACAGTATTTTAGCATCTCTGCAGTTAAATAAGTAGAAATATATTACTAAGATCTAAGGAACTACAAGGCTCAGCTCACTAAATTAACCTTGCTGTTTGCTAGCTGTTTGTGATACATATGCTGTGGAATATGCTTTGGCGAATTGACAAAGAAGCTTATCCTTGAATAGTAGGCAGAAAGTAATTTTGTTCTATTTGCTATGAAAGCCACAGGGCAGTGATTGATGGTGAAACTTCTTTGGCTCAGGTGCCAAAAAGATGTGGATGCACATGCGCGCCCACACCAATAATGCAATGCCCTCCGCCACGCATGTGCACCCACCCCCTCCCTGCCCCCCGCGCATGCATACAGGCCTCACTGAAGCCTCTGGACTTCTGGTAGACCTGTTGGTCCGTTTTCGCCATCCCCAGGGTTTAGGAGGCTTTCATGTAGCCTGGTGAGAGCTTAAACAGCCAAACAGAAGGCCAAAAATCAGTGACTAGCGCGCGCATGCATGCTGGAATTCACATAGGGCAGTGCCTCACATGCCCTCATATATGGCTCCACATGCCATCTGTGGCACCCGTGCAATAGGTTCGCCATCACTGTCATAGGGGCCTTTGACAGTTCTGACTATCTCAGACATCTAGCAAATATACAAGTTTGATTTTTTTTTAATGTTCCTTGGGAGGTTACCCGAGATAACCTGGAAACTGAAAATGAGCAGAAATCAAACAAGGGAGATTGCAAGGACATATTATTGAGAAAGGAAACAATGAAGATTTTGAAACAAGTATCTGGTCTTATTTGACTCAAAAGGTCAGAAAGAATGAGAGGAGTCTGTGGATATTAATCATAGGATGACAGTGCCTTCTTTCACTGTTGCTTTGAAAATATGCTGCCTTTGATTCTGTGGTACTAAGCAACCATCAAAATGAGTAACTATTACGGTAGTAATCATTCTCATTAATTTGTCTATACCCTTTTGTAAATTTGTCTGGCCATTTCTGTAAGCACAATTTGCACATAAATGTTTTATGGAGGGATTTTTGGTATAGTTTTTATTTTATTTTTAAGTAATTATCAACATTAATACTGTATAATCCTTCATTGTTTTGTTGTTCAATATTTCAATATGCCATTCTAATGCCAGTTTCCATATTATTTAAACATACATAATAATACAATCTTTCAACCTCTAATCTATGCTGCAACTTAAAGAATATTTTCCAACACTCACCTAGAGATACTTTTCTGATTTTCTAATAATTTTTTAATGATACTGATATGTTTATAAAAAGGATTTTTCCAAACAAATGAGACTTTCTATTCAAACTTCTTTTGACTAACTTTTGAGAAAAAGTTGTAGTCAACAGATATTAGTAGTAGCATCTAGCTGATTTAAACTACAGTGTTCCCTCAATTTCCACGGGGGATGCGTTCCGAGACCGCCCATGAAACTCGAATTTCCGCGAAGTAGAGATGCAGAAGTAAATACAGTGATCCCCCGCTCGTTGCGAGGGTTCCGTTCCAGGACCCCCCGCAACGAGCGGGTTTTCGCGAAGTAGCGCTGCGGAAGTAAAAACACCATCTGCGCATGTGCAGATGGTGTTTTTACTCCCGCAGCGCTAGCGAGGAGCCGAAGATTGGGGGCGGTGCGGCTGTTTTAAAATGTCGCCGCCGGCATGGGGGGCTTCCTAGCAGCCCCCCAAACCCGGGTTGGGGGTCCGGGGGGTGCTGGCAAGCCCCCCATGCCGGCGGCGACATTTTAAAACAGCCGCGCCGCGCTGGCTGTCGGCGCTTTTGAGCTGAGTCCCGGAGCGAATTCGCTCCGGGACTCAGCTCAAAAGCGCCGACAGCCAGCGCCAGCGAACGGCTTCTCCGCGCTGGCTGTCGGCGCTTTTGAGCTGAGTCCCGGAGCGAATTCGCTCCGGGACTCAGCTCAAAAGCGCCGACAGCCAGCGCCAGCGAACGGCTTCTCCGCGCTGGCTGTTGCCGCTTTCGAGCTGAGTCCCGGAGCGAATTCGCTCCGGGACTCAGCTCAAAAGCGCCGACAGCCAGCGTCAGCGAACGGCTTGTCCGCGCTGGCTGTCGCCGCTTTCGAGCTGAGTCCCGGAGCGAATTCGCTCCGGGACTCAGCTCAAAAGCGCCGACAGCCAGCGCCAGCGAACGGCTTCTCTGCGCTGGCTGTCGCCGCTTTCGAGCTGAGTCCTGAAGCGAATTCGCTCCAGGACTCAGCTCAAAAGCACCGACAGCCAGCGCCAGCGAACGGCTTCTCTGTGCTGGCTGTCGCCGCTTTCGAGCTGAGTCCTGGAGCGAATTCGCTTCAGGACTCAGCTCGAAAGCGGCGAGAATGAACGGCGTGGGCGGGCGAAGGGCGGGCGGCAGCGAGGAGTTTGCGTGGGCGGTGGGGAAACTCCTTGCTGATGCCCGCTGCTCGCCCTCCCGCCAGCAAGAGGGGGAAGACCCAGGGAAGCCGCCCAGCAGCTGATGTGCTGGGCGCCATCTACGCATGCGTGCCCATAGAAAAAAAGGGCACACATGCGCAGATGGTGTTTTGACTTCCGGGTTGAAAAATCGCAAATTACCCTGTTCGCAATGGTCGGGGACGCAATAACCGGGGTATTACTGTACACCATTTTTGGCTATGGACAGTATCACAAACCATCCCTTAACACTTTAAACCCTTAAATTACCCTTTCCCATTCCCTTAACAACCATTTATTCACCATTATTACTGGTACTCACCATTGAATAAGACACTTAGTGATCCTGATATTTATAAACATAATTATTTATTAACAATAATTATTTTTAAAATTATTTATCTGCAAAAATTATTAGTTTGGCGATGACGTATAATGTCATCGGGTGGGAAAAACCGTGGTATAGGAAAAAAAACCACAAAGTATTTTTTAATTAATATTTTTTGAAAAACCGTGCTATAGGCTATTCGCAAAGTTCGAACCCGCGAAAATCGAGGGAACACTGTATTATACTTTGTGTGTGTTTTAAAGATAAGTGTCATGTTTTATTTGCGGAATAAACTCTGAGAATATTTGAATTATCCAATAAATAACCTATCATTGTTTCTCTTTTTAAAACCCTCTATTTATGACTATAATGGACTCAGAAAAGATTACTATATGGCTTATCAAAATTAATCTAGAATTTCATAAATCTGTTTGGCCAGGCCAATAAATCAGCAACAAATCATTGAAGTAATTAAAATATTAAGAATGAATATTCTTAGGAAGGAAGTAAATAGGAAGAGGGGTTTAATAATAAATATTATATATATTTTTTAAAAGTGTCCTTGTAATTGAAAATAGAACTATAAACTACACTTAGGAAGGGAGCATATAATTCATCTCCTTCTCTTCTTCCAGAATTTCAAATAAGACTTGCCAAACACTTGTAAATGGTCCCCACTGATAATGTGTCACCCTTGAGATATGAGAGGTGTGACTGCAATTTATAAGCTACTGTATATCTCTGAGTAGACAGTGAGAAAGAGAGTAAGGATTGGCAACTAACAATCCAGTAATTTTTTGTCTATTGCTTATTGGGTGGTATATTTACAGAGAAAACCGCCTACAGTTCCTGGAAATTTGCCTGAGATTCCTTAGAAGCCTTAAGTGGCTTCATCCTATCCCATTCCCACTCTTGCCTAACATCTGAAAATAATTATTGTCCCAGCTGATATTTAGACTTAACAACTCACATACTATTAGAGTTATGCAAAAGGAGGTTATGCTGTTTTAGAATCTTCCCAGAATTTCAAAACAATCCAGTTGTCTTTATTTTCATGCCTTTCCTCTCTGTACAACAGACTTGGGCAAAGTGCGGCCCGTGGGCCGCATCCGGCCCACCCACTGTCCGTAACCGGCCCGCCAGCTATCTGTGAGTCTCGGTTTTACCTAGCAGCCGGCAGCTTGAACACCGGCTGGAGATCGTTGGAGTTGCTTGAGAGAGGGGTGGGGGGTGGGAGACCTGCAGGCAGCTTGTTCTCCAAGGCGAAAGCCATGCAGGAAAAAGAGTTGGGAAGAGCTTGGAACACCCGTGTAAGTTTCTCTGCTTGGGCACAGTGGTCATACAGACCCGAGAGAAAAGAGCTGTAGCTTGTAAAAGCCAGTGGGGGGTGGGGAAGCTTGTTAAAAGCCACTCAGGAAAAAGCTTTGGAAAGGGGAATAAGAGAGGGGGGAAGGAGGGAAAGATAAATGATACTACAAGTTTTTCTTTTTTATTAGAAGCTCTGTAACAGAAGTCTTCAAACTTGCCAACTTTAAGACTTGTGGACTTTAATTCTCCAGCCAGCATAGCTGGGAGTTGAATTCTGGGAGCTGAAGTCCACAAGTCTTAAAGTTGCCAAGTTTTGGGACCCTATCTTTAGGTGTGCTGGCAATATAACAGGACATTCCTTATTTATTAAAATAATTTATATTTCATTTTTCCACAATCAGAATGATTTGCAATAAAATATGAAACTTCCACTTAGAAAAGAAAAGGAAAGGAAAGAAAGAAAATGAAAGAAAGAGAAAGGGAAGGGAAGGAAGGGGAGGGGGGAAAAGGGAAGGAAGAAACTTTTCAACACCACCGACAACACAACTACTCTCCAAAAAGACCTTGACGCTGTTTCAGAGTGGTCTAACACATGGCAACTCCAAATCTCAACTAGCAAATGCTCTGTCCTACACATTGGGAAGAAGAATCTGAACTCCAAATACGAACTGAATAATCAAATTATCACAGATAATCCCCACTCGGTTAAAGACCTTGGTATACTAATAACGAAAGATTTAAGTGCCAAAGCCCACTGCAACAATATAGCCAAGAAGGCTTCAAGAGTTGTAAACCTAATCCTACGTAGATTCTGCTCTGGCAATCTCACACTACTTACTAGAGCTTACAAAACTTTTGCCAGACCCATCCTCGAATACAACTCATCTGTTTGGAACCCATATCGCATCTCAGACATTAACACCCTTGAAAATGTTCAAAGATACTTCACCAGAAGAGCCCTTCACTCCTCCACTCGAAATAGAATACCCTATGAGACTAGACTTTCAATCCTGGGCCTAGAAAGTTTAGAACTAAGACGCCTTAAACAAGATCTAAGTATTGCCCACAAGATCATATGCTGCAACGTCCTGCCTGTCGGCGACTACTTCAGCTTCAACCTCAACAACACAAGAGCACACAACAGATTTAAACTTAATATTAACCGCTCCAAACTTGACTGTAAAAAATATGACTTCAGTAACCGAGTTGTCGAAGCGTGGAACTCATTACCGGACTCCATAGTGTCATCCCCAAACCCCCAACACTTTACCCTTAGATTATCTACGGTTGACCTATCCAGATTCCTAAGAGGTCAGTAAGGGGCGAGTACAAGTGCACTAGAGTGCCTTCCGTCCCCTGTCCTATTACTCTCCTATATCTCCTATATCTCTTCTTCTATTCTTTCATTGATATATTCTATTCCTATATACAGTGATCCCCCGGGTATTGCGATCCCGATCATTGCGAAACGGCTATATGGCGATTTTGCAACCCGGAAGTAAAAACACCATCTGCGCATGCACGCCCTTTTTTCTATGGGCACGCATGCGTAGATGGCACCAGGCAGATCAGCTGCTGGGCGGCTTCCCTAGGTCTTCCCCCTCTTGCTGGCGGGAGGGCGAGCGGCGGGCATCAGCGAGGAGTTTCCCCACCGCCCACGCAAACTCCTCGCTGCCGCCCGCCCGCCCTTCGCCCGCCCATGTCGTTCATTCTCGCCGCTTCCCAGCTGAGTCCAGAAGCGAATTGGCTTCAGGACTCAGCTGGGAAGCGGCGGCGAGCGAGCGGCGTGAGCGAACGGCTTGTCCGCCGCCTGCCTGCCCGCGCGCGCCCGCCCACCCTTCGCCCGCCCACGCCGTTCATTCTCACCGCTTCCCAGCTGAGTCCTGAAGCGAATTGGCTTCAGGACTCAGCTGGGAAGCGGCGCGAGCGAGCGGCGCGAGCGAACGGCTTGTCCGCCGCCTGCCTGCCCGCGCGCCCGCCCGCCCTTCGCCCGCCCACGCCGTTCATTCTCGCCGCTTCCCAGCTGAGACCTGAAGCGAATTGGCTTCAGGACTCAGCTGGGAAGCGGCGCGAGCGAGCGGCGTGGGCGGGCGAAGGGCGGGCGAGCGGCAGCGAGGAGTTTGCGTGGGCGGTGGGGAAACCCCAATCTTCGGCTCCTCGCTGCTGCAGAAGTAAAAACAACATCTGCGCATGCGCAGATGGTGTTTTTACTTCCGCAGCGCTACTTCGCGAAAACCCGATCATTGCTAGGGGTCCTGGAACGGAACCCTCGCAATGATCGGGGGATCACTGTATATATGTATATGTATATATATTCTATTCCTATATATTCTATTCCTATATCTTCTTTTCTATTATTTCTTAGATATATTTTACTATGAGTATCTCCTGTATAACCTTCATCATGTATTTTACTATGTGTATATTGATATATACTCACTAAAACCCTCATTGTGTATTGGACAAAATAAATAAATAAATAAGAAATGAAACAGGGGAAAAGAAAGGAAGGAAAGGAGAAAGGAAGGGAGGAAATTATAAAGTACTGGGTAGAACTGAGTTAATTATATTAGTCTGGCCCTCTAAAACCATCCCAATTTCTCATGCAGCCCCATGGCAAAATTAATTGTCCACCCCTGCTGTACAATGTCCATTCTAACTGCATATAATTATCACTTACTCATATATACTTGTTAGTAAATTCTGTTCTTTGACCCTTTCATGAAAGGCCATAGAGGAAAATACCAAGTTGACCCAGTTAATTCACCATGCTATTGTTTAAGTTACTGTTACGTAAGTATCTTGCATGAAACTGTTGGATTTTATTCTAAATTTTTGCTTTAACATATCCAGAAAGAGGGGTTACTCATATTCTTTGTAGTAATGTCATTATTTCCTAGTGAATGGTGAAGGAAGATAGCACCTATCCCTCTCCTAGAAAAAATGAAATATTCTAGGAAATATTGAAAAGGAAGAATATATTTCCCTGAATAATGAAAGGACAAACATGTTTTAAATACAAAGCAACTTCCTGCAGCTTTCTGCCCCCACCCTTCAGTTCCAGGGTGATGGGATTAAGACCTTCACCCTTAGGACATGATAGGATTAGCCCTCTACCCATCTCTCACAGCATGGCACCTGAGAAAATAGCATCAACCAGCAAGGCTTAAGCAAACTTGGAGTCATCTTGAGAGATCCAAGAATGCTGAATATGCGGGAAGATAATTACCAAGTGCTAGCTTCAGAGGGATTCCTGTTGTTAACCCATTTTATGCAAATACTGTATGTTGAATCAAGTAGGAAAAAACCCAGTAAATCTAATGTAATTCATCCACATGTGTGAAAGTCCCAGGAAGTGTGGAATTTAAAGGGCCCCATTCCAGTTTTTTAATAAATTGAAGTGTTTTTTTAAATTTACATTGCAGTTGTGATTGTTGGAAAGTTTTCACTCTAGTCCCACAGGGAAGTAGGAAAATTGTATTGATTTCCTGCCAATTTAAACCCTCTGCCTTTTGTATACTCCTGCTGGAAGTCACCTAATAACTAACCTAATAAAGAGCTGAAGTTACTCTACCAGTCTTCTCTCTCTTAAGTATCCGAACTCAACAGCGATGATAACAACCTATTATCTTGAATTTTAGTCTCATGCTTATCTACTGTTTTTTGAACTCCCTCTATTATAGTATTTATTTTCACAAAATTCTCACACACTTCCTCAAAAAAAATTTGTGTTTCTAAGTGGGTTTGCAAAATTGTTTCTTGAGTTTTATTTGTAGCTTCTTGTTGTTGAATCATGAACTCCTGTATTTTATCCAGGGAGTTCTGTAACATTTGTAATGTGGGAGTTTGTTCTTTACCCTCTGTAGTAGTAATATCAGAGGCTGAGGAAGATTTTTGTACAGTAGGTGATGAAAGGGTTAAATTACCCCTCCTCATTGATTTGGTTATGGTTTGTTGAGTTGCCATTAGGATTTTTAATCTGTAAACAATAAGCTATATTCAATCACTGCTTAAATAATATACTATATCAAACCCAGCTCAATCTATCAACCCCAGTTCAATCTAAAGATATCTTTTGTAACTTTGTATTAGCTAAATTCA
Organism: Erythrolamprus reginae; assembly: GCF_031021105.1. NCBI lineage: Eukaryota > Metazoa > Chordata > Lepidosauria > Squamata > Dipsadidae > Erythrolamprus > Erythrolamprus reginae. The sequence continues at coordinate 59,126,908 of NC_091954.1, read as the reverse complement.
CAATACAGTGTTCCCTCGATTTCCGCGGGGATGCGTTCCAAGACCGCCCGCGAAAGTCGAATTTCCGCGAAGTAGAGATGCGGAAGTAAATACACCATTTTTGGCTATGAACAGTATCACACGCCTTCCCTTAACACTTTAAACCCCTAAATTACCCTTTCCCATTCCCTTAACAACCATTTACTCACCATTATTACCGGTACTCACCATTGAATAAGACACTTAGTGATCCTGATATTTATAAACATAATTATTTATTAACAATAATTTTTTTTTTGTTATTTATTTGCAAAAGTTATTAGTTTGGTGATGACGTATGACATCATTGGGCGGGAAAAACCGTGGTATAGGGGAAAACCCCACAAAGTATTTTTTAATTAATATTTTTTTAAAAACCGTAGTATAGGCTATCCGCGAAGTTCGAACCCGCGAAAATCGAGGGAACACTGTATTCCAAAAAATAAGGAGTTGACTGTATATTTCTTATCTATTGTTATAGTATCTGCTTATATAACTGTAGAGGAAAATATATAATTCTATGTAAATTTTAAACAATTAATTAATAAAAATTCATTCAGGCAATTAATTAATAATAAATCAGTTTACCTCTAGAAAAGGAAAAAAGATAGAAAAGGGAGAGAGGAAACTTAAATCAATAGAGAGGGTTATACTTAATAAATTTATACTTAATATTTATATAATATATTTATTTATTATTTAGATTTGTATGCCGCCCCTCTCCGCAGACTCGGATTATCATATAATCAATATCTATATTACCTAATTATAGTAGAGTTTTTAAAGTAAATAGTTAATAACCTTCAATTCAATTCATTAATTTCATATCTTTAAATCATTCATCTATGCTTTATTTTACTATTCTGATAACTAAAGGGAAGAATACTGATAATTTGCACATGCAAGATTGCTAGAAATAAAATGGAAAATAATTATATACTAAAAGAAAATGATATAAAGCATAAACAATTAGATTTGCTAAAAAGCTTCCTAACAATAAATAGAATTGCCATAGTTTCCTCCCCTTTCATCCCCTAATTGGGATTCTATGAGCTTAGAAGCAAGAAATGTGAGCTTATATTTCTCACTGATGCACAAAAATAAAAAATATGACTTCCTGTTTGCCATCATATACAGTAGTTGTTAATAGCCTAAGAGCCTACAGAATTTTAGAATGCCTGCTAATAGCAAATCTATTAACAAAAGGTCATGCATATGCAGATTAAACAGATGAAATTGGTTTTACCAATTTTACTAAGGTATTACCTACATATGCTTTAAATCCATATGCTTTAAATCCAGTGATTTTTAAATGAGATAAAACTAATAAATAACTTTATTAGCAGCAATCTCAGTATAAACTATGTTAAGGATACTTTGTGATGTAAAAGGCTTACACAAAAAAATTGGCCTATATCTACTTGTCACTGCAGAAAAGACAGGAAGCAGGCAATTATGTTTGAGCAAATCTAATCAGAATTAGTTGCAAATATTCTAATATACAAATTGATTTGTCTAATAATGAGATACTATCAAGGTGAAAATTCTATTTCCTCTTGTAAATTTTCTTCCCACTGTTTTTACATGTTGTGTCGAATATTACACTAATTTATAGACCTTACAATTAACAATTATTCCCCCTTTTGCTTCAGATTATTTTGTGACTTCATTAGCACTCAGTGAGCATGCTATTTTTACTATAGTACCCATAGTTGGTCTTAGTTTTCCATCTGCCAAACCGGAGAAGACAGATGGAGTTCTGTGGAGATTCAGACGCTGTTCTTGTACTACTTCTTCTCTGAACCATTCAAATTCACATGTCACTCATCTCTTCAGATGCATTGCTATTTCACACACTTATTTGTACATAAAGTTGTTAAAGGTATATAGCTGAATATCCTGAAAAACTGAACTTGCGACTACTGGTTTAAAGGATGTGTGAGATAAATTGAATTGCTTCAATCATTTGCAAGAATGTTTTACATACCAGCTTGTAGCTACTTATGGCAAGATTTGGAGTGGATATATATACTGTAACTTCCTTTCAGTTCAACATCATGTCACTGTTTGCTTTTGATAGGGAAAATGGAACAGTGATCATGAGTTTTAAATATATATATAGGCCAAAATAAGGCCGAAATAGATCTATCTTAGTCTCCCTTAATTTTCAAATTCAGCAAAAACATGTGACACACACACAGAGGACTCTTAAAACAAAATATGACATTTTGGAGGTATATTAAAACAGTATAGCCAGCTAGTTAGCTTTTATAATTCACTAGTCTTATGAAAATTTAAATACTATCAACAAGAAAGGACATTATGTAATGACAATATAGTCATGACCAAAAGATTGACAAAATTCACTAAATAAAGGTAGCCTACTTTCAGTAATACAGTATTCTGGATTTAGGTTAAATATATATATATATAGATATACTGTACTACAAAATTATACTGCTCAATTCTTCAAACTCCAGTGATTCTAAGAGACTACAGAAACCCTTAACAAATGTATGGAGGTAGTTTATGAATTATATAAACCACGAATTTCAAGTTTAATCTGAAAAAAGTGCTGAGCAAGGGAAAACCATGTTGACTTGTGCTTACTGCAATGTGAAAATACTTCTCTGTTAAGGATGTATCCTTTCAATGGAGCTTCTATTTCATAGGCAGTCCAAGGTGTTTTGGTGTGAAAGTTATGTCTTCCTTGGAAAATAGAAGCAGACTTCTATCTGGATAATATACAATATACTGAGAAGGATGGTTGAAGTTAACTAGTTAGGGGTAGTGATCTGTTGAATGACAATTTGCCCAACACCGTTACTGCTCACTTGTCCACCTTAGTTGGTTACTGAAATTGGTGCTTATTCTGCACTCTTGTTTTGGTTGCTGCTGCTCCTTCCCTTTTAAACAGCTTTGCTCAATGGGTAGATTGCTTGAGTTAGTCTACAAAATCTGAAGCTCAGCACCCCAAAATTCAGCTTAATCCATATAATTGAAACAATTCCAGTCTTGTGTAGTGATAGCTGTCAACAAATGAATTCCCCTTCCAGTGGAAAGTTGTTTCCTCTGTTCCTTTCCTTATTCTTTTAAAAAAATCACTCCATAGTAAAATGTATTGTGGCAGAAATAAGAAAACAAAATTTTCAAATTCCAGCCAATCTAATCAATCCATATCAGCTATATAAATCTAAACACCCAAAATAGTAGTCAAGAGACAAAAGTTTAAATTTTACTGCCACCTAATGGCTGAAACACCAATAATCTTTTTTAAAAAAAAATGTGGATACGTATAAACCTTAGAATTGAACACATCTCATACCAGTAGTGGGTTCTACTTACCTCCCCCCCATCGTGATGCTTCGCTACATTTATTGATTTTTATCCTGATTTCATTTTTGGCCAAATCAAAACATACCTAATTCTCTCACCTATTTTCGCCATCAGCTACCATTTAGGGTGCTTAACCCAAGAAAGAGTGATTGATCCAAAATTATCCAGTTGACTTTCATGCCTAAAAAGGGACCAGAAATCAAAGTCTCCTGATATATAGCTTTGCATCTGTGTCACATCAAAGCACCTTAGGTATTCCATATGGGAGTGCTTTCAAAGGAGGTTCAGGTGTTACAGAAAGCAGCTATTAATTTATGCTATGCTTTAAAAACAGATGTCACTGAATCTGAAAAAAATACTGTAGTATCGAATGCCAATTTGAGTTATTAGAATAGCCTACTGCTGATTAATTTTTATGATCTGTATCAATTCTTGATTACAGGCCTCATTACTTCCGAATTACCAAACGGAATTGTCTTCCCCTCCCAGTATATCCCTATTTAAATACAAACTTCACATATTACTAGTTCTATTAGGGATCTTGTATGGATTGCGAGACAATGATAGTAAATTTCATATTTGAGTCTCTGGAGAGGGGCGGCATACAAATCTAATAAATAAATAAATAAATAAATAAATAAATTAATTAATTAATGAATAAATAAATAAATAATAATATTCTACACTAAACTGAGTTGCAATATGCTTTCAGAGGTAATTGGCTATTTTATAGATTACTATTAGAAATCCAAAAAAGCCCTTTCTTTAATGGATTTTTAATATATCTATGAACTTCTAAATTGATGAGATTGTTTTACTGCTGTAATAGTTATGAAAGATTTGCACATTGCACCTTCCCTAGTTTCAAAGGAGCCTTAAATCCTATTTGATATTGCGTTGATTTTAAAATTGGGGGTGGTTGAGCCTAAGAGATCCTACCTACCTCTCACCCTCATCCTACTCTCTCTCTCCCCATCTTTTAGTTAGGGTCGTGTATTTAGCTTTATTATTTACTTCCTATTATGTATAAGTTTTGTAAAATTTTATCTTTTAATACTGTAAACAGCCTAGAACTATAAATTGTTATAAATTGCTTTGAAAAACTTATGTTATGTAATATCAAGACACTGCAAAAACATTTTAAAGCAATGAATAATCCCATAAAATGCAATTGAAATGTCCGCACTAATATGTTTTCAAAATTACAGGGAAATACCTATTTTTCCTTTTCCAATAACCCAAAACCAAGGCTAATAAGTTATTCATAATATCAGCTCTTTAATGAAAGCAAATAGAATACGCCACAAAATGCTAGCCACATCCCCCGCCCCAACTGTACTCCATACTTATAAATTATTCTTAGTCCTCGCATATGCTTTATTTCGAATTATTCCAAGACCGCTTCAACTCCCATTTCTGCACGAAGGGTGCACTTCCGGCTATAAAAACCACCGAACCTGATTGAAAAATCCCCTCCCACAAAACAGCGCGAACACTTTATTTATGTCCAGCGCTCTCCAACCTCTCTCTCCCCATTGGCCGAACTTGTCTTGGCGCCCAAATCGCTGCTACGGGTTGAACCAATTCTGATAGGACGAGTAAAGAGACGCTTATTTTAACATACAGTCTACTGCGGCTTCTGACTGATAGGCCGGAAATGTGGGCATGAATGATATCTCCATATAATGTGAAAAAGTGACATTTCCCGCCCCGCCTTCCCGAGGCGTTTTCTCGGTTTTTATTGGATCCCCCCTTTTCTTTGATGTAATGGTTCGTCCCAAAGGGTGGGGGAGACGTGCGGCCATTTTGTGCGCGGCTTGAGCGGTGGGCGCTTCTCGGTGACAAGGGGAGGCCTCCGCCACCACTGCAGTGATGTATATTAAGCAGGTAATCCGCGCCGAGCGTAAAATTTGCGGCGTAGGGGTCTATTTTCTATGGGGAATTGAAAGGAAAAGCCATACAGAATTGAATGAGAAGGATACTTGGGGAGATGGGTGCCGGAGTTGGGTTGGGGCGTGAGGAAAAGGAGGAGGGTGCTTGTTGGTGGGCAGGGGCAGTGAGGCTATGCAGGCCGCTGTCGTTGCGGAAAAGGTTCCTCGGTGCCTAGTTTTCGACCCGGACAGTCTTTTTTTTCCAATGGCAGTTCAGAAGAGAGATGACCCATCTTCGGGCCCTTCTGGGAAGGAGGGGTGTTATAAGGGCTGACCCTGAGGAGCTGCTGTCTTTCTTGGCGCGATGAAGGGGGAGGCCGCGGTTCTTAGCTGATGTAAAATTGATTGGTCGGGAAGAAATAAACGAAAATAAGATTGTGGGCTGGTTCTGGAGAGATTGCAGTGAAGAATCACAAAGAAAATTGACTTCATGAGGCAGATCGAGGTGATGAATTCGGACGGGTGGGTGGGGACGTGTCTTTCCCCACCTCCCAAAACCGCAGTGCATCCTACTTCGCTGGTTTGGTGTGGTGCTGCATCCTGAGGAACTACATCCAAACGGTTGGATGCAGACACTCGTGTAGTCCCCTGGATTGGTGTTTCTCAGTCAACTCCCAAAATTCCTAGTCATGGCTGGTTGGCGAACTCTGGGAATTGAAGTCCTCACATCTTAAAAGTTGTTAAGGGTGAAAAACACTGCTCTAGATAGGTCTGTTGAATAAGGAATGTACTTGGCATAGTGTAAATAAGATTAGAGTAAGAATGAGCTTGAATGACATTTGTGGCATATTGACTAGAACAATGATAGCGAACCTATGGCACGGGTACCACAGGTGGCACGCAGAGCCATATCTGCTGGCACACGAGCTGTTGCCCTAGCTCAGCTCCGACATGCATGTGTGTGCTGGCCAGCTGATTTTTGGCTCCCACGGAGACTCTGGGAAGGCATTTTTAGCTTCCAGAGAGCCTCCAGAGGGATGGGGGAAGGCGTTTTTATTCTACCCCAGTTCCAGGGAAACCTTTGGAGCCTGTGTAGGGCGAAACACGAGCCTATTGAACCCGCCAGAAGTTGGGAAACAGGCCACTTCCAGCCTCCAGGGGCAGTAGGGGAAGCTGTTTTCATCCTCCTCAGGTATTGAATTAAGAGTGTGACCACTCATATGTGCACGGTAGCGCACGGACACGCTCTTTCAGCACCTGAGGGAAAAAAGGTTCAATATCACTGGACTAGATATTGCCAAAAGTGGCAAGTGTATTGTTCTTACATAACAAACAATGTTGGCTGTGACATAATTACAATAAGGCTGATAACTTAATTACACCTTTTCAAATTAGTAAAACTGCTATGTGCAAGTCTTGGTTAACCAAAGAAAGCCATGACAGGCAGTGGAAGTCAGTACATGTAGCTCCATCTGGCATATTGAAGATTGCAACTTAGAATGCAAGAAAAGTACTTTGTACAAAGTATAAAATAAATGAATTTGAATTAAAGGAAATGTTTGTGTCTGAGAAGTTGGAAAGATGTAATACGTTTGAAGAAGATAGGCTGATCTTGTAGAATACAAGTTATAAAGTCCATGCTGGGAGATGAAGCTATAGTTTTAATTACGAAAGGATTAAAATATTACTCAAAAAGTAAGGCCAAAAGTAGGTCAGTAAATATACCTTGGATCATCTAAGTCAAGTTATCAAACTTACTTTCTCACAGCGGTGTCACGTGACATATCAGGATGCTTTCCCCTTTGCTAAACGGAGTGTGGGCATGGCCAGCGCATGATGCATCCAGCCCATGGGCCAAGAGTTTGTCAGCCCTGATCTAAGTTGTGTCAACTAGGTGATGAGTTGACAAGAAGGATTAATAATATTGCATGTTATGCCCCAGTTTGTGGTGATAATAGAAAAAAAACTAATGATAGATTTTAGTACAGTTGTGCAATAATCTGGAATGAATGTGTTTTGGAGTAAAATATTTGTTAGAAGAGATAAATAAGTGAGTAGAAACAAGATAAGAGAATGTAGAAAAATGATAGGGCCATCTAAAACCCCAAAATAAAAATGACCATTGATGGGTTTTTTTTTAAAAAAAAAGGTGTTTCATATATGGGGTGCAATGTGGGCATGGTAAAGAGCATAGCACAGATAATAATCAGGATGACCCCTAGATTGTTTAATGTAATTGTGGAATTTTGTGATGCTATTTGAGAAGTGCTTTTGGAGTTATGTGAATGCATATCTTTTCTATACTAACATTGCTGCATTATTAGCTAAAACATATGTGATCTTTAACAAACATTACCTAGATTGCATGATGCAATATGTTTGATCTGTGTATGGTAAAACAGAAGGTACAACAAGCATGGATATATACTGAATGAATATAGATTAAGTTTGTTGCAACAATTTAATTCAAAATCTAGTTGATATATGATTTCATCTGTTTGTTTACTTTAAAAAATAATTCTGTTTATTTCAGGTAATTATCCAGGGATTTAGAAGTTACAGAGATCAAACTATAGTAGATCCCTTCAGTTCAAAACATAATGTCATTGGTAAGCTCTACAAAAGATAAATATTATATATATATATATATAATTAATGCAAATACTACTGGATATTTTAAATATTTTTTAATAGTAAAACTTCAAAATGTTGTGCAACATTTTGTTCTTACTATGAGTCACCCACTATACTTTTGTTGGAAGTATATTGGAAGGTGTCTTAATGGAAAAATAAAAAAATACTATGCAACTAATATAGATAACCCTTGATTTTACTTTGAGAATGTACAGTGGAACCTCGACATACGAGCAGCTCTACTTACGAGCTACTCGAGATAAGAGCTGGGAGGGGAGCGTCATTTTTGTTCGCCTCCCGAGCTCACATTCGGGATACGAGCGCCAAGGAGCTGTCTCCTGAAGCCGAACGCTAACTTCCGCGTTCGGCTTCAGGAGACAGCTCCTTGGCGCTCGTATCCCGCGTGTTTTAAAAGGTTGCAGCCGGCCTGGGGGGCTCACTGGGGTGCTGGCACGCGTGCCGCTTCGCAGCTGTCTCCTGAAGCCGAACGCTAACTTCCGCGTTTGGCTTCAGGAGACAGCTGCGAAGTGGCGCGCGTGTTTTAAAACGTCACAGCCGGCCTGGGGGGCTCGGGGGGAAGCCCCCGAGCCCCCCAGGCCGGCTTCGACGTTTTAAAACCGCAGCTGTCTCCTGCCCCCGAGCCCCCCAGGCCGGCTGCGACGTTTTAAAACACGCGCGCCGCTTCGCAGCTGTCTCCTGAAGCCGAACGCGGAAGTTAGCGTTTGGCTTCAGGAGACAGCTGCGAAGTGGCGCGCGTGTTTTAAAACATCACAGACGGCCTGGGGGGCTCGGGGGGAAGCCCCCGAGCCCCCCAGGCCGGCTTTGACGTTTTAAAACCGCAGCTGTCTCCTGAAGCCGAACGCGGAAGTTAGCGTTCGGCTTCAGGAGACAGCTGCGAAGTGGCGCGCGTGTTTTAAAACGTCGCAGCTGGCCTGGGGGGCTCGGGGGGAAGCCCCCGAGCCCCCCAGGCCGGCTGCGACGTTTTAAAACACCCGCGCCGCTTCGCAGCTGTCTCCTGAAGTCAAACGCTAACTTCCGCGTTCGGCGGCAGCGGTTTTTTTTGTTGTTGCACGGATTAATTGACTTTACATTGTTTCCTATGGGAAACAATGTTTCGTCATACGAGCGTTCCGACTTACGAGCCTCCTTCCGGAACCAATTAGTCTCGTAAGTCGGGGTTCTACTGTACTTCATTTAATGACCTTTCAAAACCATAGTGGCACTAAAAGAAGTGACTTATAACTGTTTTTCACTCAGTTGCAGTTTCCCCATAGTCATATGATCAAAATTCAGAAACTTGGCAACTGACATAGTTGTAATGTCCCGGGGTAATATGATTACTGTTTGTTACCTTCTGATAAGCACAATCAATGGAGAAGTCAGATTCACTTAACAACAACTTAACAACTGCAATGATCTACTTAACAGCTGACAAAAGTTCTAAAATGGGGCAAAATTCACTTAACAAATATATCACTTAACCACATAAATTTTGAGCTCAATTGTGGTTGTAATTATAGAATGTATTCAAGAGAAAATGTAATATTTCCACTATAGCCTTATTAGCGATAAAATTCTTGTTTGTTTAATCTTTTTATGGACTATATTTGTATTTCATTCGTAATGTATAGTTAAGACATTTGGAAGTACAGTGGTACCTTGGTTCTTGAACGCCTTGGTTTTGTATATTTCGGATACCGAACAAAATTTTCTGCAAAAATTTGCTTCGGTATCCCAACAAAAAATCAGATACTGAACAGAAAATTTTGTTTACTATCCGAAATGTGCGACCAGGGCAGCTTTGCAAAGCAGCTGCCACAAGATCTGAGGGGACGGGGTGAGAGGGAATGGGAGTCGGGATCTGACACGCCCCTCCTGGCCACCCTCTTAACAGCCTCCCAGTCTCTACCATCTAACTGCTCCAAGCTGCAGGAAGGGTAGGACTGGCTGCAATACCGGAAGCTTCGGGGGTCTCCTTTCCTCAGCGGTTCAGTTCATTACCTCCAGGTAGCTGCACCAACTTTTTCTTTCCCACCGGTGGCGGCAGCTTCCCTTCAAGGAGCAGCAGCAGCGTTGGAACGTCACACGGTTCAGTTCGTTACCTCCAGGCAGCTGCCCCAACTTTTTCTTTCCCGCCGGCGGCAGCTCTGGCAACTTCCCTTCATCACGTGACGTTCCTGACGCTGCTGCTGCTCCTCGAAGGGATGCCGCCGGAGCCGCCGGGAAAGAAAAAGTTGGGGCAGCTGGCTGAAGGTAACGAACTGAACCGCTGAGGAAAGGAGCCCCCCGAAGCTGCCGGTATTGCAGCCAGCCCTACCCTTCCTGCAGCTTGGAGCAGTTAGATGGTAGAGACTAGGAGGCTGTTAAGAGGGCGGCCAGGAGGGGCGTGTCGGATTCCGACTCCCATTCCCTCTCACCCCGGCCCCTCAGATCTTTATCCCATAGGAAATAGAGGAAATACTGTAGATTTAATTGGTTCCCAGCAAGTCAATGGGCTGGAAACCAATTAAATCCATTTCCATTATTTCCTATGGAATAAATTAATTCGGTTCTAGACCAAATCAGTTCTCGACCACACTTCTGGAACGAATTGTGGTCGAGAACCGAGGTACCACTGTACAGTACTTGAGGCTCCTGTGCAAAAGCATTAATTTGGAAAATCACAAGTCAAATGCTATATTGCTAATAAATCTTATGGAAATCACTTTCCCCTTTTTAGTAGCTTGTTTTCCAAGGTTGTTACATAATGACATGGCTGAATGGAGGAATATAAGTGTATCAGACTGTGATACAGATAGGATAAAATTCAAATTTGAGAATACTGTATTCATATAGTAGAAGATGATTTAAAAGTATTATAAAAGAAAAAGAAAATACCAATGTGAAAGTCACTTTTATGTTTTCTGCACTTTGCTACAATGTGTCTGGTTGATTTTAAGTGTAGGTGGTTAGTTGATAATTCTATTTTACAATATTTTCATAAATATAATTTTATATAAAACTATAGTTTTTTTATCTTCTGAATCCAGTTTAAAATAATCCTATAATGAATTGACATCAACATTTACATAATTTTTATTGTTTCTTTTTAGTGGGCAGAAATGGTTCCGGAAAAAGCAACTTTTTCTATGGTAAGAAAAAGCTTCCAAATTTGCATTAAATGATAATCCAATTTGTATTAAAGGTATGCAGATAATATTGTGCATGACTGCTATGTACATTTGTACCATGTTTTTGGGAAAATAAGACGGCCTTATATTTTTTTAAACCCTGAAAATAGGGCCTTGACCTTATCGGTGCAGGGAGGTATTTTGGGGGTGCAGTAGGCGGCGAGCATGGGACTGGATATACCATCACCTCCCCTCCCTATTCTTGGCACTGGCCAAGCAGCTGACCCGCTTGGCCAACACCACAACTGTCTTGTGGAGAAGGCTTATTGTGCTTTGCATGCACAAATTGTAGGACTGCCGCAAGTTTCATCAAATAGCACAGCTGGGGTCCTGTTGCAGAATCCTGCTCCACAAGGCAGCAGCGGTGGTGTGATGAGTCTCACTTTTCCAGCTGGTGGGACATGTTGGGCCATGAGATATGCATCCTATCTGACAATTGCAGCTCTATCACGTACCTCAACGTTGTGTCCAAAGAAGCCCATTGTAAAAGAAAACTTCTTGCAAGTTCAATCAAACTTCTCGAACTCATGAGAAGTTTTATTTTACAATGGAACGCAACAGAGCCACAAGTGTCAGGACGCGTGTCTCGCAGTGGGACACAATTGGGAAGTGGCAGGTCAGGTGGGTGGGATGGCCGTGAAGCGAGCATCCTACATGGGACTTCTAGTTCCATTGTGTTCCTCGGTGTTGTGTCCACTGATCCTCCTCTGTCTCTCAAGTGAAACCCGAGGGGGGAGAAACCCTTGTGGGCTGCCTGAAGCCGAGCTGACAGCCAAACTTCTAGCCAGGCTCAGTGGCAGAAGCAGCTGGGCACACGCTTCCTTGTCTCTTCCAAACACGCCCCTCTCTCTCTCAGCCGAGCGGGAGGGAAGAGTGCACTTAAGATACAGCAGCAGGAGAAGGAACCTTTTGGTTATGTGCAAGAAATCTTTCTCCCCTTTCACTTCAAGAGACTGTGCAGGCTTTGCTCGAGAGTCGGAAGTCGGGGAAAGTCAGCAGACATAACACCGAGGAAGGGGTGGCTGTTCCTTGTAGGGGATTCCCAAGTACTGCCATCACCTGCATACCCGATCTGAAGGATGCTGGGAAGGCAGGTGGAGGATGAGCAGCCCACGCCAGCAAGGGAGGTAGGGGCAGGGGGCAGAGCTGAAGGGGTGATGAGGCTGACCCACGGCCCAGCACTCTCTAGCTGACTGCAGGGCTTTGCAGAGTCAATAGATGCAAAGGCACAAGCAGCGAGGGCCCAAGAGCCATGGCACGCCAGCACCTCTGCCATGGGGAACAGCGACAGCAGCGACAGGCCAGCACATTACTCTCAGCAGATGCCTGGAAAGCCTTGGCCACTACATGCACAGCAACAGGGAATGGCTGGATGCGCCTGTCTGCTGCTCAAGCCCTGCGCTTGTGGGCTCGCTGTACCCAACTGGCCTCCCAACCTCCTCACAGGCAGGAGTGCGTTTCCATACACTATCAGAGGCAACCCAGAGGAGCTGCGCCAGTGATGCAGGGTGTGTGCGCATCTGCCTCTGTGTTTTGTTTTCTGTTATCTGGCTTTTTGAGTGTTTAAGGTTGCCGACCCCTGTATTACACAAATCAAAGTTTTGTAGTATGAATAAAACTATATAAAGTCTATGTACTTTTACACAATCTATAATACCTTCTATAATACTTTATAAAACCAATGTTTAGGAAGTTCAATATTAAAATACATCTACATATTAAATCTAATATATTTCTTTATTACAGCAATTCAGTTCGTCCTCAGTGATGAATTCAGTCATCTTCGTCCTGAGCAAAGGCTGGCTTTGTTGCATGTAAGCAAATTCTTGACTGATAATTACTACAATAATTTGTTTTAATTGTATGTATTGATTGTATAATTGTATGTATTGCCATAATTTAAAAATCCTAAATAAATTGAATTATTGCACAGCTGTCTTTCAACCAGAATTGAATTATGGAATTAGATAAGGAGGAAAAAGGAATCAAGGGCTACATTATTTCTAGAAAAATTTGTTGACGTTAGATCCAAATGAAGCTAGAGTCATGCCATTCCTCTCTTCTCTCTTCAATGTAAATCTTTCCATGTAATTTCTTACATACATTTCTAATCACATCCCTTTTTTACTTCTGCCCTTCTCTCACTTTGTATGGTCAGTGTATTTTTTTTAACCTGTATGTCCACTCCCTAGTATTTAAGCTTTTCAAAACATATTCCCATTAGCAGAAATAGATGCTTTTTCCCTAAAATAATGCTGAACTGGGTCTGATACCATAAAATATTATTTTAAGATTAACTTATGTAATTATTTTAATTAGTCTAATAGCTATACTAATTTAGTGAAGGAAAATGCAAAATTTAAGTCATTTGATTGCATTACTAAGCTTTTTATTACACAAACAATATTTCTATTTTCTAGGAAGAGTAGCATTTACACCCACATAAACTTTGAAAAATAGGATAACAAAACGTATAAAATAGAACATTTTAAAACTTGGATAACTTATATATATAAATATATATGTATATTTTAGGAAGGCACAGGACCACGGGTAATCTCTGCTTTTGTGGAAATTATTTTTGACAACTCAGACAACAGATTACCAGTAAGTTAAATATTTTTATTTTTATTTTATAAGTCCTCTTAGTTTTGTTTTATTTAAATTAAAAGGAAAATCATAAATTATTTGATCAAAAATTATACCCAGGAAATAAATGTTGGCATTTTATCTTATTTTAAGATTGATAAGGAAGAGGTATCTCTTCGCAGAGTCATTGGAGCTAAAAAAGACCAATATTTCTTAGACAAGAAAATGGTGACGTAAGTGGCAGTTTTATTTTATGAAAGCAATTTGATTGATGGTTCTATATGAAATTTTGAATTGGTATATAAGATAACTATTTTGAATATTTTCATTTGTTGTATTTATAGCAAAAGCATTTGGGCTTACTGCTTTAAAACCCTCACAATGGTTTATAGAATCATCATATTGCCCCAATGTGGGTCCTTGTTTACTGACCTTGGAAAGGTGGAAACCTTAATCAATCTTGAGCCAGTACGAATCGAACTATTGGCAGTGTACATAATTAGCCTGCAATACTGCATTCTAACCACTGCACAATCACGGCTCATATTTATATTCATTGCAAATCCCTTAATTTATCAAATTCAATTTTTTGTAACTACATGGCCTTAAAATAAACTATATTTATGATATAGAAATATATAGAAAGTGTTCCTTCTAACTACTGTATTTAGAAAAACGGATTGCTATAGGCCAGTGGTGGCAAACTTTTTTTCCTCGGGTGGTGAAAGAGCGTACGTGCATGCTATTGCGCATGGGCGAGTGCCCACACCCATAATTCAATGCCTGGCGAGGGTGAGAACAGCTTCCCCCGCTCTCTGGAGGCCAGAAACGGCCTTTTCCCAACTTCTCGTGGGCCGGTAAGCTCGTGTTCCACCCTCCCCAGGCTTCAAAGGCTTTCCTGGAGCCAGGAGAAGGTAAAAACACTCCCCCCCCCCCCAGAGGATCTCTGGAAGCCAAAAACGCCCTCCCAGAGCCTTAGTTCGAGCCAAAAATCAGCTGACTGGTACCCACACGGACGTTGGAGCTGAGCTAGAGCAACGGCTCACATGCCAGAAGATATGGCTCCACGAGCCACCTGTGGCACCCGTGCCAAAGGTTCGCCATCACTGCTATAGGCAGTTTCCTGTTTATTCTTTAATAAAAAATAAATATATAAATAAATGTTTTGGGCTGGATTGGAAAAGCTTTGAAATACCATATCTAGAACAGTAGTGGTGAGAATGCCACCATTAAAATGCATTACTTCTATTCCTGTTGGAGTTAACAAGAACAAAACAGCATAGAGGGAAAAAAGAACACACACCTGTTATGGTTTTCCATTTGATTATTAATGTGTTCTGGGTTCTCATTCCCCTGCTATAGTTCTGAAGTAGGAATTGGATTTAAGGTTTGATCTAAATTTTATAAAAATATTCTACTTGGTAATACTGGAAAAAACTGAACAATGCCATTTCAAAAATAACAAATATCAAGCAAAATATTTTTTAATGAATTAATAGAAGGACATTGGTTATTTAAATGCTACTTTAATGCTACAATGTTTGTAAAATTGACTTAAAATTTACTTCTAGGAAAAATGATGTCATGAACCTCCTTGAAAGTGCTGGATTTTCTCGCAGCAATCCCTATTATATTGTTAAGCAAGGAAAGGTATGACAATAGCTACTAACTATTTTTCAAAAAGAAAAGTTGATAATTTTCGAAGCAAATTGTCCACTAAAACAGAAGCAGGACTTCTAATTATATTTTAATTCAGGGGTCCCCAACTCCCAGGCCATTGGTACCAAGCCACACAAGTGGTGCGTAAGTGTGAGAAGTTTCATTTGCGCATGCACAGAATTAGGTTGTATGTGCAAAAACATTTCATATCCTCTCCATCGTCCTGCCCATCTGCGGATCCAGAAAGTTTGGAGACTGATACTTTAATTGATTAATTTTCATTAATTATATTTCTCCTTAATCTGAACCATTCAAAATATGTTCTCCATTTTTTTCTTTATTGATGTGCTTCAAATACAATGTGTTTTTCCTTTCCAGATTAAATGTTATGTTATTAAATTATGACATTATAATAAGAGTAACAATTTAAAATAAGAATTGTACAAATCAGATTTATCTTCCATGAAAATATCAATCAATCCCTTACCATTTTCAGATCAAACAAATAATTTATGGTACATGGATTGATTGTAATAATGTTTATTAGAGATAGCAAAAGTATTGAATGTAAGACTTGCACTGATCATTATTAAATCACAGCTATATTCTGTATGGAATAGACTGATACACTCTAGTTGCATCAAACCACACAGTAAAAATATTTGAGAATGAGTGCTAATGAAGTTTGGAAATGGGAACGACTGAGGGTGGAATGCCTTCCAGATGTTATATTCTGATTTTCACTAGCTGTAGCAGCATGACTAGTCTGAACAGAATTATAAACAATAAAATCGTATATTAGTATTTCATATTAGTCATTAGTGCATTACCTGTTCGCTTTCTATATATAAACAAAAACAGTGAAAGAAAATGTTGTTTCTAGATCAATCAGATGGCCACAGCTCCTGATTCTCAGAGATTAAAATTGCTAAGAGAAGTAGCTGGAACTAGAGTATATGATGAACGTAAAGAAGAGAGTATTTCCTTGATGAAGGAGACAGGTAACATAATTTTTATTTGAATTTCATAATATTTCAGTTTATTGATATTCCACACATTTTTATTTTACTATTTTGGGAGGATTGCAGTTACATAAATATCAATAGACATTCTCAGTCATCCAGGTCATGGTTGTCCCAAAGGTGCTTTTTCAAGATGCAACTGGACTTTCTATTTTTTCTTTGAAGATGTTTCGCTTTTCATCCAAGAAGCTTCTTCTGAAAAAGCACCTTTGGTGCACTTAAACTTAGTATTTAAAACAAACAGATATTTTTAACACCTGCAAATTATTTTCCTTTTATTATATTCATATTCATTACTCCTACATGGAAAAATTACAGATCAAAGATAGATTTACATATATTTTATAAAGCACTGATACGTATTTTTCAGAGTATAAGTTGCACCTTAGTTTTGGTAGAGGAAGACAAGGAAAAAAGGCCTCTGCCTCTTAGTAAAGAAGATATTATACCCTGTTTACTGTGTATTTCTGTGCATGTGTGTCTGACCCATAGAAATAACAAAGAATTGGAGAAATATACAGTATGGCAATATATTAATGCCAGAAAGTTTTAGAAACATAGAAGACTGACGGCAGAAAAAGACCTCATGGTCCATCTAGTCTGCCCTTATACTATTTCCTGTATTTTATCTTAGGATGAATATATCTTTATCCCAGGCATGTTTAAATTCAGTTACTGTGGATTTACCAACCACGTCTGCTGGAAGTTTGTTCCAAGGATCTACTACTCTTTCAGTGAAATAATATTTTCTCACGTTGCTTTTGATCTTTCCCCCAACTAACTTCAGATTGTGTCCCCTTGTTCTTGTGTTCACTTTCCTATTAAAAACACTTCCCTCCTGAACCTTATTTAACCCTTTAACATATTTAAATGTTTCGATCATGTCCCCCCTTTTCCTTCTGTCCTCCAGACTATACAGACTATCATAGATATGAGTCAATCGACAAAACATCTGACCATGGGGATGCTATACTGCATACTCTGATCCTGCATGTTGCTTATTTTGTTTTAGCTTTAGTTTTACTCTTGTAAAGCAAAGTTTTACTCTTGTAAAGCAATTCAGATTACTGTCATGAGAACTTCAACTAATGCATACACCGCTATGATGGACAGATTCTACAGGCAACGCGCCAAGAACAGAAATATCCAAGCTCTTTCAACCTAGTTGCCATGGCTGCAATTTTCACCTCCATGTCCCCCCTTTTCCTTCTGTCCTCCAGACTATACAGATTGAGTTCATTAAGTCTTTCCTGATACATTTTATACTTAAGACCTTGCACCATTCTTGTAGCCCGACTTTGGATCCGTTCAATTTTGTCAATATCTTTTTGTAGGTGAGGTCTCCAGAACTGAACACAGTATTCAAAATGTGGTCTCACCAGCACTCTATATAGCGGGATCACAATCTCCCTCTTCCTGCTTGTTATACCTCTAGCTTTGCAGCCAAGCATCCTACTTGCTTTTCCTACCGCCCAACCACACTGCGCACCCATTTTGAGACTGTCAGAAATCACTACCCCTAAATCCTTCTCTTCTGAAGTTTTTGCTAACTCAGAATTGCCAATACAATACTCAGATTGAGGATTCCTTTTCCCCAAGTGCATTATTTTACATTTGGAAACATTAAACTGCAGTTTCCATTGCTTTGACCATTTATCTAGTAAAACTAAATCATTTACCATATTACAGACGTCTCCAGGAATATCAATCCTATTGCACACTTTAAAGTCATCGGCAAATAGGCAAATCTTCCCTACCAAACCTTCCCTTATGTCACTCACAAACATTAAAAAGAATAGGACCCAGAACAGACCCTTGTGGCACACCGCTTGTAACCTGTCTCTGCTCAGAATACTCGCCATTAACAATAACTCTCTGATGTCTACTCTTCAGCCAGCTGAAAATCCACTGAACTATCCAGGGATTAAGTCCAATCTTCACTAATTTATCTATCATCTCTTTAAGTGGAACCGTATCAAAGGCAGTCCAGATAGGCAATATCCACGGCACCACTTTCATCCAACACCTTTGTGACATAGTCAAAGAAATCAATGAGATTGGTCTGACATGATTTGCCTTCAGTAAGGCCATGCTGATTTGGGTCCAATAAGTTATTGTTTTTTAGGTGCTGATTTATCCTCTTCTTGAGCATAGTCTCCATCATTTTAACTACAACTGATGTCAAGCTAACGCCTGTAGTTACCAGCTTCTTCTCTACTCCCCTTCTTGTGGATAGGCACAGCACTGGCCATTTTCCAATCCTCAGGAACATCTCCTGTTAACAGGGATTGGTTAAATAAATCAGTCAGGGGGGTAGCAATGACAAATCTTGAGTTCTTTAAGAACTGTGGGTGGATGCCATCTGGACCCATTGCCTTATTTATCTTTAATCGTTCAAGTTCTTCTAAGACATTGGCTTCTAAGATCACTGGAGCTGAATCTGTACAGCTGGAAGCAATGCTATATCCATCTATAGTATTATATTGTAAGGTGTCTTTTTAGAAAACTGAGTTTTCTTAAATGTAATCACAGTAACTCCTCAACATTATTTAAATAGATCCACTTCAAACATGACTAACTCATAGTTTAACTCAGTTGCCTTATCTTAACAGGACACTTACATTTCAGATTATACTTTTACAGATCTTTACATCTTTAAATGTGGCTTTCTGGTTATTCTCTGCTATTGAAAAGAAGATACAATAGCATTGGGTCTCTTCAGATCAAGCATTTATTTTAAAAAGCTTCTTGATTTTCTTAAGTTGTCTAGAACAATAATAAAGCAGTCTTTAAAAAATAAGTCTGATAATTTGAATATTCTATAGCAGGGGTCCCGAAACTTGGCAAGTTAAAGACTTGTGGACTTCAACTGCCAGAATTCTCTAGCCAGCTATACTGGCTGGAGAATTCTGGGAGTTGAAGTGCACAAGTCTTAAAATTGCCAAGTTTGAAGACCTCTGTTCTATAGGCATTTATAGTTATTGACTTACCTCCTTGCAGTTTCAGCAGTCCAACATTGTCATGAGTCCCCCTCACAGCAATTTGACTCCTTGCAATTAGTTTCACTTTCAGTTCTAGCAGGCTTGCCTGTGATGAATCAGCTGTTTCTCAGGAGGCTGATATTCAATTGCTTATGCTAATTAGGCTCTGAGCAGTTTGCTGCAAGGAGGTAAATTGCTTGGAGGCAGAGACCAAAGGGTGGGGATGGCTAGGTGGGGCTACATTCGGTATATAAGATGCATCCAAGTTTATTTTTTTGGGGTTGGTTATAACTCATTTAACAACTACATTGCTTAGCCCTGGAACACCAAACTCTAGTTATGACTCAGGAACTATGTAAACTGCAGCTACTGCCCCAAACAATACATTGGCAATGTGATGAACTGTCTAATAAAAACTGACCAACAATAAATAAATGTTTATCTTGGGGAAAATGTTTTTTGTTCATGTTTTTGTTTATAAATATATTTAATATATATTTAGAATATTTTTCCATACATAGATAAATAATCTATTAAAGCATGATAACACCATTCAGAAAAACATTAAGAACAAAATATGAATACAGGTAGTTCATTATTGGGACAAAGTAATTCAGTCATATTGGCCTTAAAAGAATTTTATTCCATTTCATATCAATTGATGTCCGCAGAAAGTATTAAAAGGCATATATAGTTGTATCTACCGTGTTTCCCCGATAGTAAGACCCCCCCGATTGTAAGACATATGGGGGTTTTCAGGGGGGTTGGCTAATATAAGCCATACCCCGAAAGTAAGACATATGTCTTACTTTCGGGGAAACACGGGGGTATTGCGGGGGGGAGCCCGATGACTTCGGGAAGACCCAGGCAGCGCGGCAGCAGCCCTGGCGGCGGTTCCCTCGGCCCCAGCGCCGTCCTTCGCTTTGCAAAGAGTTCGCGGCGCTGGCGAGGGAGCTGCGCGCCCAGGAGAATCTCCCTTAGGCAGCCTGGTGCCAGCTGCCTCCGTGGCGCAGGCACCGCCTCTTCATGGAAACCCCCGAGCCGGCTTCGGAGGAGCAGCCGCGCGCACGCCGAGCCTTGTGGAGAGCTCCGAGCGGCCGGCAGTGGCCTGTCCTGGTGGCCTGCTTGACCTGCTGCACTTTGCTCGGCTGCACTTTGTTCGGCTGGAGCTGCGCCCTCCTTTGCCCGCCTCCTTTCCGGCAGCTCCCCGCGCGCCCTTCGCCTCGCCGCGGCGAGGCAAAGGGGATGGGTGCGTGGGGAGCTGCCAGAAAGGAGGCGGGCGAAGCGGCGGCCCTGGCCGAAGTGGCGGAGCAGTTCGCGGCGCTGGCGAGGGAGCTGCGCGCCCAGGAGAGTCTCCCTTACGCAGCACGCCACCGCCAGCTGGCACCAGGCTGCGTAAGGGAGATTCTCCTGGGCGCGCAGCTCCCTTGCCAGCGCCGCGAACTGGTCCGCCGCTTCGGCCAGGGCCGCCGCTTCGGCCGCCTCCTTTCTCACAGCTCCCCACGCGCCCATCCCCTTCGCCTCGCCGCGGCCGCCCGCCCTCTTTCGCCCAGCGCCGCTTGAAAGGACCCCCCCCTTGGCTTCTGCTGAGGGTGGGGGGGTCCGGACGCCCCCTTCTCCGGCTCTCCGGCATATCTCAGAAGCCAAGGGGGGGGGGTCCTTTCAAGCGACGTTGGGCGAAAGGGCGGGCGGCCAGCAGCAGAAGGCGAGAGGTGCCTCCTTCTCCGGCTCTCCGGCAGATCGAGCGCGCGAAGAGGCACCTCTCACCTTCCGCCGCTGCTGGCCGCCCTCTTTCGCCCAGCGTCGCTTCGGAAGCCGCCGAATGCCGTCAGGGGGGCGCTTGGTGACCGCCTCTCCGTTCGCCAAGTGCCGCTCGCCAAGCACCCCCCTGACGGCGTTCGGCGGCTTCCGAAGCGACGCTGGGCGAAAGAGGGCGGCCAGCAGCGGCGGAAGGTGAGAGGTGCCTCTTCGATATGCCAGAGAGCCGGAGAAGGGGGCACCTCTCGCCTTCTGCTGCTGGCCGCCCGCCCTCTTTCGCCCAGCGCCGCTTGAAAGGACCCCCCTCCCTTGGCTTCTGCTGGGGGTGGGGGGGTCCGGACGCCCCCTTCTCCGGCTCTCCGGCATATCGCAGAAGCCAAGGGGGGGGTCCTTTCAAGCGGCGCTGGGCGAAAGAGGGCGGGCGGCCAGCAGCGGCGGAAGGTGAGAGGTGCCACTTCGCGCGCTCGATCTGCCAGAGAAGGAGAAAGAAAGAGGTCGGGTTGTGTGAAAGAGGCCGGGGTTGGGGGAAGGGGAGACGTAAGATGTTTTTTTTTTTTTTTTGCAACGCCGCTCAAAAGGTGCCTTGGCTGGAAGAGTAGCTGGTTTCCAGGGCATAAACTGGCTCGCTTCCGGGGATGGTAATGTAAGACATACCCCGAAAGTAAGACATAGTGGGGCTTTTGGGGGTAAAAAGAAAGTAAGACATGGCCTTACTATCGGGGAAACACGGTACTAATAACCTTCTTGTTTAATTTGTTTCTGCATGGCTTTTAAAGAAGGGAAAAGGGAGAAAATAAATGAGCTTTTGAAGTATATCGAAGAGCGATTACATACACTGGAAGAAGAGAAGGAAGAACTAGCTCAATATCAAAAATGGGATAAAATGAGAAGAGCACTGGAATATACCATTTATAATCAGGAACTAAATGAAACCAGAGCTAAACTTGATGAAGTAGGTCACTATCTTGGCTACATGTTAAAATAAATACCAATTTTCCTTTTTTTAAAATAAAAACTAGTTTATAGCTAAACTTTATGCAATATTATTACATGTATTATTATTATTATTATTATTATTATTATTATATTAACAATAGTATACCAAAGATTAATTTATTGTATGTTTTCAGCTTTCAGCCAAACGAGAAACAAGTGGAGAGAAATCTAGGCAATTAAGAGATGCCCAACAGGATGCTCGAGATAAAATGGAGGTAAAAATTCACATAACTTAAGATATTTCTACCTGTAAGAAAGGTAAAATATTTTATGTAGTATGACACTACACATGCATATCTGAAACTGGACTGAGATTGTGCTGGAATACATAAAGAATAAATAAATGAATGAATAAATAAATAAATAGATTGTCTATAAGATAAATAGGAGTTCAAATTTCAATTTATGTGCTACAGTGCATGTAATGATAACATCAACAATAAACTTCCAAAATTAATCCCATATGAATCTCTGGTTAAATCTTATTATGTAGATATTGAGAATTACTATATTTCTTTTGCCTATTATTTATTAACATCATATTTGTACTGGTGTGTAGGAAATTGAAAGACAAGTCCGTGAACTGAAAGCAAAGATTTCAGCTAATAAAGAAGAGAAGGAACAACTCAGTGCTGAGCGACAAGAACAGATAAAACAAAGGACCAAATTAGAGCTTAAAGCAAAAGATTTGCAAGATGAACTTGCTGGAAATAGTGAACAACGGGTAAGAATCCCATAGTGAGATAACGTTGTTGTTGTTGTTGTTATTGCTATTTATCAAAATAATATGAACTGGAGTAAACATTTGTCTTTTCATTTTCTTATGGAAAAGCCAAGGATTACAGTGTTCACTAAGTTAATAAATAATTTTCTGAAAATGACAGCTGACAATCCTGACAGCTCTATTATCAGGATTGTATTGATGTTCCATTGCACATTTATGCATCAAAAGCAGGAATTTCTAAACATCTTTCTGATTACATTTTTAAATCAGTAAAACTATTATTTTTACCATAATACAAACATGACTTTACATCTGACTCATGTTACATTTATTTTCAGAAAAGACTTTTGAAGGAGAGACAGAAACTTCTTGAAAAAATTGAAGAAAAGCAGAAAGAATTGGCAGAAACAGAACCCAAGTTCAATAGTGTAAAAGAAAGAGAAGAACGGGGAATTGCCAGGTGTGAAATAGCTAATCTGAAAAAAAAAATTAGAATGTTCATACCCAATGTTTGTGCCTGAAACAGAATCTGAAACAAATATTAGATTACAGTGATCCCTCGAGTTTTGCGATCTCGATCTTTGCGAAACGCTATATCGCGATTTTTCACCCGATGACGTCACTCCCTTCCTTTCTCATCTTTCTCTCTCTCTTTCTCTATCTTGCTTCTTCCTCTCTCACACTCTCTTCCTCCCTCTCTCATCTCTTTCCTTCTCTCTCTTTCTCTATCTCTCCCCCTCTTGCTCTCGAGCGGCGGGCGGCACCCAGGGAAGGTTCCTTCGGCCGCCCAGCAACTGATCTGCTCGGCAGCGCAGTAGCAGCGAGGAGCCGAAGATGGGGTTTCCCCTTTGCGTGGGCAACGGGGAAACCCCATCTTCGGCTCCTCGCTGCTACTGCGCTGCCGAACAGATCAGCTGCTGGGCGGGCGAAGGAACCTTCCCTGGGTCTTCAACTCCCAGAATTTCCCGCCGCCCACGCAAAGGGGAAACCCCGATCGTGCACCGAGCGGCGGACAAGCGGCAGCCGGACAAGCGGCGGCCGAACAAGCGGCAGGCGGACAAGCGGCAGAAAAGCGGCGGGCGGAAAAGCGGCGGGCAGGCAGGCGGCTCCTCAGCTGCTGGGCGGCGGAAGGAACCTTCCCTGGGTCTTCCCAGGTGCGGAAGTAAAAACACCATCTGCGCATGCGCGGCCATGGAAAAAGGGGCGCGCATGCGCAGATGGTGTTTTTACTTC
This sequence comes from Erythrolamprus reginae, assembly GCF_031021105.1. Classification (NCBI taxonomy): domain Eukaryota; kingdom Metazoa; phylum Chordata; class Lepidosauria; order Squamata; family Dipsadidae; genus Erythrolamprus; species Erythrolamprus reginae. The sequence goes on along the minus strand of NC_091954.1, from coordinate 59,102,917 downwards.
CACACCACTACATCCCGAAAAATCGATTATCGCAAGGGGTCTTGGAACGGAACCCTCGCGATAATAGAGGGATCACTGTATCTGTTACTTCAAAATAAGGCAAATATCTTTTTTCTTGGTACTTTGTTTTGGAAGCTTTCTCTTTTTCTTTTTTGAATATATGAGTGTATTTTTTCCATCACCATGCTCATTTTGCAATCTAGCCCTACTTTTTCTGTATCACGACTCTTAACAATTTATCCTTTACCTAGAAAGCAGAAAAAGCAAAACAAACACCAAGCTGTACATTTTGGACAGAACACATTCCCTATCCTATTCAATAACCTTATTATATTATGTGTCCTATAATTTATACATGGAAGAAGTTATAAAAATAAGTGTAAATTTTAGAATTAAACAAAAAACAGTTATGGCACATTCATCTTACATTATTTTTCTGAAGCAGTCATACAGTTTAAGAAAATGAATTCATATAATGACAACATTGTTAAATTTGAATATACAGTGGAACCTCAAGATACGAACCTAATTGGTTCCAGGGGGAGGTTCGTAAGACAAAAGGTTCGTAAGACGAAACATTGTTTCCCATAGGAAACAATGTAAAGTCAATTAATCCGTGCAACCAAAAAAAAACCCCCGCAAAAAAAACCGCTGCCGCCCGGCTGTCACCTTTTAAAACAGCCTGGGGGCTTCTCAGCGACACGCCAAACGCCAAACCTGAACTTCCGCGTTCGGCTTTGGGAGACAGCTGGGAAGCCGCGCGGCTGTTTTAAAAGGTCACAGCCGGGCTGGGGGGCTTCCCAGCACCCTCCGAACGCCAAACACGGAAGTTTGGGTTTGGCGTTCGGCTTCGGGAGACGGCTGGGAAGCCGCACGGCTGTTTTAAAAGGTCACAGCCGGGCTGGGGGGGTTGCTGGGAAGCCCCCCAGACCGACTGTCACCTTTTAAAACAGCCGCGCGGCTTCCCAGCAGCCTCCCGAACGCCGGTTCATAACTCGAAAAAAGTTCGTAAGAAGAGGCAAAATTTTTCTGAACCCCGGGTTCGTATCACGAGTTGTTCGTAAGACGAGGGGTTCGTATCTTGAGGTACCACTGTATTTTGGTTATGACTTAATAGTTCTATTGAAACTCTTAATTTTAATTATTTTTGAACAGACTAGCACAGGCTACCCAGGAGAGAACTGATCTTTATGCAAAGCAAGGTCGAGGAAGTCAATTTACTTCTAAAGAAGAGAGAGATAAATGGATTAAGAAAGAACTCAGGTCCTTAGATCAAGCTATCAATGACAAGAAAAGACAGATTGCAGCTATACATAAAGATTTGGAAGATACAGAGGCTAACAAAGAGAAAAACCTGGAACAATATAGTGTAAGTATTTGAGCTCATTTATACATATAATTTAGTTTGATTCATGTATGTATGTATGTATGTATGTATGTATGGTGTGTTCAGGTTTTTTCCCCATGTATCGAGTGTTTTTTGCAACGTTTTGAAGAGATCACATCTTCATCTTCAGGTGTGTTCTGGGCTTTATGGGAAGGGAACATACTTGGACAGTGTTCTGTCTGGGTGCCCCCAGACTTCAACACCAACTGGAAAAAACAGCCAGACACGCTGGTAAAAGCAAAGGCACTTTATAGTTTGAAAAATAAACACAGAGAAAAACCTGTTCTTCCCAACAGGCAGGCTATGAGGCTTCACAGCAGAGTCCTGACGGCCAGACAATACAGCAGACTTCTTGCTGGCACACACACCACTGTAGAGAATAAGACCCACGCCTTTCCCCCCAAGGTTTCAGCCTTCAAGGCCACAAGCCAGAATCAGAGACGCCAAAGATCACAGCCAGGTCCCAGGACTCCCAAAGATAATACTCCACAATACAGGAAGGGTGGGTCTGCCTTTTCAGCCTTTCTGGGGAGAACCACACCCAAACCCAGCTGTTGCCTATTTAGGACTGGAAATACCTAGCTAATTGTCCCCTTCGTTGTGCTGCTCTTCTCTGCCTGAGATCGATGATGGCTTGTGCATTTTCATCTAAGGACTCCAGGCTGCTTGCTGGGGAGAGCTCCACCCCGGGGGACTCAGGCTGTTCTCCCTCTCCCTCGGCCTGATATTCCTCCTCCCCGTCTGCCTGGGCCTCCTCCTCCTGTTCCTCATCCTCCCCCTCTGAGCATGGAGCCGGCAGAGGTTCAGCCGTTCCCTGAGGAGCCTCAGACGGAATCACAACAGACAGAAAAACATTTTATCTTTCCCCCTGGTTCATCTGATAAGGGAGGAGAACATATGGCTTAGAACAGTGTTTCCCAACCTTTTTTGAGCCGCGGCACATTATTCATATTTTCAAAATCCTGGGGAACATTGAAAGGGGGCGGCGGGGGGGAGGGCTAAAGAAAAGTTTGGACAAAAAAACCCTCTCTCTTCCTCCCTTTCGCTCTATTTCTCCCTCTTTCTCTCTTTTCCTTCCTTCCCTTCTTTCTCTCTCTCCATCTTTCTTTCTTTCTTCCTCTCTTTTTTGCTCTCTTTCTCTCTCCCTCCTTCCCTTCCTCTTTGTCTTTCTCCCTTGCTCTCTTTCTTGCTTTTTTCTCTCTTTCTTGCTCTCTCTCTCTCTTTCACTGTCTCTTGCTATATGCCTCTTTCTTTCCCTTTGCCTCTTTTGTTATCTCTCTTTCTTTCTCTTTCTCTCTCTCTGTCTCTCTTGCTATGTTTCTCTTTCTCTCTCTCTGCCTCTCTTGCTAAGTCTCTCTCTTGCTATGTCTCTCTTTCTTTCTCTCTCTCTGCCTCTCTTGCTATGTCTCTCTTTCTCTATCTCTCTTTCTCTGCCTCTCTTGCTGTCTCTCTTTCTCGCTCTGTCTCTGTCTCTTTCTCTGCCTCTCTTGCTGTCTCTCTTTCTCGCTCTGTCTCTCTCTCTGCCTCTCTTATATGTCTCTCTTTCTCTCTCTCTCTCTCAGCTGACTGCAAGCGGGAGCCCTGACGGCGGCAGCTGGACATGCTGCTGGACGCCGTATATGCCAGGCCCGCAGCGCCAGCATGTACGGCGTCCAGCAGCACGTCCAACCGCCACCGTCAGGTCTCCCGCTTACAGTCAGCTGAGAGAGAGAGAGAGCTCCCTCTCACCACCGCCTGGAGCTCCCTTTCGCCACCGCCATCTCCCCGCGACTGCCTGCGGCCGCTGCAGCCACCCCCCGTCCGCTCCCACCGCCAGTGCCCTCCCGCCGGGCCCCAAAGGACACTTGCCGCGATGCCAGGGAATCTCCGGTGCCTCCGACCTGGGGCTCCCACTCGCAGCTGTCCCCCGGCTCCTGCCTGATGCCGCGGTTTCTGGCACTCTCCTGCTGGGCCCCAAAGAAGGAAGGCGGGAAAAAGGCGCGAAGAATGAAGCTCTCCTTCTTCCTGCCTTCCTTCTTTGGGGCCCAGCAGGAGAGCGCCGAAAACCGCGGCATCGAGCAGGAGCCGGGGGACAGCTGCGAGCGGGAGCTCCAGGTCGGCACCGGCAGTGCCCCGCCCAGCTGGAGCTTCCCTAGGAGCTTTGCGGCACGCCTGACCGTGTCTCGCAGCACACTAGTGTGCCGCGGCACACCGGTTGGGAAACGCTGGCTTAGAAGGTAAAAGCACTGCCTAACAAGGAAAGCAGCCCAAAGTTGAATCCTAGAAGGGTATGGTTAGCTTAGCATAATGCTAAGCAAGTATGTTGTTAATTATTGTAGGTTGAAGTCCTAGTTTTTATATTATTCATTTTATAAAAGAAAAGTTCATGATACTCACTACATCTCAGATGATTAAGTAATTCATTAATAAGAATGAAGAGGAATGCAAAACTATAGTAACTCAAGAGTAAACTCTGCATTTACATAGAAACACACTAATATATTAATATTATTGTTCTTAATACAGTGATCCCCCGAGTTTCGCGATCTCGATCATTGCGAAACGCTATATCGCGATTTTTCCACCCGATGACGTCACTCCCTTCCTTTCTCATCTTTCTTTCTCTCTCTCTTTCTCTATCTTGCTTCTTCCTCTCTCACTCTCTTCCTCCCTCTCTCATCTCTTTCTTTCCTTCTCTCTCTTTCTCTATCTCTCCCCCTCTTGCTCTCGAGCGGCGGGCGGCACCCAGGGAAGGTTCCTTCGGCCGCCCACCAGCTGATCTGCTCGGCAGCGCGGCAGCAGCGAGGAGCCGAAGATGGGGTTTCCCTGTTGCCTGGGCAACGGGGAAACCCCATCTTCGGCTCCTCGCTGCTGCCGCGCTGCAAGCGAGCGGCAAGCGAGCAGCCGGGCGGGCGAACGGGCAAGCGGCAAGCGATCTTGGGGTTTCCCCTTTGCCTGGGCGGCGGGAAGACCCAGGGAAGGTTCCTTCGGCCGCCCAACAGCTGATCTGCTCCGCAGCGCGGCAGCAGCGAGGAGCCGAAAATGGGGTTTCCCCGTTGCCTGGGCAACGGGGAAACCCCATCTTCGGCTCCTCGCTGCTGCCGCGCTGCGGAGCAGATCAGCTGTTGGGCGGCTGAAGGAACCTTCCCTGGGTCTTCCCCAGGTCTTCCCCGCCGCCCACACGCAAACTCCACCATCTGCGCATGTGCGGCCATGGAAAAAGGGGCGCGCATGCGCAGATGGTGTTTTTACTTCCGCACCACTACATCCCGAAATATCGATTATCGCGAGGGGTCTTGGAACGGAACCCTCGCGATAATCGGGGGATCACTGTATATTAAGAACAACACACAGGTTGTCCTTAAATCACTGTAGTTGATGAAATTCTTTACTGAGTTATTATTATTATTATTTATTAGATTTGTATGCCGCCCCTCTCCGTAGACTCGAGTTGCCTTATTTTCTTCAGTGTATCTTATGTGAGTTTGTTGGATTTCTTGTGAAAGGCTTTTTTCCTTTCCAGACCAGTTCCTAGCAAGCTTTGAACAAACTTCAGCAGCGCTGAAGGAAAGGAAAAAAACCTAGCTGAATTAGATGGGACTTACCCCACCAAGGTTCTTCCGAATGGGTCTCCCTACGTAGCCTCCCCACAGACTTATGCAACCCAACATTGATCACCCACCCAAAAGGAGCCTGTTCTCCAAGCTCTTCTAAGTGCCTGCTCTTGCCACAGCAAATGAGCTGGGAACACAAAAAGCTCTTCCCCTCTACCTGCATGTTATTACTGGCTTTTCAACTCCCTCTGCACCCAGGTAGCGGTCAGTGGCCGTGGGTAGCAGCGTCTTGTTGGTCTCTGAGGGTGTGTGTGCAGAACTGATAACAGCATGCAGGTAGAGAGGAAGTGCTTTTCGCACCCCAGCTCATTCATGCAGGAAATGGCAGACACTCAGAAGAGATTGGAAGGCAGCTCCTTTTGGGTGGGTGATTACTGGCGTAGGTCAGCAGGGAGAGTATGTAGGGAGACCCGTTTGGAGGGGCCTGGATGGGGTTGAGTACTGCGTAATTTGGCTGTGATTTTTCCTTTCCAGACAAGTTCCAAGCAAACTGTGCAAAAAACATCAGGAGCTTTTGTGCTGCTGCCTGCACTGCTTACTTTGAGCTGGTCTGGACAGGAAAGAAACACAGCCGAATTAGGCGGGACTCGAGTGATGGTTCTACATGTCTGGAGAAATGGCTTTGCATGGCACTTCCAGCATGCATGCCATAGGTTCACATTCATCTATACTAAAAACAAATTAAATTGCTTGTTTGTTTATATTGTTTATCAAAATGCTGAAAGGAAATTCAAACTTGTAAGGAATTTCAAACTTGTAAAGTTGATGCTGCTTAATAAAATGTGTTAAAAGTTCGTAAAAATTGTGAAATGTATTTAAAATACTTTTCTTATGCATATTAGAAATTGGATCAAGATCTCAATGAAGTGAAAGCTCGTGTTGAAGAACTGGACAGAAAATATTATGAAGTAAAAAATAAAAAAGATGAGCTACAGAGTGAAAGAAAGTTAGTAATTTATTGAGGCTTTACATTCTTACTTATGCTTGTAAGGATATGCATGTGTAAATTTCCCTATTTTAAATATATATTCTTATGAAGATTTCGTCTTAGATCAAGGATGCTTAGCTTGAGTGTCTAGAGAGCAGGGCTTTCAAACTCACGGCCTGAGGGCCAGTTGCATCACATGCTAGCCACACCCAGTTTAATAAAGGGGGAAAAATCCTAATACATCATGATACAGCCATGACTTTGCGACTTTGACACCTCTAATCTAGAAATTTTCTCCCAAAATCCTTGGATATGGCTGTTCTAAAAATTGCTTCAAATGGTAATTAAATGAGTTGAAAACAATTGCATTAACCATTTAATGTGTTAACTGAGCTTACATTTAAATTATATTTAGCTTTTATCCTTGCACTGTCCATTTTTTAACATATCCCTCAGCAAGTTACTCAAAGACCAAACATCCCTTAGTTGTATTATCCTACTGGTAGAAGGAAATACAATTTCCCATTAAATCTGCAGTAGTGCTATTATACTGCCAACTAATTTAAGGGATCTCAAATGTCGCAGTTTCTTGATAAATTAAAAAATAGAATAATTTGTGTAATTCCCTTCCTCAAGGTTATTCATGTAATGTAATATATTCAAATAATGGTTTAACTGGATACTTTTAATAACTACATTGTAATCTATGTATAAAATAAAACTCTTCTGGCTTGTCCAGCACAAGTGGGGAAAAGTTTAATAGCAATCTGTTAGTACATGGTACATACTGTTATTTGGGATTGGCATGTCTGTTAAACTGCCTATTGTAGTTAATACATTTACAGTTATAATATCACTTTAAGGACTTTGGCTGGTTAGCCATAAGAGGGCACCAGTACTCTCTTCTGTCGATGATGCTGGATTGCTCATTCACCTTTTGCCTTTACCTTGAGGGGGGAGTGTATTTTGCTTAGTGCTTGCTATGTGCAGTTTGTAGATTATTTCTGCTTAATGTATATTTGTAAATAGTACTTATTCAGCATACTAAGTCTGTGTCATTATTGGCTGTATCACACATCCACACTCTTCCTTAATCTCTGCTCAGCGTATGTCGAAAGTCGAGTAGCCTAGCTGCACCGAGATACCAACACAATCCAATTTTTCTATGTTAGGCTTGCCAAATGCAAAGCTGAAACATGTCAGAATTGGGCTTAACATGAATAAAGTTGGAAATCTCTAAGCTTGTCCATGCAAAGCAAATTCTGCTAAGAATCTTGCTTTGTAGAAAAATACTAACCTTACTCCTTTTGCAACACTTTTGTCCTGACTCGTGATCCAGAGTTTGAGAGCCACTAACCTAATCTGTTTTACCAATTTATCACTATCATAATAGGATAAAATTATACTTCCTTATTTTTCAAAAGCTGAAAATTTTTATAAATAAATAGGTGGTTCACAGGAAATATTTTGGCTGTTTTTGGTGTGGGGGCAAGAGAATGTTTTGTTATGACAAAATGCAAATATAGGTATTCTATTTTGAAATTCTGCATAGCACATTAATAATTATATTTATAATGCCTTTTTAAAAAGATATTTTTATTAATTTGGCTACCTCTGAAAATATTTTTTCAGTTATTTATGGAGAGAAGAGAATGCAGAACAGCAAGCTCTTGCTGCAAAGAGAGAAGATTTGGAGAAGAAACAACAACTGCTTAGAGCAGCAACAGGAAAGGTAGATAATGATCATCATTACTGGTATTTTGCTCAAAGACTTCTATTGTAAACCATACAGTTCTTATGCTTTCAGCTTCTTAATAGACTTGAAAGAGACTTGAAAGTAAAAAATAAAAATACAGCATTTAAAGCTAGACACTTCAAATAAAATTACATTCATGGTTGATCAGAATTTGATTTCTTTATAAAATAGCACTACACACAAAACATTTACTTAAGTCTATATGAGTTCCAATAGCAATAGCTTTACAAATGTATTTATTTATATAAATGATGAAGTTACTCCAGGGGTAGGCAAAGTTGGCTGTTCTAGGACATGTGGACTTCAACTCCCAGAATTCCTGAGTTAGCATGATTGGCTCAGGAATTTTGGGAGTTGAAGTCCACAAGTCATAGAAGAGCCAACTTTGCCTACCCCTGAGTTACTCTATCTTATGATGTGCAGAAAAAACACTACATTTTAATTGTACATAAGTACATATAAAAGAAGTAGCAAATGTGTGGACTTATTTTGTTTTCTGCTATAGGCAAAATAATCAAGTTTGTGGGGAAGGGTTCTCTGAAACAAAGTGTTAATGACGTTGGACATAGACCGATGGAACAGAATATCGGTTTTACAATGAATTCTATTTTATTGTAAACAGGCTATTCTAAATGGCATTGATAGCATAAACAAGGTTCTGGAGCACTTTCGTCGTAAGGGCATTAATCAACATGTTTTGAATGGCTATCATGGAATAGTGATGAATAACTTTGAATGTGAGCCGGCCTTCTACACCTGTGTTGAAGTTACTGCAGGAAATAGGTATAGTTTTCACTAGTTATTTTTAACAGTGTTTTTTGTGTTGCACTTAAAGGGTAAATTAAGATTATTTTTTGAAGCAATTATAGACCACATATTTTGAAGACAATTCCAACAATAGTTGCTATCAACATTTTAAACAGTTTGGTACAGTAATTAAGGTGATGGATCAAAAGACATTCAGATTCTAGTCCTCCCTTAGGATGGAAACTTTGGGCTAGGCTGGTTCCTTCCTCTCATTCCTAATCAGTTTTGGGTTTGCAAGCAGGCAGCTAATACAGTGATCCCCCGGTTATTGCGTTCCCGATCATTGCGAACGGGCTAATTTGCGATTTTGCAACCCGGAAGTAGAAAACACCATCTGCGCATGCGCGCCCTTTTTTTCTATGGGCACGCATGCGTAGATGGCGCCGGGCAGATCAGCTGCTGGGCGGCTTCCCTAGGTCTTCCCCCTCTTGCTGGCGGGAGGGCGAGCGGCGGGCATCAGCAAGGAGTTTCCCCACCGCCCACGCAAACTCCTCGCTGCCGCCCGCCCTTCGCCCGCCCACGCCGTTCATTCTCGCCGCTTCCCAGCCGAGTCCTGAAGCGAATTTGCTTCAGGACTCAGCTGGAAAGCGGCGAGAGCGAGCGCGAGCGAACGGCTTGTCCGCCGCCCGCTCGCGCATCGCCCGCCCACGCCGTTCATTCTCGCCGCTTCCCAGCTGAATCCTGAAGCGAATTTGCTTCAGGACTCAGCTGGAAAGCGGCGAGAGCGAGCGCGAGCGAACGGCTTGTCCGCCGCCCGCTCGCGCATCGCCCGCCCACGCCGTTCATTCTCGCCGCTTCCCAGCTGAGTCCTGAAGCGAATTCGCTTCAGGACTCAGCTGGGAAGCGCGAGCGAGCGGCACCAGCGAACGGCTTGTCCGCCGCCTGCCTGCCCGCTAGCGAGGAGCCGAAGATTGGGGGCGGCGCGGCTGTTTTAAAACGTCGCCGCCGGCATGGGGGGCTTGCCAGCACCCCCCGGACCCCCAACCCGGGTTTGGGGGGCTGCTAGGAAGCCCCCCATGCCGGCGGCGATGTTTTAAAACAGCCGCGCGGCTTCCCAATGAGTCCCGAAGACAAACGCGGAAGTTCGCCTTTGACGTTTGTCTTCGGGACTCAGTTGGGAAGCCGCGCGGCTGTTTAAAACATCGCCGCCGGCATGGGGGGCTTCCTAGCAGCCCCCCAAACCCGGGTTGGAGGTCCGGGGGGGTGCTGGCAAGCCCCCCATGCCGGCGGCGGCGACGTTTTAAAACAGCCGCGCCGCCCCCAATCTTCGGCTCCTCGCTAGCGCTGCAGAAGTAAAAACACCATCTGCACATGCGCAGATGGTGTTTTTACTTCCGCAGCGCTACTTCGCGAAAACCCGCTCGTTGCGGGGGGTCCTGGAACGGAACCCTCGCAATGATCGGGGGATCACTGTAAACATAGAAACATAGAAGTCTGACGGCAGAAAAAGACCTCACGGTCCATCTAGTCTGCCCTTATACTATTTTCTGTATTTTATCTTAGGATGGATATATGTTTATCCCAGGCATGTTTAAATTCAGTTACTGTGGATTTATCTACCACATCTGCTGGAAGTTTGTTCCAAGGATCTACTACTCTTTCAGTAAAATAATATTTTCTCATGTTGCTTTTGATCTTTCCCCCAACTAACTTCAGATTGTGTCCCCTTGTTCTTGTGTTCACTTTCCTATTAAAAACACTTCCCTCCTGGACCTTATTTAACCCTTTAATATATTTAAATGTTTCGATCATGTCCCCCCTTTTCCTTCTGTCCTCCAGACTATACAGATTGAGTTCATTAAGTCTTTCCTGATACGTTTTATGCTTAAGACCTTCCACCATTCTTGTAGCCCATCTTTGGACCCGTTCAATTTTGTCAATATCTTTTTGTAGGTGAGGTCTCCAGAACTGAACACAGTATTCCAAATGTGGTCTCACCAGCATTCTATATAGTGGGATCATAATCTCCCTCTTCCTGCTTGTTATACCTCTAGCTATGCAGCCAAGCATCCTACTTGCTTTCCCTACCGCCTGACTGCACTGTTCACCCATTTTGAGACTGTCAGAAATCACTACCCCTAAATCCTTTTCTTTTGAAGTATTTGCCAACACTGAACTGCCAATACAATACCCATCTGGTTTTATCATATATTGATAGCTTTACTGTAAGAACCAGGCAAACAGCACAAAAGCATAATGATAATTTTAGGAAGCACTTAAGAGAAATAACAAATGTTATCTGACTCAATTATATAAGATTATATACATTTGACTGTTTGGTTTCTTCGCCTTTTTATGGTTATTGATATTAGGAATGGGACATTCTATGCTGTAAAATTTAAAATAAACCTTGTTGATTCATTTTCTTTATCTTTTATGATAGGTTGTTTTACCACATTGTAGATTCTGATGAAGTTAGTACTAAAATACTGATGGAATTCAATAAAATGAATCTACCAGGGGAGGTGACTTTTCTTCCTCTTAACAAACTGGATGTTAGAGACACAGCATATCCTGAAACAAATGTAAGTTTGTTTTGCTGTAAATAATTTGCTACGGTAATAGTTGAGTTATATGAATACAATATCTTCATATAAAGGTAGCTATAAATAAATAGAATAAAAATATAAATAGTATAGGCTCTGGATTACCTCTCTCTCTGTATATTGTGATTGTGATTAGCTTAAGCTCATGACATTTTCCTTTGATTTAACTGTCTCATAATTAGTATTATTTGTATTTTGCATTTCAATGCTTTTTATTTCTTGTAGTGGCTCTCTGTTAGATCATGCAGTATTTAATCTGCATCTGTTAAATCTAAGATAAATTCTACTGGTTTGCAAATTTTTCAGCTATTTGGCTTGCTTATTATTTTCAGGATGCCATTCCAATGATTAGTAAACTGAGGTACAATCCAAGATTTGATAAAGCCTTTAAACATGTTTTTGGAAAGACTCTTATTTGTCGAAGTATGGAAGTATCTACACAGCTGGCTAGAGCTTTTACTATGGATTGTATTACTCTGGAAGGTATGGTTGGTTACAGTTTGATTTATGATGTAAATACATATTTCAGTTTGCTTTGATATGCTCAATATTAAAATCCCGTGTACCAGCATTTCCGATTAAATCATGAGTTTTATGTTTGCTAATTACATAATTTATTTTGTGTACTGAGAAAAGTTATAATATTTCAATACTCCTTGTATTGTAATATTTTATTTTATTATTTATTTATTTTATTTTGTCGAGTGTATATAAATACAAAGTATAAATGTTAATATGCATATATAAAAGTACAAGCATGGTTTTGAGTACAAGGTATTTTACAAAATACATGGGAACTTTAGGATAGGGACGGTAGGCACCCTAGTGTGCTTATGCATGCCCCTAGTAACTGATTTAATTGATTTTGAGGCTGGCTTGTGTTAAGCATTGTCTGCATAAACCACAGTTCTCAGTTACCATGAGATAACAATTCAAATCTGCTGAAAGTAAATTCTGGTAACTTGTTGTTTTGGTCATATAGAAGTAGCAACATATTGACCTGGATTCATTTTGTGCATGTACCTCATTATGTTCTGACAGGCTACTTGTTTCATGTACAGACCAGTTTGAAAACTTTTTTATTCAATATAACATCATTTTGTTGTAGGTGATCAAGTCAGTCACAGAGGTGCTTTAACTGGAGGTTATTATGATACAAGAAAATCTAGACTTGAACTCCAAAAAGATGTTAGAAAAGCAGAGGAAGAACTTGGAGAACTTGAAGCAAAACTCAATGAAAATCTGCGCAGAAACATTGAAAATATCCTTCAAAGATTGCTTGCTTGTCTGATATGTGGTGCATATAAATGAGTAGTTGACTTGAATATAATGACTTTGATATGATGAAAATATCCTTAGTGTTACTGGTATACTCATATGTATGTGAATGCATGTGTACATTTGTATCTTAAAATCAATGTATGGAAATTCAAAAAGGGTATTTATTCTGTTGCTGAGCTGAGAATCTGTTAAGCTACTTGGACTGGAAGAGAACTTGCAGCTGGTGGTAGAAGTAGGTGAAAGTTCTTCATTTCACTAGGATTTTATTTATCCTTTAAAGGAGGTGCCTTGGAACACATATATTTTTGACTCGCTAAATCAGACATGACTTTTTTCAGACTTGGGGGGGGGGGCGGGAGGGGACAAGTCAAATAGCCTTATGGAAACACAAATACAGAATTTCTGGGAGTAGCTGTATGAGCCTAAAAAAGATAATGATGTTTTAACGCCCCCAAAAGATTTATTTATTTATTTATTTTTATTATTTATTAAATTTCTATACTGCCTTTATCTCCAAAATGACACAAGCTTCGTATATGTTCTGTGCATGTATATTTAAAAGCACCTCTTTAAGAGAAACATTCCCTTCTGCTATTTTAATCTCAGAAATTAATTTTGAATGTTGAGTTGAATTCATTCAACTTTTTCAAAATGGAAAATTTCTGTATTTTTTGCTCCATAAGATGAATCCCCATCCCTCCAAAATGGGTGGAAATGTCTGCAATTTACGGAGCAAATATTGCACCCAGAACATGAAGTGTATTACCTCAGGGGTCCCCAACGGTGGACTGGCACCAGTCCTTTGGTGAATAACAGCTGGGTTGCGGCAGCGGGGTGCTAAACCCCATCTCTTTTTCATTGCCACCTCTTCTGTCTCTTTTCCACAGTTCAGGAGTCAATAGGCAGAGCTGCCATATGAGAGGAAACCTATGTCTGATCCTCTTAGCCTGTGCCTGATTATTATTTTTTCTTATTTTTCTCTTGGTCAAGTGTGTCTTATAGTGCGAAAAATACAGTATGTGTTCTTTCCACTGGACATACTATCACTGTCAGGGCCAATGTTGTATTTGTGTGATAATTGCCCCTGCCCTAAAGTGAATTTTTAACTCTGAAAGTGTAAAGCAACTTTTTAGCTTTCTTGTAAAAAGCTCTATTATTCTAGCAGACTTTCAGACTTTAGTTGTGTTTGGTTGATCATCATAGTTTAGATAATGTTTTGATAGTGGTGATATTTATTTTCTATTTTAATTTATTAAATATTGGAATTGTTCTCTGCTACACAGAATCCTAACAATTAAGTTAACAAGTAATCTGCAATTGGTTAGTTAAGTTAAATGATATGATTACTCATCTATCATTTTAAGCAAATTAGATTTTTTAAATTATATTGTAACTTATTTCTCCTACACTGATGTAAAGGAAGAGCTTTATTGGTCTGAAGAAACTTACAACCATTTTAGCATGTTGGGTTATGCGTAATCCATCACTTTAACAATGGACAGAATTTTTCCTTAGCGCATTGCACGAATTAATAATGAAATTGATCAACTGATGAATCAAATGCAGCAGATAGAAACCCAGCAAAGAAAATTCAAGGCTTCCAGAGACAGCATTTTGTCAGAGATGAAGATGCTGAAAGAGAAGAGACAGCAGTCAGAAAAAACGTTTATGCCTAAGGTACAGAATACCTTAAGAATGCTTACCATTTGGGGGGTATTTGCTCTTGTTTCAGTTATATAATTCAAAGAATGGGATTAATGTTAAGTGGCTTCAAAAGAAGAAGCAAGTGATGGGGAAAAACCCAATTAATTAACAAAATTAATTGAACCAGGAGGCTCCTTTCATGAATGAATAATTATACTTGGCTTAATTTCATTTTAGCAACGCAGTTTACAAAGTTTAGAGGCAAGTTTACATGCTATGGAATCAACCCGAGAATCATTAAAAGCAGAACTGGGAACAGACCTGTTGTCGCAACTTAGTTTAGAGGACCAAAAACGAGTTGATGCGCTTAATGATGAAATCCGACAGCTACAGCAAGTAAGCATGTTCATGTTTTGTAAGCCATAATATGATAAACAAATTTTGGCTTAGTATGTTGTCTGACTCAATGGTGGGTTACTGCCAGTTTGGGCAGGTTCTTTAGAATCGGAAGCAGAAATTTACCGTCATTCACTAAACCAGGAGCAATGACCATCGGTCCATAGAAAAACAGAAGATTGACGGCAGAAAAAGACCTCATGGTCCATCTAGTCTGCCCTTATACTATTTCCTGTATTTTATCTTAGGATGGATATATGTTTATCCCAGGCATGTTTAAATTCAGTTACTGTGGATTTATCAACCACGTCTGCTGGAAGTTTGTTCCAAGGATCTACTACTCTTTCAGTAAAATAATATGAGATTCACAAACACTGAATAAGTGGTTAACTTATCTATTGTTGAGAAGGTCCTGATTGAAATATAAACCAGATGCATTTCATATGAAACAGTGCAGAGGTTTAGCAAGTCTCTGTGGAATGATTTCATTGCAATTTAAAAATCCAAATTACCAGTACTTAATATTGTACAAATTGAAATATTTTACAAATTGATATTTCTTGCTTTATAGGAAAACAGACAGCTTTTGAATGAGAGGATCAAGCTTGAAGGCATCATTACTAGAGTTGAAACCTACCTCAATGAAAATTTAAGGAAGCGTTTAGACCAAGTTGAGCAGGTAGAATACTTTTTTAAATCCATTTTTTAAAAACAAATCTTGATTTAGACATAATGGCTCTGTTGCATATCATTATTGTGAGAAAGGGGAGTAAATCTGTTTCCAACTTGCATAACCCAGATGGTTTGGATTTAGCCACACATAGATTCAACCTTTTTTGAAATTTCCCTGAAATGTGCCAACTATCCTCTGGGTGAACTCCTAACTTGAGGGGGGGGGGGGGTTAAGGTAGAAAAGAAATAAGTTCTTTTGTGGCATTTGGGCATATTTTTTTAAATATGTGATTTTTACTGTTAAAATTTGTTAAACTCAAGATGGCAGCTCATTTTATATTTTAAAAATAAATTGTACAAAATTTAATTCAATTTAGAAACACTTTTCTATCTGTAAACACAAGTTTGTACTAAATCTGAAATCTGGCTCAAGATTCTTTTGGATTTACAGTTCCTACTAGAAAAATAGTTAGTGGTCAGGAGGGCTTTTTTTTAAAGAAGCAGCTTCAGTTCCTGATATCCTTGTATTTCTTGTATGGAATTCTTCAATTCACTTTACATGAGGCTGTTTTCAAAGACCTCCCAGAAAATTTAGCTGATGCAAAATATAGCAACTAATAAAATTATAAAAACATATATTACTGTTATATAACATTTATTGCAGAAGTAAGACTGTCTACTGATTTGTTTCTGGAAAATCAGTATGCTGGTTATTGTTTTAAAACAATAGATACCTGAGTATTTATTTTTTACCCTTGTGAGCTGCCCTGAGTCTGCAAGGAGAAAGGTGGCCTATAAATCTAGTAAAATAAATAAATATATGAAACTTACCCTAGACTCTTTCTGCTTGGATAATATGAACAAACAGAAAATGCCTGTTGAATTTTTCCATTTGCTGCAAATTCTGATGGGAGGGAGCTAGGGAACACTTGACTTTTAAGGTTAGGTTGGCTCTGACTCTCGTGATCCTCCAGAAACTAATTAAAACATAGCCATAGACAGGGTGTCTAGCAAACCTGGAAAACAGGGAAATCGGGGAATTATCAGGGAAATCGGAGGTTCGTGAAATATCGGAATTATCAAGGAATTTGTGAAAAAAAATGAAACAAATCGAGAAAAAAAAACCTATTAAAATGTTTTAAAGTCAGGGAAAATCATGTAAAAAAGAAAAGGATCCCACTGCCTGGCAGAGTCAAGTAAAAATGACATAACTGTGGCAACAACTTGTTTCCTCAGTTACTGATATTTCTCCAGGACTTAGCCGTTTGGTATGACATCATCTACGACCGCACCTTAATTAGATTGTAAGTTATAGGGAAATGTCAGGGAAATAAATATCAGGGAATTTCAAAATGCTTTCCCCCTGGACACCCTGCATAGATGTTCCAGGAGCTTTTGGTTCCTGATTGGTTCAAATCATAAGCACCAGATGTCTATTATAATATTAAAGTAGCTGGAACAATTCTATTTTATGTCTTTTATTTATGTGCTGGGTCATTGCCATTACTTTTTCTGCATTAGCTTGCCTTTTTAAGATTGAGGAAGTTTAGAAATTATATATCCATTAGTCTTCAGTTTCCAAATTGTGTGAAAAAGTTGATTAAATCATGTTACAAATCATGTTATGAATTTAAAAATTAAATGAGGGATTAGTTCAGGCATTCACGAGGAATCAATACTGAGTTGAAAGCACAAAGATGATTCCAAGTTGAACAATTTGTGATTTTGTACATATTGGTAGAATGTAATTTCTAGTCATCCTGAACATTGGAATATAAATGTTAATAACTCTTTGTCTTTCAGGAGCTCAATGAATTAAGAGAGACAGAAGGTGGCACTGTTCTTACAGCCACAACATCTGAACTTGAGGCAATCAACAAACGAGTAAAGGATACATTGGCACGATCAGATGGTTGGTAATCTTCTTTAAGCAAATAAATAATTTAATAGTTTGCTTTCTTAATACATGTTGTTAAGACAAAAATAAAGCACAAATAATAAAAAATAGTGAGGATCACCTTAGTGTTATAAAATTTTCTTCAAAGTGATTTACGTAAATCTGACTACATTACAATTATTTTAGAATGATTCAGCAGTTAATATACTATTTACTCTTACTTTATAGTTGACTCCTTTGCTTATGGCCTAAATGCTGCCATGGTTCATAACCATTTTTCAGACTTAATGTTCCTTCTGGCCTCCACATCAACTTCCCTTCCTCGTTCCCAATCAGTATAGCTTTTCTTTGTTCTTCTTTTTATCTATGTAAGCTATTCCTCAGTATTATTTTATATATTTATCTAGTTTAGTATTTTTATACTTTGTTTTTACTTTAATAGACTTGGACAATTCAATTGATAAAACAGAAGCTGGGATAAAAGAACTTCAGAAGAGCATGGAACGTTGGAAGAATATGGAGAAAGAACACATGGATGCTATTAATCATGACACAAAAGAACTTGAAAAGATGACTAACAGGCAAGGTATGCTTCTGAAGAAAAAAGAAGAATGTATGAAGAAAATCAGAGAACTGGGCTCTCTTCCCCAAGAAGCATTTGAAAAATATCAGACTTTGAGCCTAAAGCAGGTAACAAATGACTCTAGTTTTCATGATCAGAGATGATAGATATGAGGTGATATCATAAATTTAAATTTTTTTAACTCTTTTATGCAGCTCTTTCGCAAACTGGAACAGTGCAACACAGAATTGAAAAAATATAGCCACGTTAATAAAAAAGCTCTCGATCAATTTGTGAACTTTTCAGAACAGAAAGAAAAGTTGATAAAACGTCAGGAAGAGTTAGATAGGGGCTACAAATCCATCATGGAATTGATGAATGTCCTTGAACTCAGAAAATACGAAGCTATTCAGCTGACTTTCAAACAGGTATCGCATGACAATAGTCTAACATATAGAAAATGCATATTCTTTGGAATTAAACATTAATATTATTAGCTTCTTTTCTTGATATCTAAAATATAAGTGGTTTTATAGTCATTTTAACTTCTTTACAAATAAATGGGGTTCATTGTAAAATGCTTAAAAATACATTAAGTTATGTTAAATGTTAGGGGACAAATAAGTTTTATGTAAACATTATAACTTGATAACTTTCTTATCAAAACTATTTGTTGAAAGAGGTCATTTAGTCAATCTACTTCATTCTTTTATTGCTTGTCATTGTTGAATTGTTTTTCATCAAGGTGTCAAAGAATTTCAGTGAAGTGTTTCAGAAGCTGGTACCTGGGGGCAAAGCAACACTTGTGATGAAGAAAGGTGATGTGGAAGGTAGTCAGTCTCAAGATGAAGGTGAAGGCAGTGCTGAGAGTGAAAAGGGATCAGGATCTCAAAGCAGTGTTCCATCTGTAGACCAGTTCACTGGCGTTGGAATTAGGGTAAAACAAGATTATTTTCAATTGGCCTTTAATTATTGCTACGTTTCTTGCTGATAATATTTAAGAGCTAAGAATAATGTCTCCAATTGTTTCTCTCCACCCAGTACGTTCTGGAAAAACGGGTGCGCTCCAGGCCTCCTCTATTGTCATTTTGCAGGACTAAGGAATAATAATAATAATAATAATAATAATAATAATAATAATAATAATTTATTAGATTTGTATGCTGCCCCTCTCTGAAGACTCGGGGCTGCTCACAACAATGATAAAAACAAAGTTACAGTGGAAGCATGTCTATGGAGAGGGGCGGCATACAAATCTAATAAATAAATAAAATAAATAAATAAATGGTTTCCCTGTCACAGACTTTATGTAGTATAGCATTTTGCCTGGAGATAAGGAGAGCTCTCTTGCTCTCTCAAGGTTCTGGAAAGCTCTTAAAACATGGTTATTATTGAGGAGGGGAGTTGTCTGGTTGTTGTTGTTGTTGTTGTTATTATTTATTGTGTCATTTTTAAGCTCATTTTAATCTGGCTTTAGGTTTTATATGTTTTTATTGATTGGGGAAGATGCATTATAGCTCGCCTTTGCACTTATGGAGCCTCAGTAAACAAAAACAAACTAGTGTCAGGCCGAAGCCATCCTTTGGAGTTGGAGACTTTGGCCTGCCACACGTAGAAGAGTACTGTGGGAATTGAGGAGGGGTGATTGCATGACAGGGAAAAATACTAGCCACAGGGAAGTACAGGGGACGATTGGGGACATTGAGAGAACTGGAGTGGTCTACCTAATGAACTCGTGAGTGTGGGAACAAGGGATGAACCTTAACCTGGGTTGAGAACTGTAGGAAAAGTTAGTATTGGATTGACTACAGTTCGTAACCAACATGGCCCTGCTAATAAGTTGGAACTTGGAAGGAGGCCAAGGTTTGGACTCTGATTTATTTCTTGGATGTTAATTGGAACACTAACCACTAGTTTTTCTGCTGTTCCTTCAGGTGTCCTTTACTGGTAAACAAGGTGAAATGAGAGAAATGCAGCAGCTTTCTGGCGGACAGAAATCATTAGTGGCCCTTGCCTTGATTTTTGCAATCCAAAAATGTGATCCTGCTCCATTTTACCTCTTTGATGAAATTGATCAAGCCCTGGATGCCCAGCACAGGAAGGCCGTTTCAGGTAAAGATAGAGTTTCAAATAAGTCTCTTTTGCAAATGAGTCCTTTGTCTACACTTGCTCCTTTCTATGATTTTTTCTCTTATATGTGTTGCTAAAACAAAATTAGTATGAGTCTGTGGAGGGGGGCGGCATACAAATCTAAATAATAAATAAATAAATGTGATACAGAGTACACCTTTGCGGAGGAGGGCATTAAGATGTATGTTGAGCTTATTTGTCCTATTAGCCATTTAACTTAAAAAATAGTTTGAAACATTCTTAAATAAAAGCATTTGGCACAAAATATTGAAATCAATGTCTGCTTTCATGTATTGTAATCTCTTCTAAAAGGAACCGTGTAAAGATAGCTCATATAATTTTACTAGGAAGTTTTTAATAAAATTGCTTGTGGCTACTTCTGAATATAGCTTATATAATTTATTAATGTATATATGAGATTTATAGCTGTCTACAGCTATGTGCAGTTATGAAATGCTGCAATACTTTTTTGATCATCAGTTGTACCCTTTATTATAACACTTAAGGATAATGCTTGTCACAAATGCCCTTCATATAGTGAAATCACTTTCACAAGTGGTTCTCAAAATAAGTCTATTTTCTTCCATTCAGTTTATAAAACCTATGCTTTATACCTCACATATAACATCAGTAGATATGTTACAACAGTGGGTCTCAACCTGTGGTCTATGGAACCCAGAGGCGGGCATAATATTGTCACAGGGGTCCACAAAAGCTTAAATAAATACTACAGTTTAAATATTGACTTCGGTCTTGGGGATCCATGACCATATTCAGCCGATGAATTGACTGAGAAAAAACTGATTTCATGGGAATGACTGGTTTTTAGTCTTAGATTTTATATTTATTTAATTGAACCCGAAATGTTATATATTGTTTTATTATATGTTGTGAGCCACCCCGAGTCCTCGGAGAGGAGCGGCATATAAGTGCAATAAATAAATAAAATATTTGCATGAGTACAGTTGATAGATGGTACAGTCAATAAGAGAAGCAGGAATCCTCAGTGGCTTAACAATCAGAGAAAGAAACTTAAGCAGGACCTACCCTAATGAATCAAGCAATTAAAAGTGGCTGCAGGTAGTGTATACCTTCAAACATGCAACATTGATGTCAGTTCAGGTAAACTAAATGCCACAAGATGAACTAATTCTACTTTATTGCAAAGCTACATTAACAGAATCTTGCATGTCTGAAGGTACAAACTTCCTGCCATTGCATTTAACCAATTGACCCATTAGGATGAGACTTTTCTCATTCCTTTATGATTGCTAAGCAGTTGTGGGCTCTTGTCTGATGTGCCCTAGGCAGCATTTCTCCTCTTTCTTCAAGGCCACTAGCGCATTCCATTACATTCCTAATTTGCTTCCTCTGACAATGAAGCCACTTGGGGCTCCTATTTCTTTTGTCAGACTGTTTCCAAGGCATCATCTGTTCTACTTTCCCAAGGTTGTTCAAACATTGCATTATACATGAAGATTAAAATTTTACTGTACATACAGTAAAATTTTAATCTTAATGCATAACTAGTGTTGTACATACAACACTAGTGCAAAGTGCATTCAGTGTACAAAAGTGAAAAAGTAAAAAATATTCTCTCTTTATTCTTTATTTCATTGATTAGAGATCCTGGATTAGACTATCAATATCTTTATATAAATCATTTGTAATGAAAGAGTACAAAAATGCTGTGCTCAAGATTATCAGATTTGGTATTGATTAGTGGTTTTAAAGAATCAGCAACATTTTATGCCTCATATAAAGTATATTAGAAAAATATAAATTACGATCTTTATATCTTAATTTAGTAGAAAAGATGCAGGGTTTTATTTCTTTTTTTCCTTGCTCTTTTTCCACTTTTGAGTATAAAATATTTGAAATAATCACTACAACATGTTGTAAAGTCAAATATTTGAACTGAATATCCCCACTCTCTTTGGCACATCAGAAAATGCTTAAGTATCTATGTTAGCTTTGACGTTTAAATTGGTAATTTGACTGTGAAGAAATTCTAACCATAGCCAGACTGCTGTATCAGCCAAGTCATATAAAGTACAAAACTACAAATTGGTATACTCTTAAAAGACTGATGTGATATGGAACTTTATATCCCACTGGTAGCATTGCATCTTGAGTCATATGAGAACCAGCTGTTAGATCAAAAAGCAACTAAGCTTTAGTTGATGACTAATACTATTGCAGATGTTCCACTTGTTAAAGTTTTAGATTATGTACTAAAGGCGCTATATTTTAACAATTTATTTGTTAATTTTTTTGCTGCCTATCTTGTTGTGAGACTACTCTAGGCAGCTTACAATAATAAAAAATAAGGAAAAGACGTGTGAACAGAATAATAGAACAATAAAGTAAAAAATAATAAAGGAAAACAATGAAAATACATACATTAATATGATAATCAAAAGGATGGAAAATTGGAGAGCAGGGGAAGAAGGGGTAAGGTGGAGCCTGCCATCAATCTAGCTTCCATCTCCAGTTTACTTTATTTATTTCAATCTATTTCAGATATGATCATGGAATTAGCAGAACACGCTCAATTCATTACCACAACATTCAGACCTGAACTGCTTGAATCTGCTGATAAGTTCTATGGTGTAAAATTCAGAAATAAGGTGTGCAGTTTAAAATGTACAGTGTGAATATTATTGTATTCTGGTTAACATTCATTATTAAGGTCATGTGTTTATCAAATTAAATATTTGTCACAATTTTTCCTTGATTTAAAGACTAAACTTTGCTTAGATTTCAGCTTGATTTAATTAAGAACTTGATGTGAAATGATAAGATATCCATCAAACATTTCCGTATGATGTTATATTTAGATCAAATATGTATACAGTAATACCTCATGATACGAACTTAATTGGTGCAAGGAGGAGGTTCGTAAGACGAAAGGTTCGTAAGACGAAACATTGTTTCCCATAGGAAACAATGTAAAGTCAATTAATCCGTGCAACCAAAAAAACCCCCACAAAAAAATGTCTTTCGGCGACTGCTGGGAAGCGGCGCGGCTGTTTTAAAAGGTGACAGCCGGCCTGGGGGGCTTCCCAGCACCACCCCAAACCGGTTTGGGGTTCGGAGGGTGCTGGGAAGCCCCCCAGGCCGGCTGCGACCTTTTAAAACAGCCGCGCCGCTTCCCAGCTGTCTCCTGAAGCCGAACGCCAAAGCCGAACTTCCGCGTTCGGCTTCGGGAGACAGCTGGGAAGCCGCGCGGCTGTTTTAAAAGGTGACAGCCGGGCTGGGGGGCTTCCCAGCAACCTCCCAAACCGAACCCGGGGTTCAGAAAAATTTTGCCTCTTTTTACGAACTTTGTTCGAGTTACGAACCGGCGTTCGGGAGGCTTCTGGGAAGCCCCGCCGCCCGGCTGTCACCTTTTAAAACAGCCGCACGGCTTCCCAGCAGTCTCCGAACGCCGGTTCGTAACTCGAAAAAAATTCGTAAGAAGAGGCAAAATTTTTCTGAACCCCGGGTTCGTATCACGAGTTGTTCGTAAGACGAGGGGTTTGTATCTTGAGGTACCACTGTACTCATTTTCTAGACTTTGTAAACTATACAAACATATTAAAAGATCAATTAACAAATCATGGTAATGTCAAAAATACAGTACATATATTATATGATAGAATATGGTCCGCCCTGAGTCCACGGAGAGGGGCGGCATACAAATCCAATAAATAAATAAATAATGGTCCCATGATTAGTGCAAAACTGTTCATAGACATGGACTATGGAAGAGATCTGTATGCCGCCCTGAGAGGGTGGCATACAAATCTAATAAATAATAATAATAATAATAATAATAATGACTTCTTGATGGTTATAGGCATTTACATTTGTATTTTTGAAAATATGGACTGCATCATATATTAAGCCATTTATTATTTGTGCAGAAATAATATTGTACACGCAAGGAATCTGACAGCCAACTGAATTATTCACTAATTCTATTAATTGCATTTTTCCAATTATAATTACCAAATCATTTTTTCTTATATAGGTAAGTCATATTGATGTGATCACTGCAGAGATGGCCAAAGACTTTGTGGAAGATGATACTACTCATGGCTAAGTGGACAATAACTGCCAATCTGTTAAGAAAATGTAAAATATTTTAACCAACATTGGGCAATTGTATAAATCTAAATATGCAGTCACTGTTCAGCAGCTACTTTAATATACTACTAGACCATTTCATAATAATTTCCTTATTCTTTGTTTGTACATGTATTCTTTTAGAAAATATGTTTTATATGTGTAGCTTGAAAATGTGTCCTCTGCAAGTTTTTTCGTAAAATGTTTTTCTTGTTTAAATATGTTTATTGTAAACTTCAATTCTTGCTTTCTGGTGTTGATCTTATTGTTACATTGTCTCACATGATTTTTTTTTTAAAAAACAGCTTCAATAAAATAATTGTTTTCAATGCTATAACATATTTCCTTCATGAAAACTTATTTAATCAGGTGCCATCACTTCACAATATTAGTTTGATTACATGGGATATTTTGTCAAAATTTGCATATTAGCGCTAAGCAATAGGGCATGTGGGAAACTAACTATGAGTTGATTTAATTTAATTTTATAGATACCTACATGTTTACCTATACAATTTATAAAACTAATTTTAAACATTTCACCTGATTGATGTACTACAATGACTCACAATTAAATTGATTTTCTATTTCATCAAGAGAATAAAAATGAGTAAGAATCATAACACTAAGAATTAATTCATGTTTGAACCCTGTTCATCCTCTTCTTGTTGCCAAATTATGAGCTATCATTTGATTTCTAGAAAGCAAACTGAGAATGGAAAACATGTTATTAAAATGTAACATTTATCAAGCATATGGAGTTCATGAAGCATAAGTAGGCTGTAAGAAATTTGATCATTATTAGTGTGCTATAAATCTGTAATACACTAAATTTGCTATCCATTTAGAATTGAAATAAGATTTAAGATTTAATTGGATTTGTATGCTGCCCCTCTCCGAGGACTCGGGGCAGCTCACAGCATGTACAGAAAAACAAGAAACAGTAATAAAACAATCCAATTAATAATACGTTAAAAAACAACCTTTAAAATTCTATTTTTAAAAAAACTATCAATACCATTCATTCAAAAATCAAACTAAAGCATTCATTGGTCAGGGGGGAAGATCTAAGGAACCCCAGGCCTGGCGGCAAAGATGAGTTTTTAAACTCTTTCGGAAGGCAAGGAGAATGGGGCAGTACGAATCTCCAGGGGGGAGCTGATTTCAGAGGGCCGGGGCCCCCACAGAGACGGTTCTTCCTCTAGGTCCCACCAGCCGACATTGCTTGGTCGACGGGACCCTAAAGAGACTAACTCTGTGGGACCTCATCGGTTGCTGGGATTCATGCGGCAGAAGGTGGTCTTGGAGATAATCTGATCCTATGCCATGAAGGGGTTTATAGGTCATAACCAACACTTTAAATTGTGTCCGGAAACACAACTGTAGCCAATGCAGTCTGCGGAGTGATGACAAGATATGGGCATATCTTGGAAGGCCCAAAACTGCTCGCACGGCTGCATTTTGGACGAGTTGAAGTGTCCAAACACTCTTCAAAGGTAGCTCCATGTAGAGAGCATTGCAATAGTCGAACCTTGAGGTGATAAGGGCATGAGTGACTGTGAGCAAAGACTCCCTGTCCAAATAGTATTTTTTTCTTATATAAATTTTGTTAAATAAAAAGCAATAGGAAAAACAAAATAAAGGAAGGGAAATTGATAGAATAGAAAACATACATAGCATATTCGCTCTCATCTGTTGATTTTTAATAAATATTGTTGCATAAGCTTTACACAGAAGAGAGAGTTTAAGTGAGAATTTAAAACATAAAGCAAATTTAATATGATTAAAAAATGAAAAAGGGGGTAAATTGTTTTTATTTTTTCTCCACTTTTAAACAGTGCAATATCATATACCTTCAATCTTCAATACAATACAATGAATTTACATTTATATTCAGTATTTATCATCCAACAGTATGCTGCCTCCTTTACTTTTATCACCTGGAAAACTTTCATATAAACTTTTCAATATCATTATACAAACTTACAATACTATTTGATATTGCATCTCATCTATTTGCTTTGACTTATCTATTAAATTTTATTACATTTAGGGCAAAGTGGTTATTTTCAAATGTCATGCATCCTTATTTACCTCTTAAAATTTTCTTTACCATTATCATATACTAAATGCTCTTAAAATAGGAAAATTATTTAATCTTAAATATTAATTACCCATAGTTAATCTTTAAAATCTTACAAGATATTATCATAAGCATATCAAATCCAATAAAATAAAATAAATAAATTCCCAAGGAAAGAGAGGAAACCAAGTTATATCATTTAAAACTACTTATTTTCTAATTTTCTATCATTACATATCAACACCATCGGTTAAATAAAACCTTATCCAGTTCTTAATGAAAATATAGTATTCAGTTATCAATCTGCCTAATTAGTATAAATTTCTTTTATCTAAAAACCTTTAATAAAATATTACCTCTTTTATCATTATATCTATTTCTCATGTTTCATTATGTTAGCCTGTTGTAATTGTATTTTCACTGCCAAACCAATATAATTATCATGCCCTACTCTATTTATACTTCAGTGTTACCTTCCCTACTCTATGTTTTTTTCACTGTATGCCCAGTGTAATCATCTTCCCTAATCTATTTGTATTTTTCCACTGCAAATCCGGTGTAATCATCTTCCCTAAGCGATTTATGTTCTTTCACTGTAAACCCAGTGTAATTATCTTCCCTAATCTATTTATACTTTTTCACTGTAAACCCAGTGTAATCATCTTCCCTAATCTTTATATTTCTTCACTGTAAACCCAGTGTAATCATCTTCCCTGATCTATTTGTATTTTTTCACTAACTTTTCTTATTCCACTTATTTCATAATTACTATATATCAATATTTCGTCATCATCAATAAATTGATTCCGGGTTGGCGACAGGAGTGAAGCAGCTGTGGGGAGGATCTCCTCCCCGGGTTTGCTTTTTTTCCTCCGTTCTGTGAGACCTTTCGGGGCACAGTTTGCTTGGAGGGCGACGTGGAGTATGGGGGATTATTC
This sequence comes from Erythrolamprus reginae, assembly GCF_031021105.1. Classification (NCBI taxonomy): domain Eukaryota; kingdom Metazoa; phylum Chordata; class Lepidosauria; order Squamata; family Dipsadidae; genus Erythrolamprus; species Erythrolamprus reginae. The sequence goes on along the minus strand of NC_091954.1, from coordinate 59,076,187 downwards.
GGGCACCGATTGCTAAAGGCGTTTCGTGATCGGTGCGAAGAACACCCTCTATCGGAGGTCGGAGGCACCCGTCTCAGCTGTCACCAGTATGGCGGGTCTGAAACTCCAGGGAGCCACCGCAGAGGGAAGCAAGTGAGATACACAGATCTTTCCCAAAACTTTTTTTAAGTCTATACTATGTACTGCATATTGGAGAATCTATTGGAACACCCCTTTTTTACTACAGAAGATATAAAATTACTTTAATTTTCAAATAAACTGCCCCGATAGGAGACCAGGAAACATCGCAGAAATTAGTAAAAAGCGGCGACGGTGAAGTGGCGAAAGCCAGCAGCCCTTTTTGATCGGGGGCTGGACAGCCAGAATCTACTGATCTCGGAGGGGAGTTTAAAATATTTCCCCCCCCCCAAAAGACAGTGTTCAATCTGGATTTATGGAACTATAGAACTGTATAACATCGAAGCGCACAGATACTCTATTTTTGTTTTTCTAGGCGGAGTTGGGGACTAGACTCAAAGACTTCGATAAAATAGGGCGAGCAGAGGAGGGAAAAATTCTTTTACCCCCTTCACATCTTTTTTTTTCTTCTTCCCCTGTTTGATGTTTGCTGACAACTGAACTGTGAAATTTGACAAATAAGGAATTTGGTAAGACTGTTTATTACTGGATATCAGAACATTAGAATATTATAACGTTTAAAATCTGAAAGACGGGCGAGAGAGCTGACAGAGAAAGAGGGACGGCTGTGATCGTGATTATTACAACAGAAAGCAGACGCTGAGGAGAAATAATTAGAGAGACCTTGAAACCTGGAACAGAGAAGCCCGGGGGAGAGCTGGAACAGAGGTGCTAGCACTGACTATTACATGGCAAAAGACCTTGCACTTTCCCCGGTCTGGGTAACGAAAGCGGTGAAAGCATCAGAAGGTGAAAGTGAAAGAAGAGACATTGTATCCAGCGACGGAGGTGTGAAAGTGAAAGAAAAGACATTGTATCCAGTGATCTTTATACTCAATTAACTCAAACAACTAAAATACTTCTTAGAACATTTATAACCCCGGAAAACCTTGGACAAACAATTTCTAACAGCCTAAACAACAAGTAACAAGGGAATTTCGTATTTCATATGTTTGTTTATAATTTTCCTGCCCTTCTCTCACCTCTCTCTCCCTCTTAACTATTTGATATAAAGGTAGATAGGATATAGATATAGACATAGATAGATATATAAAGTAGA